>NC_142792.1:21855510-22599676 GCF_988280905.1 Pimephales promelas | reverse complement strand
TTCCACCATTTACATTGAAAAGGTCAGTCCATAGAGGAGCAATGATGTCTATTCCAGCGTTCAGATAAGGGACGTAGGCAGATAGTGGTTGAGTAAACGTCAAGTGACCATTGTTGTTCACCTAAAATTCAGATCAAATTGCTGTAGAATTATCTGCTAACAGTCAAAAGTATAATTCGGTTTATGTTTAAGAATATCCAGTTGTACACTCTCTTGACTAAAGAGAATTTGATAAAAAAAAAAATATTGATGCATAATTAATTGATAATGTAATAAATGGAAAACATCTTTAACCTAAAATGCAGATCAAATTGCTGTAGAATTATCTGCTACCAGTCAAAAGTATCATTCAGTTTACAAAGACATTAAAAAACATCCAGTTGTACACTTAAACAGGAGAAAACGTCTCAGTTACGGATGTAACCCTCGTTCCCTGAGTAGGGAACGGAGATGTTACGTCGGATGACGGAGAATGGGGGTTTCGCATAGAAAGCCAATCCTCTTCGAGTATTTAAAAACGAGCCAATGGCATGAAAATGCCTTGGGGCTGCGGAATTTGCATAGCGTATCTCCGCCCCACCTCGTGGGTATAAAAGGAGGAAGCAGACGCAACCTCAGTATGTCTTCGCTGAGGAGCCGAGACTGAACCCAGGCGTCTACCCAGTGGTACAGCGGAAGTGGCAGGCAGAAGTAACGTCTCTGTTCCCTACTCAGGGAAAGAGGGTTACATCCGTAACCGAGACGTTCCCTTTCGTAGTCACTCCGAGTTACATCGGATGATGGAGAATGGGGGTCCTTGCCATACCAGTATGCCTACCCGTAGGGAGGACTTAAGAATACACATATGGCCCAAGGAGACTTCATATGGGGGAACACTGGAGTCACCAACCTGGGGGTGGCTAGAAACTTAACTCCAGGAGTGGCATGGTGGCTTGCCGAGGGAAGACACATGCTCAGAGAGGCTTACAGTGGAGAATACACATGTGACAGTTACCGGAGGTAACCAGACACACGGAGGCACCTAGCCGACGTCCAGAGCAAAAGACACTGGCACCAGCATCAACAGTGCTGGAGGACTCAGGGCTCAGCAAAGGAAATATCGCACTTATCCAGTCCGAGGAGTGGAATGGCGAGCAGGCGAAGACACCTGAGCGGGTCCAGTACTGGCGGAAGCGAGTACACGAGAGGACACAGGCTCCACTCGAACATTATAGAATCTCGTGAATGTATTCGGTGTCGCCCAGCCTGCAGCTCTGCAGATGACTGTTAGCGAGGCGCCATGCGCTAGAGCCCAAGAGGAAGCCAACACTCCGAATGGAATGGGCCATCACACCAAGGGGGCACGAAGGTCGACCTTGCTGCTTTGAGAGAGCCCTTCCCTTCTGGCTCCCACCATAACAGACAAAGAGCTGGTCTGAGGTCCTGAAACACAGCGTTCTGTCTACGTAAGCACAGAGTACATGTACCGGACAGAGCAGTGCCAAGGCTGGGTCTGCCTCCACAAGGGGCAGCGCTTGCAGGTTCACCACCTGGTCCCGGAAGGGAGTGGTAGGGACCTTGAGCATATATCCAGGCCGGGGTCTCAGGATCACGTGAGAGTACGCCGGCCCGAACTCCAGGCACGCTTCGTCTACGGAGAATGCGTGCCGGTCCCCCACCCTCTTGATGGAGGCCAATGCAACCAGGAGTGCTGTCTTCATGGACAGGAACTTAATCTCTACTGATTGCAAAGGCTCAAAGGGAGGCCTCTGCAGGGCACTTAAAACCACTGAGAGGTCCCAAGAGGGCACGAGGGGAGGGCGAGGAGGATTCAGTCTCCTCGCTCCCCTCAGGAACCTGATGACCAGGTCATGCTTTCCCAATGACTTACCTTCAACTGCTTCATGGAACGCGCCAATAGCCGCGACATAAACCTTAAGGGTGGAGGAAGACAGCCTACACTCCAACCCTTCTTGCAGGAAGGAAAGCACGATGCTGATCGGGCATCTCCGGGGGTCTTCTCGGCAAGAAGAGCACCAGTTGACGAAGAGGTTCCACTTCAACGCATAGACGTGTCTAGTGGACGACGCTCTAGCGGAAGTGATGGTAGCAGGGGCAGGGAACTCAAACCTGCCTCGTCCCATCCAGGAGCCACACGTGTAGTCTCCAGAGCTCGGGACGAGGGTGCCACAGGGTGCCTCGTCTCTGAGAAAGGAGGTCCTTCCTCAGAGGAATTGGCCAAGGAGGTGCTGTCGCGAGGAGCATCAGTTTGGAGAACCAAGTCTTGGTGGGCCAATAAGGGGCTACTAACAAGACCTGCTCCTCGTCCTCCTTGATCTTGCACAGAGTCCGTGCGAGAAGGCTCACTGGGGGAAACGCATACTTGCGTAGACCCCACGGCCAGCTGTGCGCCAAGGCGTCTGTGTCGAGCGTGCCCTCGGACAGAGAGTAATACAGGGCACAATGGGATGAGTCCTGGGAAGCGAACAGATCTATCTGTGCCTCCCTGAACTGGTCCCATATCAGCTGGACCGACTGGGGATGGAGTTGCCATTCGCCAGAGACTGGAGCTCGTCGGCTGCCAGGTTCCGATCTCCTGGAATGTAAATAGCACAAAGGGACCTCAGGTGCTTCTGACTCTATAATAGGAGGATGCGTGCGAGCTGCGACATCCGACGTGAGCGTAGACCACCCTGATGGTTGATATACGCTACTGTCGCGGTATTGTCTGATCGGACAAGTACGTGTTGACCCCGGAGCAATGCTCGAAAGCGGTGCAGGGCCAGGCATACTGCCAGCAGCTCGAGGCAATTGATATGCATAAGATGCTGGGGACCTGTCCAGGAACCCGCGGCTGCATTTCCATTGCACATGGCTCCCCAACCCGTGGTAGAGGCATCCGTGGAGACAACCACATGCCTGGAAACTCGCAGAAGAGGGACACCGGCCCGTAAAAAGCTGAGGTTTGACCACTGGAAGAAGGTCTGACGGCAGGTCGGAGTCACTGGGACCCTGAGCGAACCGCGATGCCATGCCCACCTCGGGACTCGATCGCGAAGCCACAGCTGAAGCGGTCCCATATGAAGCAGTCCGAGCGGCGTCGCCGCGGCTGTGGATGCCATATGCCCCAGGAGGCTCTGAAAGAGTTTCAGTGGGACTGCACTCTTGTCCTCGAACTGTCGAAGACAAGACAGTGAGTGAGCGCGCTCGCTGGTGAGCTGCGCAGACATGGCGACCGAGTCTATCTCCATACCAAGAAAAGAGATCCTCTGCACGGGGCAAAGTTTGCTCTTCTCCCGATTGACCCGAAGGCCCAGACGGGTTAGGTGCCCAGTCTCTGTGTTCGCAAACCTGCTCGCGAGAGTGTGCCAGAATCAGCCAATCATTGAGATAATTCAGGATGCGAACCCCGTGTTCGCGAAGGGGAACAAGGGCCGCCTTGACAATCTTCATAAAGACGCAAGGAGACAGAGCTAACCCGAATGGGAGGACCATGTACTGATATGTCTGTCCCTCGAAGGCAAACCGCAGAAACGGTCTGTGTCGAGGCAAGATGGAGACATGAAAGTACGCATCCTTCAGGTCTATCTCTGCAAATCAATCCTGAGGCCGAACGCACTCGAAAATGTGCTTGGCCGTGATCATTTTGAATGGCAGTCGGTGAAGAGTATGGTTTAAAACGCGAAGGTCCAGGATCGGTCGTAACCCACCGGTCTTCTTGGGGACAATGAAATAGGGACTGTAAAACCCTGACCTCATCTCGGCTGGAGGGACAGTCTCGATTGCACCCTTCGCCATCAGGGTCGCAATCTCCGCTCTCATGACCGGGGCATTGCCGCCGACCATCGTAAAGCGAACTCCCCGGAAGCGGGTAGGAGACCGTGTGAACTGAATCGCGTAGCCGAGTCTGATCGTTCTGGCCGGGGAGCTCTAGCCAAGCTTCCAAGAACCGATCGAGCGGGGTCATACGAACCACAGACGTCCCCCCGGAGGGGCAGCGAGGCGGAGAGACCGGCAGACGCACAGGAGTTACCCCGTGCGGGTGCACAGTCGAGCTCCGCTCCCCGACAGAAGAGACCAGGGGAGGAACCAGCAT
Source organism: Pimephales promelas (assembly GCF_988280905.1). Classification (NCBI taxonomy): domain Eukaryota; kingdom Metazoa; phylum Chordata; class Actinopteri; order Cypriniformes; family Leuciscidae; genus Pimephales; species Pimephales promelas. Next base: position 22,595,601 of record NC_142792.1, on the reverse strand, counting down.
TCCACGGGGGTCTGTTCTGCCGGGGGTCTGGCGATAGAGGGGGAAGGGAGCGGCGTGGTCCGGGGACAACACACGCTCCAATCCACTCTCTCAGAGACAAGTGAAAAGTCCTCTTACCGGCTCCCGCTTCCTCGCTCTCCCCCTCCCTCTTATTTCCGTCAATGCAGCCAACGTGACATGCGACAAAGCGGAAGCCGGTAAGAGGACTTTTCACGTGTGAAGGTATTATTGCGCCAAGTTAAAGTGCTCTAAAGCACTTTTTATGGTATTCCGCCATACAATATAGTCATCAATTTTAAACGCTTAGAAAAACACAACGTTTTATTTTGTGTCACCAGCCTAGGTCGAGTGACACTAATCGAGCAACTGTGTTTAAATTGGGAAAACGAGGAAGTGTTTGGTCGCTTCTCTTTCTGGCCCATATTTAATGCACTGGGCTAAGCTAAGTGCTAACATAGTTTTGCGGCAATACAGAGCGATAGAGTGCACGCACTGAGATGAGAGAGGTATGCATCAGCTCGTCTTAATTAAGGGAATAACATAGTTTAATATGAAATCCCAGTGGAGTATCCCTTTAAAAGCCCCTGGGTCAGTCCCACCCTCACATCGTGTCCTAACTACACGCGACGCGATAAAAGGTATCTTTTCCATGTTAATCAGAGTTTTTGTCCTAACCAGACGCGACAGCGACACGCAAAGTTTCTAATTTAGAAACGGTTCCTATTTCTACGACGTCGCGGCTGACAGAATGAAGAAATTACACTGTTTATGAGTACACATTATTTATTTGTAGTTAAAAATAAGTCACTGTGCCACAAGCGATAACGGATAATTTACCTCAGATTTTCAAAGCATATAATATAGCGTTCAAACTGAATTCTATGTAAACATACGACTGTACTTCATAACAAAATTAGTCAATGAGTATATTTTGTTAATGTTTTGATTTTTAATAATGTTATTTCTTGATTTGATTATGTCCTTCCCCATATTAAATGCGAGTGCGGTCCAACAGTGCGCTTTCACAGAGAGACTCTGCTCACACCAAAGGGATATGCAGCATGTGAGCTGTTCTGAATGTGTGGCATCTCAAAGTCGCGTTGCGTCTAGTGTGCACAGACACACTTGCTGTTGCTGGAATTTTATCGCGTCACGTGTAGTTAGGACACGGTGTAATGCATATCCCTGAGCAGCTTTGCTTGAAATACCTGCACGGTGCTCATGGCGTGCAGGGCAGCGGCCGCCTGTCCTGCAGCTCTATAAGATCTCGCCGCCTTTGACGACGAGAACCTACAGGCTTTGGAGGGCTGCTTAGGAACACGGCGAGAGGACGCGCTTTGAGGAATCAGTTGCATCGCAACAGAGCGTTCCACCGGGGGAACCCCAGCATACCCACGGGCAGCCGCGCCGTCAAGGGAAGGAAAGGCGGGGAAGACTGACGAGCGCTCACGGGAGGTCAAAGGAGCCTTCCAGGTCTTCATCAGTTCCTCATGCAGTTCGGGAAAGAATGGGATTGGGGTCGGCTGCGGCCGTGAAGCAGCAGTCTTGCCCAAAAGCCAATCATCCATCCACGAGCGATCGGGATAGGGCGGAGGGTTCCACTCTAGCCCAATGCTCACGGCGGCCCGAGACAGCATGGCCGTCATCTCGGGATCAGACACGGGCAACGCTGGCGCTCCCGAGGGAAGCAACGCAGCCGCATCCTCACTTCCCGAGGAGTCTAGCCCACCTTGTGATGCCGCAATCGTCATCGAATCATCCTCCGGAGCACTGAACGAAACAGACGGCACCTTAGAGGCACTCGTCTGAAACGCTTCAGTGCTCGCGGGTTGCAACACAGCTGCGGAGGGTGTGGCCCGAGGAACAAGCGTCGGGGCTTTATTCCACACCGTGACTGTCAGATCACCTGGTCTGCGAGCCGAAGAGCTCCCCCTGGTAGAGGAAGCAGAACGGGTAGCGGACGCGGGGACTCTCCCAGTAAGATCATTGAGTCTTAACCTTAGTGTTGCGATGGTCATGTTCCCACAAAAAGAACATGAGTCATCCACGAACGCTGCTTCTGCGTGCTCAACGCCCAGACACACAAAACAGCGCTCGTGCCCATCAGAGGAAGATAGGAATTGACCGCAACCAGAAGAACACGGGCGAACCATCTTTAAAAAGACGTGCCACGTGCAGCTCTTTCAGAAATGAGAGGAGGAAATTCACTCTTTCAGCGCTGAGGCAACCAGGGAGAAGCGCAAAGTCTGGCAGACCACTGCACAGATCTCCGTCATCCGACGTAACTCGGAGTGACTACGAAAGGGAACTCTCTTGACTAAAGATAAATTGAGAAAAAATATTGAAGCATAATTAATTGATGATGTATTAAATGAAAAACATCTACAACCAAAAAGAAACAGTCCAATGCTTACATAGATCTGATTGTATACACGTCCAAAGTATTTGAAAGGCTGCTGCAAGTAAATGGCTTCAGAGCTTCCATCATCTGAAATGGGGTTTACCACGTCTCCATGCCCAAATGGCACGAAATTAGCTGGCAATAGAAAAAGTATATAATTCAATGTATTGTTTAATTCTTTTACAGGAACATGAAAGGTACTCCTCTTTTTTCAGATCATCAGCTCTAGGAAATATCTCCATGAACAAATCATAGAATGTACATAGCAGTTGGTCCTGGAAAAAGGAGTGCAGATGGAAGAAAACAAAACTAGAGGCAAATCACATTGTGGAAAGTTAGTATAGTGCAGGAGTGAGCAACATTAGGCACCACTGACACGCTGACGGTTTATCGCTGGCACTTGAGCAAACTTGAGAGAGAGGTTGCAAAAAGAAGCTAGCGTGGTGTATGTTTTGAAACCAGCTCATTTAATATTGACATGTACATTTTTGTATTCTGTTATCAACCATAATCCGTAACAAGGGGTGGGTGGATTAATCTAGCAACCATTACTGCTTATTCTTATCTTAGTTCTAGATTAATCTACACCCAAAAGGAAGTGTGATATGTCTTATAATTGTACAGACAAAGCTCACGTAATGTATCCTGTAGACAGGATACATTGTTGGTTGCAATCAATGTTTTACATGTAAGTATAGAACAATTATAGATCATAAGAGCCGACCAAAGTATAAACAACTTTATTGACACAGAAACACTGTTCTTTAGCTCTCGCCATTCAGTAAACGAACGACCAATATTTATTTGTGCTGTCCCTCGCTCGGTCAATGGCTTTCTTCCTCTCCCTCATCTCCTCCGCTGAGTACCGTCTCCTTTTTCTTTTCACTGGAGCTTGTGAAACATTATCCATGGTTGTGTGTTGGTTCTTTTAGCTAGTATTGAGCTTGAGGGGGAGTGTGTGTTTCGAATCGCTGTAAAGCAGTTCATGTTTCTCTCTTTTTCTCGCTCGTTCTCGCTTCTCACGAGACTTCCTCTTTCCAATTTACCAGGATGGTAGTCCTGATGTTGCAAGCCTGGTTTTCCGCATGGGAAAGCTGGGGGCAGCGGGGAAAGTCACCATTCTCACCAGAACTGGTTATTTAAACATCCAAATGATTTCTAAATGGATTTATTAAGTTGAAAAAGTTGCCACGTGCTTCTTTAAGGTTTGACATTCGTTAGACATTAGGTTTCATATGGAGCTACTAATATGACAAAATGATTTGAATTTGAATTAGTAAATTTGAATTATTTGCAAGTGTAATCTAACAAAGTTGAATTTTAGGTGGTAGTTTAAATAGTTCTGAATTAGATTTTTTTTTTTGTAACGAATATTGAACATTTGAAATTTATCAAACTGAAAGGATTTTATGGCTGAATTTTAAAGACGTGTATTTTCAAACAGCTCTGGTTCGCATCGTATTTATGATAGATGTACAGCGCAGTGTAGACCAGACGAGAGCGGAGCGACGTGGCCCGTGAAATCCCAAACAGCACATGGACTCCCCATCCTATTTCTGACCTAGTCTCAACTCTTTGTAACAGTCGCTTCAAGCACTGTGTTGCGTCGCGCCACTCGCGTCCTGTCTGTGTAGTAGACACGGTGGTGTTCTAATCAAATTTACTCAAAATAAACTGACACCAGAGACCTCTTAGACAAATGTCTCATTTGCTGAGAACACTACTACCTAACATATAAACACAAAAAATCATCCATGTTTAATCACTCCGGGCGATTCACGATCAGAGTCAGAGACTGGCAGCCTCTTGAATCACCCCCACGTTCAGCTGGAAAACTTCTGCAGTCCCTAATTGGCCAAAATGCTGTGTTCGACTTTTCTGAGATCATCTACTCTTCCCTGTGGATGACCTCTTACCTACTTTCTTTAAGACCTGAATTTTTGACATTGAATTTTTGAGATTGAATTTTAGAAAACTGAATTTGAAGTTCCGAATTTCTTCATCTTTTTAAACTGAATATTTGCAGTATTTGAATTCAGAACCAAAAAAACTAGCTGTTTGAAAATACATAAAATTCAGCCATACAATCCTTTCAGTTTGATAAATTTCAAATGTTCAATATTCGTTACAAAAAAATTCAAATTCAGAACTATTTAAACTACCACCTAAAATTCAACTTTGTTAGATTACACTTGCAAATAATTCAAATTTACAAATTCAAATTATTTTGTCATATTAATAGGTCCATAGTTTCATACCCATTAAACTATCTGCACATTTCATGTTTTGAGCCCGGACCACCTCTTAACTAATTAACCATAAACACAATGTTTACATGGTACAAAGACTGTATGCTACTGTTTTTATTATTGCTTAACACAAATTTCAAAGATTTGATTCTGATATTGATTCAATATCAATTCCTTTCGATAAATATTAGGTAGATACTGTACGTTAATGTGTTATGTTAATTGTTCTCCAAAAATAAATTACCCAATGCTGTAAACATACAGAGAGCCCTGTCAGCTGGTATTATTAAAGGTTAAAACTAACTCAAATTAAACATAATGCGTTTTTATAATAACAAACAACGATATAATATTTTAATGATATAGGTCAAATATAGTAAATGTGTAATATAGTTATCATATTTAGCAAAATGCTCCTCTCTATAGCAATTATTTTAAGTCCAACTAACATGCATCATTAAAAAGGCATTCCTGAGTCTGAGGTAAATGTAACGTTACGTGACACATGTTGTTCTCTAACTTCTCCAGCTCTTTTATGGACATCTTTCCACGGTTGAAAAACACTGATCGATCGGTTTTATTTCGGTAAGTTAGCAGTAAAGAGTAACAGATGATCGGTTCATGTGCCGCTTGAATTGAGATCTGTTAGTGATCTTTTACGTGATCACGTCACATTTACAAGCGCCAAAACGGTGTTTATCGTTTGAATTTCGTAACAAATTTGACAGAATCTGAGAGCTGAGAATCTGTCTCATATCAATAACAACCTGCTCTGTCTGTTGGTGTCAGTGTCCTCTTGCTCTTTGCTTCACGACGTTTCTCTGCGTGAGAAAATGGATGTGTGCATGAGAGAGTGTAAAAAGTGACAATTGCGTCTCTCACAGTGGTTTTGTGAGAGTTGGCGGCCCTGTAGATTCAGCTTGTAAATGTTTTCGGCGGGTGTGCTTCTGCTGCCGTGGTCTTGTTCATTTGCCATGTTGTTTGTGTATCTCTATCATAGCAAGCGCTGAGTGCGGTCGGAACTACGGGAGCCCAGATGGCTGCGTAAATGGTTGTTAAAGAGAAAAACGATTTTCATTCAAGAAAATCGTCGCAATTAGGCGCAAACTACAAATTCGAGTTAATTGACAAAATCGATTTATCGCCCAGCCCTAGTGCTGAGCGTGCATTATACAAGATAATACATTTATCAGACGTTTAGTCTATGTTGCACAACGAATCCTCCCGGGTTGCCAACTCTCACGCATCTGGCGTGACACTCACGCATTCAGCCACAATCTCACAGTCTCACACTCAACAAAGAAATCTCACGCTGAATTAGAAATTCTTCCATGCTGTATTTTTTTTTTTGTATTACTATAAGCAAGTTCAGGCTATTAACTACTGATTGGACCACTGCATTTTCTCACGCAGAGAAAAATCACGGAAAAGGATGACACTGATACCGACAGACTAGACAGAGAAGTTTACTCTTGATATGGAACGTTTCGGCGCTTTTAAATGTGACAGATCGCAGTAGCACATCAGTTCAAACGGCACGTACAGTTGCCTACAACACACACCCAAGGGCACGAGCAAAATACTGTATCTGGTAATCTCCCGCTTCATATTAAACAAACTGTCAACACAGGCTTTTGCGATGCACAGAGAGACGCTGTGCTGCCTATGACTTTGAACGCGAGTTGAGAGCTTACATTTGCACTAAAAAGATACACCTCACTGATACATTTGCGTAGATTTAGCAAAAAAGATACACCTCACTGGATATCTACAGTGGCGTAGGGCGAGGGTGTGAGATGCATGAAAGCAGCTTTTGACGCGTTCGACCAGAGTTTGAATCCGCCTTTTGCCGAACTCTCTCTTCTCCTTTTTCCCAACACAGAAACCATGATATGACATTGTGCCTTTATAAAACAGCACAAGACTGTAATTAAGTAGCCTATATAGCCATTCTGTTTGTGCTACGTGATTAAAAGTGCGCACTTTGCTCACGCAGTCAGCATGGTGATCGGGTATTTTCTCCAAAATAAAAGCTCAAGGGTTTATTTCTTGCAAGTGAAGAAATTAGGACAAAACTATTGTAATTTTCCTATACAATAGTGTAAGTAAAATAAACTTTTGAAATATTCATTTTCATACAGTACATTTATAGGCTAGGCCTATATGGATTTTACGTAATGGAAATAAAAATCATTATTACATTATTATAATGATCGTTTGGCATCCAAAAACAGACTGAGACTTTATCATTTATTCTGTTGGTTGGTGTATAACTGAGATTCTGCATAGATGTCCAGAATGTTAAATATAATTGACGGATTTCGCAAAAGTTGTTAAAAAAAAACAAAAAACAACAACATTTCTTTAAGGCACACACAGACCTCAAGATTCAGTCAATGCTTCTCAACAACGGTGACAGGTAAAATATTCAAGTAGGAAAAGTTAATTACATAGACAATTCAGATCATAATTTATTCAAACCGGAATGCATGATGGGAGCCATTAATGAGTTGTGATTGGTGGCAACAAGGATTAATTTTGTCACCACAATTGAGATACACAGGCTGATATTGATATCTGTGTTTCTAAATAAATATGAGAGTGATTTGATCAGAACACATATTCCAAATTTTAAGTTAAAAGAAAAATACAGATATGTAATACAACCACAAAACTGTTGTTAACAAATTAATGCAAATCACCTAATTAAAATTCATTTTTCAGATCAAGCATGATTATGTCAAATCATAATCAACACTATCAGATCACAGACGTCTTGTTTGACTGCTTTAAATCAATAGCAGCAGATAAACAAAATTTAAAGTGAAAGTAAAAGTGTCAAGAGCCCAACTAAAGCAAACACTGATCTCCATAATGGTGACTACAATTTGTGATTTTGTCCTTCAGCGATTCTGCTTGTGATCATCAGGTGTCTTCAATAATGCTCAATCATCACTAAATTAATCACTTAATTATCTCATTAACTTTAACACTCATATCGTCCATTTGAAAGCAGGTGAAGGAGATTTACTACTAATCAAGGAACCGGCTTTACGGATTAGATGCGCATAACAATATCGTGCGATATATCGCCCAACCCTAGTGATTGGTCTTAGTTGACGTGATTGAGTGTGAAGTGTGGTGCACGTGTGGGTGCTCCTTTACCATCGCTAAGACTAGCGACGTCTGGCACTAGCTCATCCTGCTTGGTGATCACGAGCCCTGTGAGCTGTTATTGTGTGATGTTCTAAGTTAACCTAACTGACTGGTACACCAGCATTTTATCTTTGTCTAAATAAAAAATCTTTTTGTATTTTTCTATATCCACGTCTCAGAGTCTTTATATAAAGGAGACACCGAACCTGTGTGTCTTTAATAGGACCCTTTCCCTGGCTTAGCGACCAGGGTGACGTAGTCGATTTTTCTTTCTGTTTCTCTCTCTCTCTTTTGTACTGCCTGCCACACTAGGATGATGCACTTAATTAACCGAAAAAAATAATATTGGTGTGGAATATTGGACACTTCATACACTCAACTGTTGTAGCTTTAATTACGTAGTGGAGGGGGAAGGGCCAGAGGACTCCGATGTTAAATGAAAAATAACTTTAAAACATTCATACACTGCACAGATGACTACATATTGTATAAGTGAATAGTGTATAGTGCAGAGGTCTTCAACCCTGCTCATAGGGACCCACTGCCAAGCAGAGTTTAGCTTCAACCCTAATCAAACACAACTGAAACAAGCTAATCAAGCTCTTCATGATGGCTTGAAAATGTACATGCAAGAACTTGAACATGAACTTTGCTGCACAGTGGGACCCAAGGAGCAGGGTTGAAGACCCTATAATGTATAAAATGTTCCAGCCAATAGAAATATATTTGCGTTTAAACAAAAATTGCTTAAAAAAATCATAGAATAATTATCTTCAATAAGCCAAACCATGTATTGGCTTATTAAAGACTTTATACTATATTATAGACCTTATTCATGTGTGTAAAAAAAACAGTGTGGGACTGGTTTGATGCCAAAATTTGTATGGAAGAAGAAGAAGAAGAAGAAGAAGAAGAAGTATAAGTGACAATTAGCATTACAAGTACCACTAATTATTATATTGTCATTACCTTGTGCCTTAGTCATATCACCTGCAGGAGAACAGACAATTTTGTTTCAGAACATTCTTATTAAAAGTGTATTGTTATTGACAAATGAACAATTCAATTTTAAAATCTACATCTACATTACATTATAAAGAGAATATTTTATTTTATGAGTAATATTAGCCTATACATATTTTTCAACAATCTCGTCATCATTAATTTTCTATTGAATTGTTTATTTATTTATTTACATTTTACTTAAATAGTAAAATGGTAAATGGACTGCATTTATAACATTTATAAAATTAATATTTCTGACTTACTGGCATGAAGAAACAGCATTGCTACAACATATAATGTGACGGGTTTCCCCATCCTTTTTGTTGTAGGTTCTCTAAAGTCAAAAAAATAGCAAAAAAAGAGAAAAGATAAATAAAGAATCTTAAACACTGCTAACAACTGTGACACCAATAGCAATATATTTTGATAACTTGTAAGACATCATTAATATTGATTAAGCAGTATCATGAGGAAATTAATCTTACCAAAATGTCCAACAAAAAAATAGATGCTTCTTAATTCTCTCCTGCAGTCTTTGGAACAAATGTAGTCAGAACAGTAATTGTCAGTATTTATACAGTACTATACTGTATGGGGGAGGGAGTTCACATAAGTTTCACATACTATCATATATGATTTCAACAGAATGAAATTTGTTGCTGGTATTTCAACAACTTTAGCATTTGAGAGATGACAGAAACCTGTCCTCCTGCATCCTTTACCTTTCTCACACAGAACTGTTCACACTCAATGAATGCATAATTCATAACTTAAGACATAAACCAAAACACCTTAAAATACCTTTTTTGTGTGTGTGAAAAAACTCTACATCCCTGCTGAATTTTGTAAAGTTAAAATTCTAAAGCTACATTTGTAAAGTTAAAAATCATTGCAGTTTGATCTCGAGTTGATCTCAGGAGTTGTGTCATATCTACGAATCTATCATTTATTACGAAGAGTTTATTCAGTATTTTGTGTCTGTCTTAATAAGGTAAATGTAAAATCATGTTCTTTAACTAATAAAATCAATTCAAATATGAAATGTTATTTGCTCTCATAACTCTATTCACCCTATATTGATATAGTCTCTTGAGTCACCAGAATTGATTTTACCCAAAACAACAAGTTAATAACTTTTAAAGAATGACTTGATTAAAACAAAAAGGAACCAATGTTTCAGAATTTAACAAATTCTCAATTCAGGATATTGGTTTCAGAGGTAGTTAGGACATTGAGGAAATTGACGAGTGCATCATATACTTCATCAAATTCTACTTGATTCTATTGAAGTCATTTTTTGTTCCACTTTTGAATACTTAAGGACAATTAAATGTTACATTTTATGTCATTTTGTGTGTATTTTTGGTTAGATGCTTCGACTTTTAATTATGTACAAGATTTTACCACAATATGGATGCTTTTACTTAAAGGTAAAAGTCTTTGAGTTTTTGCAGAACTTGGCCCCCCCTGGCGACAAGCGAAACTGCAACAAGCGAACACATGCACGTTTGTACGAGCTGTTCATAACCAATGGAGCATAAGCCACACACATCTTTTCTTACAGTCATAATGAGGTAATAAAGTTATAAATCTGCAAGTCATTTAAAATTTATGAAAGGAAAGGCATTTGAGTAGCTAAATTACACACTTATGTGTGTGTGAGGGGGAAACGGGGGTGGTAGAAAACTTCGGTCTTTGTTTCCATCTAACTCCATGTTGAACTGTTTTATGTGCTTACTTTATCCACTTATGATTGTTTCATTATGGAAATACGTTCATGAACAATATAAGTTATTACTTTGAATAGGATCCCATTTGAGCCCTAGAGCAGACCGGAGATCTCTACATTTGTTTCCCGATGTTGACTCTCGTCTTATTCCGACGCCTGGCACTAGACAAAAGTTTTATTATCTTTGTCTGACATGGAGTTTGCGTTGGGGTTTGGAATGAACTACAAGCCGGTCTCTTTGGGGCTGTTTAAACCTGGCCACTTCATGCGTTTTCTCAGATCGGATAGCTATCTGATTTATCAAAACGATTCCATTTACAGCTGGTCACATAAATGTGTTTTTGCAAAACGGGTATAAATCCGATCTTGAATTCCCGCGCTGCGCTATAAACAGATTCAATGAAGTGCACGTCACCGAAAGCATCATAGGCTATGAGCTGCATTTTATTGATCATCGGCTAATTTCAAAATCAGCAATGACAGCAATACGAGAGAGCGGCAACAGCCCTGGTAAGATCATTTCATTTCTTTACTTTTAATGAAGATGGTAGTGTTAAGCGTCTGCGACTTAATTTCACTTTGATTTGCGATAGATTGCGGCGCGTTGGCTTGATGAATAGGCGCCCAGCTGCTCATCTGAGGTGATCATGCGTGTCGCAGTAGCGTTGTCATATCTGACTAAAATAACATGACATATAGCCTGGTTTTAACAACCAGATGCTTTTACACTTGGCCAGTTTCGTTTGGAATACGGCCCAGACCACGTCCTCAAGTGGTTTGAGCAATAGGATTCAAATCTGTCTCAAATGTGTTTCAGACGGCATTTACACCTGGTCTTTTCACGATCGAATAGCTATGCGATCACAGAAAATGCATGAAGTGACCAGGTGTAAAAGGCCCCTTTGAATCCATCTTTTACTTTTGTCGAAAGTTCACTAAAGTTGTGTCGCTCGAGTTGTCTTCTCTGATATGGAGAATGGCGGCGAATAGCTACACAAACCTGCCAGACATAGCCAGGCGAGCGTGAACGTGCATGATGTCACACCCAGTCTCAAATTCGAGCCCGAATCCCTCTTATTTATTTTACCGTACAGGATTATAGAGGTGATCGCAGTGATCAGAGAAGGGTTCATTCAGTCCATCAGGCAATTGTTTAAGCATGTATGGGTTAGAAAAACGGCTATTTTTAACATGAAATGTTGCGCAATGCACCTTTAAATAACTGGCAAACCTGAAATTATATTTAAATCTTCCTCTCTTCTTCATGTTGTACAGGCTCGGCACTACTGTGCCATCAATGCCACAGTGCCAGTGCTGCAGTGGTACTATGGAGGAAAGGACACTCGGCCAGACTCCAGGCTGGGCAGAGAGGCCATGCAGCAGCTGATGGTATCCCTGAAGACTGACAGGCAGCATGGATGGGGCCCGAACCTGGAGACACTCGTGTTCCTGTTCTGGCTGGCAATCCGTTCAGCCTACAGAGTTGTCTCCAGGGTCTTTAGCATGCCTCCACCCACAGTGCACAGAGTTATCCACAGGTTGGTGGATGAGGTGATGACTGTGCTCCCCCAATTTGTGCACTTCCCCCAAACACAGGAGGAGCTCCAAGTGGTTGGGCATGGTTTTGCTCACTTGGCTAATCACCAAGCATTTGGCAAGGCAGTTAGGGCAAAAGACAGCTTCCACATAAAAATAAAATGCCCCGGCGGCCCTGATGGTCACGATTACAACGAAAGAAAGCTCTTTCGGAGCTCCAGGGAGTCTGTGACGATCAGGGTCGCTTTATTGACATCTTTGTGGGTTTCCCAGGAAGTGTGCATGATGCACACATACTCAAGAACAGCCCTATCTACAATAGGGGGACTTACCCTCTGCTTGTCACCATCCTTGGACTGTCTGTATGTTTTGATTCACCACGTGTTCCCCTCGTCTGAGTTCTCCGCCCTCATCTGTTGCCATGGACACTCATCACCTCCCGCACAGCTGCCTGTCATTTGGTAATCACGTCACGGTGTATTTAAGTTCCTGCCTGTCTTCACTCCCTTGTCCGGTATTGTTCGTGTTATGTGTTACATGCTGTCTCCTGCCCGCTTTAGCTACCTGTTCATGAGTTTTTGTACATTAAAAGGACTTAGTGTTACTTCAGCCTTCTTCTTCATCTTCCTTAACCAACCCCGTGACACTGCTTGGGTATTTTATCCTAGCTGACGGTTGCTACCCATGTCTACAGGAACCCCTGGCCCTTATAACACCATATAAGAGGCAAGTGAGAGGCATGACGAAGCAAAGTACCATCATTCCAGAGGTCGCACAATCATTGAGTGTGCATTTGATGATTTGCTTCAGGTGGATCACAAGGAATGGGTGTTGTGAGGTTTTGCGCTCATGCACGGGCTGCACGTGAAGTCCGAGCTGAAGAAGAAGCCAGTGTCTATCAACAAACAAGAGAAACTGAACATGGCTGAGTCAGTCCTCAAGAGGAAGAGGAGGAGGATTAGGGCGAGGAAATACCATTGTGGCTTTTGAAGGCTTTTGAAAGGTGGAGAGAACTTAAAGAACTGATTTTTTTTTTTAAATCGGACGCCGAGGTTGCAATGTTTCTTCTGGACAGTTGGGTAGCTGCTAGAGCTGATTTATTTGGATGTGAACTGTGTGCGAAAATATCCTTCTTAAAAATATATGAGTGAAGCTTGACTAAACTTGGGTAGCTCTAGCTAACGGAGGGAACATTATGCTGAACAGAGTGAATATCAGATTGTAGGGATTTAGTGTGTGAATTGCGTTTGCATCTTGATACATGAAACTGGAGGGCGAACTAACTCTAACTCTTTAGTAACTCTTTCTTCTCTGTGTCATTGTTTCCCTTTACATGCCTTTGAATGCAAAACTCTGCAGATTTACTTTATTTCTACAGTGATTTAATAATACAAATAATACAAATGTAGTTGTGTAAGTTACTATTATACAAACCAAAGCATGTGTGTGTGTCTATGTGTGTAGTTGTGCAAAGGTCAGCTCCCTTTGCTGGTTGTTACTTTATTTTTTGTCGTGGTGTGGTTATCAGGTAAGGACGCCCCTTAAGCTTCAATGCTCAGGGATCCCTGGGGGTACTTATCCAGCTCTGTCCGCTTGGTCCCAGACAGGAAGGGCAGAGGATGTGACAGAGAGGGCCTCTGCATGAGGTGCATTTAGTCCTAAGGCATTTAAAACAATGCCTGTAATTTGCTCTTTTAGATATGTGTGACGCAACGGCGAACACACAAAGCGTTTTTAAAGGATATAGCGTGCCGGATGGCACAGTACAACAGCAGGCTGAAGGTGGCGTCCGGTTGAAAACAGCTTGTTCTTGTTCTTTTTCTCAGCGGCTTGTTCCGCTGAAGGCTTTTCGACGGCGATGAGAGGGCTTGTTCAGAGATCAGCGAAGTGGTGAGTTCGCTGAAGATGAATAAATCTGAATACCTAGGCTGAATGGGTCATGTAAACACATAAGCCACGCCCATTCTGGTGGGCTCTGGGCCAGGGCGTGAATCGACCTGATTAGTTTGCGTGTCTGAGCCGCCTCACCATAGGTTCATGCAGTTTCCGCAACACAGCAAATGACCGTGCAAGTCACTCATCTGTGTCTACTGTGCAGCTGCACTGGATTTTAAAAACTTGGCTTCAATATACTCGAGAAACGTTTTCCCAAAGCGTAAGCTAGCCTTAAGCAATAAAAGAAACTTCCCGAAAAGGAAGTCGATTGCAGGGACGTCTGAACTGACAGACGTCGCAGGGATACAGTGACAGATAAAGAAGGTCAACCGTTCTCTGAGATTTGTTTTCATGATTATCGAATGTAAGGAGTTTTATCTCTAAAAACTGTTAAGCTTATAGGGCTAGTATATGGGGCATAGAATAATGAAAATAAAAATCGCTAGTTAATACCACTAACAAGGCTCAAAATAGCCCAACACTAACACGGCAGCATAATCAGGGTCCCTACATGCAAACCAAAGCATTGAGAATGCTGTAAGTGTACAGACCGTTTAATAAGAAGATATTTTATAAAGACAGTCCACTTCGCGAATACAGGCAGGAGCCATATTTGGAAAACAGTCTCGAGCAGTCGAACCACGAAGGCCGAGCCAAGTGCGAGCCTTGTGAGTGGTATTAACTAGCGATTTTTATTTTTATTACTCTATGCCCCATATACTAGCATTATAAGCTAAACTGTTTTTAGAGATAAAATTCTTTACATTCGATAATCATGAAAACAAATCTCAGAGTGTTACGAACTGCTCCGAGACTGGGAGATGTAGATCTAAATGCAGCTTTAATATAAGAATAGTCGTACAGGCAGGGTCGAGAATCAGCAGACAGGACAATGGAGAATACACAATGGGAATCCAAGAAGCAGGCAGAGGTCAGGGCAGGCAGCAATAATCAAAATCCAAAAAACAATCCAAAGACAAAAACCAGAAACCAAACACGGAAAACGCTCAGAAATGCAGTGTAACACTTAAACAAGACTTCGCAAACACTGAATGTGAACACAAGGTATATATAGACACACTAACAGGATGAGACACAGGTGAATGCAATCAGTGAATGAGGTACAGGTGAATGTGATCAGTGATGAGTCCGGGCAGTGAGTTCTGGGAAATGTAGTTGTGAGGGAAACATGAACATCTGGTGTGGAGTGCCCTCTGGTGACTCTCAAGGGCACTCCACCTGGTGACCGTTACATAGCCCCCCCCCAAAGAGCGGCTTCCAGACGCTCCAAAAACAGTTCAGGAGGGAGGTGGAGCGGAGGCGGATCCGGGGGAGGGATGGAGGGCCAGGCCTGTGGAGCAGAATAGGGCCTGGAGACTAGGACGGAAGACCAGGGTGGAGCAGGCTGTGCAGGCGGCCAGGGCGGAGCAGGCTGTGCGGGCGGCCAGGGCGGAGCAGGCTTTGAGGGCGGCCAAAGCGGTGGAGACCCCTCGGGCGGCCACGGCGGTGAAGACCCCTCGGGCGGCCACGGCGGCGAAGACCCCTCGGGCGGCCACGGCGGCGAAGACCCCTCGGGCGGCCACGGCGGCGAAGACCCCTCGGGCGGCCACGGCGGCGAAGACCCCTCAGGACCAGACACCGGCTCAGGAACAGACACTACATCAGAAATGGTCACAAGGATAGACACAGACACAGAAACAAACACTGGATCGGGGGCAGACACTGGATCGGCCATCTTTTCCGGAGACACTGGATCGGCCATCTTGTCCGGAGACACTGGATCGGCCATCTTGTCCGGAGACACTGGATCGGCCATCTTGTTCGGAGACACTGGATCGGCCATCTTGTCCGGAGACACTGGATCGGCCATCTTGTCCGGAGACACTGGATCGGCCATCTTGTCCGGAGACAATGGATCGGCCATCTTGTCCGGAGACATTGGATCGGCCATCTTGTCCGGAGACACTGGATCGGCCATCTTGTCCGGAGACACTGGATCGGCCATCTTGTCCGGAGACACTAGATCGGCCATCTTGTCCGGAGACACTGGATCGGCCATCTTGTCCGGAGACACTGGATCGGCCATCTTGTCCGGAGACACTGGATCGGCCATCTTGTCCGGAGACACTGGATCGGCCATCTTGTCCGGAGACACTGGCTCGGAGGCGGCCATCTTGTCCGGAGACACTGGCTCGGAGGCGGCCATCTTGTCCGGAGACACTGGCTCGGAGGCGGCCATCTTGTCCGGAGACACTGGCTCGGAGGCGGCCATCTTGTCCGGAGACACTGGCTCGGAGGCGGCCATCTTGTCCGGAGACACTGGCTCGGAGGCGGCCATCTTGTCCGGAGACACTGGCACGGAGGCGGCCATCTTGTCCGGAGACACTGGCACGGAGGCGGCCATCTTGTCCGGAGACACTGGCTCGGAGGCGGCCATCTTGTCCGGAGACACTGGCACGGAGGCGGCCATCTTGTCCGGAGACACTGGCTCAGAGGCGGCCATCTTGTCCGGAGACACTGGCTCGAAGGCGGTGACGTGAACAGAATCTGGATCAGCAGAAGTGATTTGAACATTCTCTGAATCGGCCATCTTGTCTTTAGACACTGGCTTGGCAGAAGTGACGTGAAGCATCTCTGGCTCGGCAGAAGTGACATGGAGCGTCTCTGGCTCGGCAGAAGTGACGTGGAGCGTCTCTGGCTTGGCAGAAGTGACGTGGAGCGTCTCTGGCTCGGCAGAAGTGACGTGGAGCGTCTCTGGCTTGGCAGAAGTGACGTGGAGCGTCTCTGGCTCGGCAGAAGTGACGTGGAGCATCTCTGGCTCGGCAGAAGTGACGTGGAGCGTCTCTGGCTCGGCAGAAGTGACGTGAACAATCTCTGAATTTGCAGAAGTACATTGAAGAGTCTCTGAGTCGGCCATCTTGTCCATAGACACTGGCTCGGAGGCGGCCATCTTGTGCATAGACACTGGCTCGGCAGAAGGAACGTGAACAGTCTCTGAAACGGCCAACTTGTCCATAGACACTGGCTCGGCAGAAGTGACGTGAAGCGTCTCTGTCTCGGCAGAAGTGACGTGAACAGGCTCAGACTCGGCAGGGCTGACATGGAACTCTGGCTGGGCTGTCTCGGCGGGACGAGACTCTGGCTGGGCTGTCTCGGCGGGACGAGACTCTGGCTGGGCTGTCTCGGCGGGACGAGACTCTGGCTGGGCTGTCTCGGCGGGACGAGACTCTGGCTGGGCTGTCTCGGCGGGACGAGACTCTGGCTGGGCTGTCTCGGCGGGACGAGACTCTGGTTTGACGGTCTCTGGCTGTACGGTCTCTGGCTGGAAGGTGAGCGGGGGCTCGGCAGGGCTGACGGTGAGCGCGGGCTGTGGAAGCTCTGCTGAGACGTGACGAGGCTCTGGAAGCTCTGCTGAGACGTGATGAGGCTTTGGAATGAAACTCTCTTCACAAACGGAGACCGCCTCTCTCCAGTTCAGACCCGAGAGATTGGGGAGCTCCCTCGGGTTGACCTCCTTAGCCCCTAGCTGGTAACACAGCTTAATAGCCTCATCACCGAGAGAGCAGGAGGCAGCGAGAGGAACAAACCCCCAGGTATACTGGAACAGATCACGGCTATCCAGGGCCAAGGCCGCGATCTGACCAGCAAACTCCCGGATTTGTGCTGCTGGATTCATTTGTTGGTCGGTTGTTGCTGGATCTCGGTGTGGCGAAGTCTTCTGTTACGAACTGCTCCGAGACTGGGAGATGTAGATCCAAATGCAGCTTTAATATAAGAATAGTCGTACAGGCAGGGTCGAGAATCAGCAGACAGGACAATGGAGAATACACAATGGGAATCCAAGAAGCAGGCAGAGGTCAGGGCAGGCAGCAATAATCAAAATCCAAAAAACAATCCAAAGACAAAAACCAGAAACCAAACACGGAAAACGCTCAGAAATGCAGTGTAACACTTAAACAAGACTTCGCAAACACTGAATGTGAACACAAGGTATATATAGACACACTAACAGGATGAGACACAGGTGAATGCAATCAGTGAATGAGGTACAGGTGAATGTGATCAGTGATGAGTCCGGGCAGTGAGTTCTGGGAAATGTAGTTGTGAGGGAAACATGAACATCTGGTGTGGAGTGCCCTCTGGTGACTCTCAAGGGCACTCCACCTGGTGACCGTTACACAGAGAACGGTTGTCTATGTACCAATATGTAATTAGGCCAAAGGTTCATTTTGCGCTGGAGTTGTGCTTTAAACGAAACTTCCCTAAAGGAAGCATATTCTCGGCATTTATGGCCAACAAAGAAATGTAGTAAAATTCGAATGGTATTTTATTTTTCCGAATAATAATTACAGATCGAATAGTCATGCACACCCCTACAGACACTCTGTGTTTGAAGGAATTGGCTGGTGCATCAAATCAAGCACTACGTAATCACAGGTAAACTGTCTGAGTTGTTTGTAATGAGAAGTGTACCACAAAAGAGCAATGGTTTGCAGACAGTTATAAGAGTTGATGTTACAAATCTGTCTTTTGGATATACTGTGTGAACTCATTGTCCCATTAGCTCAGAGAGGTTTATTTTCCCTTTAATAAGTTTTGTCAATTGTTTTGTTTATTGGTCTACTTCTGGCTTCTCTTTCAAATAAATCTTGCATTGGGTTAGTCAATCAAATAATTATTTTGTCCTTCTTTCCCATCTTTATGAATTAAGTTGCATTGATGAGGAGTTATCACAAACTAAGACTGTTTGGTTGTACTATCTTACAATCAATATAAATTTATGGTGTCAATGTAAATTTCTTCAGTATTAAGCTGTCATCTGAAAACTGACAGGTTTAGTCAGGTGATTTCCATATGCTGTATAACCGGTAAAGCAGGTGAAGTGTAAAGTATGCTTTCACTCTAATTTACTTTCTGTTTATTTATTAAATTTACATTTATTCATTTAGCCGACGCTTTTATCCAAAGTGACTTGCAAATGAGAACAATAGAAACAGTTAAACTAACAGTAGGACAACAATACACAATGGTAATTCAAAGTGCTTTACATACGAAATTAAAATAATCAGAAGAAAAAAGAATAATTAAAGCAGTTAAGAATAAAAAATAATAAGTGCAAACAGTCGGACGAACAGTGGCATAGTGCTCATTCAGTAAATGCATACATACTGTAGCTAAACAGAAGTGTTTTGAGTCTGGATATGACTGTGACTACTGTAGGACCACATGCGATCTCCTCTGGAAGCTGGTTCCAGCTTCGGCTTGAATGAAAGCTGACTCTCCATTTTAAGACTCAACCCTTGGTATTTCTAGCTGATGTGATCCTACTAAGGTTGTGTATTTGATGACCTATTTTTGAAGTGATTCTCAGAAATGAACACACACACACACACACTCAGTCAATCACTGGCTCACACCCACAGTAACCTAAAGCTTTAAAAAAAGGCTCTCACAGTTATGTAGTGTATCTTTTATCTATTATTCCCCCATTTTTGAAGGGGCTACGGATCTTTGAATAAGGTACAAAACAGGTTGCTAGTGTTTGTGGCACACACGTTAATAACTTTAGATCAAATTACTAAGGCCAGTGAATTGTGTCTGGAATGTCTCTGTTCTCAGTTATGTCGCCAATTTCAGCAGTACTGATTTAAAGAAATATTTTTTCTTTTTTTAATAAGGAAATGTATACCCCACTCATAATTGCTTCAGTATTAAGCTGTCATCTGAAAACTGACAGGTTTAGTTAGGTATGCTGTAGAACCGGTAAAGCAGGTGAAGTGTAAAGTATGCTTTCACTCTAATTTACTTTCTGTTTATTTATCACATTTACATTTATTAATATAGCAGATGCTTTTATCCAAAGCGACTTACAAATGAGAGCAATATAAGTAGTTAAACTAACATTAGGACAACCATTTGCAAGTGCAATGACCCCTCTCAGTTTCATCTAACGCAGGCCATGATTTCTTTCGATTTTTTTTTAGATAGAGTAGAAGAGAAAATGTTAGTGTTACTGGATCAAGTGCTGCCGAAAAAGAAGCATCTTCAGCTGTTTCTTGAAAGTGGCTACTGACTTAGCAGCTCTGGTTGAGTTGGGCAGATAATTTCACCAGCAGGGAACAGTCATGGTAAAGGTCAGAGAAAGAGATTATGTGCCTCTTTGAGATGGAACCACAAGATGACATTCGCTCGCAGAGCGCAAGGATGTGGATGGCACATAAGTCTGAAGTAATGAGTTTAGGTAAAAGGGAGCAGTGCCAGTGGTAGTTCTGTAGGCATACGTCAGTGCCTTGAATTTAATCTCGATTGGTTTCCAACGAATCGGCTAAAAAATATCCTCGATATACATATATAATTACAAAATAAAAATACAGCATATAATATAATAGACCTTAACAGCATTGTGACTACATATAGAATTTTCAAATATTGTGTTAACTATCAATGCAGTATTACTGTGGAGTTACTTTCGTTATCATGACTTTTAGAATTTGATCTAGAACTAAAAACTATCTAAAACAAGAAGTTATAAAAGTAAAATCACACCAAACAAGGACTTATTTCTGAAATGACTTATCCGAAATGAAATCTGACTATACTCTTCGTACAGTGTTGTAAACTGATTTTGAAGGCTTACATAAATATATCTGCACATTACTCAAATAACTTAAAAAGGTCGCATAATTCCCATAATCAAAGAACATTCTTTGAACTCACAAAACCAGCTTGAATTATCTAGAAACTATTCCAGCCTTAGGTCTTGTTTTTGTCACATGCCTGTCCTGTCTTGTGTAGCATGTGTGATGTTTTGTGTTCCTGTTCCGATCCCACCTTCCTTGTTATCTCATTATTGGTTTTATTTGCCCCACCTGTTGATCCCTCATTACCTGCCTGATTTGTCCCTTTTTATAAGATCCTTGGTGTTTGCAGTCTGTTGTTGGAGGCTCGTTGTATTGCGTTTCCTTGACAGACACACACAGGGAGGCGAGGGAAGCTCATTTGGCTGGGTAACTGAGGAACGCGGAAGGTTTGAACTCGAATTATTGGTTACTGCTAACAGAAATAACTAATACCAACTGTACAGTGAATGTAAGCTGAACTATGTCAGATGAGTCAGATGGCCAAGTGTCGGATAACGAATGTTTGGATGAAATTTTGTGGTAAGAAGTCAGGGAAAAAAGGGTACACCAAGATCAGATAGTGGATCTGAACCTGAATCTACTGTCACGTTTAAAAAGAAAAGCAGACCTGAAAAGGATGAAAGTAAGATTAAGGATTAGCGGATGATTAAAGAAACATGGAAAGTGTTGTATTTGAACAAAAGGGAGGGCCACACTTACACCCAATACATATCACTAAAGCAATTGAAAGAGATAGGGAAAATTAAGCATGCACATTTCAAGAGAAATGGAAGACTGAAGGGAGATGATCTTAAAGAAAGATGCATTGAATATAAGGCCACAATAACATCACACATTCCGGGAGAAATGTCAAAAAAGAGAGGAGTTATAACTGGAATTCCAATGTCAGTTTCTATTGAAGAAATTAAAAATAGCCCGAAAGGAGGAGATATTGTCATGATTCTGCCTTCTTGTCCTTGAATTCCTCTAGTCGTGAGGCAGGATCATGACAGAATCATGTTTTGTGTGCAAGCGCATGGCCTGTTTGGGCCATGTGCTTGTGTTGTCTCGTTAAGTTACCCCGCCCCCTTGTTATCCTCGTCTAGTGCTTCATTGTCTAGTCAGCTTCACCTGTCCTCGTCATTAGTGTTCCCTATTTTATCCCCTTGTGTTTGCTGTCCTGTGTCGGTTCATTGTTTGATGTTGCATGTTTCAAGCTGTGAGTAATTCTTTGAGTAAGCTGTTATTTGAGAAGAGTCTGTTCATGTTGTAGTTTTGTTTCTGTCTTAGTTTCTAGTCTTAGTCTGGTGTGTTCTACCCTGCCTTGTTTTGCCCCCTCGTGGGTTTTATTTTCCTGTTTGTTACAAATAAACCCCTTTGCACATCATCTGCTGTCTGCTATTGGGTTCATCAGCCATCCACATAACAGAATGAACCGACCAACAAGAAACCCAGCAGACAGCAAGCCTATTTATCCTACTCTGCAGTCGTCAGACCCCGAACGATGGTGGCAGTCGGCCGTCACCGACAGCCTGGAAGGCAAGCTTCCTTTCCCTCCTCAGGGAGAGTTGACCCTGAGGAAGTACGCCCAGGTCGTGGAGAAGAGGAGGTTTTTCTTGCCGGAGATTCTGGTCAACCGCTACTTCATCGCGGGTCTTAACGTCCATCCTCCTCTAGCTGAACGTGAGAGACTGGTCAGCCGCCCGTTCCACAAGATGGTGGACAGTCTGTCACAGAGGGAGCTGCAGGGTGCTACAAGGTCTTCATCTCCCGCTACACTTCCTGTGATCCCTGAGTGTCGTCTGTTAGCCGTTGCTACACTTGGGGACCAACCCAGTCTTGCCGCGACTTCTGAGACACCTTCCACGTCCATCAGTCTTCATTGTAAGCGTGGAAGGCACCCGTCATGGGAGTCAGCATCAGAGTCTTCCTGCCCGGAATCCTCCTCGCCTGCAGTGAGCTCACCTGTTCCGGTAACAGTTCCTGTTTCACCCCCCTCTCCGGTCACTAGTCTGGCTACCTACTCCGCCCCACGACCCAGGAGGAAGAAGAGGAGGAAAGGACCTTCTGGTTCTCCGTCTCTACCCCCTCCTGAGCCCGTGATGGCTCTCCAACCCGCCGCTGAAGTCGGAAGCGCTGTTCCCTGTCCCGCTGCTGTAAGTGTGGCTCCGGTTGTTGCAACAGGAGACGCCGTTCTACAACCTGCTGCAGAAAGCGCCTTTTCCCAGTCGGCGTTGGGGAGATCCATTCCAGAGACTTGTACTGTGAATGTCGTCTCTGAGTCTTCTGCCGTGTCTGCAGAAGAGAGAGCAGCAGTCGATTCCGCTGCAAGGGCGGTGGTACAGTCCGTTTCGGCTCATCAGGAGATGCCAGTCATCATCGCTGCCAGAACCCTGTCCGAGTATTTATCCCGTCTGGCCAGAATTCTTGATGTCCCAGTCAGTCCTGTCTCGTCCCCAGTCCCTGTTTCAAATGCTATACAGAGCACAGATCCCAAGCCAGCTGCAGTCTTCGCTGATCCCAAGTCTGCTACACCGAGCACAGATCCCAAGCCAGCTGCAGTCTTCACTGATCCCAAGTCTGCTACACAGAGCACAGATCTCAAGCCAGCTGCTGTCTTCACTGATCCCAAGCCTGTTGCACAGAGCACCGTTCTCAAGTCATCTAGTGAGAGTCGTGATCGCAGTCCAACTGCAGTGAGCGCTGGTCCTAAGCCAGCTGACTTAGATGCTGATCCCAGGCCAGCTGCCACTAAGACTGCATCCCCGTCTGTTCTGGTCTCCCCTGGCTCCTCCAATTCCCGGTCTGTTTCCCCATTTGTCCCTGTCCCCACTGTTCCTGGACTTCCGTTTGTTTCCCCTGTCATGGCTCAACCCCGGACTGTTTTTCCCTTGTCCCACAACGCTCCTCCCAAGCCTGCTCGGTCCTCTTGTCCTAAGCCCACTCCCCGTGGTCCCAGGACCCCTGTCCCGCCCACCCACCCTGGACTGTCACGCAAAGACTCTGTGTTTCCTCCACCTCCTCTGCATTGTATGTTCTTTTTGATATTCCACCCCAACCCTGTCATTGTGTATTCTTGTATGCCCTTGTTAGTTTTTGCCATGTACTGTTGGTTTGTGTCTTTGTCACAGTCTGTCATGTCCCCGTGTTTAATGTCCCCTTGAGGAGCGTCTGGTAGCCGCTCCTTAAGGTGGGGGTTCTGTCATGATTCTGCCTTCTTGTCCTTGAATTCCTCTAGTCGTGAGGCAGGATCATGACAGAATCATGTTTTGTGTGCAAGCGCATGGCCTGTTTGGGCCATGTGCTTGTGTTGTCTCGTTAAGTTACCCCGCCCCCTTGTTATCCTCGTCTAGTGCTTCATTGTCTAGTCAGCTTCACCTGTCCTCGTCATTAGTGTTCCCTATTTTATCCCCTTGTGTTTGCTGTCCTGTGTCGGTTCATTGTTTGATGTTGCATGTTTCAAGCTGTGAGTAATTCTTTGAGTAAGCTGTTATTTGAGAAGAGTCTGTTCATGTTGTAGTTTTGTTTCTGTCTTAGTTTCTAGTCTTAGTCTGGTGTGTTCTACCCTGCCTTGTTTTGCCCCCTCGTGGGTTTTATTTTCCTGTTTGTTACAAATAAACCCCTTTGCACATCATCTGCTGTCTGCTATTGGGTTCATCAGCCATCCACATAACAGATATTGTGGATGCAAAGCGATTGACCAAAGGAAAAGAGAAATGAGAAAGTATGTCCATACTAATATGGTTTAAGAATGAAATAACTTCTAAAGTTCAAATGGGCTTCATGTGCTATTCAGTAAGAGAGTATAATTCCACTCCCAACGAGATGATTTAAATGTGAGAGATTTGGACATGTAGCTGCTCCGTGCCGAGGCAAACTTAGGTGTGCTAAATGTGGAAGTCAGCATGAGTATGGGCAATGTGGGGATAATATAGAGCTAAAATGCTGCAATTGTGGAGGCCAACGCAGTGCAGCATACGGTGAATGTGTGAAACAAAAGGAAGCCAAGGAAGTTCAGAAACATAAGATGACTCATAATGTTTCATATGCTGAGGCAATCAAAAGCATTGTGAAAAAATAATAATGAAGAGAAATCAGCTCCTATATATCCTCTAGAAGCAAGGAGTGCAGATAGCAATAGACCAAGCACAAGCACAGAGAGTAAAAAGAAATCCTATAGGGAAAATAAACCAACAGAACAAGACTGACAGGACAACTAGTCTAAACTGCTGTGAATGTAAGACAATCTCAGATTACACTGCTGATAAAGATAAATGAGTTGATTGCTTTTATGTGTTCAGTGGTTAATGTCACTGTAGACTTGGAATTATAGCCCTTCGTTTTCCCCGTTATTATTTAATTCTCACGGGACCGGACACCAGTTATCTTGCCAAGTAAAAATCTTTATTCTTATATGTCAGGAGAGAAACCCAGAGAAGATGTTATATTCATGCCAGGTCTATGCATTTCCCTGTTTCTCTACTGTAGTACAGTATAACTGGGTTTAAATACACAACTGAGTGACTTTCGATTTCCTTGTACGGTATAAAAACTTGTTTTTAGCAAAAGTTGCTTATGCTTAAAATGAAATGTATATGCACGTGATACAATCCACTTTCCACATTAAGAAACTATTTCTCAGTGTATACATTAGTGGTATACAAATGGTACATTTGCATCAGTTGAAACATTACATTTCTTGCAAAGTGCATACAAACTGTACACATTTGAAATATGCATCATTGGAACTGTCTGCTAAGTGCACATTGCATACCTCTAAGCAGAATACAAAATCATCCCAGCTACTCTCCTTGTAACTAAAATATATTCTCAAACACGTGTACATGCAATCTATAGTCTATTCATGCATTTTAAACTTCATAAGATAATACAACTTATTATGAATACTAAATAAAGAATAATAATACAGATACATAATATTTAATAATGAAATTATATTAAAAGACGAAATTTAAGTCTTCATCTCCCTCCACTGGAACTACGGTCGTCAGTTCCACACCATCATCCCCAGGTCGCCAACCTATTGAAGTGATAGTGAGGAGAAGAAATAGCAGACCAAGAAATATACAAAGTATAGAAGAATAGAAACAGAAAGTAAAACGAAAACAAAGAAAAACCCCACCCATGTTATGCCCCCGCATGCTATGTGTCATTTAACGTCTATGTGTAAGCATTTAAAATGAACCCCAATCATCTAAGAAAAGAAAAACTAAAAAAATCCTCTGCCCGTGCCTGGACTCATTAATTAATTAACTCGTTAATTAATTAAATCCCCCAGTTCCGTGCTAAAATAATAAACCAAAATAAACGTTGATGTTAAAGGATCCTATCCCTTGGGGTTGTAAATCAGTAAGCGGGTGTTCATTGTTTGTGAGGTTGTGTTTTGTAAGTAGTGTAAAATGTGTAAAATCTGCTATTTCACTCCATATATCCCATTCTCGGTTCTATCCTTTTGGTTAATAATAACCAACTTAACAGGTTTGGTACTCTTCCTTCTCGTAACACATATGATGAGTTTAATTGTTAACAGAAACAGCAAGACACCCACCAAAGTCAAAACTATCCATTCCGACCTGCTGCAGTAACTCATAGCCCCGGGGCCAAGTAAGCTCTTAATGCGGCCCTGGTGGCGTGTTACATTGCACCCCTACTGCGTATTAGTTACGCAATACTCTTTCCCTACTCTTAGGAAGGTTATGTTAGTAACCAAGTATGTTCCCTTTCGAGAACGGTCACTTCATGTTGCGTAGCTAATGTAACACGGCACTCTATTAGCAACTGGCTACATAAACTGGAGCATAGGGAGAAAAACACAAAAAAACACATAAATGACAGACCCGGAACTGAATCGGGTTTCATGAACAAGAGCACAATTGTGCCTATAGACAGTTGAATGTTAGACTGATAAGACCAGACACCGTCAGGTCTAATTATCGAATTTAGAGGACTCGAGTCAGCAAGCAAGGAAGCTCCATGTTATAAAATTTCACAAATGTGGATGACGAGGAGGCAACTGGCAGCTGCTCATATCTTGAATTGGTGCCCCAGAAGACCAGGCCCAAAATGCCTCTTGTGGAGTGAGCTTTAGTGCCTATTGGGAAAACCTGACCCACCAAAGCAACTACTCGAGAGATGGCATCCACTATCCATCTAGACAGTCTCTGCTTCATGACCGAAGCAAACAAAGAGCTGTTCTGATTGCCTGAAAGGCGCAGAATGCTCCAGGTAAATTTTTAGACCTCTGACAGGGCAGAGCAAATTAGCCTCCCCATCATTCCCCGAGGGTGAAAGAGCTGATAATGTAACAACCTGCACTCTGAACAGTTGAGAGCACATTAGGTACATATCCATGCTTCGCCTTGAGCGTGACTCTGGAGTAACCAAAACACCAAACTCCAAGCAGGAAGGGCTCACAG
Organism: Pimephales promelas; assembly: GCF_988280905.1. Classification (NCBI taxonomy): domain Eukaryota; kingdom Metazoa; phylum Chordata; class Actinopteri; order Cypriniformes; family Leuciscidae; genus Pimephales; species Pimephales promelas. The sequence continues at coordinate 22,568,533 of NC_142792.1, read as the reverse complement.
AGAGTGCCTGCAAATCTCCCACTCACTGAACTGATGCCAGAGCCAGCAGGAGAGCAGTTTTTAGAGAAAGTGGCTTAAGATCAGCCGACTGCAGTGGCTCATATGGGGGACCCTTCAGGGCCCCAAGGACCGTGGAGAGGCCCCAAGCCGGCATAGAAGGGGGCCTGGAGGGGTTCATCAACCTGGCTCCTTTGAGAAAACAAACGACGAGGTCCTTTCTCCCCAGTGATTGGCCAGCCACAAAAGCATGCTGCTATGGCTGCCACAGACAGCGACCCGCATCCAACAGATCGTGCAGGAAGGAGAGTCCCACTGATACTCCACACGACTGGGGTACGAAATGGCTAGATTTGCACCAGCCGGTGAACACTGACCACTTAGACAGGGCTCTAGCCTCAGTGATAGTATTCAAGACCTTTTCTGGGAGGTCCTCGGATACCCGTTGAAGGGCCACACATGGACTCACAAGTCGGGGTGAGGGTTCCAAATCGTCCCGCTTACCTGCGTGAGCAGATTCTTCCTCACTATCACAGGCCAAGGAACCTGTCATCTGCGCCAGGTCTGGGAACCATGCTACTAGGAGGACTGAGCATTCGCTTTCTTTAACCCGTCTGACGACCTGAGGTCCTAGAATCATTTATAAATAAGTATTGAAAAAAAGCTATAAACAATTGTAAATATTTATCCTAAATCATTCATGATGCTGCACGGTGTACATAGATGGTAAATTACAAGAAAAAGATACAAAAGCACTTTTTACGTTTATAAATGTAAAACATTTTCTGGTATGTTTTTTCATGTGAGCTTTGGTGTACATAGCAGTTCTGAATTCTATCTTTAGACTCCTTTTTTTTCAAAGGACACCTAAACTCATCTTGAAAAAGTGTACTGTGTAAATAAACGGACTAACTGAAAAAACTAGAAATACCTATAATCATTAGTGTAACCGTATCAGTAGTTAAACACCCGGAGCAGGAATAGGCTCTCAGATTTAATTCGATGTACCCCAAACAGCAGCCATATTCAAGACCAGATTGACAACCTGTACTTTTCTTTCAAAAATTAATTAATAAATCCAGTAAAATATACATAATTCCACAAAGTTTATCCTTTATTCATTTTCATTTACATTGTGGCATTTCCCAGCAAGACAGAATTGTATCTAAAATTTTGATACCAAGGTATTAAACTGAATCAAATACACGAGAGATGCATCCAAACAATTGAATTTAGAGTCAGTCTTCCAAAATCACTCAATATTGTAAGCTATAGCATAGGAGGTGGTCAGGTCATCTGCGGCATGACCGTAGCCTTGATCTCACACAGATACGCATTTTCTGGTGACATTTTAAATTACTGAGCCATTTAAAACTCTTTCCACACAAGGAACACAAATAGGGTCTCACATCCGCATGACTTTTCAGGTGTATCTTTAAGTGTGATGGCAAAATAAACCTTTTATTACACTGTTCACAATTAAATGACCTTCCTTCAGAGTGAACGCACAAGTGATTTTTGAAATTGCTCCTTTTTCTAAAACACTTGCCACACTCAGAACACACCAGATTCTTTCCAGAATGAATTAATGAATGACGTTTCAGATCTTTTTTATGTGTGAAACTCTTCTTGCACTGAAGACATCTAAAAGGCTTCTCTCTAGTGTGCACTCTCATGTGAACTTCAAGGTTTCCTTTAAATGCAAAACTCTTTCCACACTGAGGGCAGATGAAAGGCTTCTCTCCGGTGTGAATTCTCATGTGACTCTTCAGGTTGCCTTTAAATCTGCAACTCTTTCCACAGAGCTGGCAAGTGAAAGGCTGCTCTCCTGTGTGAATTATTGCATGCCTCTTAAGGTTTTTTCTGTCTGGGAAACTCTTTCCACACTGATGACATTTAAAACAGTTCTCTTTGGAATGAATCTTTAGGTGGTAATCAAGGGATTCTTTGCGTGTGAAAGATTTTCCACACTGAACGCATTTGAATGGTTTCTCTCCAGTGTGAATTCTCATGTGAGTCTTAAGACTTCCTTTTAGTGAGAAACTCTTCCCACACAGTTTGCAGGTGTATGGGTTCTCTCCAGTGTGACTTCTCATATGGGCTTTAAAGGTTGCTTTATATTTGAAACTCTTTCCACACTGAGAGCATGTGTATGGGTTCTCTCCAGTGTGACTTCTCATATGGGCTTTAAAGGTTGCTTTATATTTGAAACTCTTTCCACACTGAGAGCATGTGTATGGGTTCTCTCCAGTGTGACTTCTCATATGGGCTTTAAAGGTTGCTTTATATTTGAAACTCTTTCCACACTGAGAGCATGTGTATGGGTTCTCTCCAGTGTGAAGTCTCATATGAGTCTTAATACTTTCTTTAAATCTGAAAGTCTTTCCACAGTGATGACATGGATAAGGCGTCTCTCCAGTGTGAATTCTCATGTGACGCTTAAGGCCTACTTTTAATCTAAATCTCTTTTCACAATGTTGGCATTCGAAAGTCTTCTCTTTAGAGTGAATTGGTACATGCTTGTTGAGGTGTGTTATGTCAGAGAAACTCCTTCCACACTCATGACATATAAAACGATCCGTTCTTGAGTGAACTCTCATGTGGGAACTAAGGTTTTTCTTGCGTCTAAAACTTTTTCCACACTGATCACATGTGAATGGCTTTACTCCACTGTGACTGTTTATATGATAGGTAAGGCTTATGCTCCACTTAAAGCTCTTTCCACACAGTTTGCAGATGTAAGGCTTCTCTTCTGTATGAATTCTCATGTGCCTGGTAAGGGTTGATTTTTGGGCAAAACTTTTTTCACACTGTTGGCAGGTAAAAGGCTTCTCTCCAGTATGAACTCTCATGTGGCTTTTAAGGTAAGCAGTTTTAGGGAAATCTTTTCCACAGTATTTGCAGGTATAAGGCTTCTCTCCTCTGTGAATTACCATGTGGACTCTAAGGTCTTTCTGTTGATTGAAACTCTCATCACACCTAAAGCATGTGAAACAACTGTTAGGGTCAGTGTTTGGCACTCTTTTTTGTGTAGAAGTATTTTCAGTCTGCTTGGAATTTCCGGCAGCCATGAAATCATGTTTCTCAAACTGATCTTTTTCTTTCATTTGATTCAGTGCTTCACTCTCCTCTTTCAGTGGCATCAGACCTAAGATGAAAAGAGACAAAAACGGCACAAAGCAGCTGATATTAAAAACACCTTTCAAATCTGCCATTTATGCCTATAATATTATAAGTGTCATTTAATTTTGTCAAGAATTTCAGTCAGAATGTAAGCCTCATCAGAGCACACCCAGACAGCAAACTGACATTGAATCAACGTGGAAACGACGTCTCTCATGACATTGAAACAACGTTGATTTGCTCATCGAATTAACGTTGAACCAACGTCAGACGCGGCATTCTTCAAAGCTAAATTAAATCGAAAATTGGTTTGCTTTCATAACGTTGAAACAACGCGTTGATTTCAAGTTGATTTTCCGTTAGTTTTGAAAGAATGACGCGTCTGACGTTGGTTCAACGTTAATTCGATGAGCAAAACAATGTCAGATCAACGTTGTTTCGATGTCATATTTCCACGTTGATTCAATGTCAGTTTGCTATCTGGGCAGACAATTTGCTTATTAAAGTAAAAAATTACCTGCTTTTGGCATTTGTCACATCAACACCATTCTTCTCTTGCTATTAGACCTTTAGACAACATAGACCATGACTTGCACACAGGAATTTCTGTGGTGTTGAATTTTTGCTGCAAGTCCTTATGGTGTTACAGTGTTAAAATCATTGTGTACAGCTCTCCATCACACTGTAACACCGGCTTGTGTTAAACTGTGGCCCAAGTGGTGTAATTTTCTAGTGTTGCTCTTCTGAACTCCTGTATAATGTTAATTATAAATACGGGAATTTGAGGTAATTGAATCAACGTGATCCGCATTTGACGACCAAATCAGTTTGAAAAAATGGTGGTTCTCTCGTTGCAAAGTTGAGATTAAAACCTATCAAGGTGGGTCCTTGATAATGTCTGTAATTTTTACAGTAGGTTTATTTTAATAAATAAAGACAGAATATCAATAAAATAATCCAGAAAAAATTAATTATATTATATAAAGGTTATAAATTGATTTGCATTTCAGTGAGTGAAATAAGTATTTGATCCATTTGAAAACATGCCTTAGTACTTGGTGGAGAAACCTTTGTTGGCAAGCACAGAGGTAACATGTTTCTTGCAGTTGCTCACCAGGTTTGTACACATCGCAGGAGGGATTTTGGTCCAGGTTACAGATACTCTCAAAATCCTTAAGGTTTCTTGGCTGTCGTTTAGCAATTTAAAGTTTCATCTCCCTCCACAGATTTTCTATTATGGATTATGGTCTGGAGACTGGCTAGCCCACTGCATGACCTTAATGTGCTTCTTCTTGGGCCAAACCTTTGTTGCCTTGGAGGTATATCATCACGGGTCCAAAAATTCATGCCCGAACCGTAATGTGCTACACCTAACCGACCCGGACCCGTCTATTATTTCAAAAGTTGGACCCTGTCCCTGACCAGTGCAGATCCGAGAAATGCCATAAATGTACTGCCTGGACCCGACCTGGACCCGTCTATTATTTGAAAACTGGACCCGAACTCGGCGAGAAGACACAAACCCGACTGGACCTGATTGTCACATATTATTTCACATAAGTTGCGAAAAATAAAACTTCTTGTCTTACCTAATCTTAGTAGCCGTTGTCTCACTTCCTTGTAACGTTACCTGACTGACTGTGATCCATTACAATCCACCGACAAGAAAGTTCTATCCATGTTATTTCTCTCGTTATTCCAAGCTTAATCCACTCATTATTTCAGCTTTAAAAATCCACTTGATGTCACGGTGATGGATGACAACTGCAACTTTGCACATGTACATTCTGACCCGAGTTAACCCCGTAATAACTGTTTGCCCTTTTGAACTATAATAACGATTGCTCGTTCAGTGCCATGGCCGCTTATTTTCTATCATATCTGTGCTCTGCATTGAGTCTGAATCTGACCACCAAAACTTTAAGAATAAACTAGACGGTTCATTTATATTATTAAAAAAATGGGGAGAAAATGTAAAGCGCGGTTTGGCGAAAGCTTTGGTTGCCATAGAAACATGACACGCGCTTGAGACTGCACATGCACGCTAGCCGGATCAACCTAAAATATGTTTTTTAACGCAATTTGAACGTCATAGAAAACATTTATGTGACAGTTCACCTCATATTTTGTTGCTGATTTGAAATATATATATATATATGAAATATATATATATATATATATATATATATATTGCACGGGTATTATACACAATGTTAAACAGACCCTGGAACCGAAGTAACCCGAAGTCGGACCTGACCCGGCTGATCATTTAAAATATAAACCTGAACCCGTATGGGTCCCGGGTCGGGTTCTGGACAAATTTGGTTCATGGTGTCCAGGCTGTCTAACAAAACAAACTTACAAAAATCAGCAAACTTACAAAATCAGCAGGAGATCAAATAATTATTTTCCCCACTGTATATAGACTAATATAGACTAATATATATATGCGAACACAGAAACCAAAAATTCTCGTGACAGCAGCATCTGTCTAAAAAACAATCCTAACCATTCTATTTAATCAGAAACGATCTTAAAACAGGGCTTTAATTGTAAATACTGAACTTGTCCTTTAAAAAGTGAAGTTGCAGCCCTCAACTGATGTTGATGTTGTCATGTTTTGTTTTGGTCTGATGCTCCACCCTCCACCAATCTACCAATCACAAAGTCAGTAGTGTTGCAGCATCCGGTTTGCCAGCTTGGCTGTAGTTACCACAACTGCAGCTACAAACGGGTCGGATAAAAACATTTTTGGATCCTGCTGCCTATCTGGCAACCTCGAGTCAGGGGGGAGGGGGAGGGGATACACTGCTCAACAGCAATTTGAAAGGGATTGCAGTTTTGGCCACAATCTTACATACAGCTCTTTTAACATGAAGACCCTAAAGAATCATCCCAACTTGTAGAAAATGGGCATCCAATTACCCTTTTAAAGGTTGGAGCAGGTTTAGAAAAGGCTGTCTACAATTCACCTTTGGCTAAGCCCCGCCCCCCTTAGTTACTGTTGCTACATCCGTCAAACTTCATCTGCGCTCTGCATGGCTCATGCTGTAACAGCTCTTCCTGCTGAAATGTTATCAAACTTTTATAAAGCAGCAAATAAAGTGTCCGATAGAAGTAGGCATGCGAGTGCTCGAGTGCTCTTGAAGGCAGCATTAGTATTTGTCTGATGATCATCTCACATTTCTGTCCACATAAGATGACTGCTCCATGTCAAATAAAACCACTTTAATTACAACACTAATGACTAGGGGTGTAACGGTACACAAAAATCACGGTTCGGTACGTACCTCGGTTTTAAAGTCACGGTTCGGTACGTTTTCGATACAGCAAAAACAAAGAAATGCCAGAGAAATTTCCTATTTGTTTAAAGAAAAAAATATTTTTAAATAAGTGTGAGTTTTCCTAGATCTTGAAACTTTCAGGTTTATAAATGGGGGTCATCTTTGAAGGATGAACAAATAATGTTTTGGTCATCACATTAAAAATAACATTTAAATATATATTTATTTATATAATATTTGAATTTTGAAGTGATGGAAAAAGATGTGTGAAGTACTTGAAAGCATTTCACCATTCCAGCCAAACTGGTTACAGTTAGTGTTACTATATTAAATCCATGGTGAATGTTGCTGGTCTGTGGACGTAAAGTACTAGTTCATTCACGGCACAATGTTTCCCCTGGTTTCCATGACAGCGCTGTTTGATCTAACAGAGATCTACGGTAAATAACGGAGAAATGTGAACGCTTCTCACTAGATCTCGCAGCGATGTTATTACCTCAGTGGCGAATTCAAATGTTTTCTTTACCGGATCTCTTAGCGCGGTGTGGTAACAGTGTTGCTTGATCGAGATCGGCTCGCGCTGCACAGACGTTGCTGGTCCGAACTGATAAACGATCCGTGAAGCACATAACTAGGAGCGCAGTTTCGTTCTGCTTTCATTACGCTTGCCATTTGGATGTTGCGCAACGTTGTGTTGGCCGCGTCAGCACGAATTTTGCCGGCAAGAAAAATGGTCCAAGCAATCGTTCGGTTTGTATGCGTACCGAACCGGAAGCCTCAAACCGAAACGGTTCAATACGAATACATGTACCGTTACACCCCTACTAATGACACTCTTCAAAAATATGATTCATTTCTGTAGAGTTTTGAGAATGAAACCAACCTGTTTGTTCCTCAGTTTCTTCTTGTTTCACTGTGAATACTTCTTCAATCCTGAACTCTTCACTCTCCTCTTTAATCAACGCCATCTTTATAAGAGTATATGTGGATCTCAGTTGCTTCACCAGGAGTTTTGTGTGTTTGGACACTGCTGTGTATAAAATGAGACAGAAAAAGAACAAAAAGTACAATAATTAGTGAGATGTGAGTTAGAGAGTGATGATGGTCATAAAAAACCTGATCAGCCAAGTCCAGCTTGAAAACTCTTCAGTAGATCCCCTTTCATAAAAACACTTGCAATTGGTTTGTAAAAGTTGTCATTACACGTTTATGTTCTTGTTGCATGTTCACAGTTTTGACCAATAATGCAAATGTCCGTCACTGCTTGCCAGTGACTGTATTACTGTTTATTATTCACGATTTTGGGGATAAATTCACCTTTGGCTAAGCCACGCCCTAGAATGTAGATTGACCAATCACACCACAGCCAAGAACCAGCTCCCACAGAGGTCGGACACTTTCACAGCGCTTCATTGACTTTCAACACAGGCGTCTCATATTTTTGGTCTCGGCAGGCTATTACCGTCGTAGTTTTATCCAAAATATGGTTAAACGTTGTGCCTCGGGCATTTGCAACACAGATACGCGTTTCCCAGAGAGGTTGGAGGGGGTGTCCGTTTTTTCCCTTCCCAAAACCGAAGTAAAATCCTGACAAGTGTAGTGTTTGGATTAAACTGTGTGGATGTCCTCACCCAGACAGCAAACTGACATTGAATCAACGTGGAAACGACGTCTCTCATGACATTGAAACAACGTTGATTTTGCTCATCGAATTAACGTTGAACCAACGTCAGACGCGGCATTCTTCAAAGCTAAATGAAAATCGAAAATTGGTTTGCTTTCATAACGTTGAAACAACGCGTTGATTTCAAGTTGATTTTCCGTTAGTTTTGAAAGAATGACGCGTCTGACGTTGGTTCAACATTAATTCGATGAGCAAAACAATGTCAGATCAATGTTGTTTCGATGTCATGTTTCTACGTTGATTCAATGTCAGTTTGCTATCTGGGATACTCGTGTCCCAGACAGTAAACTGACATTGAATCAACGTGGAAACGACGTCTCTCATGACATTGAAACAACGTTGATTTTGCTCATCGAATTAACGTTGAACCAACGTCAGACGCGGCATTCTTCAAAGCTAAATGAAAATCGAAAATTGGTTTGCTTTCATAACGTTGAAACAACGCGTTGATTTCAAGTTGATTTTCCATTAGTTTTGAAAGAATGACGCGTCTGACGTTGGTTCAACGTTAATTCGATGAGCAAAACAATGTCAGATCAACGTTGTTTCGATGTCATATTTCCACGTTGATTCAATGTCAGTTTGCTATCTGGGGTAGTTTGTTTGCTTTGTAATAACGATTATAGAAGTGAATACCCAGACAGCAAACTGACATTGAATCAACGTGGAAACGACGTCTCTCATGACATTGAAACAACGTTGATTTTGCTCATCGAATTAACGTTGAACCAACGTCAGACGCGGCATTCTTCAAAGCTAAATGAAAATCGAAAATTGGTTTGCTTTCATAACGTTGAAACAACGCGTTGATTTCAAGTTGATTTTCCGTTAGTTTTGAAAGAATGACGCGTCTTACGTTGGTTCAACGTTAATTCGATGAGCAAAACAATGTCAGATCAACGTTGTTTCGATGTCATATTTCCACGTTGATTCAATGTCAGTTTGCTATCTGGGTATAGGCCAGCTTTGCCTGAACAGTGTTGCTCCCTGATATTGTTAGTCCCAGCCTCCGTCTCGATTAGTAGGAAATGCAGTGGTTCATTTTTTGACTGTGACCGGTAACGTTATGCTTTTGCCTCTATTTTGGATGCCTTGTTGTTTCTTACGTTTCACCTAGATGTCTTGAATATAGCCTTCGAACTCATATTGCAGCCCCTTTTGCCTACTTATATCAGACACTTTATTTGCTGCTTTTAGTGCTTTATAAAATTTTGATAACATTTCAGCAGGATGAGCTGTTACAGCATAAGCGTTAAAGTGGACATAGGACGTCTGAAATTTAACTTTACGCACAACTGCCAGCGGCTTCAAATACTAAAACAGAATTCATGTAATGCAAAAATTATAGTAAACTATCAAGGTGAGGGGACAAGAAACAATAACAAAGACGTTTCTATCTGTTTAGGTGCAAGATTAATAATGAACGTGTTCATAATGTGAATTAATTTCATAAACTTATTATTAACCTAGCGTTCATACCCTTCAGTAAAGTGTCTTGAAATGATTAACAAAACAAATAGGCCTAGGCTAAACATCAGTTGACATTTTTTTTAATATGTTACACTTTATGTTTAATTTTCCTATTTGTTGTAGTCTGTATTTGTTTATTATTTTATAACGTTATGTTGGATTTTTGCCATGTTTATCATTTGTAATGTGACTGGCAACAAAGCATGAATATGATATGAGGCATAGGCATTAATGTAAAATGCAATTCATTCATAGTTACAAATTCTTCGCAGTTAATATAAAAACCGTAAAAAATGTCTAAAGATCTGTGTTGACTAAAACACTTCGTATGCTTTAAAACACAAACCTTTCTTCTGCCGAATCCTATGGTCGAATCAAGACAAATAAGCTGCGCAGCATTATGACGTCATTGACAAATCCAAAGATTTTACACGCTAAAACGATTACTGTGCAAATAAAGGCATAGTCACATTAAAAAATACTGTTACACATTACAAATACTTGCTTATAAAATTTATTTTAAAATACAAATAATCAAATACACACAAAATAATATTTAACACTACCTGATGTCAGATAACAGAATTATTTATGTGATATATCATATTATATCACATATCATAAATATATACTATAATTATATCTTTGCGCATGAACGGGACTTTTATTTTCGTCTGGCAACATGACGTCTTAAGACTGCGCCGCGCTCCCGCGTCAGTGATTCGGCCGAAGAAAGGTTTGTTTTAAAGCATTTAAGCCGATGCAAATCTTTTGGGATTTTTTTTTACTAGAGCTTTTAATTGTGTACTGCTTTATCTAACATGAATGAACATTATGTTTGTGAGCAAACTGCAAAGTAACTGAAAAACGAGCCTGGATCAAGTAATTCGTTTGTTAACGTTAAATGACTGCTTTGCACAACGCTTCCCTGTAATGTCGCTGCTCGCAATAAACGTTGTTAGAGATAACCGACTTTGAAGCATTCCTCCGATAGGGTGTCCGCCTTATGTGTGCCAAAAAAAAAAAATGTTTTTAGATTCCAGGTATCAATCTCTGGCAGGTTTGTTAAATAGTAGGTCTTCTTAGCTAAATGGAAAACTTACTTAAAAAGGTTCTTCCACATAGCAAGTCACAGTTCTCACACAATAGGGACACAATATAATATCTTTCTGAAGATGAAAAGCAGTCGGGGCTTTGTTGGATTTATTACAGAGGTCCCAAATTTGAGGTAGTTAGGGGCGTTCATGCTCCCCCTAGAAAGTTTATATTCCTCTGATCTACATATGTGCATTTTATTGTTTGAATTTAAAAAAAGGATAACCATCGCTTCAAAACCATGTCAGTGGACAGTAGATTATTGTCAATCTCATCATTTCCATCACTCTTTCTTTTTCTCTCAGTGTTCATATCTTGCCCCTGTCTCTTCCCCTCCTTTGACTTAATATTTTTTTGTCTTTTCACTTTCATCTGTGTCAGTGAAGAAAGTAAACGTGTAGGTCGGTCAACTGCCTAGGCTTATTTGTTTTGTTAATCATTTTCTTAGACAAGTTAATTTGCTGAAGGGTTTGAACGCTAGGTTAATAAGTTTATTAAATTCATTCACATTATGAACACGTTCATTATTAATCTTGCGCCTAAACAGATAGAAACGTCTTTGTTATTGTTTCTTGTCCCCTCACCTTGATACTATAATGTTTGCATTACATGAATGCTGTTTTAGTATTTGAAGCCGCTGGCAGTTGTGCGTAAAGTTAAATTTCAGTAATGTCCCTATGTCCACTTTAACGCCTGGAAACAAAATCAAAAAACGGCTCATTGTACATTGTTGTGTTGCAAAGTGCTGAATATTTGGATTTCGTTTGAAGTATAAATATATAGAGCTCTACTATAATGTCCTTATGTCCGCTTTAACACATTCTCACACAGCCGTGAAATCCCACCTGATGGCGCAATAGGTGGCATGGTGTATACTTTGTCCCATATAAGTGTTCAATTAAACAATATTGGTACAGTAAAATGTGCTAAAAAAAACTTTATTTGACAAGATCAACACACCCTTAATTAAATCTTTGAAGGATTTAATGCATCCTTACAGGTGGTGGAGAAATGCTGTAGTCTTTCTGTGTTTATTGCGAGCATAGACATCCCTTGACAGTGCTCTGACTAGTAAATTAAAGAGCTGATTGAAATCCACTTATATTTAGTTTGAATTTAATTTGCTCTCTGTTAATTATTCTCATCTTAAACATGGCAGAGTGAAGTCAACTCCTGGTGAAGCATCTGAGATCCACGTGACTTATAAAGATGGCATTTATTAAAGAGGAGAGTGAAGATATCAAGATTGAAGAAGTATTCAGCTTGAAACAAGAAGAGACCGAGGAACAAACAGGTGGGTTTCATTCTCAGAGCTGAACTGATCCGTATTATGCCTGCCTATTTTGAAGGACATGAAGCGGGGTCTCCTCATGTGGACAGACATTTTGAGATCACATGACCAGACAAATATTAATGATGCCCGAAGGTAAATCACTAATTAATACATTTTAATAAATAAAAGACAGCATTATTGATGCTTAAGGACAATGGGTCTTATTCACTAATAATTGTGTGGATTATTTTGTATTTGTACATGAGAACTTCTGACAAAAAATCTCTGCCTATTTCACAACACATTTGTATCCACATGAATTTGTTCTTAAAGGAACAATATGTTAGTTTTTTGTAATAAAATATGCAAAAACCACTAGCACAGTGTGATATATTTCATGCAGTTGTACATGCATTATTCCAAAAGTTCCCATGGATATGTAAATCCAGATAAATTATAGTTTTAAATAATGGCCCGTCCCTTGTCATTTTCGCATATCAGTGACAAAATATCCACTCTGTCCTCAATTTCCCATAAGCCATAGACATAGCACATAGATTCCTCATTAGCGGCATTTTCAATGGGAGCTATAGGTAAGCCACTAATGAGGGAGCTATTTATATGATACAATATCTCTCACACTGCTGTTGTGACGTTCAGTCATTATGGTTCACGGTTATTGATTGGCGAGAATAGAAAATCCTCCCCAAAATAGCTAAATGTAGATCAACTGAGGCAAGCAGGCTTTGGGAAAAACAGAGAAATAAACCAAGGATCAATATCGGTGTGGTGATTTCGAGATGGAGAGAGCTGTGTCATACTTGGACTTCATCTGTAGACAGAGACTTTGCTCTTGCATGTGTTTTAATAGACAGGTCGGCAAATATATGTTATTTATTGCTTTTTATGAAGTCTGGTGACCAAGTCTATGACAGTCATAGCATAGGTAGTCTTATGTTGTTATTGAAAGGCTGAAGCTGATTGGTTGGTTCTTGTCACATGACCTGTGGTGCGCATGCAGCATTCTGAAAAGTTCTCGCTGCGCCTGAAAAGAACGAGGGGGTCGCACTGCGTGCATGTCGTGCACCTACATTTGAAATAAAAAACTTGAGCACGCAAAAGACGTGAGAAGTGAACTAAAACACTTTAAAGGCCCACTGAAGTCAAAATGTTTTTTACATATATATATATATATATCTTAGGATGAATATTTTAGCCTTAATGTTATAAATAAGCTGGTGTGTTCCAAACCAATGACAGAATTCGCATTTAGGAGATATAGGCTAAGCATTCAAAACGTACAGTCTCTCACTTGCTCTAATATGGATCAGTGATTTTTTATGATGTCACTGCAGACTTAAGCTTCTCATCACATCTTCTGTCCAAGCAAATGCTCTCTAGAATCTGAAGTGTCCCGCTCCCCTTTGCTATAAACACCACCTGCCCAAAGCAACCGTGGCACACATCTTCATCCACTCGCACACATGCGACCACATAAAATTTTAACTCACACATTCTCAAAAAATGGTTACAGTCTGGAACCCTAATGTATACAACAAGTACATAACAAAGATCACACACATTTCTCACAACATACAAGCAATCAACTGTGTATCGTGATGAATTATTATTCTGCTAGTTAAAAATGTATCATCATGCAGTTACTTAAAATATTGCTCTGAGCTTGAGCGTGTGACAGTGATTCATGCACATGTCATCTTAGTCAGCATGGCATCGCTCGTCAAGTTCGTAAAGAGCTTTATCCAGTCCATTTTACAATCTGATTTTGGCCGCCTCTCAATTTCTCAGATGGGTCAAACCAAAGATATTACCTCAGAAGTTCAAGTAAATGCACCAGAAATCCGCGCTCATTCAAGGGTGTGCATCTATTGCATGGACGGAGAGAAAGCACTGAAATTGCCAGACATCCATTAGTCCACGTGAGGGAAACAACTGGAAATACAGCGCTGATTGTTCTCTCCATACTCGACAACAACGGAATCCGACGGTGTACATGGGCAAAGGCAGGGTGCGATTTGTGGGAAAAAAACAGAGGGGGGGATGTTTTGAAACTTTTTTTTTTTTTAACTTGATCACTGCATTTGCAGGAATTGTAAAAAAAAATATTTTTGGAGTAGCCTAACGCAATATTTTTACTCTGATCTTTCCCCTCACATATGAACTGTGATTACACACAGTGGGAAAAAAACATGCCATTGGTAAGAAAATATATCAGCCTCTGCTGAACATGGATTGATTGCAAAGTTAAACCATCACAGTAGAATTATCTGTGGTAATCAATTAGCCTCATTCGCGCGTCTACCGCTCTAAAAGCCTCAATCGCGCCGCAGGACATCTAGATGCGCGTAAACGCGTCTTTACATTGACTTAACATTGAAATCACTCACGCCAGGGGCTCGTTCTTCGTACGTCGCTAACTCAGCTGGATTTGATTGTTGGCGATTTGCCATTATCTGAGCGGGAGACACATAACCTGATTTATACGAGGTTGAACTGGCCGCGTGACAAAGCGGGCATAAGATGGACACGAGCGCGAGCAATTGATCCATATATAATGCGCTCCGGATTATAAGGCTTGAGAAAAGGCCGGATTGAGAAAATTAAAGGCTTTTAAGTGCGCTTTATAGTGCGGAAAATATGAGTACTACTCTCGCTTTTAGACCAGCACGCGACGTGTTTAATATAGACGCATATTACACCAGATTTTCTCTCAAATGTTTGCTTTCACTTTAGACATAGCCAATTCTGTTTATTTAACAGTATTAGCATAATAAGACTCGAAAGATAACTTAGTCCAGTATTCAGGCGCTGTTTGACAGGCTTCTAGTGCCTGTGAGCGTCGGGGGTATGCCGCGCGCGCAGGAAAGCGCACGTTAGAACAGCGCGTGAATTAAATGTTTAACCGGCAAGGCTTATGCAAATAATGAACTTTTGTGAATTGCATGATGTGTAGGCTACGTCGCGTTGTACAGTTGAGACAGAGGCGCCAGAACTGATAGAATGCACTGTAACACGATACTACCATATTTCTTCAAAAGCAGATTGTGGAGACATTTACTATTCGTGATATTGCACACCCCTAGAATAAACCATTTAACGACTAGTCGTCGACTGTTATGCAAAACTAGTCGACTAGCAAAAATCAGTAGTTGTGAAACCCCTAGTCCCTGGTGTGGGTTTGGAAGAGCTGAACCCAGGGATGCCCTTCACAACAGGTCAATTCACAATCAACCCAAGGGTCAGCTCAGCTCTTCTGCCAGGGTCAGGAGCATCGTTATTTTTTTCTCAGCCTTTTTCCTGGTTGCTTTTATAAACAGACAATCATTTATTTAACAGTGCCTTTTTAAAAGAGACTAGTAGGCCTATATAGTAAAATTACCATTAAGTAGAATATTTTTGTACTTCACTTTCATCATGTCCATTATTATAGTGTGGTGACTCGACATTACAATGAACAAAGTAATTATGAAATTATGAAAATAAAAATAAAATAATAATAAGTTATTAAAACATCTAACATGGCCACCACAAACGCATTTAATTTGTCTGCTACTTTTGCCAGCACTCTCTCCTGGCTTTTGCACACTTTGAGGTGTTCCTGGCATTTTAATTAGAGACTGAAATTCGGCATAACCTCCCATTAAAAGTGCTTGCTCTGCTTGGGAGAAAAACTGGGCGTGTTCTTTGGCCATGCTGAACAGCCAATTGCAGCGCTGCTGATCACTGGTTCTGCTATCGATACATGTCCCCTTTTAAACCAATGCGAGAATGCGCAGTTATCTCAGATGACTCAATCCAGCGATACTAATCATAAACAACAGGTGTGTTCGAAGAACCCAATTAGCCGGATCATGATTAGCATGATGATATTATCTTGGATGTCTCATTTGATCTCGTATGTTTTAAGCAACGTACGAAGAACTAGCCCCAGATGTTCAAGAGTGAGCAAGTAATCAAAAAAACCTTTGCTTTAGCATCAAATGAGTGAAACACTGTATGTGTAACTTCGGCCATTCTCAATGGTGTGACTGGGACACTAACTCTTCTAGTCATCATAGAAACAGATAATCAGATTGTGATGTTTATTCCTGCTGCAGTAAGATGCTGAATATGCTGCCATTTGATTCCATATTTATACCTGCGGGGCAGAGATACAAATCTCGCACGCCAATCTCCATTGGCTAGTTTAGTTTACACTCAAAGTTGATCGAGTACCAATACGTCAGTGACGTCGACGTAATGTCAAACGTGACTAACTGAAAAGGAACAGTTCTTGTCAGTAGCTTTGTCTGAATATCATTTAGCATGTTGTTGGTATTGATGCTTTAAATGTCTAAATGTTTTGATGTCTGTTGCTGTGGGTCATTACACTGAGGGTAACTTGTTTTTGTCTCTTTTTGTCTTAGACCTGATGCCGATAAAAGGGGAGAGTGAAGTACTGAATGAAATTGAAGATAAAGTTAAAATTGAGAAACATCATGATTTCATAAGTGGAGAAAACTCTTTTAGTTGCTCAAAGACTGTAAAGAATTCCTCACAAAACAGAGCTCTGACGAAAACAACTAAAAGTTATTTCTCCTGCTTTGACTGTGGGAAGAGTTTCAGTCGACACGATGACCTTAAAGTCCACATGGGAGTTCATAATGGAGAGCGCCCCTTCACCTGCCAACAATGTGGAAAAGGTTTCAATGAAAAAGGAAGTCTGACAAGGCACATGAGAGTTCACACTGGAGAGAAGCCTTACACCTGCCAGCTGTGTGGAAGAAGTTTCACTCAAAAAGGATCTCTTAACAGGCACATGGTAATTCACTCTAAAGAGAAGCCTTACACATGCAAACTGTGTGGAAATGGCTTTAAAGCAGAACTAAACCTTAGGGATCACATGAGAATTCATACTGGAGAGAAGCCTTACACATGTGATCAGTGTGGAAAGAGTTTCAGATGTAAAATAACCCTTAATTGCCACATGAGAGTACACTCAAGAGAGGACCGATTTAAATGTCAGCAGTGTAGATTGAGTTTTCCAGGTAAGCAATGGCTTAACAGGCATGTCAAAATAATTCATGCCGGAGAGAAGCCTTTCAAATGCGATCAGTGTGAAAGAAGTTTCCAATTGAGTAAATGCCTTAAGACTCACATGAGAATTCACACTGGAGAGAAGCCTTACACATGCTATCAGTGCGGAAAGAGTTTCACGTATAAAGCAACCCTTGATTCCCACATGAGAATTCACACTGGAGAGAGCCCTCACACATGCACACTGTGTGAAAAGAGCTTCTCACACAAAGGTAATCTAAAGGCTCACTTGAGAATTCACGCTGGAGAGAAGCCGTTCATATGCGGTCAGTGTGGAAAATCTTTCACACGTAAAGAATCCCTTGATTACCACATGCGCATTCACTCAAGAGAGAGAAGTTTCATGTGTAATCAGTGTGGAAGGAGTTTCCCAAACAGGAACAACCTTAGGAGCCACGTAATAAGTCATGTTGGAGAAAACCCTTTGACGTGTCATCACTGTGGAAAGAGTTTCACACATAAAGGAAACCTCAAGACTCACATGAGGGTTCACACTGGAGAGAAGCCATTTACTTGCGAGCAGTGTGGTAATAGTTTCAGACATAACGTTAGCCTCCAAACTCATATGAGACTTCACACTGGAGAGAGGCCTTTTATGTGCAATCACTGTGGAAAGAGTTTCAGACATCATGTGAGTCTCAAAACTCACATGAGATTGCACACTGGAGAGATTTTCCCATATCAAAGAGACCTGAAACGTAATTTGCAAACTCATTCTGTAAAGAAATTACAGTGTTCTGAGTGTGACAAAAGGTTTAGAAAAAGGAGCCATTTAAAAAATCACTTGTGCGTTCACTCTGGAGGAAGGCCATTTAATTGTGAACAGTGTAATAAAAAGTTTATTTTGGCATCACACTTACAAATACACTTGAAAATGCATGCGGAATTGAGACCCCATTTGTGTTCCTTCTGTGGAAAGAGTTTTAAATGGCTCAGCAATTTAAAATGGCACCAGAAAACACGTATTTGTGTAAAATTAAGGCTACGTTAAACACTGCAGTGAGTCAAATCAGATTTTGCCTCAAAATTGGCACTAAAAATAATAAAAGTGAAAACTGACCAAATAAACAGGAAATCTAGTGCCCTCACTGTGCTGGGGAGTAATAGACCTTTTTCACAAAAACCGGAAATACGTAATCGTTGTGGAAACGGAGTTCCCGTCAACTGTCGACACATTAGAAAAACCTACTCTGGGAGGAGAAAATTGATCAGAGAGTCTTCAAAACTTCGAAAAAATGTAAACTTGTCATGGTCCAGTTGTTGATGACTTTGTAAAATGCTGTGGTGATGCTTGTCTGCAGCTGATGTATCTAAGACCAAAGATATGACTATTGATTTCAGAACTGAAGCTCATTCTTCCCAATATAGGTTCATTAAAGGTAAGAAGGTGGAGTGTGTGGAAAGTTATTCATATTTAGGGAGTATTATTTACAATAAACTGCATTTTGATGTGAATACCAGAAAGAAGTCTGTCAGTTTTATTCAACAGTTATCCTGAATTTTTTGCACTGCTGTTGCTATAGAACGATCAAAGATGAAGAAAAATTATACAAATATTAATTTATCCCTCGTACACTCAGATTGATAAATACTCTGAATGGTATATATATATATTTTAAATTTATATGTAGCCCACTGTTGTGTGTTCTTTTTTATTTTGTTTTATATTGTGGTGTATATTTTTATGTGCTTATTCCGCTGGATACAAATATCTTAATAAAGTTGAACATGAACTAACGTTACTTCAAAAATACACAAAACATAAAAAATAAACAAACAATGACGGCTTATTAGTGAATGGTGACATAAGTACAGAAGATCACAGGATCAATAACATCCCGCCAGATTGCCTGAATCCAGTTCCTTCGAACTTCATCGACAGGGAACTGACGAGGGAAGGAATGAAAACGACAGGTATGGCTGCTTTTGGGAATAACCAAAAAGATCGGTACGCAACAACTCTCACTAGTTGCCTTCGACGCTATCTGTTATGAATGGAGCGGAAGAAGATTACCACGACAATTGCGTATTTCCGGTCACAAATACGGAAGTTGTGAGAAAGGTCTATGGAGGGTCAGTGTTCAGTCAGGATTGGTCCAGGTAAGAGGACGGAGTCTGATGGCCACACATGCTACCCTCTCTCTGATCCAGGGTGTGAAGGGCGGCGGCTTCTTTCAAGCAGCTCTTCCTGGTGGCCATGGCATGTGAGGGGGAATGGTGGCCTGGCATCCTAGCCTGTCAGCGGCAACACTCATGCTTCCAATCCGACGCACTCGTGACATTCTCTTTCCCTGCTGGTGTCCTCGTATGTATAGGACATAGCTGTCAACATTGAACATTGAAAATAAGGGAGATTTCCCGGAATCCATCCCCAAAATAAGGGATTTTTTTTACACGATTCATACCAACAAACTTTAAAAATAAAGCACTATCATTAAAATATTAAAATGTGTCTGCACAAGCCCAGCAAAAGTGACAAGTTGGGTGCGCAAGACTGGCAAGATCTCAGTTCGCTTCAAAGTTCAAAAGTTTTATTTGTCACATACTCATACAAGATGCGCAGTGAAATGTTTTTGTGACGTACTGTACTTTTGTGCTCAGTAGAAGATAAAAATACAATAAATATAATAGATACAATAAATACAGTACAATAAAATTACATAAGTTAAAAACTAGACAGACAGGTGTACAAATGTTAAAATTCAGTAGCTGGGTTAAAAATTGAAAGTCAATTCCGATTAACAATGTTCAGAGTGCAGAATTCAAGGCTCTGATCGCCACAGGGAAAAAACTGTTCCTCATCCTCTCTGTGCGTGTTTTATGACAGCGCAGGCGTCTACCTGACCGAAGGGTTACAAACAGTTTATTGCAAGGGTGATGGAGGTCCTTGATAATCCTTCTGGCCCTGGCAGTACAGCGTGCGATGTACAAGTCATGCAGAGAAGGGAGTGTGATGCCCATGATCCACTCAGCGGTCCTCACCACCCTCTGCAGAGCTCGCCGGTCCCTGCAGGAGCTGTTACCATACCAGACAGATATGGCTCCAGTCAGTATGCTCTGTACAGCAGCATAGTAGAAGGAAATCAGGATCCGTTGGGAGACCCTAAATCTCCTAAGCTGTCTGAGGTGATAAAGGCGCTGTCTTGCCTTCTTCACTACAGTATCCGTGTGTGCAGTCCAGGATAAATCCTCAGAAATGTACACTCCGAGATATTTAAAGCTACTCACCCTCTCCACTGGCGTCCCATCTATCAGGAGAGGGGTGTAGGTCCTGCGACGCTGTGGGCAGAAGTCCACCACCATCTCCTTGGTCTTCACCCCATTAAGCAGTAGGCTGTTGTCCTTGCACCACATTATCAGGTCTGCCACCTCCTGTAGATAGGCCCGCTCGTCGTTATTAGTGATCAGGCCCACCACAACCGCGTCGTCCGCGAATTTCACGATGCTGGTGGAGTTATGCCTAGCGACACAGTCGTGGGTATACAGGGAATAAAGCAAAGGACTCAGCACACAGCCCTGAGGGACACCAGTGTTGAGGACGAGGGAGTGTGATGTGTGCCCTCCCTTGGCTGTGTGCACAGCTTTTTTGTAATAGCGCGCGCAGCTCTGCATCCAAGGATGAACGACTTCAAGCTGAATCTGTCGAGCTTGTACGTCTCACACAATCAGAGCATAATAATACGGGATATTTTATGGGAATTTTACAGGAAGAAAAAGATCTAATACATGAGAAACCCGGAAAAAACAGGAGGATTGACATCTATGGTATAGGAGGGTAGTGCGGAGGATTCCTGTGCCTCTGAATGTTCAAGTCGCCGGGAAGCACACATTTTTCCACCGACAGACTAGGATGCCAGACTGCCATTCCCCCTCACACTCTGCAGCCCAAGGAATAAATAAATGCCTCTCTGAGATCTGTGCCACACCGGGTCTATCTTGCGCATGCCCACACAGACCTTAATGTGGCTCGTATTTGATGCTTGTCTGAAAAGTTGACACTTCTACAACACTTTTTTTCAAGTCTTTTATTTGCATCCTTCAATTTTTACTTTGCCTTGAGGCTGAGTACATTGCATACATTGCCTTTGTCATGTACATATGAACTCATGTGGCCACACCTGGTAATTCCTATAGTTTTAAATACTAAGTAGTTGATAGATGCCATCTAATTGTGATTATATAGTGGCATCCCTTAAAATTTGATTCTGTTTCAAATATTCTAGGTTAAAAAAAAAATCTGTATTGTGGTGAAATTCCACTGTGTAAATTAAATATTGTTAATAAAATTACAAACTGAATGAGACATTGAACATTGTACTGCATTATTCACTTCATCTTCAATTAGAGAAAATTTAATTTGGTTTCATATGATGATATCTGGAAGCTGGTTCCAGCTATGGGGAGTGTAGCAGCTCCAGCTCCTAGGTGTTTGTGGCTTATTAAAGAAGAATATATTTTGAAGAATGTGGCTAACCAAACAGTTGCTGGTCCCCATTGACTTCCAAAGGAAAAAAATATATATACTACATAGATAGATATACTATATATACTATACATATATACTATATATCTACACTGTCTTTCCGTGTAGTAATGACATACATGTCAGCAGTGTATGTGTTTTTGCCCTGTGAAAGCAAACGTAAATATTAAGAAGACTACCACTTGCCATTCATATATGAAAGAAAAAAAGTATAAACTACAAATAGCTCATTTAAAATCATGTGAAAAAGATTTATACATGCGCCTGAGCATCTTCATAAATGAGTTTCAAGCAGGCATTTCCAATCTGCAAGAAATAATCAAAATAGTTAGCACATAAA
This sequence comes from Pimephales promelas, assembly GCF_988280905.1. Taxonomy (NCBI): domain Eukaryota; kingdom Metazoa; phylum Chordata; class Actinopteri; order Cypriniformes; family Leuciscidae; genus Pimephales; species Pimephales promelas. Next base: position 22,546,687 of record NC_142792.1, on the reverse strand, counting down.
GAAATGTCTAATGTGCTGGTGCAGTTTCTTTCCCTCCTGGTGTAGTTTTCTTCCCCTCCTGCTGGAGGCGCTGTAGTCGTTTCTAGTATTATGTTGAACCAGCATTAGTAGTAAGTGAATAAGAGACTCAGCACATGTTGAAGTATGACTGACAGCAGCTTTCACTTCTGATGTGATTTACATTCATCCTTCTTTGTTGTTCTACAGAAAGCATTGCTTGTGAGTATTTTATGATTAATATTAGTCTTTAAAGTGATATTAGTGAATGTTTTGGTTAATCGAGATTATATTTGATAGTTTAGCTCCTATGAATGTCAGCGCTACTTTGCTCAATTACACATGTGAGCATACATTAATATACATGCTGTTTATTTGTTTCTTTTGTAGTTTCACTCTGTCGATTATTGAAGGATATGTCAATAAAAGGACATAACAACTGTCAATTGTCGAGGAGTTTATCTATCTGCATAACTGTGTCCGAAACTACAGCGAGGGCAGAAAAGTGAAAAAGCATCCTATCTACACAGCAACAAGTGGATGTTTCATCAGCTGCGACATAATCAATATGTCTGAAGAAGGGAGAAAAAGCTTAGTGTCCGTCTCCTCTAAGAGATCGCTTCACTCTAGGAGCTCAAAAGGTTCAGTTAAATCAGCTGCCAATATAGCCGCTCTCAACGCTCGAGCTAAAGCCGAAGCAGCTCGTACGAGAGCAGAATTCGCAAAAATGGAAATTGAAATGAAAGTTAAGAAAGCGGAGCTTAAAGTGGAAGAGGTGCGCTTGGATGCCACACTACAAGCACTACAACAGCAGCGCGATGCAGAAGCCGCACAAGCGGAAGCATATGTCTTTGAGAAAGCGGTTAATGATTTAGAAGAAGAATCAGCAGAGGGGTCCGTAAAAGGAGATTCCACTGAACGTACTCGTGATTATGTGAAACACCAAATAATCCTGAAGGCGGATTCAAGTCCATTTCGCGACACGGAGCACAATGATACTCTAACAACGACCGTTCCAGATGAGCCACTAAAACGAGAACCAGACCAGTCTATGGACGCAGAGAGCTTCTATCCATTCCAGAGCGCAGATAAACGTAATGGCGTTCCACAACTTTCTGGAAACATTCCTGTGAGGAAACTTTCATTTGGAGCACCGGCACATCAAAGCACGGGATACAATCCACAACATGGAAATATGACTGATATAGCCAGGTTTCTAGCACGACGTGATTTGCTCACTGGCGGCCTCAGGAAGTACGGTGATAAGCCAGGTGACTATTGGGGATGGAAATCTTCATTTAACAATGTGATTGATGGTTTGAACCTGTCTGCTAGCGAAGAATTCGATTTACTGATCAAATGGCTTGGAGCAGAGTCCGTTCAATACGCAAAACGTCTGAGAGCAGTGTATATCAACAGACCCTCTGAAGGATTAAGCAAAGTATGGGAAAGACTGGATGAGTGCTACGGCTCCCCCGAAGCCCTGGAGAAGGCGCTACTCGACAGACTCGAGCATTTTCCAAGAATTTCCAACAAAGACCCATATCTCTTAAGAGAACTTCAAGATCTTCTTCTCGAGATAGAGGCTGCTAAGGAAGAAGGATTCATCCCAGGCCTACTGTACCTCGACACCGCAAGGGGCATTCATCCTGTCGTGGAGAAGTTACCCTTTGGTATGCAAGAAAGATGGATGACGTACGGGTCTAAATACAAAGAGGAGCATTCTGTGTCGTTTCCACCATTCTCAGCATTTGTGGCCTTCATTAGCAGAGAAGCAAAAATGCGCAACGACCCGAGCTTTCAGCTTCCAGTGCAGCACGGTCTCGCATCCATTAAGATGAGGTTTCAGGAGAAACAAGAAAGGAGTAAGAGAGATGCAATCTCAGTCATACGTACCGAAGTGGTCAGCACTGAGCATAATCCTACCGCAGGAACTAACATTCATGATCCAAATAAAGAATGTCCAATCCACAAGAAACCCCACGCACTTAAAAAGTGTAGAGCTTTCAGAGAAATGCCTTTGGAGGAGCGTAAGGACTACTTGAAGAGGAACCTGATATGTTTCCGATGTTGTGCATCCACTAATCATCAGGCAAAAATATGCAAAGCAGAGATCTTTTGTGCAGAATGCAAATCCAACTCTCACATTTCTGCTCTTCATCCTGGTCCTGCGCCTTGGATAACCACCACAGAGCCTGCATCTGACAATGGCGGGGAGCGCGACATAGCTTTACCTACGGCCACGTCTACATGTACACAAGTCTGTGGGAGTGAAGTTGAAAGTCACTCATGCGGCAAGATCAGTCCTGTATTCATCTATCCACAGGGCTTCCCTGAGAAGAAACTCAAAATCTACGCTATATTGGATGATCAAAGCAACAGGTCGCTTGCCAGATCTTCAATCTTTGATACGTTCGGCATCACCAAAGGCTGCTTCCCATACAAGCTGAGAACCTGTGCAGGTCTTGAAGAAGCTACGGGAAGGAGAGCATACGACTTCATCGTCGAATCCGTTGATAACAAGACACGCCTAAAACTCCAAACACTCATTGAATGTGACATGCTGCCAGACAATCGCAATGAGATCCCTAGACCTGAAGCTGCTCGTAACCATTCTCATCTCCAAGACATTGCATCTGACATTCCAGATGTCGATCATGATGCTGAGATCCTACTTCTCATTGGTAGGGATGTGATTCAAGCACACAAAGTTCTTGACCAACGCAATGGACCTCCAAATGCACCATTTGCTCAGAAGCTAGCTCTAGGATGGGTGATTATTGGAAACATCTGTTTGGGAAGAGCTCACAAACCTGTTCAGGCAAACGTTTTCAAGACGAACATTTTGGACAATTGTCGCCCGAGTCACTTCCTTCCATGCAAGAACTTCATCCAAGTAAAGGAACGGGTCATCCCGCAAAGCCACAACAAGGTCAGTCTCCCTAACCATAATAAGAAAACGTCCATCGGAGAAACTGTGTTCCAACAGACGAGTTTGGACGAGAGACTTGGCTACTCTCAAGAAGAAACAGCTTTCATGCAGATAATGAACAAGGAAGTTTATCAGGACAAAACAAATAGCTGGGTTGCACCGCTGCCCTTTCGTTCACCAAGGCCACGCCTTCCCAACAACAAGCAGCAAGCTGTCCAACGCTTAGCTTCAGTTCGCCATATGCTGTACAAACGTCCTCACATGAAAAGTCACTTTCAGGAATTCATGCAAACTCTCTTTGACAATGGTCATGCGGAAATAGCGCCACCCCTATCTGGACAGGAGGAGTGTTGGTACCTTCCCTTCTTTGGAGTGTATCACCCTCGCAAGCTGGATCAAATAAGAGTTGTTTTTGATTCAAGTGCACGATGTGAAGGATTGTCCCTCAATGACGTACTTCTTACCGGTCCGAATCTCAACAACAGCCTGCTGGGAGTGCTCATGCGGCTCCGTGAAGAGAAGGTAGCTGTAACCGCTGATATTAAGCAGATGTTTCATTGCTTTGAGGTCAGGAAGGACCATCGGAACTTCTTACGTTTCCTCTGGCACCAGAATAATGACATGGAACAACCAATTGTGGAGTACCGTATGACGGTGCACGTCTTCGGTAACAGCCCATCGCCTGCAGTAGCAACTTATGGACTCAGGAGGGCATCAAAGGATCAAGAGAAAAGAGACAATACAACAAAACAGCTGGTGGATCGTCATTTTTATGTCGATGACTTGCTTGTCTCCTTTCCATCAAGTTCAGAGGCTATCTCTCACATTCGAAGGGCTCAAGAAACTTTGGCCTCATCTAACCTGAAGCTGCATAAGATTGCTTCTAATGACATCACAGTAATGGAGGATTTTTCCAAGGAGGATCTTGCAAAGGGTCTCAAAGATCTCGACCTAGGAGCAGACAGTCCACCTATGCAAAGGAGTCTTGGAATTAGCTGGGACATAGCGACAGATGAGTTCACCTTCCAAGTATCTACCGCTGAAAAGCCCTACACACGTAGAGGGGTATTATCAATCATTAACAGCCTGTACGACCCTCTTGGTTTCGCAGCTCCAGTCAGCATTAAAGGCAGGGCTCTTTTGAGAGAGCTTTCTACAGATGCAGGTGAATGGGACGACCCACTTCCAGAACGAATGCGAGAGGAATGGAGTACATGGAAGGAATCCCTGAAGCATCTCGAACAAGTGCGAATACCAAGAATGTATACATCCATTTCTTTCAGTGGTGCAGCCAGAAGAGAGCTCTGTATATTCTGCGACGCATCCACTAAAGCTATTGCTGCCGTAGCTTATGCTAAGATCACAAATACAGAAGGCAAGAGCGAACTTGGATTTGTTTTTGGCAAAGCTAAACTTGCCCCACAACAAGAGATAACCATCCCGAGGCTGGAACTATGTGCAGCTGTTCTTGCTATCGAGATTGCAGACTTGATTTCAGAGGAGATCGATGTGCCATTCCATTGTACAAAGTTCTTCACCGACAGCAAAGTGGTACTTGGATACATACAAAATGAATCAAGAAGGTTTTATGTCTACGTATGCAACCGAGTTCAAAGGATCAGGAAATCATCCAGCCCAGAACAATGGAACTACGTGCAGACAGATCTGAACCCAGCCGACGTAGCTTCCAGGTCCACCCCTGCAAACTCTTTAATGTCTAGCATGTGGCTCAAAGGACCAGACTTCCTGCTACAAGCGCACGGAAAAGAGACCAAGTGTTGTTACGAGTTACTCAGTCCAGACTCTGATCCTGAGATTCGCCCCACGGTGCAGACCTTTGCAACTTGTCTCACAGAATCTTTCCTGGATCCAAGCCGCTTTGAATCTTTCTCAACTTGGACATCACTGCTTAGAGCAATAGCAAGACTTGTTCATATCGCCAGATGTTACAAGGGAAATGCATACGGAAGCAAGTATCTAGGTTGGCATATTTGCAGGAATATCACCCCAGAGGACTATGGGAAAGCAAAGAGCATTATCCTGAGCTGTCTTCAACATAAGACTTTTCCTGAAGTCTTCACATGTATCGAAGCCCAGAAAGAGATACCAAAGCAAAATCCACTCAGAAACTTGACACCTTTCAGAGATGACGCTAACTGCCTCAGAGTTGGAGGTCGTCTTTCACAAGCTGACATGCAAAATGATGAAGCACATCCTTTCATCATCCCTGGAAAGCACCACATCAGTACATTACTGGTACGGCATTATCACCAACAAGTACAGCATCAAGGACGACAGTTCACAGAGGGAGCTGTGAGATCAGCCGGATTTTGGATGGTTGGCGGAAAACGTTGTATCAGTTCAATTATTCACCACTGTGTCATATGTCGCAAACTGAGATGGAGCACAGAAACCCAAAAGATGTCAGACTTACCTATTGATCGTGTAACTGTTAGCCCACCATTTACTTACGTTGGTGTCGATGTCTTCGGACCCTGGACTATCAGTTCTCGTCGAACCCGTGGAGGTCTTGCCAATAGTAAGCGCTGGGCTGTCATTTTTACCTGCTTGGGTACCAGAGCCATCCATATCGAGGTAATCGAGACAATGGAGTCTTCCAGTTTCATTAACGCCTTACGACGGTTCATCTCCATTCGTGGACCAGTAAAGCAACTCAGGTCGGATTGCGGAACTAACTTCCTGGGTGCATGCAAGGACCTTGGTATAACCTCAAACCAGTGTGATAACCCAGAGATACGAGACTTCTTGGACAACAGTGAATGCAAATGGGTCTTTAACCCACCTCATGCCCCTCACATGGGAGGAAGTTGGGAGCGCATGATTGGAATTGTGAAGCGTATTCTCGACTCAATGCTAACTACCAACTCAGTTCACCTGCTGACCCATGAAGTTCTCATAACTCTTCTTGCAGAAGTAACTGCCATTGTGAACTCTCGACCTCTCATTCCTGTCTCATCTGATCCTGACTGCCCCTTCATTCTCACACCTGCTACACTACTCACCCAGAAAATCGGATCTCCACCTATCCCTCCTGGAAGCTTTGACAAGTCAGACTTGTATGGACGCCATTGGAGACAGGTGCAACATCTTTCTAATGTCTTTTGGCACCGCTGGAGAACTCAATACTTGCCAACATTGCAAGAACGAAGGAAATGGCAGATGAGCAGGCCTAATCTACAAATAGGAGACATTGTACTTCTCAAAGACAACCAAGCCAAAAGGTGTCTATGGCCCATGGGAGTTGTGATTAATACCTTACCCAGCCGAGATGGAAAAGTCAGGAAAGTAGAGATAAAAGTTGCTTCTGGAGGTACATGCAAATCTTTCTGGAGACCTGTTACAGAGACTGTACTTCTGCTGCGCAACTCCAATGAATGCAGCCAATAGTCCAAGAATTAAGAGTGACATCCTATGGACGTCAGGTGGGGAGTGTGCTGGTGCAGTTTCTTTCCCTCCTGGTGTAGTTTTCTTCCCCTCCTGCTGGAGGCGCTGTAGTCGTTTCTAGTATTATGTTGAACCAGCATTAGTAGTAAGTGAATAAGAGACTCAGCACATGTTGAAGTATGACTGACAGCAGCTTTCACTTCTGATGTGATTTACATTCATCCTTCTTTGTTGTTCTACAGAAAGCATTGCTTGTGAGTATTTTATGATTAATATTAGTCTTTAAAGTGATATTAGTGAATGTTTTGGTTAATCGAGATTATATTTGATAGTTTAGCTCCTATGAATGTCAGCGCTACTTTGCTCAATTACACATGTGAGCATACATTAATATACATGCTGTTTATTTGTTTCTTTTGTAGTTTCACTCTGTCGATTATTGAAGGATATGTCAATAAAAGGACATAACAACTGTCAATTGTCGAGGAGTTTATCTATCTGCATAACTGTGTCCGAAACTACAGCGAGGGCAGAAAATCTAAGTTCTTTCCACAAACAAAACAAAGAGCACATATTGAGCCCATAGCTTTACTTTTTTGGTGCATGACAAATATCTACATGCAAATGTTACCACTTACATCAGACTCCAAAAATCTTCTCTTGAGGCATATCGCTCCATCCTTCACAATTACCTCATCCGCCATTCGCCTAGTGTCCAGGATGGTGAGCTGCAAAGACCAAAAGAAAAAATGCTTCATATTTTGTTTAAATAGGCAACTTGTCTTGATAAAATTTTTAGTTAACACAAATTGTGAATGTTACAATACAAGCTACTGAACAACTACCAATTTGTCTTGTAGAAGATTATGAGGCTTCATCCATGGTTGAGCTGAATACTCATGTGCTGCATCCTCCACAATCATATTCTCATCCACTTCCTCCATGTTCACATCTGCAGAGGTTCCTATGGGAATTAAATGAAACAATCTCGGTCACGATTAATGAACTGCATTGGAAAATTACTGTTAGTGCAATTATTTGATCCATACCCATGCCTGTTACAGGGGCATCAACGTGTGGCAAATCCACTGTTGTCTCTGAACCACTAAGGTCTGTAAGGCATGGAAAAATTTGATTATTAGTTAATTACACAGAATACAAATGCAATACAATAAATACAATAATGAAATGACAGATGTAGACGACAATAAAATCAAGTACAGTTTTTATCAGACTTTGATATATAAGGGTTAATTGATGAGTTTGATATTAAAAGATGATATAATATTGATATAATATCACATGCAAATAAGGACACATTACATTGTACATCGCAATGCTTAGCAATAACAGACTAAACAAGTACAATAAAGTGGCTTGATCTTCTACTGTGTTACTTACTGGTCACTTGGCGAAAGTCTGTTGCACCAGATTGAGTAGAGGACTCTGAAACAGCTTAATTAGATAACACAAAATATTGGCACATGAAAACATCTGTACAAGTAATATTTAGAACCAATTCTAAAGTGGTAAGGCAGTAATTCAAACATTACCAAGAACAGCCTGGTGGTTGATGTTCAGCACCACTTCTGTCCCAAATACTTTTTTTGAAGGCCTCTAGTCTTCTCAAATTCTTCTGACTGTTGTAGTGGTGGATGATACTTCTCACGAGGAAGACGTGGGTTTATGGAAGGGTCATATTTAGAAAGTAGTTATTTTTCTTTAATTTGCTAAAGAACTGCTCCACAACCTGGCTATTCACTTTACCAGCAAGTTGGGCTACAAGACCAATTGTGGAGAGCATCCTGTTTGTCTTTTGAATTGTCTTAATGAAATTTGTCATTAAGGACATAGTGCTCTGCTGAGCCTGTAATTGGGTGGCCATGGCTGTCTGGGACTTGATTTTTTATACTAAGCCACGGCAAGGAGATCTTCAGCTTTCCCTCCTTTGCTATCTTTATGTTGCCATCTTTTGGGTCAGCTAGACAACCTTCGTGTGGTGTGAAGGTTAACGTCTCAGGATAGCGAAGATTGCTGTGTGTGGCCAGTCCCCGTGCGAAATCATAGATGACTACATTAGGCATGTGTTTCCATGAGAGGAGATCTGCAAAGTCTCTCGGACTCTCTGCGCGCAAACAGCATTTGATGCTGTACACAATTCTACAAGGCCACATGACCACAGCCCATCCACCTGGAAAAAAAAACATCTATGTCAGGCAGCAGTAATGAAAGTATAAGGCCTACAATGGTAAAGTGGCAGTCACAAACATACCAAAACACAAGCATTTGTTTCTTACCAGAGGCACCCCAAATCTTTTCGAATCCTTTGTCAAAAGTCTGTCTAGATTTCATCTCAGAAGAAAGCTTTTCTAGGAGGTCACTTTTTGAGCCAATGGAATCAACACCACATTCCTTGCACAGTTATCACTGATACGTAAAAAACAAATAAAAATACAGTTGCAACAAAAATACTTTCATGCTACTAAGCCAAAGAAACACTTCATGCTAGTCACAGAATTTAGAAATTAAATCAATTTGACCTTTTTCTTATAGGCTATGTGCACAACCGTAGTTTCGAACTTCCGCTTTTGTCAGAAGTCGGCGTATCAGTTTCCGGTCTACGACTGGTCATCCGCATCCACTAATAAACAAACAAGATGAGTGCTGCTGTTGTACGAAAAAAAAAGAGTTCTTAAACACATCTAAGTTTCTTACAACTGTAGGTGGATCTAACGTCCGTTTCACACCCGTTTGCAGTGTGTGTTGCGGTGCAGGAGCGTGCTGTTAGTGCGTTCACATATTATGATGCCTTTGCACAGTGAATAACTGATCCGCGGCTGTACAACAAAAACATACTTAATATTTTATATTTAAAGTCCAGAAGTTATGCTGCAACTTATTTTTAAAAACAAAAAGTTGTGTAAGCATTGCGATTCTTTGTATGCATGTTTAAATACAATCTAAACAATGTAAATTAGGGCTATTACTCCATGCATTATTTACAAGTTGCTCAGTCAAATATTTCCTATATTAAAATCGCAAATAATTTAAATTAAAACTTGAAATTGACAAAAGCAGCCGACTTGCCTTTTCTTTTGCATCTTAATTTTAAAACAATCGATCTTGCATGTCACAAAACGTATTTTTCCACCTCCACGATCGAGACGAGTTCATTCTGTCGCCTGGTTGAAGTAAATTGTAGTTTTCCTTGATTAAATGTGCATTTATGGTGAGATTACTTGATTTTATTTAATTAAACGCATTTATGGTGAAATTACTACATTTTCAGGTCAATCTTTATCATTTTGACCACCAGCGTTTGCAGCAGAGCAGAAATAAATTCGGTGTGGAAACGATCGCTGTGTTGCTGTTATATGTACCACATCAGTGAAAAGTGAAAGCCCTGCCCAGATAGCAAACTGACATTGAATCAACGTGGAAATATGACATCGAAACAACGTTGATCTGACATTGTTTTGCTCATCGAATGGGCTATATGCACGCATAAATTCCGCATTTGACGCAAGGATGCTCGTCCATTTCCGGTTGTGGAGATTAAAGCGGAGGAAAACCGAGGAAAACGGGATTATGGCAGAGTCTTCAAAATTTACTGTCCTCCAGTCTTTGAAATGAAACGTACATACGTTTAGATGTCATTTTATATATAGTTATTTTTATTTAATATAATTTTAAATTTTTAATATAAGCATAAACACAACGAGGGGTGTCTGTTTTATCTGTTTTTGTGACTAACGTTTCTTTAGTATAACCATGGAGTATAAAATTCAATATAAATTCTCGGTATTGCATTGGACTCTACGATCGGCGGAAGTTATCGAGCATCCTTAATCCTTCACCGGAAATAACGCCGTGCATAGAGCTCATTAACGTTGAACCAACGTCAGACGCGTCATTCTTTCAAAACTAACGGAAAATCAACTTGAAATCAACGCGTTGTTTCAACGTTATGAAACCAATTTTCGATTTTCATTTAGCTTTGAAGAATGCCGCGTCTGACGTTGGTTCAACATTAATTCCTTGAGCAAAATCAACGTTGTTTCAATGTCATGAGAGACGTCATTTCCACGTTGATTCAATGTCAGTTTGCTATCTGGGAAACCTGTTTACATGGTAAAGAACTCTGTTTTTCGTACAACAGCAGCACTCATCTTGTTTGTTTATTAGTGGATGCGGATGACCAGTCGTAGACCGGAAACTGATACGCCGACTTCTGACAAAAGCGGAAGTTCGAAACTACAGTTGTGCACATAGCCCATAGATGTCAGAGAGAATACGCATTTATTACTTGGTGAAAATAATAAATACCTGTTGTACAATGATGTGCTGGAAATATAAATGACCAAAGAAAGAGTGTGAGAATGTCTTTCAAATCCAACAATAATGTGTGGGTTCAACCATTTGGGGACAGAAAACAGGTTTCCCCTATCATTTTTATGCATTTTGTTGTACAAAAGAGCCTTATCAAACGCTGACATTTATTACTGTAGAAAAAGCAAGGTTTAAACAAACTATTAAAAGGATAGTTCACTTTGAAATTAACTTTATTAAATGTTTTAGCTTACCTCAAGGGCATCCAAGATGTAGGTGTCATTTTTTCCATTTCAATTTTGATATTTTTAGGTCAAACCATCCTTGTCTGTCAGTCATATAATGGAGGATTATGAGGTTCACCCTGGGTCCACCTCAAAGAACATGCACTGAGAAGTCCAAATTAAACATGATTTAATGACTCGTAAATGTAAGAACTCAGGCGTTGATCATTTTTTTCCAGTTTACCTTCATTAAAGTTTAGCATGTTTTACATTGCTTGGATTAATGTGAATGAATACTAATTCATATTTTGAGTTTTTAGTACATCATCTTTGTACAATCTAAATAAATTATAAATAAGGCCTAATATCTTTCTTTTTCTTCAGCAAGTTGCATGAAAATAAACTAAATAGAATGCACATCCTCGTATAACAATATCAATAGATTATGTGATTATTATTATTATGTTAATGTATTTTATAGAAGTGAATTTTCACAAAGAAAGTGTGTTCAACTCTCAACTGGTGGGATTTAAACTTTGTCGGCGGAAGTTTGAAGACAAAAAACAAAACCAAGCTCTAAAACTAAGTGTAAATAGGGCCTGTCAGTTTGAAGTAGTCAGGGCCCCATTAAATTAAATAGTTTTTTTTTTTTTTTTTACAAACCTTGGTTTTTGTATATATCAGTATCATATGCATCAAACTAAAATGGAAAAAAGGCTTGTTTTGAGGAATGGTTCCTGACTGAACCCTTGTATAAATTATTTCTGCACCCATTAAAGGTTTTTGCCTTTAATGGACAGACTCTCACACTATTCCACTAGTGTTCAGCACATTAATTGGGCATCATTTTTCAAATATGTCGCCCAGAAATAACCTCTGAATTCATTTAACATCTATTTTAGTATTTTGTAAGTATATTTCTATATATATTTTTTTTTATTGACAGCAGCATGTAAAAGATTTGTTTCCAGCCGTTGTGACGTCATAAGGCTGCGCCGCGGTCCTGCGTCTGTTGTGATTCGGCTGAAGAAAGGTTTGTGGTTTTAAAGCATTTACGGTGTTTAAATCAATACAAACCGTTCAAGCAACTAATAAAAAAATATGTATTATGGAACTTAAGACTGTAATGCTTTATATAACATTTGTGAACAGTGTTTTTATTTTTAAAGCGCATCTGCTGCACATAGAAAAGGGTGCGTCTCAGTTCGCTCCCTGTATCAGTAATCGCTTTACCTTAAACATGAATTCGGGCACTGGCAATTAGAGATGAGAGAGACGTTTAACGTCGTTAGGGTTTAACTGGTGTCCTTGTTCAGTTGTAACTTTTATTGCAGATGTGCGATCGGCCGCATTCATTCATGACATATTTGTGCAACATGTCCATTATAATTAGACTTTCTCACTAGGCTATATGATGTTGGTATTATCTTAGAGGTTTCTGATCTGCACTGTAAACCAAACATAGTATTGCGAGAAAGTTTAATTGTGATTTCATTAAGTGCAACGGCAGTAGTCTCATCCAGCAGCTGCAGAACATTTTGAGTCGGTTCAAAAGAGCCGGTTCCTCGACTCATAATAGTCTTTTTTTATGCTATTGTAAGGTGTTGACTCCAGCGCAGGAATCGATTCTCGTTCTGAAATGCTTTTTTTTTTTTTTTTTTTTTTAAATTACATAGCATTAAATCAATATGTACAAACATAGAAAGAAATTAAATGATAACATGCACATACACAAATAAGTTGCCATATAAACAAGAATGCAGTGCATTCAGGACAAAAAGGATGAATATAGAGATACCGTTTTAATTGCTTTGGGATTAACAGAGCTTTGGATAGTTTCCATGCATGTCTAGATCATCTTTGAATATAGAAAAGAGAGGTTTAGAGCCAGTCATTTTTTGCTTATGTATATGAAATTTATTTAGCTAGAATGAAACACAAATTATTTATGTAATATTGTACTGTTTTCTCTTTTGAGTAGTCAAACAAGCCAAAGAAAACATCTTTAAAACAGAAAGAGAAGTCACTTACAAAATAGGATTGGATAAAATGAACAAATCTGACCAAAATTTCTTTGTGTACATTGCCAAAACTAATGAATGCCGTCTTCCTCGGGAGAGAGACAGAAACAGCAGTTCACTTCAATGTCAGACTAATATCTCTTAAGAAAGGTTTTGGTTGGGTAACATTTGTGAAATAATTTAAATGTTATTTCTTTAACTTTATTGGTAAGCAGATATTTATGAGACAAAGACCATATTTTTTCCACAGTAAATTCCCATCAATATTATTCCAGTATGGTATTACATAAGGAATTATTATCTCCTTCTGGAAGAGAGCTCTAAGTTTATAATTATTATTATTTTATTTTTTTTGTTGCTCTACAGAAAAGCACACATTTCTGATCATTGTGTCAGTTGGGCTCAAAGAGTAAGTAAATGGCCATGGAAATGAAGAACCTTGCAACAGAAAAGACACTCCAGAGGGAATTGCATTGAAAACAGTAGTATATTCATTAGTAGGGCTGGGTATTGAGACAAATTTCACAATTCGATTCGATTTCGATTCACAAACTTGCAATTCGATTTCGATTCGATTCGATATCGATTATTTTGGATATCAGTTACAATAAATGGCCATTTTTCTCAAGGGAATCAAATCTCTTAAATGCTGTAAACTATGGGAGTCTAGTTGTAGCCAATAGGCTTCATTAGCCTAATATGAAGTTAATAATGAACTGTTTTGTAGCCATTCAAACACTTAAATTACACTTTTATTTTTATAATAAAAAGATTATATGAAATATAAACATTTAAATGGTTGTTCTGTCATAAAAACTTGCCAGATTTATTCAAATATGCATTAGATATTGAAGAACATTAAGATTATAATGCATATGTAATATGGTGTATATATTTAGCAAAATGCTCCTCTCTGAAGTTATTTTTTTCTAGCTGACTAACGAGTTTATATGGGGTTTCTGAGGTAAATATGACGATACATTGATTACAAGCTGTTTAACTGACGTCTTTCCACGGTTGAGCAAATCAATGTGACATGATACGGATTTCGATAAGTTGTACTCTATCTTTTAACACACTTTCAGATGCTCATTCATCTTTATTTCGCGCTGTAAATGGTATTATTAACCCGGAAGAGAGATCAGCGCTGCTGCTTCTCTTGAGCTGCGCCAGAGCAATCTCACGCCACAGCGCCAAAACGCTATTAATATTTCCGAATTTCTAAAGAAAATGGACGTAATTTGAAAATTGAGACTTTGTTTCATATCAATAGTAACAAAGGACAAAGATTATTGCGATTTTTTTTGGGATGCGCGCAGCCGCGATACAATGTCCCATTAATTCAAAAGAAACAGGATGACTAATCGTTTCTTGAGATTTAAGAATCGATGTCGGTTCATAAAAATGAGAATCGATTAATATCGAGAAATCGATATTTATTACCCAGCCCTATTCATTAGTAGTTATAGGGATTTTATATTTCTGAAAAAAATCGAAATAGTTGTAAAGTCTGCCCTGTTAATTAAAAAGCTGTCCAACTAGCAAAAGGTCGTTTTTTTCAAACAAAAAAAGTGATTTATTCTTGTAGAGAATATCCTTATTGTTCCATAAGTAATATCTGTGTGGGGAAAAGTTATGATTGTATATTAGGGACCATGCCAAGAGCATCTGCTTATGAAACTTAAAGAGTTTGACGGGGATCTTTGTAGCATTATAGTTGCAAAGTAAGAGAAAATTCAGGCCACCAACTTTTAAAAAAATATAATTGGGTATAATATTCCAAAGTGAAGAGGGATTAAGGAAATTTTTTAACCAATTAATTGAGTTTTCTTTGGATTTTCATTATTAAATGATCGAAATTTAGTTTACACCTTGTTTTTTGGTCTTTATTAATTACAATTCCTAAATATGTAACTTGATCTTTCACAGGGATATTGCGGGAACATTACAGCTTTTTATTGACATTAACTCACATTTGTTAATATTTACAGACCCGAAGCTTCGGAAAAGGAATCAATCAATCTCAAAGCTAAAGGGATTTGAGAGGCATCATTCAAAAATAAAGTGGTGTCATGCGCCAGAGAGAAATGCCCATTTCATTTCATAAGAAGAGAGCAATCTGTTTGGTTTAGTTTTGTTTTGAATTGTTCTGTTTACAAGTTGACATTTCAATATAGATATGCGTTTCAGGTCTGTGGAGTAGGCTATACTTACTATACGCTGAGTTTATATTTATGAGACGCGCTCCAGTTCACGCGCCGGCGCCTGTGTGTCATGATTATCTATAATTGTTTGCTTTTACTTCTTATGCATTAAATCAAGGCAATTGGTTGATGAAACATTGATTAAAATCAAGATAAAATTCAAAGTCTGTAACATTGTTTTTCCTCATAAATGCGTACACGAAAAATAAAATAACATGAATATTTTATGTTCTGTGGAGAGAACCCGTCCTCATTCGATTTGCGCAGTGTAATTCACAGAATTACAAAAATATATTTTGCTGCCTAAAAGATTTTTTGTCACGCATGACTGCATGTCTATTTCCTTAATATTAAATATAAAAATGCATGTGTAGATTGATATTTTTCTAATGTCTGGACTCCTTTAAGGGAGTAGTATGGATAAACAGATGTTTCAATATATTGGTATTAATGCTTTTTCTGAGAATTTATATTTCAAGTTTTGACTGCAAATGTCACGTCCATAACGCTGGAATTCCCCAATTTTAACAAATTTATCCTCAACTAATTTTGTGATGTGTCTACGTATTTTATAATGTTAACCTCAAATAATTCTAATAGTAATTTAAAGAGATACTCCACTTTAAAAAAAAAAAGGCTCATTTTACCACTCCCCCAGAGTTGAACAGTTGAGTTTTACCGTTTTCGAATCCTTTCAGCCGATTTTCTGATATTTAGAAAAATATCAGTAACCAGAGAGTTTCTGGTCTCATTGACTTCCATAGTAGGAAAAAAATATACTATGGAATGGAAGTCAATGAGACCAGAAACTGTGTGGTTACTGATATTCTTCTAAATATAAAAAAAATCGGCTGAGTACATTCGAAAACGGTAAAACTGTTTAACTCTGAGGGAGTGGTAAAATGAGCCTATTTCCAAAAAAGTGGAGTATCCCTTTAAAGATGTGGTTGCGTTGGATCTGGACGGTAAGGAGGATAACGCTGGGAGTTGGAAGGGGTGTCTCGCGATTCTGCAGGTTCAGCTGAGTGTCACCAATCGCGATTTTGTTTATATCGCATAGGAGTAATGTAACACATTACAATTCTGAGACAGTAATTGTAAAGTAATGAATTTTGCCATTTTATTTTGCATGTGGACCCGGGACTGTATTAACCCAAGTGACGGGTAGGTTTAGGGACGGGGTTGGGGTAGGTCATATACAGTAATGTAACGTCAAGTCAACGGCGTTCATAAACATGCTGAAAAGCGATTATGCGTGTTGATGGCATGCCAAAAATGGAAATACGAAATGACGTGTCCTACATACGGCTTTTCATGAGATCAGCCTGCAATTTTCATCTGCATATTGAATATACATTCATTTTCGTATTGTGACCATTTTCATCTGCCGAAGTCAAAGTTACAACTTCACATGAACACCAGCCATCATGCCAGAGTTTTTTTCAATTGAATGAATAACTTTGCTAAATAAATCAAAATGAATGTTTCAAAGTGTTTTGCGAAACGTAACACACTGGATGACATTTGCTCCTTTTTACTTTTACAATGTGTGATTACAATGAAATTGCAATTGTTTGCATGAAAGTGTAATCTTATAAATGTGTCTACAAATCATTAAATACCAATTTAAATAAAAATGAATTGTGTGTATAATTTGTCGTCTTTTATTAATTTGAAGTGCTAGTTTTCAGAGGGTTTTTTTTGAGAGGGCTTGGATAATCAGACCATTTAAGACTCTCAGACTCTCTCTCTTGCCAGTGCCCTGACTACTGAACTAGGGAGCTGATTGAGATGCACCAATATAATTAGTTTGGATTTATTTTCTTTTTGTTAATTATTCTCATTTTAAACATGACAGTGTCCACACATAGAAAAACTCCTGGTGAAGCAACTGAGATCCATGTGACACTTATTATAAAGATGGCGTTTATTAAAGAGGAAAGTGAAGACATGAAGATTGAAGAAACACTCAGAGTGAAAGAGGAAGATACTGAGGAACAAACAGGTTGGTTTTATTCTCAAACCTGAACTCTGTCATTTAAACCATATTAAAATGTTGACCTCAAAAGCGCTTGCTCCATCAAATCAGTGCCATGTAAACATTATTTCCTGGGAGGAATCCAGAAAGCAGGGTTATTTTTTTACCTGAACAATGTCAAATGAGTGGCCTAATCAAAGTGGTTTTATTTGTCAAGGAGTGGGTCGCCTCATGTGGACATGTTGAGATCACATGACCAGACAAACTTTTCGGAAAGAAATGTAATGAATGCTGTATTCACCATTTGTGCAATGGGCATTGAGGCTACCATAACAATATTTATAACCTCATAAAACATAAAGAGGGTCAAAAACACTTAGTTTAAAAACAAAATATTATCAAACTAACATTAACATCTGAGGGTTGTCTCTCCCACCACATATACAGATAGATGGAAGCATATCTCCATCGATTATGCAGCTGAGACTCGGAGGCACGTCATGACCTTCCAGGTCACAGATTTGGGTTGCTGGGCACCAGCATGTCCAGAACAACAACTCAGTCAGTCTCCAATAATGCCAGTTGTTCCTTAACCTGCAACCAAGAAGACTAGCACACACACCGACACACTGCTTTTCCAAGGTTGGATTTGGCCACAGTCTTAAAAGTGATGGGTTAAAAATAACCCAACTTGGGTTGTTTTTTAACCCGACCGCTGGATCAATATTGACCCAGCAAGATGAGTTAAATATTCTACCCAAATACTGGGTCAAACGAATTATAATTTTGGGTTGATTTAACTACATATTAGTTATAGTGTACCCAAATGCTGGGTCAAATTAATTACAATTATGGGTTGATTTAACTACATATTAGTTATATAGTTTACCCAAATGCTGGGTCAAATTAATTTCAATTCTAGGTTGGTTCAACTACATATTATGCTGTGTAAAATTAACCCATATGCCAGATGAAGTCTAACACATTACAGTACAATTTAGAAAATGAAATACCTGTGCTATCTATAAAATGAAAAACACATTTTTTAATTTCAGTTCAATGTGGCACACTTATAAAATGTTATAAACAATGTATCATCATATGCAAGATAATTTTCCCCCCCTATTCCTACCATGCCTTTGGTCATTAGGCGAGGGAACTTTTCAAAGATTTGATCAATAGTCCAACTGTTGTCTCTAATCCACTTTGCCATGTAGACTGCCTTGTTTTCTGTCTGGGGGGCTGAGGATTGTTTCTCAACCATACTTTAAACTGTGACGCACGTTTGCTGATATGGTACATTCTGTAATTACAATTCTAGGTTGATTCAACTACATATTATGCTGTCTAAATTTAACCCATATGCCAGATGAAGTCTAACACATTACAGTACAATTTAGAAAATAAATTGTAATTGACTACCCATTTAAAACTCTTTTATTACAAACCTAGAACAGAATACAAGCGATATTTAGGCATATGTTATGCAATAAACACTTAAACAAAACAAAAACAACAATGGAATCTTTGAAAATGTATTTCATTTTATCGACAATATACTGGAACTAACGAAAAGGCAAAGGAACTCCAAGGCACACTCAAATAGAAAAGTTAAAAAGCCTTTAATATCATGGCTTGGTCAAATTGACCATCTAATTTGACCAAGCCATGATATTAAAGGCTTTTTAACTTTTCTATTTGAGTGTGCCTTGGAGTTCCTTTGCCTTTTCGTTATATACAGTTTCCCATCCAAGAGCACCTCTATTTTAACCAAACCTTGAAGTCCAGGAAGCGCTCCTTTGCCCTACTGTTGACTTTGAATAATATACTGGAACTGGTGCAGTTCACTCAGGTTGGAACACATCCAGAGCAAAACAACAATTTTGATTAAACTGGATGAACACTCGACAGGCTAACACTCAGCAGCTCTATATCGAACAAATTAAAATTACTAAAAGCTGCTATTAAGCTACTTGCAAGCAAATATTCTTGTTTAAAAAAAACGTAACTAATTTTGACTCCCCTCCTTGAATTCCATTGATGACATTTTGCATGGATTTCCACACATGCTCACATTAGCCGCATTTCCACTGCCGGGCTAGGGCTGGGCCAGAGCTAACAGCGAGCCGAGTCGAGCCAGTGGCCTCGGACCTCAAGCACCGGGCTTGCGTTTCCACTGCTGGCCAGTAGCCCCACAACGCTGCCCTAAACCCCGCCCCTAACACGCCTTTCTAGATCAAACGTCATACATCCAAGCCCATTTCAGTGGGTATAATGAATTAATATATTTTTTAAGTTAGGAAGATACCATGTATATTAACTCACCGGCCGTGGCTGCTATAGTGTCCCGATTGTCTCGCGAGTCGCCACTAACAGAGGGACGGTGACCCAGCACACCGTCCATCTAGTCGAGCCATGGAAAAATCCTTCTCTGAACTCCGCTTTGTCCATTGTGCATTTTAATCGCCTTGTACAATACTGCGCCCGCAACTTTTTTATTTTTTCCTGAACTTGAAGCGTTACTCGCTGAATGTTTAGCTTAGAAAGTTCAGCATCGATGTATTTTGTAACATCCTCGTTTCTTCACATGCCGCGACGTCGTACAAATTGACGTCGTACACTTTCTTCTGCCCAAATGCTCAGAAGAGCTGTGGTATCCTCGACAGACCAGTACAGGCGATTCTCCATTTCAAGCAGCGATTTTTTTGCGGGATATTGCTTCAGATCATAACGTTCCATAACACAGATAAACTCCACCTTTTACCTTGAGCACGCCTCTAGTCCGAGGTGGCCCGCTCTGGCCCAAGGTATTCGAAGGCCTAGAAATCCTGGCCGTTGGCCCCGAGTAAGCCCCGATCAAGCCCCGGAAGTGACAGTGGAAACGCGACTAGCCATGGCACGCAGTAGCACGGCTCGGCACTGGCCCGGCAGTGGAAACGTGGCTACTGTTTTGGGTATTCGACATCAAAGACAAAAAATGCCCTAAAACAGACATCAATGGCCTGAAGCAGTGTTTCTTGCTTCAGGGCCTGTCCAGATATTATTACGAATGCCTGAGATGCACTCCGGTCATTAACCAGCGTCAGGACGTGGGGGTATGTCTTGGACACCTTGGCCTCATGGAGGTACTCGGCCATGTTTATTCCAGGCTAAAAAAGAAAATACAAGAGAGTGAGATATACAAGTGTGCGAGTAAGGACCAAATGTCTACCGACTACTATAGTAAAAAAATATAACTGTAATGGTCTACATTTCATTGCATCACAAAATATTCCAAACCTTTATTGATCAAGTGTTAGAGCATATAGCTCACATTACAGAAAATAAATAAAGGATTCAGACCTCAAATTACTTAAAAAGCCATAAATTGATTATCTATCATTAAAATAAACATTCACATTCTCAGAAAATGTGTGCGGCTCAACTTTTGTGTCAACTTTCTGATAAATATGTAAATTTCTGAAATCAATACTTAGCCTGTGCCTGTTTTAGAACATCCGTGCGGTGCGGTAGAGAGGTAATCAGTGGCACTGCTGAGGTGTTCTAGCAGCCCAGGATACTTTCATACTGACCAACTTAAGCCTGGAACACACCAAGCCGACGGTCGGTCGTCGGGCAGTTTTTGTGCGTCGGCCGATTAAGTTTCCTCGGTGTGTTCCGCATGGTTCCGTGCCGTCGGCTGAAAATAGTCCTCGTCGGCTTTGTTTCGCCCGATTCAACATGTTGATTCAGCGTCGGGCCGTCGGGGAAAAAGAGAACTCTGATTGGCTGTTCAGCTTAGTGAAAGAGTCAGTGCACGAGAATAAAAGTAAAACAGCAAGCAAAGAAGTCTAAACGGTAAAGATAGAAGGCTGTTCTTATGTTACGTCTTCTCACCTGAGTGTTTCTTGGCGAATATTTCAATATTAACATGAGCGGAGTGGAATAAAGAAATCGTTTACGGTATTTGTATCTGCAGCCGGCAGCGTCGGTTTTCCTTTTTGAATGATGAATATAGACTAATATAACTGCAGAAATAGACAGTTGGCTCATTACACGCAGGTGCAGAATGCACATTCTAGCTGACAGTCGCCTGTAGTTCTCTCTGTGTGTTCAAGTGCAGCTTTTTACCCCGACAAGAGGCGACAACACAGTCGGCTTTCATCAGTGCTAGTTCGTCGACGTCGGCTTGGTGTGTTCTGGGCTTTAGTTCAGAAAGTTCTAAGCTTGTAGAACTGCTATTTTCCGAATACTGTCTGGCTATTTGATGCCTGTCCCCAAAAGTATAATAAAACCTGAATATGCATGCGTGCGTGCGTGTAGTCTATAGCTGAAATATGTTGATAAAATGAATAAAGTTTCCTCTTCAGAAATTTGTGCTTCGAGGACTCGCAGCCTTATGATCGATGAAGGCCAAGCTGCATTCACAATATGTGTGGTGTACCACTTTCGCACCGCGGCTACGGCCAACTTTGTATGTTGTAGGGGGGAGTAATCCTGGCAGCTGCCTCAGGGCGAGTTCCCCAAACGCCATCTGTAGGAAGACATAGGTGTCAATACGATGTGAAATAGCATACCTTTGATTTCACAATACCAGCAATTTCATCGCAGAAATATCCCACATGTTCCATAGCATTCCCTGCATTTATTATATTACCTATATTATATTATATTATATTGACAATATATTACCTGCTGTAGTTGTTGTTCCAACAGTGGCCTTGGCCAAGGCCAGTGCTGGTTGAGGGCGGCCGAAAACAGATAAGATTGGGATTGTTTGGTCTTGGGGGCGAAAAGCCGCATTCAATTTACACGGCTAATTCTCATGGTCTCTGGTCTCCGAAACCATCCATATCCTTATGCAAAAGTGGATCATGATTCTTTTTTATTATCATTTAGAAACAAACGAGGGCCTATATTTAAAGAAAAAACAGCTCGCAGCTGCAGTCCAGACTCATCGTGGAAAAACACGCTGTGTTGTTGTATTTTCAGTGCATTTTTAATTGATAAAAAGTTAAACAAATTAAATAATACATTTTAGTATAAATAAATCTGAACAAAAATATAAAGATTTAATCAAAACAAAAATTTAAGATAAGAAAACCAAATTTCTCCAATCAAATAGATATAGATTTAATTATAAAATTATTTCTCATTTTTAAAAATACAAGTTAATAGAAATTATTTATGTTAAACAAAAAGATATGGATTCAATAAAACATGTTTCACATTACGGAACATATCTTAATATTTAATCTTGATCACATGTGACATAATTTTCATTACATCAATATTTATTAACTTATTATACATTATTTCCATACATCCACAATTTCAGTACTCAAGTGTCAGATTTTCAAATTTTAAGAGCTGGCAAACATTGACCTTAGAAAACAACAGCCTTAACCGAGAACAATGCAGTGAATTAATGAAATGCGACAATTTCTCAGTTCCATCACTACCAGAAATGCAGCTGTATAAGTATATCACTATCTCTATCCTCATCATATTTTATGATGCTACAAATGATATCCAACTGTAAAAAAAAACATTGTTGAAAAGTCAGAAATTGGAATGGAAGTAATTGTTGCTATACACCGTCACATTTCGTCTCATTGGTGTAAACTGGCAGCTTTCAGAATGCCACAGAGCGTAGCATTGTGTAGAACGCCGAGCCAAAGCCATCATTTACGGGGGTAAACTGGGACGTGTGGGAACCCTGAATTAAGCTCTATGTTAAAGCTGGCCATAGAGCCTCTTGACTTAGTTGGTCAAACCTTTTGGGTCCAGCTCCATTATGACTTTCTGAATATGTTTAAATGTCATTTTCAATGTCTTGGGATATTCCAGATTAAAGGCAAAGGCCTAGGAGAATGGCAACAGCATTTTTGACAGACGGCAAGTTGCTCAGAACCTCTTGGTACAGCTTGTGCATTATGATGAAGATTACCTTGGTTTAAGAATTTTTTCAGCCTCTTCCTTCTCTGACACCTGGAAAAGAGTTTAGGAAGGAGACAAATCTTATGTGAACTATCATCGAGATAGCGCAGCACTTCTGTGTTGTACATCACACATAGGCTCACTATTGGCCAGCGCTGGTCATGTGTGTGATGCGTGTGACGTACAACCTAAAATCGCTGCGCAGTTACACAACGTGAACCATCTCGAGGCCCACAGAGAAGTAAATGAATAGTTGAATAAAGTCGTTATTTTTGTTTGTTTTTTGAGCACAAAAAGTATTCTCGTCACTTGATAAACTTAAGATTGAGCCACTGTCGTCACCTGGACTATTTAATGATGTCTTTAACTTGTCAGGGCCGGAAAGTTTCAATCCATTAGAAGCTTATGGAAGAGTGATCCAGCTCTCATGATGATGATGATGATGAACGAAAGGCCGAAGTCAACACATATCTTGATTTACTGCATTGGAGAATCTTCTCTCTCAATCAGAGGGCCAGTCCCTGACATGGAAGACATGGCAATTTGTTGTGATCGTTGATGAGGTTCTGAGATTAAAAGAAACACATCTTTCAGTAGCTTTTTCTATAGGTTTGGATGTTTGTTTTGATGTTTTAATGCCGTTTGTGCTGGTTTTGATGTCTGCTTTGTGCCAAGAACTAGTGTTAACTTGTATTTGTCTTTTTGCTTTAGCCCTGGTGGTACTGAAAGAAGAAAGTCAAGAACTGATAGAAGAAAAAGATCAGTATGAGAAACATTACGATTTCATGACTGGAGAAAAATCCACACAGACTGAAAAGACTTCCTCACGAAAAAGAGCTCAAAAGACAGACACTAACAGTTGTTTTACCTGCCGTCAGTGTGGAAAGACTTTCAATCAAAAACAAAACCTTGAAGTCCACTTAAGAGTTCACACAGGAGAGAAACCTTTCAGCTGCCAACAGTGTGGAAAACGCTTCACTCAAAAAGGAAACCTTAAAAGCCACTTAAGAATTCACACTGGAGAGAAGCCTTACACCTGCCAACAGTGTGGAAAGAGTTTCACGGCAGAACCAAACCTTAAATATCACATGAACATTCACAATGGTGTGAAGCCGTTCACATGTGATCAGTGTGGAAAGAGTTTTACACGTAAAGTAACCCTTAATTACCACATGAGGATTCACTCAAGAGAGAACATATTAATATGTCATCATTGTGGAAAGACTTTCAGTCATAAAGTAAGCCTTAAGACTCACATGAGACTTCACACTGGAGAGAAGCCTTACACATGCCAACAGTGTGGAATGAGTTTTACATATAAAGCGTCACTTGATTCCCACATGGGAAGTCACACTGGACAGAGCGCTTTTCCCTGCAAAGTGTGTGGGAAGAGCTTCTCACTAAAAGGAAATCTTAAGACTCACACGAGGACTCACACTGGAGAGAAGCCGTTCATATGTGTTCAGTGTGGAAAATCTTTCACACGCAAAGGAAACCTTATTTGCCACATGAAGATTCACTCAAGAGAAGACTGTTATATATGTCATCAGTGTGGAAAGAGTTTCCCAGACATGAAATGTCTTAACAGGCATGTGGTAATTCACTCTGGAGAGAAGCCTTTCAAATGCCAAGAGTGTGGAAGGGCTTTCAAGTTCAATAAAAATCTTAAGGCTCATATGAGAATTCACAGCAGAGAGAAGCCTTTCAAATGCCCTTCCTGTGAAAAGAGTTTCAGTCATAAAGTAAGCCTTAAGACTCACATGAGAGTTCACACTGGAGAGAAGCCTTACACATGCCCTCAGTGTGGAAAGAGTTTCACATATACAGCAACACTTAATGCCCATGTGAGAATTCACACTGGAGAGAGGCCGTTCACATGTGGTCAGTGTGGAAAGAGTTTCACACGTAAAGGAAACCTTAATTACCATGTGAGGATTCACTCAAGAGAAAACTGTTTAATATGTCAGCAGTGTGGAATGAATTTTACAGATAGAAATCACCTTAAGAGTCATGTAATAATTCACACCGGGGAAAAGCCTTTTATGTGCCATCACTGTGGAAAGAATTGCACAAACAAAGCAAATCTTGAGGTTCATGTAAGAGTCCACACTGGAGAGAAGCCTTTCACCTGCCCTCAGTGCGGGAAGAGTTTCACACTTAAAGGAAACCTTAAGACTCACATAAGAGTTCACACTGGAGAGAAGCCTTTCACGTGTCTTGAGTGTGAAAAGAGTTTCACATATCAAAAAGACCTGAAACGTCATTTGCAAACTCATTCCGGAAAGAAATTGCAGTGTTCTGAGTGTGGTAAGACATTTGGAAAAAGTAGCAATTTCAAAAATCACCTGCTCATTCACTCTGGTGGAAGGCGATTTCATTGTGAACAGTGTTATAAAAGGTTTCTTTTGCCATCACACTTACAGATACACCTGAAAAGTCATGCGGATGTGAGACCCTATTTGTGTTCCTTGTGTGGAAAGAGTTTTAAATGGCTCAGCAATTTAAAATGGCACCAGAGAATACGTGTCTGTGAAATCAAGTCAATGTTCACCCTGCAGCAGAATGTGGAAATCTCTGGGGCAAAACCATTTTCATGTTCATCTGCATCCTTCACCTCTTGAGGCTTTTTCTTTTCTTTTGCCATGTACATATTTTGCAGCCACACCTCACCATCTCTTTTGCTATAGTTTAAAATATTGAGTGGTTCCGTTAGACACCCTCTAATTGAGACGTCGCTCCATTCCATATATTGATATCTCAGAATCAAAATATTAAACTTCTTTCTAGCTGTGAATTGCCACAATATAAAAGAAAGACTGTAAACGACAGAACATAAACTGAATGAAAATAATGAACATTGAACTGCATTATTTGATTTATGTTTAGTGAGAGAATGCACAGGTAGACGTGTAATCATCCTGGAATTTAACATGGATATTGTTGGGTCTCATTTGGTGACACTGCTGATTCCAGCTGTGGGTAAACATTCTCTCACTGCTGATCCTAGGTTTTCCTTATGCCGGGTACACACCAAAAGATAATCGGGCTGATTTTGGGGCGATTTCTCCCCTTCTGACAATACTAGCTATGTCCCAATTATCTTGATGGTTCAACAGATTATCTTATCAGATTCACCCTTGGTGTGAGGTGTGTTAAGAGTGTCCGGGCTGAGGGCGGGCTGAGAGCCGTGACGTAGACGCTAAGCGTCGAGATTTACATTTTAGGTTAGAGAAATCGAAAACCGAAACAACCGCAGACACGGGATGCAATTCGCTCTGTTATGGAGAACATTCCAGGGTTTTTCATACTGAAGCAAAAGTCGTTTACAGCCATGTTCACTCCGGTATTTCGCTCGCATCATCAGTGTTTACAGCTAGGAACGGCACGTGCACTTCTGCCGCTCTAGGCAAAAACCAATTTTGCTGCCCATTTATTTGCAACGTATACCAGCAAAAACCAGCATGCTTGGCCATTATGTAGCTTGCACAACGCGCATACACTTTTGATTCTCTCATCAACACAGATGCAGCCGTTTTTATTTTTGCAAATCATTATAACAAGGAAAAATATTAACACTTCAAGCTTAGGCATTTAGGCTACCCAATTTTTTCAGGCTAATTGTAGTAATGACGGATCAGACCTGTTTGGCCATAACTATATGCATAACTATAAGGACATAACTTACCCCCATTCAACGTCAGTTTTCTGTCTTTTACGGCCATGACAAGAAAGTCGGTCTCCTCGGCTGTGAACGCTCCTGGTGCGCTCTTATCATCATCATATTATTATTATCATAATAATAACAACAATCCACCATATTTCGTTTCGACATCCTGCTGCATTAATCCCAGATATGTGATTCATGAACGATCTGTTCATTGTGTATGTCACGTGACAAATGAACGTAAGACTCGGAAGGTAAAGTGATTATTTATGTTCCCTGTAAATCATTTTTTACTGCATCATGATTTCTTAATTCAGAATATGAACAACATTGCGTAGGTGGATGTGATTGGGGAATTTGACTGTTAAAATTATAAAATTAAGCCACTTAAATAAATGAAATGACTCGGAAAATCAGTAAAATGCTCTTCCTATTTATGACTTGCGAGAGCAGCGGCTCGGTCTCGTCCTCGCGGGGCGGCGGAAGCTAAATCATTCGTGACTCGTTAGAGCAGGGACTCGTCCTCACGACGCTGCGGGGCGGCGGAAGCTAAATCAGTCATGACTTGTGAGAGCAGGGCACGCCGAAGTTGCGGGGCGGCCGCAACTCAGTAATTCATATAAATAACCTAGTTTGTGAATTGTTCATTCCCGGTTGGCACACATTTTGCAGCCCTTACAAAAGCGCCGCTCCCTGTTTACGGTGGAAGTTCGATCATAGATTTGAGTTCGATGCATAATGTCTCGATGCGGCCGTGTCGGCGCATAACATAAATATTACTAAAATATTACTAAATAAATATTAGTAATAAATATTACTAAAATTTTATCATAAAATAAAATTTTACTGGCTGGTTGGTCCAGTCTGAAATACAGCCAAACTGCAGACACACGCGTTTTCTTCTTCGCTGCTCTAAACAGTGGTTGCTTGTGGCAACAGCACGACTTCCTGTGTTTCCACTAGCAACCACTGTTTATAGCAGCGAAGAAGAGTTGATCTCCGTTTTGCAGCGGTAAGCAAAGCTAGCGTGTATAACTAGACATTGTTTAATAAAATGGTATCGGATCGATACGCGGATAGAAGTACTCGCCGATTATGATTCCATAATTTTTATTGGTATCGGCGGCATTTCTGATACTAGAATTGGAACAACTCTAGTTAAATCTAGAATTATTTCTCCTCATGTGTGTGGTTTATCACATTTTGAAAAATCTTATAAGATGTAAAAAATCCTTTGGTGTGTACCCAGCATTAGCTTACTAATTAGTCAAAGTTTATTTCATTTACATAATACACAAAGTATGCATCATATTATATGCAAGTGCTTAGCGTAGGCTATCTGTACAGCCAAACTCATAGCTTTTTAAAGTCTACTCCATTTGATAGCATGCACAAACCCAGGCTGACTGCAGCACACATGCACACTAAAAATGTTATCCTTTTCCACTGTCTGCACTGTTTCTTGTTTGAACTTAAAAGTGATCAAATGTGTTTGTAATTGCTTAAACTAGTGCTCATCAACGTAGGCATCTATTGCATCTCTAGGAGTCTGTTGTTGTTGTTCCATCAAAAAAAAAAGTAATGTAAAATGGCCACTGTTGATAAACTACACTGTAAAATCATAAAAGAATGGTCGAACTGCTGAACAACAACTGTAAACTTAAAGTAAAATATCCAAAATAAATTTTCATTAAACTGTTTAAAGAAAAACTATTTTACAAGTATTTCCTGAATTATTATGAGCAAACACTTTCACTGTAAATGGCGGCGATATCTTAGTAAACTTCTAGCTAGCAGTAGCACACATGCATGCAAATGTATATAGACATCACTGTGTTAGTGTCTACACGGTTACTGCATTT
The DNA here is from genome assembly GCF_988280905.1 of Pimephales promelas. Taxonomy (NCBI): domain Eukaryota; kingdom Metazoa; phylum Chordata; class Actinopteri; order Cypriniformes; family Leuciscidae; genus Pimephales; species Pimephales promelas. The sequence continues at coordinate 22,518,152 of NC_142792.1, read as the reverse complement.
AAATAAAGCAACATACAGCATATTGTCAATGTTTTCTGTCCGCTGAAGCACAGACTCTCTTCAATACTATAAAAAAAGTTGCTGCCTTAAATTTTTAAGTACTATCAACTTGAATGTTTGAGTAATTTCAACTTACATTTTTTTAACTGACTTAAAAACAATTGAATCTTGTATCACTTATAAAAAAGTTGAAAATTGAGTATTAACTTAACTTATTTTGATGAGTTAAAGCAATGTAAAAGCATGTGTTGTCATAACTTATTGATCATATCATCATTTTTTAACATGCACAATGGTTACCAACAAAACTCAGACAACAGAAACCCTTTAAATCACAGCAGAAGATTAAACAAGATATCTCTCAAAATCTAAGTCTTCCCTTTTTACAATCTAGTTTGACTCTTTCGCACAAAAGTTCTTATTGAGTTTTAACAAAGGTTTAGATGCTGATGTTTTATTGAAAATAATAAAGTTTGAAGTCACCATTATTGTGGTAAGTGTTTGCTTTAGTTGGACTCTTGACCAAGCAGCAACCTCCTGGAATGTTGTCCACTGTTCCTGGTGAGTTGACCTCTGCTTCCAGAAAGTGCATCAGCTTTGCTTTGTCAATTATTGTGGTAAGTGTTTGCTTTAGTTGGACTCTTGACCAAGCAGCAACCTCCTGGAATGTTGTCCACTGTTGCTGGTGATTTGACCTCTGCTTCCAGAAAGTGCATCAGCTTTGCTTTGTCAATTTTCATGAGGGAACCGTCATAATGAGCCAGTGATGCGGGTAAGGGCCCTAAACTACATACAAGCAACTCACTCGTGTTAATCGTTCTAGAGGTTCCAATTACAATTAGTCTGCCGAACTGATCACAGTCTGCTTTTAGGGCTATCTCTCTGCCTCTTGCTTTTGCTTAGTTGTAGTTGCAGTGTCTTTGAAGGTCTTGAGCTTCATTTTTTATTGGCTCATAGATTCCTGCCTCATCAGTTTGTAGCCTCTTTTCACAAAAATCTAAGAAGGCCTTCTCATCTCTCTCTTTTTCTTCATGCAGATCTGTGAAAATGGTCTCTGATACTACATGACCTGATGTGATGTGGTAAAGGACCTCTATCTATAGAAGGATCAAATGGATTAATTATGTTCTGAATGGTGGACATGATATTCTTTACTTGTGCCCAGCCATTTCTCTGCACCCCATATTGATGGCAGCGCGCTCATGTTGTGTGAGTGTCCATCTATGAACTGCGCTTTTGTTGAGTGAAAACCCAGTTAGTCCACCTTTTGTTTTGGAGTCACGGCTCAATCACTTGGTCACATGCAGTATAAGCAAAGCCATAGGTCTGCTGTCTCTGGGCAACAAAATCTCCTGATTGGAGCTGGTGGTTTATGCTTGGATGAGTGTCCTCTAAACTGATCGTCTCCATCCAGTACGTTGATAGGTATCCGGCAAAGTTGATCCTGTCATAAGAGAAGAACCATGGCAAAATGGAATGGACACTTGACAGATGGAGACTCCAATTTGCCTCTCGCGTTCCTCTTATGAAGAGGAGAAGGTCCTCAACCATCGATGTGATGTATGTGCTCCAAAAGTGAAATGTCTTGTTGGTGGTGTTGTCTTTGATAAAATTTTCATACCCTCTCATAACTGTTAAGAAGTTCTCAGACATTACCAAAACTTCAAAGTCTATCTTCATAGCAGCGTCACGGTCGTCTTCTGAAAGAATGTCAAGGTATGCCTGCCAGCGGAGTCTTTGAAGTGCCTCACACATTAATTTGTGGGAACGTATGCTTCTGTTGTACTGATGTCCAGTTATTACTCCTTCTATAGATCCTGCAGCAACAACTTCAGCTTCAATGATGTCATCTTGAAATCCTGCATCCCCAAAGCGCTTCCCAATACAGGACAGGTATGCCATGGCTGTATGAAATTCCCCCATTCTCAGGACTAGTCGTTCCATAAATGTGGTGTTCATCCAACGAATTTCTTGTGCTTTTGCATATATGGCCTGATCCATTACCAACACAATTTCATTCAGCTCCAGTTTGTCTGCTATTACTATTGAATGAGTGAGGATGGTGTCTACTGTGTCTAGGTCTGTTGGACTGGCGTCAATGACGGGCAGGTAACCAATGTTAGACTGCTGTGGAATCGTACCTCTCTGTAGCAGTGTATTGTGACCAGTCCATCCAGGTAAAACACTGCCATGGACTTCTTGAGTCTTCATGAAAAAGTAGGCACCATCCAGTCTTCGTGCGGAGTCCTCTGTATACATGTATTTCTCGTGTCCCAGTTCAGCTTCTGATCCAAAAGGTTTTGGACCGGTCCTCTTTCTTCTAATGTAGGTGTCAATATGGACGTGAGGTGGTTGAAGAGACCTTTTCCTCGTTCTCTGCTGAGATACTGCCTCAGAAGTAGGCACACCACAGGTAATTGGCCTTTGAATTACAATACCATTTGTGTTATGTATTGCTCCCTTTCCAGATAGTGTTTCTTCACCAAAGTCGTTGTTGTCCCATACAAGTGTTGCTTGAACTTTAACTGTAATGTTTGGTGGGATGTATGTATCACCTCTTTGCAATTGCAGCTCTGCTAGAGCGGTGTCATGTTCCAGTTCTTGTGAGTTGGAGGAACAATGCCCTAGACCATTCAGCATTCAGAGTGCCATCTGAAGGCATTATAAAAAAAAACTGTATAGTTCCCTATATATATATATATATATATATATATATATATAAATTGTAAATATAATTTCTTAATTTTATTAAGTATATATATATATACACTGTATATATATAATCGAATAAAATAAGGGATTGATAGCGATAATTCAAAACGGCTTATAAAAACATTTTGCAATTAATTTGTATTTTATTCAGTTTAATTCAATAAATGGTAAAGTACTTCAAAAGGGTACAGCAATTAAGATCGCATTCCTGCACATGCAACAGATAGTAATACAGCGTCTCTTGCACACTGGAAGTTTACGCTATTTGCAACCTTTGGCCAGCACATTTGGCACCTTTTTCTTTTCTCTAGTGACTGGTCATAGAGGGATGAGTTGTGGAGGAACCAGCTCTGGAGGCACCAGCCACTGAGGGACAAGCCGTGGAGGAACCAGCTTCCTCATCCCCTGGAATCCTGCACTTTTCTCAGGAAGCTCACAGAGGCTGATGTGCAAGGAATGCTCTGTCTCCTTTTCATGAAGCTGGTTAGCTTGGCATATATTGCTAGAACTGGCACCAGCCCCTGAACCCAAGCAGGCATTCGTAACATTCAAGCCAGGATTATACATCATGGGAAGCTGAATGGCAAGAGATGGCAAGAATGAGAAGAGTAATAAAAGCTTCCATTTCAGTCCAGACAACGTTAGTCCACTGATCACCAAACATTCGTTGCCCCTCTAAAATTGTTATTCTAACAATTCTATTCAATTCATGTTCTGAATTAACCTAGAAAAATATCACTCAAATGTTGACTTCAGGTCTTGAATAGGCATACCTTGTGGGACCAGGTGTCTTTCTGATGATCTCCTCTCCTCGTGCTCTTCCTGGTGTTTGTGGTGGAGACGAACTCCAAAGTATTATTTTTGGAGAGGAAAGTTGGATCTCCTTCAGGGCCTTCCTCCTCCTCTGAATCCTCATCTGAATGTTGCTCCTTTGTGAGACCAAAATTTGGGTCAGCCTCTGTAAAATCTTAGCCTGGTTCAACCAGACTCTAGTACATTTCATTTCCACATAGAGTCTGGAACTGCACCATTGAGAAACGTTTCCTTCCTTGTAGGCGGGTTCACTATTAAAGTTCAAATCTATTGGATCTGCCCAAAGTCACTCACGATCTGCCATAGCCAATCGCTAACGTGTGGTCGTGAGTGACGTATGTCACGCGCCGAAATGGCTGGAAACAACAAGTCCGAATGATCAGAGGATTATGTTTACAATAGGATTTCAGTCAACGAGAGCTGCAGGTTTTGTTAATCTAGGAACAATTATTAATTCGAAATGTATATTTGACACGAAGGACAGTGATATATTCATTCAACGGTGGAAGCTGTGTCTAAATCATTACAAATACGCCGCTGTGGTCGTTTTCTGATCTGCCGCAAATGCTGTAGCTGCAACAGTGAATGATCAGTCTTGTCTCTATCTGCAGATGTGATAATAAACAACAATTTTTCATATTACGTCTTATTGTTTCTTAATTACCTTAATTATGGTCGCTTAATTATACGCCGCATGCGCGAGAACTGAACTGAGGTAGTTGAAGGAGATCGCAATTCTCGCGCATGCGTCGTGCAAATCTAAGGAAGTCTCATTTCAGGCCAACGAGGAAGAAAAGGAATAGTCGAATAAAGTCGTTATTTTTGTTTGTTTTTTCGCACAAAAAGTATTCTCGTCGCTTGATAAACATAGTTGAGCCACGGTAGTCACTTGGGATATTTAAACATTTTCTTCATTGACTTTCTGGGCCGTCAAGAGGCAGTCCCTTAGGCAGCCAATGTGGTAGTTATACAGCTCTCAAATTTAATCACAAATATCTTCATTTGTGTTCCGAAGACGAACGAAGGTCTTACGGGGTTGGTACAGCATGGGGGTGAGTAATTAATTACTTAATTTTCATTTTTGGGTGAACTAACCCTTTAATCTGCAAATTTTCTTGATAAGAAAAAATGGCACAAATTTACTCATTCTCTTTGCCGGCCGAGGATCGTGAGCAGTATTTAACCCTCTGGGGTCTAAGGTGTTTTTGAGGTCCTTAAGATGTTTGTAGGGCTGCCCCCAAATAGTCGACTAAATGTTAGTCGACATGAGGAGGGCTTGGTCGAATACATTTTCATTAGTCGGTTAGTCGCAAAAAAAAAAAAAAAAAAATATTAGCCTACGTGAAAAAATTACGCAATCAGGGGCTGCGCAGTCAGTGTATGACATGACATCAAAGCAACGAGAGATCAACGAGATCTCGTGCCTCGCCCTCGCGGTATACCAAAACGCACTTGTGGGAGAGGTTTAATTAAAAAAATTTAAAAAATTAAATCGAATTGAAAGCTTAGGTAAGAATAATTAATTTCATTTTTTAAGCGTTTCTGTTTGCGATCCGTTAGGCTATATAAAAAACAAAACAAAAAAAAAACCCGGATATTTTTATAACGGTTAGGCCATACAAATAAATAAATATTATTTTTATTTATTCGTTTTTATATAATGCAGAAGTCGTTTTTTATTTTAAGAAAAATTAGTCTGATGTTTGCAATTCGTTGTTTCAGGTTAAGACTCATCCATCGTCTCAAATGGCAGTTTGCGGCTTTGCTCTGATATTTTTGTCCTTTAAATTAGCATATTTGTTCCACATTTTTTCTTAAATATAGCCTAGTTGTTCTAAACAATTTAATCAAATACTTAGGCTGTTGATTTGTTTGCCGCCTTCTTTTTTATTCGCAATATAAGTTTTGGCGTTGTGCGATATGCCATGTGCATTTATTAAATTGTTCGTTTGTTAATTTTCCTTTTGAACAATATAAAAAATATATTAATTTAATTTTCCACTGTATTTTATACCAAACAGTGTTTTTGTTTTACAGTATTATTTATTTTTTGCCTCGTTTTGTACTAGGCCTAAGTTACTAATAAGTTTATTTAATTTATTTTAAAGAGCGTAATTTATTTTTTTTTATTCAAAACTGTTTTTTTTCATTTAACTGTTACAGTTTGTATTTTTGATAATAAATTATTAAAATGCACACTTGCACAGGCAGTCTGATTGCTGTTTTTTTATTCTACAATTAGCCTATAACTTGTCGTAAGCTGTATACTTTATACGCTTTACTATTCTGTTTTAAGCGCTTAATTTTCACTTTGAACGTGCTAATATCATGCTTTAGCATTTTCTGTCATATGGAAGTGTTAAACTTCAACTTTGGACTATTCCTTTCCTTGTATATATGCAAGCTTTTATATTAATATCATAAATGAACGATTATTCGACTAATCGCTAAAATGCAGGAGTGTTAGTCGACTAGGAATATCTTTAGTCGGGGGCAGCCCTAATGTTTTGACATTTCCTGACATTTGTGCTTTTTTCAGTTGCTTATAAACATATTAATGGCACAGGTGAAATTACACTCTATTTAGTACAAACAGGGCTACCATAATACGTGAGCAACATGTATGTACATGTTTGTATTTTTGAGAGAATATTGTTTATGCATGGTTATTGAAAAAAACTTAAAATGAAAGTTTCTAAAATAAGGCCACAAAACACATAGGAAATATGCGTCCACAAGACTTTTGACTAATGGATGTTGTTGCCTAGAGTTTTTTCTTCACAATGATCTGAAAATCATCCTGCCTAATCTTTCACATAAAACTGTGAATTTGGTTATATTGTGAAAAAAAAAAATTGTTTGCCAAGACAATATGCGAATGGGCGTGAACAGGCCTGCCCTCATCATGTATAATTAGGTGATTTTCACCTGAGAGAGACAAAGATACGCATAATAATGACGCATAATAATACGCATAATAATGAATAATTACGTTTTGCTTGCGCTAAATGTCCCTTTGCGCCACCTGGTGGTTATTTCGTGAACGACTTTGAAATACGACTGGCAGTGTCGTGGTGGATTTGCCGCGGCGGTAAGTGTCATTCTGGTTGTCCACCTACTGTAACACGGCTCTCTTCATCTCAAAGTTGTCACCAATCCACTGAGGCGTGAGGCTCAACATACTTATAAGGTTCGGAACTCCAGATATCCATTGTAAAACTGATGTCACTGACATTGCTGTCGAGTAACTTGTGGGTGGCTACGATATCATGTAAGGCAGGCAGGGCGACATCCACAAAGTAACGATGACTTGGCTTGTCATAGCGTGGCTCAGCGACCTCTAGCCCCTCGCTAAAGCCTTTGTCTTCCACTATTGAAAACGGTTGGTCATCAACAGCAATCATCTTTGTTATTGCCACGGGCAATGCCTTTTGCTTCGGGTGGTCCTTGTGGAATTTCTTGGTCTTTTCCATTGCTTGTTCTATGGGGCTACCGACTGGTGCAGCTGCTGTAGCGTTCTTCCGCTGCTTGTTAGCATTAGCTAGTTTCTCATATTCTTTGTAGGCTTCGGGATGCTTGTTTTTAAGTGGATGATCAAATTTGTTGTATTAAACGATTTGACACAAACTCCCCCTCACATCACCCATCCTTCACAATTATTGCATACAGTATAGCGAGGATCCTCCAGACAATTTATAGAACGCCCAAACATATGACATCCTTGCTGCCATACCAAAGGCAAAGTTAAACTGTCTGACTTAATAAAATAAATAACTGGGTTGATGATGTTAAACATGTCACATAATTAATCATCTGAGTTTAAGGTAATAGCCCAGACAGCAGACTGACATTGAATCAACGTGGAAATATGACATCGAAACAACGTTGATCTGACATTGTTTTGCTCATCGAATTAACGTTGAACCAACGTCAGATGCGTCATTCTTTCAAAACTAACGGAAAATCAACTTGAAATCAACGCGTTGTTTCAACGTTATGAAAGCAAACCAATTTTCGATTTCATTTAGCTTTGAAGAATGCCGCGTCTGACGTTGGTTCAACGTTAATTCGATGAGCAAATCAACGTTGTTTCAATGTCATGAGAGACGTCGTTTCCACGTTGATTCAATGTCAGTTTGCTATCTGGGAGCATACAATGACTATATTGACAGAAATGGGAGATTGATAAACATGATGAAACAATTAAAATATTTAACATTTAAAACATTACAAAATTCAGATTCCGATTATTCCTCTGGCAAAGCAGCGTCCAGCTCTTCAATAAGATCTCATGACTGACTGGTGATTGTACAGGTAATTGCCTTGTTCAGATAATGTTGCACAATTAAAATGAAAAATGACACACATAATATCATGTAAGTCTAAATAAACTGTTTTAAAGACTGACATTTCTTGTAAGGTTCAAATAAATTTAATTTCTTGTCTAAACTGCGTCTGGCCATTATTTTCTGACGGCCACGTGGGGATACTGGGCGGGGATTTATATGACGTCCACCAGTGAATGCACACACGTTGGCTGGATTGTGTTTACATTACACTGAGATCCGATCACAACACGCCCTCGAATATCTGAATAACCTGGACTCGCTGATCGGACATCATTCCGATCAGAAGTGCGTTTACACTTGTCTTTTCAATGTGCAGACAACATCCAGATACAGGTCGCATTTTAATGCCAAGTGTAATGCAGCCAAAGCCTTGTACTCAAGCACAAAACAATCATGGAATCACTAAACAAAGATACACGTGTAATGGGGTCATGTGAATTTACAGAATATAAAAGTGTATCGGGGAAGGATATTTAGGGGGCACAGGTAACTTCCGGTTGCTCTTAATTCCCTAGCGGAGAAGGCTATTTAGGGGCACAGGTAACTTCCACTCGCTCTTTGCCGGCTCACACTGTAAGTGTATCACACGACAGGAGCATCAGCATGTGCGTTATAGAGAAGTGAGACGCCAAACATTGAGCACGAGCTCAGACGGACGATTGCAGCAGTAGGTGGTTTACACCGCCGGTTATTGAGAAAACAGATGGATTTACTTGTAAGTGTACATATAAATTAAATATACTTTTATTAGAATGACCATAATATAAAAAGTGACAATTATTCTCTGGTTTTTAGTGTTGCCCGTACGCCGTGCACACATTATAGGCTTGGTGCAACCAACGTGATAAGAGGTACAATGATTTTTATAACATTGGGTAGTTGTATATGTATGTATGTATATAAAAATGTATTTTAAATGTAAGAATGTCTTATAATTGTGTTTCCTTATAGGAGACTGTCAGTGTGATTGCCTGTCACTGTTTTTCGTTCACCCTGTAAGGTTTTGGGCCTAATTAGTCTGTTTATTTTCTTTTATTTATTTATTTTCATTTGTACCATTTTGAACTAGGGCAACGTGCAATATTACTGACTCTTGTGCAATTTTACTGTAGTTAATTGGCTGATGTTAACCTTTACTAGTGTGTTGATTGCGGTGGGGAGAAATTAATGTAGCTCTTTAATCATTATTAACTGGATTTATTAGGGCTGTAACGATACACCAAACCCACGATTTGGTTAGTATCACGATTTTTGACCCACGATTCGATTCGTATCGCGATTCTATCACGGGGGCGGGGCTTGGGGTGAAAAATAGATTTTGAGAGGAATTAATATACAAGTATTTTTATTAAATAACATTTGGAAAAACGTATAGAATCTGAACACCAAAAAACAATAATAACTATGCAAATTATTAAACTAAACTAGGCAGTGTAGGCTGCTGCTTTTGGGTTGTTTTCTGTGCTCCAACTATATATATTTTTTACAAGGCTATACCCTTCTTGTTTTGAACTTCATGCATGTGTATTGCATGTTAAACAAGTACATAATGTAATGATAACAAGACTGTTTTATCTTGGTGATGATGTGTAGCCTACAGAGGCTTTAAACAGACATGAATGAGAGAGATCAGCAGAGCGCGTGCGATTACCTGCGTCTGTCTTTGAAGTCGTGAAAAGGTTGCCGTGTATCATCATTTTAACGTTCACGTCACAGGTACTATTTCCCATAAATGCGCGTCAGCAGCAGCGCTGGTCAGCATCCCACAGCGCGTGGAAGCCGCGGGGAAATAAAATCACATCAATGCCATATTGGTCTCTAAGTGAAGCAGCTTCAGCGTTACCCATGCGACGCATTGCTGCTCAGCTGAGCCCATAGACATATACACTAGACCTCACCTTGGCTACGGCAGTTCATTGGAACGAATGCGTCAATAGAGCCGCCATCTTGAAACAGGGGAGTCCCTCCACTTTAATGCTTCAGCGTCAATGTAGTAGACACAGGTCTAACGGAAATAAAATCACCATAAATCATCATGAATGCCATTTTTCTTGTTTTTTTGGTTTGTTCCAACGGTCAGACATGTATTTATCATTGATTCCAGAAAGGAAAATTTTTTTTTTAAAACATTCTTCTTAGTTCAGATTTCATCCGTGAACATCATACGCTGCACAAAAGTCCGCCACCATCAATGAATTTGAAGTAAAGGCAGAGATAGCAGCGACAGCTACTTCCTATGACAAGACCCCTGTTCCAAGATGGCGGCAGTTTTGACACGCTTAGAATCCCAAGGTGAGGTCTAGTGTATGTCTATGAGCTGAGCCTTAAAAAGTCGAACTCAAAGTTAAAAATAATTAGCACCTTCATTACATCTCTTTTAATGAATCAGCTTTTTTGAACGTGTTCGCTGAATGAACGGTTTAATGACTCAAACTCCGTTGTCATAACAATGTGCGCGGTGAGTGAAAGCCTTTCAATGCGCATATAGACAAGTTTCGGTTACAGTGGTTACTGAAAATGTCCTCGTTTTTGTCCACATCGTAAACATATTTATATAGAAACAGATACAAATAAATTAAATAAATAAATGGCGGTAATAGGGCATATCGCGTACGGCTATTGAGCCACTCAACATTACCGCAAGGGAAATTCCATAACCGCGACAGCCTTCGCAGAAGTGAATGCGCCAAAGACAAATGCACTTTTCATGCGGATTACATAAGCAGAGAGCGGTCTGTTTTCTTTCGTTTTGAATTGTTCTTTTTAAAAGTTGACATTTAAATATATATTTATTTCTCAGGTCTATATTTTCAACCTGTTCAGATTTTTATCTGTCTAAGTGTGTCACCGTATTTGCATCGGAACTGCCAAATAAGGACATTGACCACTGGCCCAACACTTCGAGCAATCCGCCATTATTATTTCTCGCTCCGATTTTGTAGTCCGAGCTCAATGATGCAGAAGTTACGAGAGGGCAAGTCAAAATGTTCGTTGTTGGATGTACGTTAGTGACCTGAACTTAGCACTTCAAGGATTCCCACTTCAACAACCTCCGCCAGTATACAGAAGGGTTTGCCGATTGACTTCGTCTGAATGAGAGGTAAATTCCTTCTATCTTTGGAGACGACGAACAGAGCATTTCGATAAGCTGTAAATATCGTTAATAAAAATAAAGTACTTTACTTTCTTAAAACACATATGGTGGTCATGGTTTAGCAGTACCTTTGTCTTTCTTTGTCTTTGTTTTGAAGTAACGTTACACGTCTGCAGTATTATTGTTCTTGAGTTTCATCAATGGTCATTTAGCTGCTGTGTTTTCTGATGCTTTTCTAAACGTATCATATTGTCAATACAGATTTTTTTGTGGTAAGATTAGACCGTAGTCATTTATCTTGTCAGTGTGCTTGTTTTAACAAGAGAAATAGTCGACTTTCACTAATAACACAAAACAGTTAACTCACATACCAATATATCCATATGAAGAAGTGGTTGTTCACTGCAGGTTCTTCGTCGTCTTTATCAACTTATCTTGTTTTTGTTGTTTATGAAATGTTGAATAGTATATTTTAGATTAAATGCTGAATAAGGTCAGAAGAATAAAGCGCCCATGTAACGTAAATTAATGTCAGTATCTAGGCTAGTTTATATGAATAAAGTAGCCTATAACGTTAGTGCTATGGTACGATATTTACTTAACGTTATATCTGTACTTTTTATTATTTATTTTTTTTACATTTTAATTTTATAGATTAGATGAGAAAAAGGGAATTAGCACAGGTAGCACATACGTGAATCGGAAGCAAGCCAGGGTGTTTATTAAGCACATAGCTGAAGCTGATAGGAAGACCCTTCAATCAAAGATAGGAACAGCGAAATTCCTCTCCATTATGTCTGACGGGTCTACTGACACTGCCGTGATGGAACAGAAAATGCTGTATACACGCTTGTGCAACCGAGGCAAGGTGGAGGTCCACTTCGTAGGGATACAGGATGTGGAGAAAGCAGATGGTGAGAACATCGCTCAGGCAATAGATAACATGATGAGGGAGGTCTGTGGAGAAAAGTGGCAGGCCAAGTTGGTGGCATGTGCAACTGATGGAGCGTCGGTGATGACAGGGACACGTAAAGGAGTAGTGAGCAGGTTGAGAGAAAGTAACATGCACGTCCTGGGTATTCACTGTATGGCACACCGCCTGGAACTAGCTTTCAAGGATGCCATTAAGAGCTGCTCTATGGCAAAACAGGTTGAAGATGTGCTGCCAGGCCCAGGGCTGCATACATTCTATTGTAAAAGTGCTCTTAATAGGGCAAACCTAAAGCACAGCTTCAAGATTCTGGGCCAGAATCCCCTTGTACCAACTAGGGTTGGAGGCACCAGGTGGGTTGCTCACCTCTTCAGGGCCATAGACCATTTTTTGAGGGGTTACCAGGGACTTACCCAGCACCTACACCTGGTAGGCTATATAACAGTGTAGAGAACTTGAATGTTAAGTTAAAAGGTTAGGTCCGTTTACTGTCAGGAATTTGTAAAGTATAATTTAATAAATCAAACTAACTTACACTTATTTAAAAATTGACTAATGACTTTTCTTTATTGATTTGATGGATTTTTTTTTTAATAAAGATTCAGTCACCAGATGCTGAAGGGGTGAATGCAGCAGTGCAGAAGAGCAAAGCACGCCACTACTTCCAGCATTTTTAATGTTTTGCAACATCATGCATGATTGCCTAACTCGTCTCAGCAGCCTCTCTCTGAGTCTTCAAAACTCAGCTATCACAGTGGATGAAGTACACAGCTGCCTGACAGCCACCCAAACAGTGCTCACAAAATACAAAACCAGGTGAGTGTCAGAGTGAGAACTGAAAAGTTGTGTTAATGTGTTGGCTGCTTAGCTGAATATCGTACTAATGTAAATGTAAACTTACTAATGTAATGTACCACAGACCTGGGCCCAAGCTAAAAGCCTGTATGAAGCAGCACGAGAATGATGACAGCGCTCTAAACCGTGTCATGAAGGCAAAGTTTGAGCTGCTCGACAAACTCTGCCAGAGTCTGCAAAGTCGCTTCACCGACATGACCATAGGGATTCTCCAAGCTACAAAGTTAGTGAATCTGAACAGCTGGCCTGACGCAGATCACTCTAAAGGTCTGTGGTTTAGGTTCATACATAACATTTCATCTACAAAGTCATGAAAGCATATAACTCAATGTTGTTTCATTATGTCTGTCTCTTTTCATAATTTGGTGAATCAGAAGTGGGGGAATTAACTACACACTTCCAGAGCATCCTGACATCTGCTGGGGTCGCTGTTGAGCTCATCCCAGATCAGTGGACCATTCTCAAAACCAGACTGTATGAGATGGGAGCGAGTATCCACATGAAGACCTGGCCAGAAATCAACAGGTCTTTGCAACTGCAGTGCCCTGACATCCTTAGGCTGGTTGACCTCATTCTCACCATACCAGCCTCTACTGCAGACTGTGAAAGAGGCTTCAATCAAATGAAGTTAGTGAAAAGTGACTGGAGGTCCCGTCTTACATCAAGAAGCCTCTGTGACCTACTGACTGTCCAGCTATTAGTGATGTTACGTTTGTGAACGAATCGTTCTTTTGGAACGAATCTTTTAGGTGAACGAATCATTCTCGTTCACGTTATCCATTGACTCATATTTCTCGTTCACTGAAATTCCTCCTTCTACCACTGGGCGCCGCTATTGCGCGCATGCGCAGCTCAATGAACCGTGTAGCTCTGTGGCCCGTTTCATCTGTCAAAGACAAAGAGTGACTAAACCTCGAGCCAATAGCCTTCAAGTATGATACGAGGACGGAGCATGTGATTTGTTGAATCTAGTGAACGAATACGCCCTTTATTGAGTTGCTTTGAGTTTGAACGAGTCCAATGAACTGTTACATACATCTCGTTTGTGAATGAAAGAACCAGTTGTTCGAACGTCAAGATAATAATGACGACGAAGTTAACAGTGCAAGCTGATGGTTTAATTTAATAAAAGACAGCTTAAAATTTTCGTTTTTACTAAAATCTACAAACTACATCAGGTAATCTGCTAACTTCAAAATGAGTGGCACCACTAGCACTGGTGTTTTGTGTGCATTTTGTATTATTTATTTTTATTATTGTTGTTTTATGTTTCAACAGTTTTATACTATAAAAAATAAATATATATGTCATGTCATGCACTTTTGTTTGTTTAAAAACTTTATTTGTTTAAAAAAATTATTTAAAAAAATCATTTGCGTCACGTGACTCACGTCAGCTAATAGCGTTTCAGCTCGGGGCTGGGGCTTAGAAGGGGCATGTAATTGGTTGGATCTACTCTGCTGAATGAGTCTGAACGAGAGAGAGATCTCCCGTCCGTGAACGAATTGAACGAAATGGTTGCTATACCCAGTTCGTGTACCAGGTCGGCCATTCTGTCAATCTAGTTCATCAATCAGCAGAAAGTGAATGCAAAGCGCAGGTATCCGTACTGTGCACGTGCAATTCATAACTTACAGAACATAACTCTTCGTTTAACTCGTTCTGACCAAACAAATAAAATGTTAACTAGCCTGCCTAGTATGCAAACAAATTAAAAAACACTTGTGATTTGGTCATCCGAAAAGAGTGTAATTTAAAAGATAAAAAGACTTTGATCGCTTATTTAGACTTATTTTTCCCATTTAATGAGTAGGGCACCATTTTTAATAAAGTCAAATCAGCTTTTATTTTGTAACAAGTAAATACGTTGTTAACACATTTTGCCGTACCTGCTGCTGATGTATATGGAAAAAAAACCTGAACGAATAAGTGAACGAATCATTTTGGTGAACAAACTATAAATGAACGAGTCTCTGGAAAGAATCAAAATTTTCACCACTACCAGCTATCCACTCCCTCTATTGAGAATTATGACCCCACCCCTGCTATCCAGCTCAGGTATCAGGCTAGCATCCGGCCTAGAAGGCCAGAGTTCATGGAGGGAAAGAAGAATGCTCAGGAAAGCACCTCTGAAACTTCAGAGTCTGATTCTGATGAGCAGGAGTAAATTGGAGTGGGGAGGATGGGTGGAAGAATGTTAGGTTTTTGTTTAATCTGCCCTACTCATTCAATGAAATTTAAATCAGTTCATGGTTTGTGTGTCTATAAGAGAGAGAAAATGAGAGAAAATGTCAGTATTTTATTGAGATTTGAGATTAAATAAACTACTTAAGTAACGTATCTCTTGTAGTATTAATTTTCACATGCAGTTACACATTGTCGGTTAAAAACAAGAAAGTGGCTGGTAAAAACATTGAGTGGCTGGTAGATTTTGAAATCCACCAGCCACAGTGGCACTCAAGGTCCATATTCCCTGCTGAACCAGTCAGTGCCTATCCTCAGGCTGTACCTGGATAGGAGATGTGACACGAGGCCAGAATTTCGTCTTAACAGGCAAACACTGATCTACATCATCAACACACTCCATGAGGATCGTGATCATGGTTGGGCTCAGGATATAGAAATTCTAGTCTTCCTATTCTGGCTCGCAAGTGCAACATCTTACCGGGCATTTGATATGCCCCGTTCAACAGTTCACATGATTGTACACAAAGTCTCAAAACTGCTCCTCAAAATCAAATGCAAAACAATTCACTTCCCATCTTTAGAGCAGCGGTTCCCAACCTTTTTCCTTTGGGAACAAGACTAATCATAATGTCAGCATAAACACATAATGCTAATGTCCACCTTGGGCTTGCATGCCTTTGACTAGTGATGGAATGTCAGGTGTAATGCCAGTGATAGCCAGTCTAAAATCGCTGTGAACGTCCAGTCTGTTGCGTGACTTTGTTTTTATAGTCACAAGGGCACTGAAGGCTGTCTCAGAGAGGTAGGTGGTACTAAAAGGAAGAATGATCTTTGTACTGGCATAGTTTGCAAGTTTAGGTGCGACAACAGGTCCCCTGGCTATCCAAAGCCTTTTGTATCCGTTCTCCTGGAAGTACTTTTTTGACAGTGAATCAGTTTGTAGTTCAGCGAGCTCATCTTCACAGCCAAGATATTACACATCTTCAAGCCTGGATGTGAACGAATCCATAACCCACGACTCCTTGGATAATGTGTCAACATCCGCAAAGCGGGACTTTAATTCCTCCCATAGTGAAGTCATGTGACGGCAAAACTCGGCGCGCAAAGACGCACTCACGGTACCCCCAGAATGTTGAAGCAGCAGTGGAAAGTGTTGTAAATGCCCCTGTGACAGTTTTCCAGCCCTGTACTCCAGCTTGCGCATAAAAACATAGATTGCTTCTTTGCACTCCAGGATGTTTGACTCAGAGCCCTGCAGTCTCTTGTTGGTCTCATTATAAAGAGTGAATATGTCGGCAAGGTATGCAGTTTTGATCCAGAACACATCAGTCAGCTTTGATTTGGCAGAAATTCCAAGATTTTGTCCTGCAGTTCTAGAAATCGCACAAGCACTTTGCCACGTGAAAGCCAGCGCACCTCCGTGTGTAGCAGTAGAGTTTGGTGCGCTTCATCCTCACACAGTTGTGCAAATAATCTCTGGTTGGTAGGGCGAGCTTTAATGAAGTTTACGACTTTTACAACTGTTGCCAGTGTGTCACCAAGGTCTTTGGACAGTTTTTACTGGCGAGTGCCTGGCGATGTATCATACAGTGGAAAATTACACAGCATGGAGCCTTTTCCATCAAACGGCTGTTAAATCCCTTATTTCTACCCATCATCGCGGCAGCTCCATCCATGCAGCAAGCGACGATATTTGTGTAGGGCAGATTGTACGATGTCAGGTATGAATCAACAGCCGTAAAATTATCCTGACCTGTAGTTGTTGTGGGTAAATTAGTAGACATAAGTATGTCCCGTTTCAACTCATCTCCGTCCACATACTGTACATACACGATAAGCGCAGACTCTCCCGTTACTGTGGTCGTTTCATCCAACTGTATTGGAAATTGGACTTCTCTAAGCTTTTGTGCAACTGCATTTTAACAATTCTGTCTTTAACTGTGTTGTTAGAAAGTCGGACAGATTTATCCTTTTCAGCTGCTTGCGGGCCACATAGTCCCTCCACTATTTTAATGCAGGCGGGTTTGATTAACTCCTCTCCAATATTATGCGGCTTTTTTGCCTTGGCAATCAACAGTGAACACTCAAAGGAAACTGTAGTGGCCTTCTGTAAATCACTACCTGCTCTTTCGAATACTTTTCTGATGTCTGTCGATCTTTTTGACAGAGCCATCTCTTTTTTCTCTCTCTAAGAATTCCTTATCTTTGCCGATTTCTCTGGATGCTTCGTTTCCTGGTGTCTTTTCATCTTGCTTGGTGGTTTCATGCTGTCGTTTGCCAGTTTTCCACCACAAAAGATACATTCTGGTCGAGACTTGTCTTGGCCTGCAATAAAACCAAAATTTATGTAGGTTTTGTCATAGTGTCTTAACTTTTTCTTCGCTTCTGATGAAGAATCGCCGCATTTACGTTTCTCTGCCATTTTCTTTTGATTTTGCCGTTACTACGACAACAAGCACATTGGGCAAGTGACGGTGAGCGCGCAAAATTTAAATAATTATTTTATATAAGAGATCATTTTTGACTGCCTTATCTTGGCATTGTAAGCATAAATATTTTTTTAACTTTAAAAAAAAAAAATGTATATAAAATTATTAGTGAAACATTTTATGCATCTCTGTACACTCTGGCACGCCCCTGAGGAGGGTGCGGGCCCCAGGTTGGGAACCAATGCTTTAGAGGAGCTAGAGGAAATCGGCACAGGCTTTGCAAATCTGGCTGGCAGCGCTGTCTTTAGTACAGTTGCTGGTAGCATTGATGGTTGTCACATAAGAATTAAACCTCCATCTGCTGATTCTATGTGCTACTTGAACAGAAAATTATTTTATTCAATACAGTTACAAACACTCTGTGATCACCAAGGTAAGTACCTGGACATTTTTGTGGGTTATCCCGGATCAGACCATGATTCCCGAGTGCTCAGAAACAGCACTATCTATTCAAGGGCACTGTACCCACCAGAGGGATACCACATTTTAGGAGATGGGGGTTACCGCTGTCTTAGCCACCCAATCTCTCTCATCACTCCATATAGAGAGCCACTACAAAATCAAAGTCAGCGTCGCTTCAACTTGCACCATGCAAAAGCTCAATCCATCATTGAGAGATCCTTTGGCATTTTGAAAACACGATGGCGGTCACTTTTCTTCAAGGCCCTTAAAGTCAAGCCAGAATTTGCTCCGGAGGTCATCACTTGTTGTACTATTCTGCACAACATCTGCATCACAAATGGTGATATCATAGAGCCAGAGGAAGGACAACTGAATGGCGATGATCCTGATGACCTGCAAGTGAGAGAGCCACAGAGTGGAGAACACACCAGAGACCGCTTGGCTGCAGCCGTTTCTGCTCCAGATGATGATGATGATGATCTGCCTCCAGCACTAAGACATCATGATTAGTTATAAAACATGTTACAACCACATTTATATAATAGTTAGATATGTTTAGTTAGCATGCAATTAAATAAAAAACTAAACAAGTGTAATTATTTGAGGTTAGTTATGTATTAGTAATTTTTTTCCAATTTACATTTCAGCTAATTTAAAACATGTATTGCAGTTCATTGTTATAAGTACTTGCCTTTACTTTAAAATCTTAATGTGTTCAGATGTACAATACATGATATTGTTAATTTTCTCTAACAGTTTATATTATTAGTAGTATTAAAACAAATTTAAACAATAAAAACAACAACATTCAAACTCAAAATTATTTATTTAAAAGAAAGGTTACATTTTATTTGACATATTTAAAAGAAAGGTAAGGTTTCGTTTTATTTGACATATTTAAAAGAAAGGTTACATTTTATTTCTTCTGTTCTTTCAGCTTCCCTCTTCAAAAACTCCAGTACTGGATCTTTTCTCTGCCTCTTTGATGGCCCTGCCTCGACACTCTCTCTCCTATCCTGCTGCTCTGGCTTCTTAAGGACTGAACCAACAGAACTCACTGCAGGAAGAATGGAGTCTTCCTCTGATGAGGCAATGAGGATGGGGGGCTGGATGGATGTCCTCCCATCTTTTGCCTCATCCATGAGGTCAAACCACTTCCATGTTCCTGCAGTGGACTCTCCTGATTCAGTCTCAATACCGGTTGTTGGCTTTCTTAGCTCCTAAAAATGATTTATAACCCAACAGATGAGTAAGAGTTTTGTTATAATACTAGGCAAAAAAAAAAAATCTATCTGCTTCAGTCATACACATTTTTATGATCATCTGCCATATTTGTGACCATCAGCGGGGCAAAGTAATGACAGTCAGTACAAACATGTGAACAGAGATGCTTTACATTACATCTTTACAGATCTCAAGCTAGCACAGACCTGACCAAATATAACATTCATAAACAATTATGTATATTTAATCCACAATACATCTCTGTATGGTTGAGCTCTCCATAAATTGGCACTATACATTAAAGGGTAACTAAACACCAAAACAACTTTTTTTAGTTAATGATCTGTAAGAATGGAGCTTCATAAATGCTGTTCATTGATTCGAGTACATTTTTTGACAATTGAGTATAAAGTGTTTTGATTTTCAAATATATGGTGTAAAAACGTCTGAGTGCTGCCCTCTTCAGGTTAAACGGAAAGCTCCTGCAGTAGGGGTACTTGCTGACGTAGCGAACTCTCAGACGCACTCTGTCACACCCTTGGTGCGAGCTCACCACGCCCTTGGCAGCCCCTGGTATAAAAGCATCTGGTTCCGTCAAAACTACTGTAGCGAGTCAGGAGTTGGATTTATGAGTATTGAAAACGATCAGGATAGCATATAATAGCATCTAGTTAGTTAATCCTCTGGGGTCGACAAACGAGCCGGTGCATTTTGCTGGATTTTTTCATATAGCGGCATAATATCAATATGAATATATGCCAGCGTGCGCTATTGAGATCAACTCGACGACATAACTCATCAGATGCCGGTCGCGATGCGGGAGTTAAGACCGCAGTTTGAGCCAGCAGCTCGAATGGATTTGGCCCTGTGTCTACATACAATTCACCCTCATCCACTTCAGGTGAAGGTGAAGGTGAGGGAGAAAAGTCCTCGACTTCAAATGGCCGCTCTGTTGCAAAGGCAGCTACTTGAGTCACTCCAGTCTCGCTCTATTTTAGAGTCTGACAGCAGCTGTCACTCACAGCGGGTCTCAGGTGCACGCCCCCTAGCCCCGCTGGGGTCTGCCCATTTTTTCAGCATTTTTCAAATATTGCTAGTGGGTGGAGTCAGGCTCTGACCAGGGGTTTAGTTACCCTTTAATTGGTGTGAAACGTCTGTAAAAGTTACATTTGGTCTCTAGCTTGAGATCTAGCTAGTTTTTTTTTCAGATACCACAAAGGGAGTAAAGTTACAAGCAAATATGTAAATAAATATTATCTTACCTTGTATTTGATTATCAGGCTGTTCTTTTAAAAATGATAAGTCTTATGTCCTCATCTGTCCCTAAAGCAGTTCTTAATTTTCTAAGACCTAACTTTAGGTGAATATTGTACGTACAGTTTACTAACGTTGTTGTTGTTGACTCACTCCGGTGTTGCCATCCGCCATCTTTTTTTCTTTTTCTTGCTCTATCGCCTTATCGTGTTGGACTTGGGAAATGGCGCTCCAACGAGTACATCGGATGTACACTCAAAATCAGAGAGGATTGTGGGTATAAGTAGTGAACGAATGACGTTCACGCAGAATTTGAAAACCATTACAAAATGGCCGACACCCTAGTGCACTATATAGTGGATAGGGAGCGATTTCAGACACAGCTCTTGTCTTTGCAGACAACGGTGTTGGGCATGAAGTGGAGTGGAGAAGATTACAAATTGAGATTTAAAAAAATAATAATTATCTTGTTTTATAACAGTTTACATTATAGTTTTTTTCAATAATAATAATAATAATAACAATAATAATGTTATGTTTTTTTTTAAGTATTAAATGTAAATACTGTTCCTGAATAAAAATTCTGATTGGCTAACAGCGTTTTTGTTAATGTTTAAGTTATTAAAAAATTAATCTAAAAATATGGATTGCGTGCTGATTTATTATACAATATGGATGATTTATTTAATGATGCCTGAAAGTGTGAATGTGTAAAAAATAAATGATGAAAGGGACGTTAGGGGAACCTTAAAAAGACGATCTATTTCCATAACGAAAACTTTCATGGTTAATCAAAAACTTACACGTTACAACGTAGGCTGGTCTGGGAACCAAAATGTGTTAGCTGTGTAGAACAAGGTTTTGATCCATTGAAATATTAATCCAGTATTCATTAAATTATTAATCACCGTTGTCCGTTATTTTAAATTATGACTCAAAACTGTCCGATGCGCAGCGGTGCGGTGCTATTGATAACCCCAAACAAACAGCTGAATAGGATTTATTAGTATTACTTGAGGTTAATACGTCACTTTTGTTTTATTATTTATGTGTATCATCTATTAAAAACTATTAAAAAAGCGATTACAGCGCTTGCGCGAGCCGGTCAGAGCCTCCGCCTAATCTGACAGGATGGATGAACAGTCGTACTATGACAACCGCTTCGCTTGTGAATTATTAATTAGGTAACTTCATCCTCGATCAATAGGCCTTTCTGATTGGCTGAAAGGCGGGCGTTGATAGGCGGGCGCTGGGCAGCTGACGAATAAACGAAGCTTAAAACTAACTTATGAATTTTAATTAGATAACGTACCCAAGAAACGTCAGCGCGACCTAATTAATATTCACGAAGAAACCGTCGCAATAGTAGGAATGGTATATTCCTCACAGAACGGCAGCACAATCATGAAGCGGGATGGTGGCAGCCGGTGGCTCTGTTCTGTCTTTGTCTGGCCCTGGTTACTGTCTTTCACCGAGGACTAGTTTATCACGAGAAAGACATGCGTTATGAGAGGAAAAGCGCGAACTGTGTGATCGTGCAAGCGTTCATGTATTAATATTAATTATATCCGTGTATTTTCTTGAAGGAGGAGCGGGATACATGACAGACACACAATCCCTTCAGGACATGTGAGTGTACTTACATTAGACAGCCATCTTGCGCTTTTAACATCTATTCTTGCTTTTATTTATTGCATCTACGCCAAATCCAACGTATCATGTCATTGTGTGTTAATGAGGCTTTGATGCAGTATTCATAAGGAATTTATATCTTGACACGGTGTTGAGGATCACACTTGCAGTGCTCGAATTACAATGTCTTACTCCTCAGGGTTTGTTGAAAGCATTAAATATCATAACATTACCTCTCCTTGCACACGCTAAAGATAGCAGGTGTGGGTAATATTGAGTTGTTTCTGCATCCGGCACTTCTGGTCCATCTCGCTCTGAAAGCTTAATATAACCTTAATGACAGTGTGTATGCAGCATACTTGCCTCTATAGGGTACTAGCAGTGTCTGCTGTGGAGCTCCTGAGGGAATTAGTTCAGCCCCTCTCCTCGTCCTGTCTTAAAACAATGGGCCTTATGTAGTAAACAGTATGTGGGGGTTGAATGGCTTCAGGTCAGGCGGAGCTGGATACCTGATCCATGTGCTGTTGACAGTGGAGTCATTGTGCACCTACCATATCCAGTATTAATAGTGTCATCTACTCTATCTCAGAAGACTAGTACAGTTGAAGACAAAATTATTAGCCCCCTATGAAATATTTTATTTTTATTCAAATGATTCCCAAATGCTTATTAACAGAGCAAAGGTTTTTTTTTTCACAGCATTTTTAAAGATAATAGTTCTTTTAGGAGTGTTTATAATACAAATAGAAACAAAATTATAACCAGAAATAAAAAAGTCTACAGGTCAAAATTATTAGCTGTCTTATGTGACCCGGACAGCACTATAGAGTTGGTCCACATCTGGTACAAGTGGATTCCATACGGCCCAGATGTGGGCCAGATCTGGGTCGAAACTATTTTGCTGTCTAGGATAATAGCCAATAGTGTGCTTTTACTTGATAACTGCCTTTAGTCGTTCGTGTCAGTCCTGAGGAGTCGCAGCCCGTTCCTCCTTGGCAAATCTCTCAAGTTCCTCCAGATTTGTTTGTCTCCTAGCATAGACTCTGGTCTTCAGGGTGTCCCACAGATTTGGTTCCTCCGGTCTGCATTTTCACCAGACATATGTTCTTCTCCCACACAAAACCAAATTCCACGAAATTCTGTGTTAACAATAGATTCGGCGTTAATTTGCCAATTCCGCAATTCTGTCTGCGATTTCGTGATTGCGGAAATCAAATCATCGCGGAATAACCCTAATTACGTAATACTTGAAGTCGTGGACCTCCAAGACGAGCATTTGTGCTTAAAAAGTATATAAATGTTTTTTTTTAGGAAATAACAGATTGTTTGGCTAGATAAGACCCTTATTTCTTGGCTGGGATCGTGTAAAGCCCTTTGAAGCTGCATTGAAACTGCAATTTGAACCTTGCAATCTGTTGATGTAGGCCTAACAGACCGAATCGGAATGCAGGTTTTAGTGCCACTTAAATGCCTGAGCTGTTGAGGTGGCGGCAAAGGACTGTCTTTGAGTGAGCCATTAAACTGTTCATTCAACTAACTGCGTTCAAAAACTCAGATCCATTCAAAGATAGTAATGAAATTAGGGCTGAAGTCAACCAAAGAAATCCTTAGTCGACCAAAGTCTTGTCCTGCACGATGTTTTGATTGAATATGTTTTAAACAATTGTCATAGATCATTTATAAAACAACAACGAAACAACATCAGTAATAAAACTATAATAATAATACAATTCTTTGAAAATTAAGTGATTTTTTTTTAACTGCAAAATGAGGAGCTCTGTCCTAGGTCTATAGTGACAGTCACAATCGCGCACCTGACCACACGCTACAAAAAATATAACTGCTAAAACTGCCATAAAATTTAAAATCCTAACAAAAGCTCTCGTTTACAGGCTGTATATATTCTTCTTTACTTTCAAAGATATGGGTTAACTTTTGTCCAGCCGATTTAGGCGTTTTAAAACAAACGCACAAAAACCCAAAATAGCCTAAAAAACAATCCTAATAATAATAGGCCATATAGTAGGAAGGCTATTAGGTTTATTTTCATTTTGTTACATTATTTAGGGTATTTTCAAATGCGTCTAGTGTAAATAAAAACAAAAACATAAGAAAACAATCTATTGAGTCAGCATAATAAAGCCGTTAAAGGGCCTGCTCACATATTGCGCTTTTGCGCGCTCAAGTTCGTTATTTCAAATTTAGGTGCGCTCATAATGGAGGCAATGCGGTCGTGGTGCGATGCGCTCTTTTTTTTCCAAGTACAGTCTTGTCTTCTTTTTTTGTAAAATTTAGCCAGACAAAATATTTAGATTTCTTGGACATTTTGTCGACTAAAGCCAAAATAAGTAGCGTTCTAACTGAATGAATACAGCTAAACTACCTATTATCCCTTACTGAACGCAAAGCAGCAGCTCAGCCAGCGGTTCCCGAGTGTTCTATGTGGTGCGCTAAACTGTGGCACTGTTACAAAATAGCCTAAATTAAAGCATTTAAAGTTGGGGAGAAAACATAGCTAATTATATTTAGAATACAGTATTAGGGGTGTCACGATTCTCCAAATCCTCGATTCGATTACATTTTCGATTTTAAGGTCACGATTCGATTCTTGATTTTTATCAATCGGCCAATCAGGATGCCAATCTTGCCAGTCAACCAATCCCGTCCACACTACTGCGTTTTCGTTTAAAAACTGAGACATTTTGCTACGTTTGCACCTCCAGTCCACACTAAAACGGGAAAAACGAAGACCTAAAACGGAGAAGTTTAGAAACGCTGCAGCTGCGTTTTGCGTTTTGAATCTCCTGAGGGCGTTTTAGTGTGGACGAGACAAAACCATACAAAACGGAGAACTTCAGAAACGCTGACGCAGAGGCTGATGCTTTGCTCTTTGATTGGGTGTTATCAGTCATGACGTATCCTTCCCTGATTCGTCATTCACTGTTTACAGCGGCACGATCATGCTCAGTGTTGGTGAATGGTCACGTGATCCGTGTTTTCAGTCGTTTTAATGTGGACGGAGATCGTTTCTAATACGCAGATAAAACGCTGGTGTGGACGGAGATCGTATTAGTTTTAATTCTCCGTTTTTAAACGATAACGCAGTAGTGTGGACGGGGCCAAACATTTATCTGATGGCTGGGCTGGATTCATTGAAATCTTACAAAATTAAAATTAAAATTTCCAATTCAGGCCAACTCTAAAGGGCATTTCACACTGCCCCGACAGACATGACCAATGCTGACAGTGACCAGATTATAGTATGTCATTTCTCAAACATCCCAAGTGTCTGTGTAATGTGAATTGGCTTTTAAGTTCTCAAATACTTTATTGAATAATTGTTGCTCCTATCAATCTAAAGTCATCCCAGTATGTGTCACGGCACGGGTGCAGGCTGAAGAAACACGGAATCCGGGGTATCGGTAAAGATGAGTTTAATATATATATCAAACAGGCAGGAAGACAGGAACAAAGGCGCCACACAGGCTAACACCAAACATCGACCGACAATGACTGAGTAAAACTGAGGAAACTAAATACACAGAAGAATCAAACATAATGGGGTGAAAACAGGTGAAACAGATGATCAAGACGAGGAATAGGTGGCTGATGAGGGAGTGAACACGGGATAGGGTGACGAGAGGATCCTGTGAAGTGCTGAAGACGCAGACAGGATGGTGCAGACGCAGACTGTGACAGAACTCCCCCCTCCCGGGAGGCGTGACCTCACGCCGCAGAACAGAGGAATGAGGGGGGGCGAACTGGGGGCTGAGCGGGCATGGCCAGGGCGGAGCAGGCTGAGGGCGTGGCCAGGGCGGAGCAGGCTGAGGGCGAGACCAGGGCGGAGCAGGCAGAGGGTGAGACCAGGGCGGAGCAGGCTGAGGGCGAGACCAGGGCGGAGCAGGCTGAGGGCGTGACCAGGGCGGAGCAGGCTGAGGGCGAGACCAGGGCGGAGCAGGCTGAGGGCGAGACCAGGGCGGAGCAGGCTGAGGGCGAGACCAGGGCGGAGCCGGTGGAGGGAGGACCCCTGGTGGAGCCGATGGAAATGGGGCAAGTGAGGATGACGAAGGAGCGAAGAGAATCCGGAGGGACGAGGGAGCCTGGCCGAGCTGGTGGACTAAGGGGGGCCATGGAGGAGCTGAGGGAGGTACGAGCCACGGGGGAGCCAATGGGACCGGGGGCCGAGGAAGTGTCCATGTGGAGGAGGTGGGAGGCGAAAACCGGGGATCCCACGACCAGGCTGGGTCAGGGGAGCTGGCAGATGGAAGGGCAGACGGATGCATGACGGGAGGAGGTGGGAGAGGGAGGCTGGGTGGGATCCTGGTCTCGGGCTCTGGCTGGACGGTCTCTGGCGCTGGCTGGACGGTCTCGGGCTCTGGCTGGACGGTCTCGGCTCTGGCTCTGGCTGGACGGTCTCTGGCTCTGGCTGGACGGTCTCGGGCTCTGGCTCTGGCTGGACGGTCTCGGGCTCTGGCTCTGGCTGGACGGTCTCGGGCGCTGGCTGGACGGTCTCTCGCGCTGGCTGGACGGTCTCTCGCGCTGGCTGGACGGTCTCTCGCGCTGGCTGGACGGTCTCTGGCGTTGGAGTGGGGCTGGTGCCATCGTCCACGGTGAAAGAAGATCCACATGACACCAGCACCCACTCCACATAGGCCACGAAGTCCCCTCGAGGCCCGTCTCCGGGCAGGCGCGCCTGGGTTTCAGCATTTAGGCCTGCCCGGAAGAACACACAGAGGCCGGTTATCATAGTGAACATGAGGTACCAAGTCCAAATACCCTCTCCTCGAGGGATTGATCCTCCTGCTCCAGGAGGAGAAGTTGCACTGCTGCAAAATCCATGATTAGGTGGTCGGTCGATCTGTCACGGCGCGGGTGCAGGCTGAAGAAACACGGAATCCGGGGTATCGGTAAAGATGAGTTTAATATATATATCAAACAGGCAGGAAGACAGGAACAAAGGCGCCACACGGGGTAACACCAAACATCGACCGACAATGACTGAGTAAAACTGAGGAAACTAAATACACAGAAGAATCAAACATAATGGGGTGAAAACAGGTGAAACAGATGATCAAGACGAGGAACAGGTGGCTGATGAGGGAGTGAACACGGGATAGGGTGACGAGAGGATCCTGGGAAGTGTAGTGCTGAAGACGCAGACAGGATGGTGCAGACGCAGACTGTGACAGTATGACAATGTGTAGTGACATTGTCCAGGGAGTTTCCTGGATGTTTTAAGGGCACCATACTAGGAAACATGTTTCGGTCAAAGTTCGAATGCAATAGAGTGGCGCAGGTGATGTCAGAACCCAGAAGTCAAATTCACCGCTGGTTCCTTCCAGATTTTCAAAGTGAGTCATTTATGAGTAAAATAAAGCCTGTGGTAAACCTAACTTGATGATACTTTGATGTGTTGCACAACAAGCTGTCTTATCTAGTTATTTAAAATGGATGCTTTGTAAAAAATTAACATAACCTTTTGAAAATTCACGTTTTCGCTATAAGTGTGTTATTTACGTTGTAGAAAAAAAAAGTATAGTCAAGTTATGTTTACCACAGGCTTTATTTTACTCATAAATTAAAAAAACCATCATAGGAAATGGAACCGCCATCTGACTGGATGGAACAGTTCTGACGTCATAACTGCATCAAATTAATTTAGTATTTGCATTGCATTGTCATTCCCAGAAGCAATCACTGTCTGCTTATTAGCCAGTCCATGCAGGTATGAAAGTATGAATGCAAATGTAAGCAATGCACTGCCCTTGTTGTTTGCAGTAGCTTGTGTTTAACCGTACTTCTGCTGTATTGGACTGACCGTATTGTGTCACCAGGACTTCGACTCCTGCCAGGTTTACATACAAGTGTTTTAAAAGGGAAAGAAAAGTTCCAATATGAGCAATTTTTGAGAAAAGCCACAGCAAATTCAGTCATTTTGGTCTGCAAAATCAGAAAAAAGTCCCACTACTAAATCCTTATCGGACTAATCGGTGTATTACCTTAGAGTGCTTCTTGTGTTTGTGTATATGAGGCTGTTTTAATTTCAAGAACTTTTCTCATCCCATTCTTCTAACCAATCAGGGACCAATACAAAAATGCCACTGTTCCCAATCACAACATTAAAACGAAGCCCTAGTTTGGCACATTCGCGGTACATTGGCACAGTTGATTGGTGTGAAGCAATTTGAAATGGTAAAAAGTCACATTCATAATGTTTGTGTTTGTATGATCGGTTGCTGCTTTCACATCTAAAGGTGCGTTCCATTCGACCGTAAGTGGACTGCGAAGTGGACTTCACAGGGTATTTCGCCATCTTAAGTGAGATTCCAATTCAAAGGGAACGAATATGTTCAGTTCGAAGGGCACTGCAAACGGCATAGGGAATAAGGGAACATCGATACATCACTTCACAGGAAGTCAGTGAAGTCCACTTCAACTGATATACCATGTTCAGGGAGTAGGGAGTAGTGAACACTGCATAGGGACCCTGTCGAATGGAACGCACCTTAAGTACTCATGGACATACTTGTACATGGAGCGAAAAATGATCCACTCGTAAGGTTATAAACACTCGTGCTCCAGATAGCTAGTGATTTTTTTTTTTCACTGGTGAAAGTAAGAGCTAGTGTAGATAAGCTGGAGCACTTCCAGCAGCAGTAGGACTCAATATTTAATGAAGAGCAGCTCTAGCCTATCACATATCTGTTCAGTTTATTACAGGGTCAAAGACGAAAAGGGGGTTTCAAGCATTAAAAAAAATAAAAGTGTAAAAGAGCTTTAACCCTCTGGGGTACAAGGTGTATTTGGGGTGCTTAAGATGTTCTGACATGAGAGTCTGACATGCCCTGACATTCGTGCTTTTCTCAGTTGCTTATAAACATTAATGGCACTGGTGATATTACACTATATTAGCACAAACAGGGCTACCATAATATGTGAGCAACATGTATGTAAATGTTTGTATTTTTGAGAGAATATTGTTTATCTGTGGTTATTGAGAAAACTAAAAATGAAAGTAGGCTACATTGTCAATTTTCCTTCATGAATTAATTTCAGACATAATGAGAATAACGTTACACTGGGTATTTTAACGTGACATGTTATAATAAGAATATCTATGGCAAGAGCTCTTTCAGTCGCTGCTTTCTTTTTTGATGATTTTTATTTTTTCCTTTGCAATCCGCTGTAAAAGTATGAAAAAGGACAACATATACGGCACATTTGTGGTCTGTTCTCTCAAATTTAAGTGACGATATTCCATTAATAATTCACAGGAATGCATGAAGAATCTAGTTTTTCCCTTTCCAGGTTTGTTTTCACAGGTAAATGCAATTGATCATCTGTCAAAATTTTTGCAGATCCGTGTGAATGGGGATCGTTTTGACAATGGCATCGTCTGTACGTGGAAAACTTAAAGGAAAAACTTCTCCGTTTTAAGCGTATTGTCATGTGTGTGACGTACAATAACAGAAGCTTATGCTATTAAACTAGTAACCTGACTCGCGCAGAGGGAGAAATAAACGAAGAGTTGAAATAAAGTCGTTATTTTTGTTGTTTTTTTGCGCACAAAAGTGTTCTCGTCGTTTGATAAACTTAAGATTGAGCCCCTGTAGTCACTTGGACTATTTTAAGAATGTCTTTAATGACTTTTCGAGGACAGCAAGTCATTCCCTCAAGAAGCCTATGGACTGTATGCAGGAGTGATCTTAATATCTTAAATATCTTAATTTGTGTTCCGAAGATGAACGAAGGTCTTACGGGGTTGGAACAACATGAGGGTGAGTAAATACTGACATTTTTGGGTGAACTAACCCTTTAAATGGATAGTTGACCGACCCCAAAATAAAAGTTCTGTCATTATTTATTCACTGTAATGTTGTTCCAAACCTGTATTAATTTATACAGTGAAGACTATATTTGACTTTGATTGAACATTTACTCTCGCTTTGCGGAAAAGATGGGATATATATATCGATCGGATGGGGTTGGGGTGCTCCGTATATTTTCCTGCTTTTTTGTCCTTAGCCAATCACATACCTGAATTTGACTTTTACTAACTTTTTTTTGTATAATAAATAACCACATCATCATATTCTCTTGTACTATCAAACATTAAATTAGTAACACGTCTGTGTTGAGTCTGAGTAGAGGTCTTCTTGGGTCCTAAAAACTGTACCCGACCCGAATCGACCCAAATCACTACTTACCCGAACCCGACGTGCATAAATTTTATTTTTAAGAAAAACCCGACCCGATAAAATTAGACCCGAGTCCGACCCAACCTGACGCCATCCTTTAGAACCCGACCGGACCCGAACGTAAACGGCATTTACAGTGTGCCACAGCCTGCAGCCCTGCGTTTCTCAGAAATGCACTTAACATAGACGCGCAAGTGTAAGCGTGCTGAGTGCTAAAATGTCAATGTAACCCATTCCGTTTTACAAAATTTGCCATCATGTTATTTACCGGACCATACGATGATTAGAACCACCACAGGGTAAAATTTACCGATGGCTGTTTTTCAAATGTAGCCTATAACAGATTTTCAATCAAATTCTCCCAGTCATTGACTTTTACTAAAATTGTGTTATTTAGCCTACAATCCCGTTGTTACAAAGTTGTTTTTATAAATTTAGATTAAAAACAGGGCATTAGAACTGCAATAGCAGGTCAAATTGGACGTTCTGAATCAAATCTTAATATGGTAACGGTATTGCAGTCAACGCATTTAACTGCACCAGTCTTTTTTCCTTCCTTATCAACAATGATCACCAAAAGTTGCCCACACTGATGACGACCCTGGATGTTTCTGTTCTACATATTCGTTTTCCCTCACCTTTTTCACAATATCTGTTATTGTAAACATTGTGTTCTTGTTTTTGTGTGTCTGTAGGTGAAAATAAATCGGGAATCAGCCGTGGTTTATGAGGAGAAAACTTTGCTCTGCTCTTCCTGGTGACTTATACTCTAAAGCTTTAAATATTATTTCATCACAATGGTACGTTCACTTTTCCCTACTATCAAAATATTGCGTCCTTACAGTTTATTATCTCTTAACAGTTTGTTCTGGTTCTCGATTCTGATTGGCTGAGAGCCTTTTCCAGCCATGCAATATTATGTATCACCACAGGAACCGTTTCACTGTTTGTATCACTCCGCTTGCAGCATTTCTGTCCCATGGTGGACAAGCAAAATGATTTTGTTTAAGTATCATAATATCATCTTGATGCAGGTAATGCACTTGCCTAACCCAGACAGCAAACTGACATTGAATCAACGTGGAAACGACGTCTCTCATGACATTGAAACAACGTTGATTTTGCTCATCGAATTAACGTTGAACCAACGTCAGACGCGGCATTCTTCAAAGCTAAATGAAAATCGAAAATTGGTTCGCTTTCATAACGTTGAAACAACGCGTTGATTTCAAGTTGATTTTCCGTTAGTTTTGAAAGAATGACACGTCTGACGTTGGTTCAACGTTAATTCGATGAGCAAAACGATGTCAGATCAACGTTGTTTCGATGTCATATTTCCACGTTGATTCAATGTCAGTTTGCTATCTGGGAATTGATCTCTCTCTCATAATACTCTTCTCTACAGAACACAATAAGTAAGCAATAAGGTACTCGAGGCTAGCTAAGGTACGATACAGCACTAGCCTCGAGTACCTTATTGCTTTTATAAAACTGTTACCACACAGTATAAATATTAAAGCCAGAAAATGTGTTTCAATGCAACTTTCATGAATAAAACCACTAAATGCCTTCCTTCCGCTGGACAAAATAGTCCCTGACCGTGAACAGCAATGTTACTAGGCGTAATATGCGTCTCATAGAGTTTAATAAAAACAGACTAGGAAGCGTTCTCAAACGCTGTGCCATTATTGTTTTTTTACAACACAATAAATGATTTTCCTCACACAAATAAAGCTCATCTCTCTGGATGAGGAAACATTAGTTTTCCGTTTATTACGTTATTTTAAATAAACCTTATTGTAATGTGGTTTGGTTGTAAATAGTTTATTTCTAAAATGGAAGAAACAAGAGATACCCATAGAGAGCCTAGCAAGAGATACATTTTTTATTGTTGTATATCTATGAGATTAAACACAAATTATGATTTATGTGTCTCTGCATGATCTACGTACCAAACACATTTTGGGGTGAAGGTAAAAAGCAGGGGGGTTTGATGGCAGAAGAGTCAAGTACTTCTCTAGAGAGGCAATGGGACAAAGCGGGCTCCTGGTTTGCTGGAAGATGAAGCCATGTCTGCTCTCGTTATTTCTCTCATGTGTGGGTCCTTGTGGTTGTTTGTGTCTGCGTTAAAGCTCATTGTGACATACTTGAGACCATTTTCGTTGGTTAAAGGGTAACTAAACCCCTGGTCAGAGCCTGACTCCACCCACTGGCAATATTTGAAAAATGCTGAAAAATTGGGCTGACCCCAGCGGAGATAGAGGGGACGAAATAGATGCTAAAACACTCTATGCTGATCGTTTTCAATACTCGCAATTCCAACTCCTGACTCGCTACAGTGGTTTTGACGAAACAAGCTGGTTTTTATACTGCCAAGGGCGTAGCTCGTACCAAGAGCGTGGTGAGCTGAAACGTGCGTACGTCACGAAGAGCCGCTAAAATCCAGTAGGAAAATTTAACTGCAGTAGCCACCGTTCAACCTGAAGAGGGCAGCACTAAGACGTATTTACACTATATATTGTAGAAATAAAACACTTTATACACAAATGTCAAAAAAGTTACTCGAATCAATGACTGGTATTAATAAAGATCCATTCTCACAGATCATTAACTAAAAAAGTTGGTTTAGGGTTTAGTTACACTTTAAAATGAGTTCTCGGGTTCCCCTCTTTTCAGTGTAACTGCACGTCAAACTAGACTTCGTTTACGAGCCAAACTGCTGATGCCATATTTTTCACTTTTGGAGCTTCTGACGGTTCCGAGGAAGCCAGGGAGAAGTGTGTTGAGTTCCGTCTTGGTGATTTGTTATGAAATCAATGCTGAAACCCTTTTCACTACACCAGTTGCCTAAGCATTTCACCACACAGTATTTTTTTCGTTACATTTCATTGAAGCGACTCAACGTTTCTTCGTTGCTAGCTCTAAAGTTTTCGAATTAGGCTAGTAACTGAGGCTTGGGCTCAACTGTTAAACTGTCAACTTGAGATTTGAATCTGTGGCGGAATGAAGCAGGTCTGCACAAAAGAGGGGTTTTAAAGACACTCTTTCGTTGTTTCTTATTTATTTACACTCTTGTTGTGTATTTATTTTATTTATTTATTACTCTGTGTAATCAGCACGCTACTCGTGTGATATTCCTTATGTAAATTATGCTAATGTTCATGTCATACTGTAATGCTTTGGCCAGTGTGTATATTGAACACCATTTTATTGCGAATCCTAATGAGATGGTTTTGGTTATAGACATTGGATTTTGTTTTTATGTGGTCTAGGAATTGAACTACCTGTCCTCTTCTTATGTTTTGACAGAGTGTTGTATGAAGATATTTGTGGCTATGGCCAGTGAACCGCTCGAAGGTTTCCATGAGGTGAACCTGGCATCACCCACCACCCCAGATCTTCATGGCGTTATCGACCCGAGTCCACCAAAGCACAACGCTCCCCCGAACACGCTGTACCGCACACACTCGCTGTCCTCCGGCCAGAAGGCACACAACGCTCTCCGAGCCGACCAGCTGCCCACCCAGCCCGTGTACTCGGCCCCCCGACACCTGGGCTCAGAGGACGCCCTCAATGGCAGGTAAGACTTGAACATGAACACAATTAATTTGTATACAGTTTGTTTGCCTAGCCTTTAGGGGTTTAATGATACACAAAACTGACGGTTCGGTTTTCCCACGGTTTGACGTCTCGGTTCGGTTTGGTTCAGTTTAGAGATCTAAAATTGCTTTTTTGTTGTTGTTTTTTTTAAACAGTGGTTTTGTCTTTGTCTTTAAATTAATTCAATTAAACGTTTCACAAGGATTAAAAAAAATATATAGGGAGCCGGACATTACTATAACATTAAAGGTTGTAGCCTAGACTTTTAACCTAAATTCAGATGCTATTTTTTTATTTTTTAGATATAATAATCAACACACAACACATTGTATGAAAACATGTAAACTGAACATAAGGCAGTTTTTGCATTAACTTGTGTTTTTACTCTAATTTGTTATTGAAATATAATAATTTACACAGTTGTCATTTTCATGAACGATATTTTGAACATAAATTAAATAATCAAGATATCATTAACAGGTTAAAGTCCCGGTAAAGTCAAAATTAAGTATGTGTTCTGAGTTTAATCACTGTATTATCGTTAAATCACTGAGCAAACTAGGAGCACTTGACTCCTCGCGTGACATCCCGAATGTTCTATAGCCTAACCGTTATATCGCACTTTGTAAAGAAACTGGGCTGGCGGATATCGCGACATTTGTGAAAAAATACATTTTGTAGTAGGCTTAAAATGTACTTTTTAAAATCTTATTAATGGCAGCAATTCACACATAGATTAGGGTACATCTGAACAGTGATTCCAATAATAAAATCCAAATGTCAAAAAATTTAACGCGTTTATCGCGTTTTGCAACCAAACTCTTCATATATTCTTTTATGTTGCACAAAAGATTGAATGTCATTCACATTTGTAACGGCTTGAGGGGGACGACATGATGACAATAGTTTTATTTTGGGGCAAACTATCTTTTTAACTCTTTAACTTTTATAAAATACAAAATGCTAAATATATAAACTGAAATTACATAGAATCTACTGAACAAAAGCTATAACTTTAAAATGGCAATAATAATTAAATTAAAAAAGACAAATTATAATAACATATTGGTGCTTGTATCCGCAGAAGTTATTGTCGTTTTGAAATACAGTAATGCAGATTTGAATCCTGCCACCCCTGTTTCCCAGTTCTGTTTCATGTCCCACTATATTTATCAAAAGCCATATATAGTATAAAAAAGAAGTATTTTGTATTACTTTGAATAGATGCCATCAAAAGCGTATAATCACAAGCTGAAGTATGTGAATATGTTGTATGTGCCTGAATGTTTTACACATGCATACATGACCACAATTGAGAATTCTTTTTTTTATGGAATATAAATATTTATTATAAATAAATTATCGGTGCACACCCTTTTTAAAAAAAAAAAAAAATCATGTGCCCTTGTAATCTTTAATTGAAATAACCTCCCTCTTGCAGTGACATCTCTGATGATGCGTTTGCTGAGGTGAGGGCGGGACAACCTGTCACTTTCATGACATCACAGCAATAACAAACCACAAACCATCCAATGAATCCCCCATGGACAAAATCAAGTCCTGCCCCACATTTTTTTTTTGTTTGAGAAGCTATTTCAGGCCCCGTCCACACTACTGCGTTTTCGTTTAAAAACGGAGACCTTTTGCTACGTTTGCACTTCCCGTCCACACTAAAACGGGAAAAACGAAGACCTAAAACGGAGAAGTTTAGAAACGCTGCAGCTCCGTTTTGCGTTTTGAATCTCCGGAGGGCGTTTTAGTGTGGACGAGACAAAACGGAGGAGTTTACAAACGATGACGCAGAGGCTCACGCTCGGCTCTATGATTGGGTGTCATCAGTCATGACGTATCTTTCCCTGATTCGCCAACCACTGTTTACACCGGCGCGCGCATGCCCAGTGTTGGTGAATGGTCACGTGATCCACGTTTTAGTGTGGACGGAGATAAATTCTAATACGCAGGTAAAACGCTAGTGTGGACGGAGATCGTTTTCGTTTTAATTCTCAGTTTTTAAACGAAAACGCAGTAGTGTGGACGGGGCCTCACTATACATCACAATAGGGAAGAAAATATCACTCGTTAAATCTGAAGTACACATATGTTTCTCTCGGTTGTTTAGTTTCCTTAACTTTATATCGTAGCGCTGTGCTGGGATGTAGGCTGTACTATATAGGCTACAGGCAAGCAGATGGACTCAGAATATGAACGTAACATGCGAAGTTTCACGCTAATTGTTTCACAGTGATATACTAGCATATAGTTGGCTTGATATTTGCAAATTTAGGGACCATCTCTAAAGTTACATACGTATACACATTTCTTCAATAGCATTTGAAGATAATTACTTGCAGTCCTAAAAATGTAAATGTTATGCGTTGAGGAAAACGTGTCAACGGCATTAAACGGTACACGCATTTGTCAAAGCTCGACAGGGCAAGACGCAGTGAACACTTATGCCTTTTTTGAAGTGCTTATAAGCATAAAGCATGCTCATGTTTTGGTCAGCTTGGATCATGTACCTGCAACTCGCTATTTTCCGCATGCAAAGTTTTGAAACCAAATTGATGTTTGTCTCCACAGTGGAAATGATCCTGCAGCCACTGTGGATGTGGTGGATGGCAACGTCCTGTTGGCTGATGGAGAGGAGCTTCTGGGCCTGAGCACAGACAGTCTGTCCCGTCTCAGAAGTCCGTCAGTTATGGAGGTCAGAGAGAAAGGCTACGAGAAGCTAAAGGAGGAGCTGACCAAAGCACAACGGGTGAGACACTTAACCCTCTTGGATCTAAGGTGTTTTGGGGTCCTTGAAATGTTTGGACTTGCCCTGACATTTGTGCTTTTTTCAGTTGCTAATGAACATATTAAAGGATTAGTTCTCTTTTAAAAAAACTTTTGCTGATAATTTACTCACCCCCATGTCATCCAAGATGT
Organism: Pimephales promelas; assembly: GCF_988280905.1. NCBI lineage: Eukaryota > Metazoa > Chordata > Actinopteri > Cypriniformes > Leuciscidae > Pimephales > Pimephales promelas. Next base: position 22,481,484 of record NC_142792.1, on the reverse strand, counting down.
CCATGTCTTTCTTTCCTCAGTCGAAAAGAAATTAAGGTTTTTGATGAAAACATTCCAGGATTTTTCTCCATATAATGGACTTCATTGGGAACCAAACGGTTCAAGGTCCAAATGAGTTTCAGTGCAGCTTCAAAGGGCTTTAAACGACACCAGACGATGAATAAGGGTCTTATATAGCGAAATGATCGCTCATTTAATAAATAAATAAATAAAAAAGTTTAAGTTTTATAAGCTCAAATGCTCGTTCTGTGATGCACGTTCATGACTCTCCTGTTCGAACTCGTTCATCAAAATAAACGTATCTTTTTTCGAGTCAATTGGTTCATTCAACGAACGAAATGACTTGAAAAAATATTTGTTCGATTTGATGAACGAGTTCGAACAGGAGAGTCACGAACGCCAAGATAGAACAGCTTTGTGATGTATTAGAGCGGAGACTATGAGCCAGGCCTTCTCGTCCAACATCAGTGCCTGACCTCACAAACGCGCTTCTAGAAGAATGGTCAAAAATTCCCATAAACACTCCTAAACCTTGTGGAAAGCCTTCCCAGAAGAGTTTTGAAGCTGTCAGAGCTGCAAATGGTGGACCAACTGCATATTAAACCCTACGGATTAAGAATGTCTTTAAAGTTCATGTGCACGTAAAGGCAGAAGAGTCACAAGACTTTCGGCAATATAGTGTACCTTGTGTCACGTGTTGTGTTCGGTTAAAGGGTTAGTTCACCCAAAAATGAAAATTAAGTCATTAATTACTCAACCTCATGCTGTTCCAACCCCGTAAGAACACAAATAAAGATATTTTTGATTGAATCTGAGAGCTGGATCAGTCCTATATAGACTGCCTAAGGGACTGGCTCTTGACGGCCCATAAAGTCATTAAAGAAAAGGTTTAAATATTCCATGTGCCTACAGCGGCTCAATTATAAGTTTATCAAGCGACGAGACTACTTTTTGTGCGGAAAAAAACATAAATAACGACTTTATTGTACTATTCTATTACTTCCTTATGGGCGCATGTGCGAGAACTGAGACGAGGACGTTTGGTTTCATGTTGTCAGCATGTCGAGAAGATGCTGTCTCCTGTGCGGCGAAAGCAAAACTACTTTGCATGTGCTTCCAAACAATGAGGACCAATGGCATTGTAACTGTTCTTATCACTGTGAATTCAAGTGCCGAGAAAGCCTCCGGTAGGGCTGAAATGATTAGTTGACAACGTTGACAATAAAAAATTGTCGACAAATATCTTTGTTGTCGAGTAGTCGTTTGATCTCACGTGACCTTATGTAAAGGCGCGCAATAACGCGATATGCAAAATCTGAAAACTGTTGAGAATGACCTGTTTAGTTGGCTCAAAGTTCATTAAAACAGCTATTTCAAAAGCTGAACTGATTTTCTTATTTTTTTATATTAAACTAAGAATATGTATTACTCAATGTTTTATCTAATTGAAAAAAGCTGAATAATCGTTCCAAACGTACTGATTAGCCGGCAAAATAATCGATGATTAGTCGATTAATCGGTTATCAAAATATTCGTTTTTTTTTTTGCAGCGCTAGCTTCCGGAGCTGAAATTCAGATATAATAATGGACATTTCATTTAAGTTAGTTTCATTTAATGAGTTTTTGTTCAGCGTGAGTTCTGCTTGTTCACAAATCCTTTCATTATAACCAACATAGTATAAAAACAACGTCAATAAGAGCTTCGTTACAAAGTGTAGACGGCTTCATTGATTAAAGTGTGATTTTTTGCAAGAGTGCAGCTTTGTGTACCTCTATATAGAGTGTTTTGAAAACGTTATTCATATAAAACCATCATTTACAAAAAAAAATCATTATGAAATATTTAACTTGCAGTTGCTGTCAGATTCAATACGGTTGGCTGCTTCCTCTTTCAACAACAGTTTTTTGCGAACTTTCCATTACACTGTGCCTCGTTTACAAAACGAAATACTCCGAACAAAAATGTAATCGTCCGAGATGATATTAAAATAAACCATTCACTTGTTTCCAACGCTGGGATCTTTCTGAAGTCTGTACAGAGTAGCTCTTATTTTTATATTTTCGGTTTATTTATTTTAACTTTGTTTATATTGTTATCATTTTTGTTAAGCGCTTTTGTCTTTTTTTTATATTTCTATATCACTTCAGCTTAATTTATTTCAGTTAGTTTCCAAGGCAATTTTCATATATATTAGGGCTGTCAAACGATTAATCGCGATTAGACATGTGCCGTTATTCGGTAATGCGATAAATCGCGGTAATGAATATGCACGATATTGTTATTGCGGGCGCTTCAAAATACCGTGAAAAATAATAGATTCGAATTTAGACTTTTAGAGCGCGCATTAGCTGCTTATTTTCCATCAACCGCTCAAACACTGCGTGCTGCGCAAAACGCGCGCACTCTGATGTAAACAATCCCCACATGTATATAAGCACTGTGTGCATGCGGCAGTGCGCACTAGTCTAATGTAAACAAATCCTCACATGGAGTAAAAGCATGGCGGAACGCTTCCGACGATTTATCCCCGCAGGGCTGCCAACTCTCACACATTCAGCTTGAGACTCAAGCTTGAGACTTTCAGACAGGACGCGGAATATGCGCGCAACGCGCAGGGATGTTTTGTTGATAGTTCAACTTTTTATTTGTAAAATGGCAAATTTCGCATTCCCCATCCTTTCTGAAAGGCGATTAACGCATTTGACACTTTTCACACGCTCTCCCACAGAGAAAAATCACAGAGCAAAGAGGACACTGACACCGACAGACTAGACAGACCAGGTTACTTTTGATATGAAAGTTGTTATTGATAAATTGATAAAGGTATTGATAAATCAGCTCTTAGGTTCTGATCACAGATCGTTGCTCCTCAGTTCAAGTAAACCGATCATGTTACTTTAGTTTTTATTTAAAGATACAGTACAACTTACCGAAAGGTATATTTACTTGTACATAATCCACAAGTTTCCGAGGGGCGCTCCTGTAAAAAATAAAGTGGGTGAAACTTCCGGTGAGGCGGCGGAAGTAGCATTCCAATGGTGTTTTGTGTGTTAGTTAGCGAAGAGGCTAGCTGTTTTTCGGAGAATTATTTTACTATTTAAAAACGCAAATCTTTATGAGAGATGGCGTTACGGAGCTCAGGGACAACATGTGCTGTTCGCTGTTGTATGTATAACCGGACTAAACTAATTCAGTGGCTTAAACGTGATTGTTTTGAACATAAGCTGAAAACGAAATCGGAGTGATCCCGCCAGAGCCCGTCTCTGATCCTGCCAACGACTGTAGTTTCCATCACCTCCCAAAAGGCGACGAATCTTCCTGTATACAATCGTTTAAATTCTTAATATTCTATAAACTCTATCAGCATGTGATTGGCTGTTTGCTACTGATGTTACACCTAAACTCAGGATCAAAGCCTGTGTTGACAGAATACCAAATGTGCCAGTTAATGTATTCAAGTAGCACATTCATTTATAATTTTGAATAAACTCCAAAGTACAATGACTAGGGTTGGGTATCGTTTGAATTTGAACGATTCTGATTCCGATTCCGATTCTTTGTTTCGATTCCGGTTCCTAACGATTCTCGATTCCGATTCTTTTTTTTTTTTCACTCTTATTTTTATTTTTATTTTTTTAAAGTCAACACAAAACATGGTTATCACAGTTTCGAGTATGGTTACAAAAGGCAAAAAAAAATAAAATAAAATAAAAATGAACAATAAAACAAAAGACAGCAACCAGATGTTATGATAGAACAAAAAGACAAATAAAAATAAAACCTTCAGATTATACAGTTTCTAATGCTATTTTATATGCTATCCATTTGTGCCATTTTTCTTTAAATTCTGCTTCTTTCAGTCTAAGGATAAAAGTCGGTCTTTCCATGGTAAATATATCCTGCACAATGTCCATCCACTGAGTATGGCTAGGTGGCTCAGGTTTGAGCCAGCTTCTTGTTATCGCTTTCCTCCCTGCCGACAATAATATCTTAGATTCCGATTCTTTTAAGAGGCAGGGTCAAAAAAGTTTAGCTAACCTTGCTAACCAACGGTCTTTCTGAAGGAAATAATCCTTCTGTCACAAATACTTGTCACAAATTTAGCATTTTGCAGAGATTTCGTTAATTTTTAGAAAAGTGAAGCCACACTTTGGACCGCCGACGTAAGCTACTCATGTTCGACTCGCGCGGTTATGCAAACACTTCCGGTAGACGCTTCTTCGTTGGTGTTGTTCAGCGGTTTCTTCTTTCGCTCGGCGGACTGTGAATATCGAAACTAGGAATTGAAATTTTAACTTTTGAACGATTCCGGGAAAAACGAAAAGTTAGTCCCGGTTCCAATCGATACTCGATTCTCGATACCCAACCCTAACAATGACTAAGTGTGTATTTTTTATTTTAATTGTTTGTCAGCTCACACAACTGTCTGTCACCATGCCTTGATATTGATTATTAATAATGTTATTATAATACTCCCAATCAACTACTGCGGAGGGTAAAGGTACTGTTATTTCACCCTTTTTAATTTCGTTGAGGTTGTGTTCCCACATCGTTAGCTAGTTTGGATCGCTATAACTTGAATGACTGTCAACTGTTGAATGAACGAGTGTCAAGCATGTCAAGTCACGCTTTGTTTACTTCCAACCGGAAGTCGCGCCCACTTTTGACGCAAGGCCTCATGGGGCGTAGGAAAATTGTGGATAACGATCAATCGGTGTTTTCAAACACGGAAAGAGGTCAGTAACACTGCAGGAGAACAGTTGTGTCACAAAACGTTACATTTACCTCAGGAAAGCCATTTAATGACCAGCAGCACATTAGTTGAATAGAAAAAAATAGCAAGGAGTATTTTGCTAAATATTATATTTAATTTCTATATAATATTTAATATTTAATTGACCAAAGAGGCAAACGCTCCAATTCAGTTCTTTTACTTAAACTCAAACAGGTACAGGCAAACGGGCAGGAGTTCTCACAAACACAAAGTAACATCAAACAACGACCAACAAAGACTGAATCAAACAAAGGGAATACAAAGAGGAATCAAACATAATGATGTGAAAACAGGTGATACAGATGATGAGGACGATGAACAGGTGGTTGATGAGGGAGTGAGTTCAGGTGTGGCGACAAGAGGATCCTGGGAAGTGTAGTGAAGAAGACGCAGACAGAAAGGTGCAGACGGAGACTGTGACACACATGCTACAAGCATTTTAAGATTTTTTTAAATGTATATACTGTATATAGATTTATATATAATTTATATATGTAAATATAAATATTTTATATATAAATATATATACACAACATAATTATACACAGTGCACCCACATATAAACACAAACTTTTATTTTGGATGAGATTAATCGTGATTAATCGTTTGACAGCCCTAATATATATATATATATATATATATTGAGTGAATTGAAATAAAGCTGAATAATATTATATATTATTCAGCTTTATTTCAATTCACTCAATATATTATATAAATAGTTTTAATACTTTCAGTTACATGTGCTACTGTCAGTAAATATTTAGCTCCAATATATATATATTTTTTTTGTTGTTTTGTAAAGAATACTGTAGTGTGTGTGTGCTGAATCATCCACCCTTTTACATTGATGCCATGGGCTAAATGAGAGAATGAGCCATACATTCCCTGTTTTTCTGTTCTGTTTATCATTTGTGTGTTTTGTTCATGTCATTGCATGTGTCTGAAGGATCTTAAGTTAAAAGACGAGGAGTGTGAGAGGCTTTCTAAAGTGAGAGACCAGCTGGGGCAGGAGCTGGAGGAACTCACTGCTAGCCTTTTTGAGGTTTGTTTGCCAAATGACGGAGCAGTTCTGTGTGTGTCTGTGAGCACTTGATCGTCTGGAGTTACTCTGAACATTCAGCACTATTATGGGTCAACTCTAATGATTCAAGACAGACCTAAAACACTTATTGCTTACAGCACATCTGTGTATCAGACTCTGTCCACACCAGTGTTTCCCCTACCATTCCCATACAAATGCTGACGAAATCCAGTCATAAAAAAGGATTTTACTGTATATTTTCGAGGAATAAATAGAAAGCGGTTCAGTACACTTGAAATAAAAATCGCAATATAGACTAGTGTGTGTGAATATTAAACCACAAATACTATTTAAATACGAATCCTGTTCGTATGAATCGTATGTTCCGTGTGAATGAATAGTGCAATATTAATATTGCCGGTAAATATGAATATGTTTTTCAACGGCTCTGGTGCAGCCGACGCGCAGTTTTATTTACCACACACACACATACACTGAGGATACACGTGTGACGCTTGTGCTGTTTTTTTTTCCTATATGAAGACAAAAATGATTGAACTTCCTCTCCAGGCACTAGATCCACTCTGAAAGTCACTTTGTGATCATTTAACCGCTTCATTTGTGAAACTATTGCTGCGTTCAAGTCATCTCGTATAGATCGTAATTGAACGCACTTGAACGCCACCACAATGTCGTAAATACCAGTGGGGAGCTCGCGATTTTCTTTAAGCCCCGATCTGTACGAGTTGGGGGCGTGTCAGTAGGGTTGGGTATCGTTTGAATTTGAACGATTCTGATTCCGATTCCTTGTTTCGATTCCGGTTCCTAACGATTCTCGATTCCGATTCTTTTAAGAGGCAGGGTCAAAAAAGTTTAGCTAACCTTGCTAACCAACGGTCTTTCTGAAGGAAATACTCCTTCTGTCACAAATACTTGTCACAAATTTAGCATTTTGCTGAGATTTCGTTATTTTTAGAAAAGTGAAGCCACACTTTGGACCGCCGACGTAAGCTACTCATGTTCGACTCGCGCGGTTATGCCAACACTTCCGGTAGACGCTTCTTCGTTGGTGTTGTTCAGCGGTTTCTTCTTTCGCTCGGCGGACTGTGAATATCGAAAGTAGGAATTGAAATTTTAACTTTTGAACGATTCCGGGAAAAACGAAAAGTTAGTCCCGGTTCCAATCGATACTCGATTCTTGATACCCAACCCTACGTGTCAGTGAGAAACGTTCATTCAATGTCTGTTGACGGTAAATTTTAATTGAATTTCAATGTTTACTCGTTGACATTGTAAGGCCTTTTCATTTATAAAGCAAGCTCTCTGCACAAAATATGATTTCTTTGTAATATAAAAATTATACCTAATGATAGAGTTTACATTGGTTTCATAAGCTAAAAAGAAAAACACACCTGATGCGCATTCTACGGAGGCGTATTGCATTCACTTGAAGAAAAAAAAAATCTCTGTTTTTCTGAATTAACGAGTTAATTTTTCATGAGAAAAAAAATTGCTTTGTTTTTCTGAATTAATGAGTTAATTTTTCATGAGAAAAAAAGTTTTTGCTCTGTTTTTCTGAATTAACGAGTTAATTTTTCATGAGAAAAAAATTTGCTCTGTTTTTCTGAATTAATGAGTTAGTTTTTCTTGAGAAAAAGTTTTTGCTCTGTTTTTCTGAATTAATGAGTTAATTTTTCATGAGAAAAACATTTGCTCTGTTTTTCTGTATTAATGAGTTAATTTTTCTTGAGAAAAAAAGTTTTTGCTCTGTTTTTCTGAATTAATGAGTTAATTTTTCATGAGAAAATGTATTTTTGCTGTTTTTCTGAATTAACTCATTAATTCAGAAAAACAGAGCAAAAAAAAATTCCATTAAAAATTAACTCATTAATTCAGAAAAAGAGAGCAAAAAATTTTTTCTCATGAAAAATTAACTCGTTAATTCAGAAAAACAGAGTACATTTTTTTTCTTCAAGTGAATGCAATACGCCTCCGTAGCATTCTTTGTTCTTCATTTTTTTTATTAGCAGAGTTAACAAACCTTGCTGTATTTTCGTGTAAGTCATTAAAAGAAGGTACAACGCCATTTTGCTCCGACGAAACTGACTTGACGTACGACCTGTTTTGCGTACGAACTTCCCAGGAGGACTTGAACGCAGCATATCATCATGACGATCACGACAAACACACAGAAACTCCAAAGGGCTTCACGGCAACCCGTCAAAATAAAAGTTCGGTTTAACTTGACAGAAATATATTACTGTTGTACAGTAGAAATAGGAAATGTCCAGATGTAATAATACATTAACACTTAAACGAATAAATTATGTATATTTTAAACAAAACTGAATTTAAGGAATAATCCATGTTTTAATTTTAACAGTAAAGCTCATTGTGCAGCACATTATTTGACAAAAAGTTTCTGATAAAATTTGTGTTTTATGGCTTAATTTTATTATCAGCAAAAACACAGAATTAGTGTGAATTTTTTAAATATATCTATGTTTTTTTTTTAATTAATAATACATGATTTGAATTATTATACATTCTTTTTGATGTCTAATAAAAAAAAAAAATGACATGCCCGCTCCGCTACGCTAGCAGGTAGTGTGTAGTGTACTTTTATTTTTTAGGATAAAAAAATCCTAGGGGAAACACTGCACACTATATATACTATATGTATTGCACCATTTGTAAAGTGGGTATATTCGACATATTTAATGTATGAAGTGAAACATTAAGAATAAAATATTTTTTCTAATTATAAATAAACACATATAATAGGTAGGTATAAAAGACACCTATTCAACAATTCATAGTTTTAATCAGTTATACTGTATATCCCGAAATATACACTACCGTTCAAAAGTTTCTGTTAATAGATGATCCTCAAAAAACCCTTTTTTGCTGCTCAAAAAACCTGCTTAAAAACAGCATTCATTTGAAATAGAAATCTTTTAGAAATAATTGTCTTTACTGTCACTTTTGATCGATTTATTTTAATTATTATTATTTATTTAAATTAAAATTATTTTATTTTTAATTTAATGCATCTTTGCTGACTAAAATTAGTTATTTCTTTCAAACTGATCTTACTGACCCCAGACTGGTAAAGTATATTTATTAAAAGTCACATGATAATCACATGAAGACTTTTGTGAACATTTTTGAGTGTTCGTTAGAGTTTTAAACTCTGTATATATATATATAAAGATATAAATAATATCATTATATAATTCAATATATCGCACGTGTTTTAAGTGTCAAGTCAATTCACTTCAATTTATATAACGCTTTATAAAATACAGATTGTTTCAAAGCAACTTAGTAAAATGATTCAATGAAACAAACAGAGTTGAGTTCTACTGTAAAGCAGCTCTAAAAAGACAATCAGTTCAGTGTTGAGTTCAATACAGCTAAAAAGCAGCTTTTTAAAAGACTAGTATAGCAAGCGCCCCATAAATGACATCATCCATAAAAACACACCGGTTGAATACACCTCCGTGACGTGTGTGTGTGCTATCAGGGTTGTAAAGCAGTTCACATCAAATCTTTCAAATCAAATTCAGCTCTTGACAAGCTTTCGTACCAAACCCAGAAATTGACATTTAGATTGTTATCTGGCTGAAACTATTGCAACATGTTTTATTGCATCATTTGCTTTTAGGGTGGCATTAAAACTGGAGTGTGGCAGATGTTAGACGACTACTTCACATTGCTTTAGCTGTTTATAAAATAAACTAAACTAAAGTTCAACCGAACAAACCGTTGCGTCATTCAGAGTTACATGAGCTGCAGAATAAAGCACAGTTGAGGTTCCAATCCAGTCAATAAACAAACTCAAATATAAACATGTTTTTTTTTGTGGAATACAGTCAGATGACGAAGATACAGATACAGACAGCCACAGGGGAGCGACACTCCAATCCAGAAGGGGGCGCGCATGGTAATGCAACACTGTTTGCTAACCACCACAACGGGAAAAAGTGGTCCGCTCATGGACAAAGGAGTATACTTTGATAAACTGTCCTTTGCACTACTCATCTAAACCTAGCATTGTGGATTTGTTGCTGATAACTCTTTAATTTAGGGTCAAATTCTCACTATTAACTAGTAGATCCAGACCGATAAAGGATTTTGAAGGCCGATACCGATACAAATATTTGTTGGCTTTAAAATCCGATATTCCGATATATCGGCCGATATTATTTTTATTTCAGAAACGCGCAACAAAATATTAACAGATTTCCCTAACATTAGTTATTTATTTATGAGTTTTAACTAAAATAACATGATAATGCATTTTAAAAAGAAACTTGTTTCTATTGTCCCAACAGAACAAAGGAACATCAAAATATGTTAAAGTTCTGATAAATAAAATAATAATTAGTCCCTACATTGCTTTATAGTTATAAGCTACCTTATTATTACAATGTCAGCTTGTTCATCCCTTTACCTGCACTTTTTGACAACACACGACATGGTTGATGCGTGATTCGTCCATTTTTATTTTATTTTTTAAATATTCATTTATCGGCCATTATAACTGCCGATACCGATATTTTAGAAAATGCCTAATATCGGCCGATAATATCGGTCTACCGATATATCGGTCTGGCTCTATTAACTACTGTAGTTGCTTAGAACATATCAATGCCTTATGCTGCATGACCATATTCTACATCCCTTAATCCTACCCAATACCTAAATCTTACTAACTAATAAGCAGTAATTAGAGGTTTATTGAGGCAAAAGTCACAGTTTGTAGGTAGTTAATAGTATGAATTTGACCCCTAAACTAAAGTATGACCAGTTTTCCTTTCCCAAAACCGAGGTACGTACCGAACCGTGACATCTGTGTACCGTTACACCTCTATATATTTCCAAATGAATTGGTATTGAATCGAGATCAGATTGAATTGAACACTTGTGAATCGGAATCAAACACGCTGTAAATTGTGATACCCAGCCTTATTTCTAAAGTTATTTGAGAATCTTACCGATTTGAACAAATATCCAATTCCGAAGTTCATCTAATTATGTGGACAGGGTCAACATATGACCATATATTATACCATATGAATACAGATGTGCTGAGTGATTAGGTAACCCGCTCTGAAGTCTCACTTCCTCTCCTCTGTTTTGCATTTCATAAGTTTCTCATACTTTTCCTTTTTCATGTCTTTCTGTTTTCCTTTGTTTGTTTCTGCTAATCAAAGTCCTTGCGTGTCCTCGTCCTTTAGCTCTGCGAGGTGCCTCTGGTCTGGTCTGTTGTGTTAGAGGTTTTTTTTTTACAGACAAGTTTGAGTTCGATCTGATCTGTGTCATTCTCAACAGGAGGCTCATAAGATGGTGCACGAGGCTAACCTGAAGCAGGCCACTGCGGAGAAACAGCTGAAGGAGGCGCTGGGAAAGGTGAGTTATGCCGACGTGTCTTTTTTGTTACGGCTAAATGTCAAGACAGCACAGTGAGCCAAAAGAGAGAATACGGTGAGCTCTGAGAAGGAACGAAGCTTAACATCTCACTAAACTTGTCGAATTGGTCAGAAGAAATTAACTTTGGGTGCGTTTACATGACAACAATACGCTTAAAACTGAGAGGTTTTTCACGTACAGACGACACCATTGTCAAAACGATCCCCATTCAGGCGAATCCACGAAAATGACTAAAAACGCTGTCAGGCCATTAGATGGCGATGAACTACTATAGAGTGAACATGTAATACGCATGTGAGACTTGCACCTTGAAACTGTTTTCAGGCCCCCAAAATGGCGCTGTCGTGTAAACGGACGGCCAAAACGCATAAAAAGTTGAACATTTTTGTTTGAGAACGGTGTACACAGCCCTATAAACTCCAGTTATTGATCTATAATGTTCTCTAGCATTAAAGGGTTAGTTCGCCCATTTAAGACATGAAGTTGTATGCAATCCTTACCAGCACTATAGTGCATACACACTGACCCACTCTGTTGTGACCCCCCTGGTCAGAGTTCTGACCGCTGGAAGTTTTTCAATGAAGTACTCCCGGCTATTTTCCGGGGTCACAAAACTGTGCGTTTTTACGTGAAAAAATGATTTGCGTTTCAAAGCTTGATTAATTTACCACACAAAAAACACGCCGGGCAAAATTCATACCTCAGTTTTAATGCGGCACTATTATCAATCCGCGCCGCCGCAACGTCAACAGTGCGCACGTTACGATCAGCTGTTCCATAGTTTGACAATCGATTGACTACTAGGTAAAAAGTGTTAAATTAACAATGGTGCGAACTTGTAAATTCCCAGGCTGTGACCACAAGGATGTTCGAGGATCAAAGTTCAGATTCCATCGTTTTCATGTTTCTTATGAGACAGCTTTGGCTGGTTGCCATGGGAGCTAAAATATCCCGAATAAAGGATTTTCGTGTGTGTGCTCACTTCAGCGAAGACGATTACATCCCCAACCAAGGAAGAAAAGGAAAAAAATATATTTTAAAGAGTTTTGCTGTTTGCTACCAGTACCACGGGTAATCTAACTTTATGATCCCATGTCTAAACTGTACGGTAAACAAGCTGAAGGGGACATTTGGTGTCAAGACAGTAATAAAATTATTGATTTATTAATAATTGTATTACTGTCCACTTAGTATAATAATAATAATAATAAAGCAGTCAGATAGACTAGGCCTATTATATAGCCAACTGGTCAAGACAACGTTAAATTCTTAAATAAAAAACTACAAAGCAACGTGAGCGATCACACACTTACTCAGTCGACATCTGAACGTCAGTCCAGCTGGTTTGGGTCGCTTTTTCCAATTGAGTTTAGGTACGTAGAAGAACGTCTCCAGGTTTAGCATTGCAGGGAAAATGTCATTGGATGCAGCTAATGCAGACAGCTGACCTCCTCGTCAATCGATAGGTTAGTTCGGTATACTCCGGTTCATTTATCACTTCAGGTATCCCTTTGTCGTTCTGCTAAAATTACTTTCATCATCTGATCCGTCTGACATTGTGCTAAAATTCGTTTCATCATCATAAGTTTCGCAGTCAGACATGTTGTCAGCGAGTCGCGCGCTATCAACAGCTGATCGTAACGTGCTCACTGTTGACGTTGCGGCGGCGCAGATTGATAGAAATGGATAGAAAATAGTGCCGCATTAAAACTGAGGTATGAATTTTGCCCGGCGTGTTTTTTGTGTTGTAAATTAATCAAGCTTTGAAACGCAAATCATTTTTTCACGTAAAAACGCACAGTTTTGTGGCCCCGGAAAATAGCCGGGAGTACTTCATTGAAAAACTTCCAGCGGTCAGAACTCTGACCAGGGGGGTCACAACAGAGTGGGTCAGTGTGTATGCACTATAGTGCTGGTAAGGACTGCATACAACTTCATGTCTTAAATGGGCGAACTAACCCTTTAAAGGTGGGCCTTATAACCAAAATGTAATGTCACTCTGATTTTACTAGTCATCATTTTAACAGTAACCGTATATTGTGAAATGTAGTTATTAAGTCTTGCATATTACATTGGTCATATAGCTTATATCTATTTTTTTCCAAAAATTAAAATCTATCACAAGTGCGAAATCAGTTTCACGTTTGGAAACAGTTATAAACGTTGTAAATATGACTAGATGGGCGATGGGTAAAACCCATACACATCTGCACTGTGTGACACTCTTAGCAGGGTTAAATTAATGCTTGCCATGTACCAAATGAGAGGAAAGGATGCTTTGGTGGGTAAATGAAGCTGAAATGGTACCTTTTTTTTAATATGCCAAAAATGACATGAGTGAATCAAATAAGATAGAAACAATCCACTTGGAAAAACTTGGTATAATAATAATAAAAAAAAAACATTTGAGTTCACTCTTTTTTTGCATCTTGTTAAGCATCTTGCTCGTGACCCTGTCCTAAAAAACACGGCACTTGAGTTCAAAGAAAATGCTTTTTTCATTCCACCACCCTGCATCTCACATTTTTGACTGCAAAACATGGCCTTTTTGTGAGATGTGATATTTTGTAAATACCTGAACTTAAACCGCTCTTAGGTTTGTAATCTGACAAGTCCTTCTCTTCCTCCTGGGTTCAGATCGACGTTCTGCAGGCTGAGGTGGCCGCTCTGAAGACTCTGGTCCTGTCAACCTCTCCCACATCCCCATGTAGGGAAATGCCCCCCGGACCCAAAGCGCCCTTTAAAAAAGGCCACGGTCGCAACAAAAGCACGAGCAGCGCCATTATGGGCAGCCAGCAGGAGGTTGCGGTAACGCAGCCCATTGTACGTGAGTGTAAAGAGGTTTGTATCTGCTTGTGTACGTTTGTGTGAGCATCCAGAGACATTTCCCATGTACCCCCCGATGTCATAATAATCACAACACGTATTTTTATCTTTCGAGTTGATATGTACTGTAGATGTATCTCATGAGAATATTTCCAATGTCCTTTCTGACTGCACACTAAACCAATAGATAAAATGAACTTTTATTAAATGCAGAAACCTATTTTTTTTTAATTGAAATATTCTGCTCTTATTAAATGTCATACTGAACTGACCGACAGCTTCAGTGATTAGAAAAGGAGAGCTTTTTACTTGGTTTCTGTATAATTCAGTTATAATTTGAAGAAAAAGTTTTTGTTTTCCACACAGTTAGGGAGTGAAAATGTCTAATAAGCCTATAAGTGCTCCTCTGCAACCATCTACTGGTTAAAGTGGTAATTTCATGTCTTCTCTGGTAAAAAAATGTTAATTTTAGACTTCAAATTCATGACCGGTATTTTGTTTTGCTCTATCCTCATGCGTCGGGTCATAGTTCACTCGTGGGCTGGAACTCCGGAAGCCAGTGATTACGGTTTAAGTTGTAAATATGGATAGTTTTCTTACAAAAGTGCATTGCTTCGCTTCAGAAGGCCTTTATTAACCCCCTGGAGCGGAATGGACTTTACTTTTACCGTATGGATTACTTTTATGATGGATGGATGTGCTTTTTTGGGTTTCAAACATCTAAGTTACCATTCACTCCTATTATAAAGTTCGAAAGTTCATATTAGGGGGAACTTTGGGTGAACTTCAAAGGAAGATATAGCTATGTGTCGTCAACATTACAGTGATAATCAATCATGTTTTTTGACTAACAGAAACTATAGGAAAAACAAGATGGGACTTAGAATGGAGCCTTGAGGAACTCCACAAACATTGAGAGCAGCAGAAGAAGAGTCATTTCCCATTTCTACAGAAAATCTTTCTACCAAATCTAATTCCATGCTCTGTAGTGTCAAATAGGGCTGGGAATCGATTCACATTTCAATTTCGATTCGATTTCGATTCACAAGCTCTCAGTTCGATTCGATTTCGATTCTCGATTCAATTTTCGATTTCGATTCCTGATTTGATTCTCGATTCGACTATAATGAAGATGTAATACAAATCCTATATTTATAAAAAAGAACAGTGGACATAAGTTTACTAGTGGTTAATTAATACAAGGAAATTAAGAGCCATAAACCTGTATATAAAACTCTTTTTATTTTAGGTACACTAAATGCATACAGAGAATAAACAGGATTTTGATGCAATATACAAAAAAAGTCAGAACAGTCGCACAGCTTGATCAAACAGTATCATGTTATTTTGTGTTTAAGATAGATATAGATAAATAAAATACATAAATATTTAGACTTTTTTTGTTACATTGATCTTACCTAAATGGTAATGTAATTTTTTTTTTGTTTTTAGTTTTAAGAGTTTATGTATGGAAGCTTGATTTCAATCTTTGAATTAAATTGAAAAAAGTAGCACAAATAAATACAATAGAATAAAGACACAAATTAAGAGACATTTTGGGGTAGTTTTTTTGGGTATGTCAGAAATACTACAGAAACTGAATAAAGTAATCCAATGTAAAATAACACTGGATAGTCTTTTTAGTCCAGACTGAATGAAATACAAAGGCTATTAATTCTGATTGCTTACAATTAATACTATATTCTGTTGTTATGACAACAGAATTAATGACTGACACAAATGGCTGCGTTCACTTTAAGAACTAGTGCGCAAATCCATTACTGTTTCATTAACTTTCTGTCACACACGTTTAATGCTAATTTAAGATATTACCGACTGTCTTTACGAGGTTACTCACCAAGACCAGAGTTTTGACATAATGTCGCGTGTTTTAACTGTTAAAGTGATATAATCCAGAAATAAAACTTTTGTTTCTGGCGAGCTGTTTGTGAGGCAGATTTAGGCTGTAACGTTACTGTGCACGCAGTGAAAGACATCTCTAAGAGTGCGCGAGCACGGGATGGTTAGCATTGCTTGTAAAACTCAAAAAGACGTGAAAATGATAAACGTTAGTTACGATCATAGGTTACGATGCAATGCTGGCCCGATTGTTAAGTGAATATTCCGGCATGTCCCGACTCCTAAACGCGTGTGTGTATCGACAGCTGCAGCGCTTGGCGCTTGCCTAGTGCAGAGAGACGAGAAGATGCAGCACCGCGTCCGCGAGCCCTTTATATTGAAAAAAAAATCGATTCCGGCCGTTGAGAATCGATTTTGAATCGAACACATTTTAAAAAACGATTAATCGAAAAATCGATTTTTTTGCCCAGCCCTAGTGTCAAATGTTGTGGGAAGATCAAGGAAAACTAGACGGCACAATTCCCTGGATCAACAAAGAGTATCAGGTCATTAGATAGATTACGGAGGGCAAAGACTCTGTTTTATGTTGAGAACACAGGTTGAGAACTGCAATGTTGTTTGTGAATGTTCCAAATCGGTTACAGAACTTGCGTTCATTGCTGACTAACAGTGCTTTGGGAAACGTACCTCTCTATAGCCATGTTTCCATCGACACGTTTTTATCCGAATTAAGTGATATCGAATGAAAAAAGCCTTATGGAAACAGTAAAATTCGATGAAATTTCATGAAAATCGATTTAAATGAAATACGTTCGGTCTCATCGAATTTTCTCTTGATCGATATGCGGCTAATGCGATAAAAGCTGATGGAAACGTTATTTGCCGAATAAATAATGAATTGCGATTAAGTTTTATGCCCTTTTATGGTTGCAACACGTCAGAAGACGAGTTCATTTCCGGCCAGTCTGTTTGCGCACACATGGCGGATGTCAACAAAGACAGATGTAAGTGGACAAAGCAAAAAGATGCTTCAACCAAAGGCTTTCCGTAAACCACGATCTCCCAGAACTGATGGAGCGCTGTCGTTCCCACACCACAGTCACCTCCGCTGTCGTCGGGCATACGTGCATTGTCATCATCATAGCAATGTTTATAGCGTCGCTGTTTTCTTAGGTTAGTTTTGCTTGTTTTTACGTGGCTTGGTTGAATTGTAATGTAGAATGTGGTCTGTTATTTCTAGTTAACAGACTGCGGCGCTTCTAGTATAACACACCGTTGCCATGGACGCAGTTCAGAGACGGAACAGACTATTTTCTTTAGCAGAAGCAATACTCGTTTTTAAATCAATAAACTCGTTTTTAAGTCAATATTATGTGTCAAATTATTGATTTATTTGGTTGATTTATATGTAATAAGCAGGATAATATATAACGAGGCGGTTGTTATAGCGTATACAACCAACAACCGCCTCGCATACATTATCCCATTCATATGTCGCTATCAGCTGGCACATAAGCATTATTAGCCTTCAACGTGTGAAATATTGATCATTTTTTGGTAGATGGCGCGATCCGTTTTGTCTAACAAAACTTTGTTCGCAAAAGTTTGCTCGAATGTTGTTCGATTCAGTGCGAAAATAAATGGAAACACCTTAAAATGTCTCAAATCAATTCGATATACAAATTTGATCGCAAAACAGCATGTGACTTCATTACGTACAGGTTTTTATTCGCTTTAAAGCCGTTGGATGGAAACACACTTTCACCAGCTTTATCCGCGTGAGTTTTTTTTAACCGAATTTCAGATAATTCGATTGACAAGTGGATGGAAACATGGCTTATGTCTTACTTTGTTCTGTGCAAGGTATTTAAATATTACATACCGGCATCGTTTTCCATATAATGAATTTTAAGCGTGATCTTAACCTCACACAGCTATAGTATGTTGTGTAGCTTCAGTCTGAAACTTACTTCAAAGTTTACTGATGTGATGTGTTCTGAAATGGACTATAAAAGTTATATAATGGTGGATATGAAATAGTAAATGTGTGTTTTTGGCATTTGTTAGGTGGATTCACTGCTCTTCACAGAGTTCAAAGCATGGAAAGAGGAGCCGACCCTAGAAAGAAGCTGCTCCTTCCTCGAGCGCATTTACAGAGAAGACATCTACCCATGCTTGACGTTTTCTAAAAGCGAGGTATGCTTCTGCTGTCTGTAAGACTTATGAGCTCCTCCTTCGACTGTTAATATTTTATGAACGTTAGATTCTGTAAATGATTAGCTGTAATGAACTAAACAAACGTGGCAGCTCAGCTCATGGTTGAGAATCTGGCCTAACAACTGAGATATTCAGCTGCTCTCTGGTGGTTGAACCTGCTTATAAAATAATATAATACAATTCAATTATCATATGATATAGTGATATAGTATATATGCAATAAATCATGGTAAATGTTGGCGACTTGTGGATCGAAAGGCCTCCTAACTGTATTGTTGTGGCTCAATGGTTCTCCTGTTTTCCACGTGAGTGTTGGCCTGACCTGGCTTTAAACTAGTTAAAACCACAGAGACAAATGTGAAGCATTGAAGATGTGTGGTTTGTGACCCCCAGCTTGGATCGGCGATCTTGGAGGCGGTGGAGCAGAACACACTGAGTGTGGAGCCGGTGGGATTCCAGCCGCTGCCGGTGGTCAAAGCGTCTGCCGTCGAGTGTGGAGGACCCAAGTGAGTGTCGCCCACATCACCCGGCGTTTTACAAATCCATATCTCTCCTAATATGAGCATGGATCCTGCAAATAAACAATGAATGTGACAATGCCAGCACATGCATTTAAGAATCAGATGAATGATTGCCTTTAGTTGTGAACTAATTTATCACGCAACACTTTGTTTAAAGGCAATTGCAGTAAATTTTGGTAACACTTTATTTTACAGCGTCCTTGTTACATATGTTACATGTACTGACTATAGTAAACAGTAAATTATGCATAATTACATGCAATTAACCCTCAACCAAACCCTAATCCTAGCCTAACCATATAGTTACTCATGTAAAATATACACTTTCAGTTATACATTAATTTACATTAAAAAATCCCCTAAAACGCATCGTGCAGCCCAAACCGTAAGGGCTGGAGCTGTGAAACTTTGTCAGATGGTAGGGCCTCGAATTGTGGAGAAGCTATCAGAGTATGACCCCGATTGGCCCATAGGTGGCGCTGCAGCAACCAAAAGTACTAAATTGCTCATAACTCCTAGACCGTTTGACTTAGCTTCAATGTTTTTACACCACTGTAATCAAGACGGACAAGATGTATATCTCGGATTTCCATTTGGAGCAAAAATAAATTTGTTATTTCGGTTTTTGTTCAAAACCCACTTTTGCGAACTAGTCCCTGGTTTTTTGCCCAATACTATTCTCTGGACTCTCTAGATAAATAATTATCGAAAAAAAAGTAGAACTTTTGCTTTTGATTGGCTATAACAGGGTCGTTTACAAAAGGGATGGGACAAAATGCACCCAAAATCATATAAATCCTAAAGGAAAACTCAAAATTTTCACAAAAATTGATGAGCATATGTCTCATAACATGCCGAAGAAGCGTGCACAGTTTCATGGAGATCGGACCATAGGTGGCACTATAACTGTTAAAAAGCTTTAAAACCATGCATTTCCAATGTTAAATTGCCTGTATTGATTGTAAATGGTGTTTTACATCTATTATGTCCGTGGATAAATACATGTTAAATAAAATTGAATGCCTTTCGATGCTTTTGTGCTTAAAGGCCTGAACTGCTTGAACACCGATAAATGCTGCTTGCAGCTTTAATTTTTTCTGTATTTGTGTTCTTTTGTTGGTTTTGTTCTTATTCTGATGGGCTCTTCCTGTGGCAGGATGGCACAGACTCTTGTGTAAGTGAATCGTGATTAGACCCTCGGTCCCCCTGACCTGGCCCTGTGTCTGTGCTTCATTTAGTTATTCGCCCAGGCGTTATAGTCGTAAATCCCTCCTCAGATGTCCATCAAGTTTGTGGTGTAATGTATTTCTAATTGCTTTCAATCTCTTTCCCGCCGTGTAGGAAATGTGCCCTGTGTGGTCAAACCAAAACCTGCAAGCACAGAATCAAGTTTGGCGATTCCAGCAGCTATTATTACGTGTCTCCGTTCTGCCGCTATCGGGTGAGTTTCGCATTTTTGGCCTGTTATTCGATACACATTCTATTTACAAAGGTGGCAACATGGTCTCCCAGATAGCAGACTGACATTGAATCAACGTGGAAATATGACATCGAAACAACGTTGATCTGACATTGTTTTGCTCATCGAATTAACGTTGAACCAACGTCAGACGCGTCATTCTTTCAAAACTAACGGAAAATCAACTTGAAATCAACGCGTTGTTTCAACGTTATGAAAGCAAATCAATTTTCGATTTTCATTTAGCTTTTGAAGAATGCCGCGTCTGACGTTGGTTCAACGTTAATTCGATGAGCAAAATCAACGTTGTTTCAATGTCATGAGAGACGTCGTTTCCACGTTGATTCAATGTCAGTTTGCTGTCTGGGCTGTGTAACATTAGCAACACACTATTAGCTGACTGCAAAAGGCTAATCATTTTAATTACTGTTATGTGTCCGACGTTGTAAAGTGCAATACCATTGTTCACCACAGTAAAGTTGACTCGACCGAGTAGATCTCTGAGTTGAGTGGAGGCCGGGCATAATTTGCATATTTCATAATTGTTTGGAAAATGTTAATGTAAATTTTACAAGTTCGCCTTCCCATCCAGTCTTGATAAATATTGTAAATTAAAGGATTAGTTCACTTTTGAAAAAACTTTTGCTGGTAATTTCCTCACCCCCATGTCATCCAAGATGTCCATGTCTTTCTTTCCTCAGTCGAAAAGAAATTTAGGTTTTTGATGAAAACATTCCAGGATTTTTCTCCATATAATGGACTTCAATGGGAACCAAACGGTTCAAGGTCCAAAAGACAGTTAATAACAGTTTCAGATGCAGCTTCAAATGTCTTTAAACGACACCAGACGATGAATAAGGGTCTTATCATGCGAAACGATCGGATATTTCAAAACTTGTTCCAAAAATGTAACTTTTCTAAGGACAAATGCTAGCCTTGCTATATTGAACCATCCGGTTCCCATTGAAGTCCATTATATGGAGAAAAATCCTGGAATGTTTTCATCAAAAACCTAAATTTCTTTTCGACTGAGGAAAGAAAGACATGGACATCTTGGATGACATGGGGGTGAGTAAATTATCAGCAAAAGTTTTTTTCAAAAGTGAACTAATCCTTTAATTTGGCTTGCTATATGCTTGTGATCATCAGGAGTGAATGATTAGGTTCAATGAACATATACGTTATTAGTCAAATCCTTCTAGTGTTGATTATGTTGGTACTGTCATAAGCTCTTTCCAGACGAAGTTAAGAATTTAACTTGGAAAAGATTGGAAATATTGCATAACAGTTGCGAATAAAGCACTGTTTCCATCCAGTGAGTCGAAGAGAACAAAATGGTCACTTCCTGGTGAACTGGCGTAAATATCAAGAAAAATGGAAGTTGATCTAGGAGTCAAGTCATCCTCATTTATATAGCTCTTTTAACAATGTAGATTGTTTCAAAGCAGCTTTACAGACATAAACTTAATATAATTTAAAGTAACCGAGATTGGTTTGGTTTTATAGCGGTTCTTGAATAATGTTATTTTCCTGCTAAAAGTTCCCAGATAGCAAACTGACATTGAATCAACGTGGAAATATGACATCGAAACAACGTTGATCAGACATTGTTTTGCTCATCGAATTAACGTTGAACCAACGTCAGACGCGTCATTCTTTCAAAACTAACGGAAAATCAACTTGAAATCAACGCGTTGTTTCAACGTTATGAAAGCAAACCAATTTTCGATTTTCATTTAGCTTTGAAGAATGCCGCGTCTGACGTTGGTTCAACGTTAATTCGATGAGCAAAATCAACGTTGTTTCAATGTCATGAGAGACGTCGTTTCCACGTTGATTCAATGTCAGTTTGCTGTCTGGGTTGGTTGATTCACTTCTGTTGAAATGATCATTTGTTATTAAATTAGGATACTCTAAACAGACTTTAAACACGAACCTGTGATAAATGCTGATGGTGTTCACATGCACATTAAGAATTGATTCTATAGTTATGTGCGTTTGAATACGGGTCCTTCTCAAAAAAATTGCATATTGCGATAAAGTTCATTATTTTTCCTAATGTAATGATAAAAATTAAACTTTCATACATTTTAGATTGATTGCACACCAACTGAAATATTTCAGGTCTTTTATTGTTTTAATACTGATGATTTTGGCATACAGCTCATGAAAACCCCAAATTCCTGTCTCAAAAAATTAGCATATCATGAAAAGGTTCTCTAAACGAGCTATTAACCTAATCATCTGAATCAACTCTAAACACCAGCAACACCAGGCTTTTAAACACTCCCAGCCTGTTTCATTACTCAAAACCGCAATCATGGGTAAGACTGCCGACCTGACAGCTGTCCAGAAGGCCATCATTGACGCCCTCAAGCAAGAGGATAAGACACAGAAAGAAATTTCTGAACAAATAGGCTGTTCCCAGAGTGCTGTATCAAGGCACCTCAGTGGGAAGGAAAAAGTGTGGCAAAAAATGCTGCACAACGAGAAGAGGTGACCGGACTCTGCGGAAGATTGTGGAGAAGGACCGATTCCAGACCTTGGGAGACCAGAAACAGCAACAGAAGGTCCTTCGTCAGATCTGGATACGACCTGGATCCGGAAAACTTCGGGCTAAACAAAGACACTAAGATTAGCGTAGATGCCATTCTACTTTTGATGTAACCAGTACATCAGGATTTAACCCTTTGGAGTCTTGGGCTATTTTGGCCCTTTTTGAGTACTTTTTTATTTTTTTTTTAATTTTGCGACATAAACAAATTTTTACCATACCAATTTTTGGTATCATTTTTTTCAGCACAACATCACCTATACTTTGATGTACTGATGTGACCCAAAATCACACAAAAAACACAAAATCCGAATAGAAATATTATAGCTTCCCAGACAGCAAACTGACATTGAATCAACGTGGAAACGGCATCTCTCATGACATCGAAACAACGTTGATTTTGCTCATCGAATTAACGTTGAACCAACGTCAGACGCGGCATTCTTCAGAGCTAAATGAAATTCGAAAATTGGTTTGCTTTCATAACGTTGAAACAACGCGTTGATTTCAAGTTGATTTTCCGTTAGTTTTGAAAGAATGACGCGTCTGACGTTGGTTCAACGTTAATTCGATGAGCAAAACAATGTCAGATCAACGTTGTTTCGATGTCATGTTTCCACGTTGATTCAATGTCAGTTTGCTATCTGGGTTTTCTACTACAAAAAACACAAACATGCTCAATGAAGCATTTTAAAAGGTTTAAAATGTAAACACAAGTTGTAAATGTCAAAATATACAGGTAAAATTCAGATATAATCAAGCTATATTCAAAAAAAAATATGATTTACAAAAAAAGCAAGTGTAGTCATAAGCTTTTTTTTTTTTTCATTTTAGCTTTGCCACTTTTTAAAAAAAATTGTGCACACAAATATACAGAGAGCTATATTTAAGGCCTTGCATTCCCAGAGTATGAGGGTTTCCTAATAGTGCAAATACAACATAAAAAAGGTCAAATTGAGATAAAATGAAACTATATAGAGCAAAAAGCAGGTGTGGCAATAGGCGTTTTTTTCTTTTCTTTTTTGCTTAGAAACTACAAAACACTTCATGTACAATTACACAGCTAGCTACATTACACGGCTTTCATTCCTTGAGTAAGAGGGGTTCCTCAATAGTGCAAATATACCACACAAAAGTTAAAATGAACACAAAATCAAACCATACATTCAACTATTTACAACAAATATCAGGTGTGTTTATTTGTTGTTGTTTTTATCTGTGCCACTCCTCAAAACAGTTTATCTAATCTACTCCTAAACTACCCAAACTACTCCTAAACTATCTACACCACTCCTAAACTACTCTCAAAATCTACTCAAACTAGCAAAAATTTCTCTCTCTCTCGTATAACGTATATATGTCTCTCTTTGTCTACTTAGTTGGCTCCTCCTTCATTCCGTAAAATGTGCAGCCTGAAGAGAAGAATCAGCAGATTCACACATTTTTCTCCGTTTTGTTTTATGACAAAAACCAAAAAAGTTATTAGTATAAATGCAACGTCTGTCACATCCCATCTTGCGTTCTTTTACGAACGCGTCAATATACGCGTACATTTTTTTTATATAAAGTTTAAATGATCATATCTCCATTTTTACTTGGTCTATCAACACAAAACAAAAAGTAAAATAGAATTTCAAGTCAGCACTTTCGACAGAAGTGGACGGCAGCGCTCAACGTGACTGTTTTTATGCTTCGACGTCTTAAACTGGACATGTGACTTGATCACGCCGGCGTGATCGGCGACCCCGAAGGGTTAAGGAGAAGTCACTGAGGCAATATAATAATTTATATCATTATATATACCTACTCCTCTCAAACTCGCAAAGTCACGTCTTTTTTATATGCGCATCAATGAATTTATTCTGCAAATTTGTTTCCATCGTAGTTTATGTTGTCTTATCTGATACAAAATGTATCTGACAGTTTGAGCGCATACGTATGTTTTATGTGCATTTTTAGAATGAATGCACATCTTGGCATTTCCATCCAGCTTTTTTTATGTAATATCCCAAAATGCGAATAAAAATAGGTGACTGGAAAAATAGCTATAGTAAAGATATTTCACACTCATATCAAAAGAATATCTTTTCTAAATCTGAAAAATAATAGATATCTATGAAGTAAATTAAGCCTGTTCAGGGCTCTACAAGCGACCATTTTGCTTGCATATGCCCCTAAAAATTGATAAGTGCGAAGAGGAAACATGATTTACGAGCACAATGTGCGAGTAACTACAACCTAATCGAAAATGAGACGATAACTAAATAAAGCTAGTTTTAAATGACAAAAACTATGATGAAAATCTATTGACATTTTCGTCAACAAATAAAAACTAGACAAAAATGTTAGATACTAACGATTTGGGAAGCGATCCAGTCAGAACTTGTGTACTACGTTTATGGCTCATAGTTGAACACAAAGAGAAGGAGCACACACGTTTTTATATATATGAAGAGTTTGGTTCCAAAACGCGATAAACGCCATTTTTAAAAAAAATTAGTTACTGCAAAAATCTGACTTTTCAATACCGACCAGATGCAAAACAATGTTTAATTTTACGTAAAATGGGATATCCGCCGTGTTATTATGTAATGTTTTCTCCCTTTCTTTCCAAACCGCGACAAACGCCAGTCTCCCTTTTCTGCAAAATGCCACATATCCGCTAAACCAATCACAACGCACCATTCCAGTAACGGCAGCGCTTTAACTAACCCGGCTTCCTAGGTTTTCTCTATTTTGTCCTTTCGATCAACAAACAAACAAAAAAATGAATAATTTTGACAGCATTGGTGAATCTGCGGAGGGTAAGGCATCCTGCATGGGTAAACGTGACATCGAAATCGAATCATTTACGTGAGGAAGAAGATGGACTCGGGAGGAGGAAATGCCGGCTGTTGCTTGTTCTCACACGACAGCATCAAACTTCTGTCACGCTGACACACTGACCCCCAGAGGATCTTTTGGAAAACTTTCAGTTGTTTTATTCAAAGTCAACGAAAACCGAGCAGGACCAAGCCAGTTTACAGCTGATCGCCGTCAAAAAAGTTCAGCGGCGACGTCCCAAGGTTGACAACAGCGATGTCGTTAGATCATGCTTAATAAATCATAATTCATGATGATGTGCTCGTCTTAGTTAATGTTTTAATTAAGGTTTTGTTCATCCATGAAGTCATGAATGAAAAACGTTGAACTGTTAAAAAAAAAACGTTGTTAGTTCCTGATGATATTAATATGAATTAATGCATAATTCATTTATCCATGAATTCATGATAATTCATGACATGAACCCTTAAAATGTTACTGAATATTGTTATATTAAAGCAATGGATTTATAGTATGCACAAGAAATTCAATGTGTATACAATTTTATTTTGATTAATTGCATTTTGAAAAAAAATAAATTATTGGGTTTATTGCATTTTGGGGGAAAAAACGATCTGTTTTTATAATAAATCTTTGGAAATCAAAACCTGGATTTCATTTTTTATTGTTATTATAACCTACAAATGCTATGTGAAAATTTGAAACCGAAAATAGTGGTTTTCATCTTCCCATTTTCTTGCTAAAGAAAACACAGTTTTACTCAAAATCATCAAAATGGATTTATAGCGTTTTGGAACCAAACTCTTCATATATATATATATATATATATATATACTATATAGTTTGTTAAACTCTGTTACTTGAACATTTTTTCACTGCGCTCCAAAATTTCTGTGTGCTCCTACATTTTTTTTATTTAGTAGCACATGTGCTCCTTGGGAAAAACCTTAGCGTAGAACCCTGCTGTTGTACCATAATAAAACTTGTTATTAAACAGAATTCCATAAATCTAATATACCATCATGCTCTTTAGTGCAGATTTTAGATTTAGTTTAGATGTTTGGGTGAAATATGACTGGCCACAGCAGCATTTTAGTATTCAGTTTCGATACGTTGAATGTTATCATTGCATTGTTTGCTGTAGTACTGAGGTTTAAATGTGAACGACACACTTCTCTTCTCTACCTCAGATTACGTCCGTCTGCAACTTCTTCACCTACATCCGTTACATCCTCCAAGGACTAGTCAAACAACAAGATGGTAAGCTAATAACTTATAATGATATTTCATATATAATCATTAATCTTATAGACTTAGATGGTTCAAAGCTACATATCAGCATTCAAGCTCGGTGCATGGATTTAATATGGTTCATAAACTGTAAGCATCTGTTTTAGTTGAATTATAAAATGATTTATGGTATTACTGTATGAAATTATCATCTTCATTTATCTGAACATGAATGTGCACAAGTTCTTTAGCAAAATATTTTTTGATAAAAGCTTTATTCAAAATTCAAGTATATTAAAAGATTCGATTTTTAATTTGACAAATATGTAATATTGTGGAATTGAGGTCAACCGTGTAAGTATGTTCTATATATGTGTCGCCATGTTGTCATTATCATGTTTGTATTGTAAAGTGTCCATCGTATGCACACTTCAGAGTGTCGGCAGAAGTAGTTGTAGGTCGGTTCAGTTTGGTTCCTTTTATTTGTACCCGTGGGTAGATTTGTTTTGCAGTGACAGAGTTATATACACAGATTTGTAATACAAACACAGACAATCAACAAGACAATAAAAATATATATAAATAGATAATAGCTTGTTCATCTGATTGATGGCTGCTGGGACAAAGCTATTTTTATAGCCCTTTGTTCTGCACTTTGGGACTATGTACCTTCATCTAGAAGGAAGAAGCTGAAATTCACTGTGTAGAGGTTGGGCATCATCTTTTAAAATTGAGGCAGTTATCTGCTGTAACTGTCAGGTATACAGGGACACTGGGCTAATCTGTGACA
This sequence comes from Pimephales promelas, assembly GCF_988280905.1. Lineage (NCBI taxonomy): Eukaryota > Metazoa > Chordata > Actinopteri > Cypriniformes > Leuciscidae > Pimephales > Pimephales promelas. The sequence goes on along the minus strand of NC_142792.1, from coordinate 22,453,969 downwards.
CACCAATCAGCTTACTAGACCATTTTTTGATTTATGGAGTTTTTATTCTTTAAAGATCGATTCCCAAACCATGACATCAAAGAGAAAGATAAAATTGATTCAATAAAAGCACGATTGAATAAGACCATCATGGTTTTGTCAATGTTAAGATAGGACAGTTTCCTTAAGCAAAACAAGCGCTGGTGTCCCTTTTTGCATACAGCTTCACAATTTGCTTCGAAGTTTATCTTTGTGTCGATAATTGTCCCAAGATATTTGTAGGATTGGGAACATTCCACTATTCGCGTTAGTTGAGCTATATGCGCTAGGGGTAGTGTTCTCAAAAAACTCGGTACTTCGGTACCAAGTCGGTACTAAAAAAAAAAAAAATGTTACGGTACCAGCTTTTCTAGGTACCGAATACCAGGTTAATCCAGTTCTAGACGCGCTGTCTGAAAGGTGCACAGTTGCGTCCTCTTCATAACGCTGATATGCTCTCTCTCTGAATCCACTTGTTGACACGAAAGAAGGAAAGAGCCACATATGGAAATATTTTGGATTAGGCTAATGTCACGTTGCCATAAGAGGCCGATTACATGCAAATTCGCAATTTCAAATATAGGCGCGCTCATACGACAGACGCCGCGTGAGAGCAAGCGCTTTGGAAAGAATAAGCACGCACAAAAATATAATAATAAAAAAAAAAACGTGTGCGATATGTGAACGGCCTCTCAAGTGCTTTCGGGGTAGTTTTACGAGTACATGAGCACAGTAGTATCCACCCGACACCAGAGTACTGCTGGTATTAGTTTTGATGCATCCCTATTTATGTCATTTAATGTCAGTGCCAGTTCTAGGCGTATTCTTGCCTTTATAACTCAGCAGTTTTAAAAAGCCTTTTCAAAATTAAATATGAATGCAGTTTTAGATTAAATAAAAGTACAGTCAAATCAAATAAAACATGTTTTTTCTCCTGTAGCCTATAGTTTGCTAATACTACAATAAGATACCATTTATCAACATTAGCTACTTCACATCAACACATTGAGTGAACAATATATTTTTGCAACATTAATTATTGTTTGTAAATGTTATTTAATAGAAACACCTGATTGTTCATGTTTGTTCACTTCATTCATTGTGCATTAAATAAATGTTAATGGATTAGAACTTTACAAACAACTTTAAAAATGTGTTAGTGCATACTATTGTTTATTTTAGGTTCTAAAGTGTTTATAATACAAATGTACAGTTTCCATACTTGTAACCGTGATAAACACTTAAATATATGTAAATTTAAACTAAGCTTTGGTACCGAAATTGGTACCGAGAACCGTGAATTTTTACTGGTATTGGTACCGAATACTGAAATTTTGGTACCGTGACAACACTGCTAGGGGGGGGGGGGGTGCCATGTTAGTTTGTGAGAGCGCTCAGAGACAACGTGTCAGTTTCTCCACTTCTCACAAAATAACTTGCATTGAATTACCAATGAAGATTTACTTTCCCATTGATTTGCGATAGATTGCGGCGCGCTGGCTTGATAGGCGCTCGGCTGCTCATCTGAGGTGATGCGTGTCGCAGTAGCGTCGTCATATCTGACTATAACATGACAAATAGCTTATAGCACGCTCTCACATGTTTGTTTTTAGCATTTTTGGGAGGAGTAAAATGTACAATTGTGGTTTCAACAACCAGATCCATTTACACTTGAAAAGGTTTAAACCACCATAATCTAAATTAAATTTAAACCGGATTTGGCCAATTCATTTCGGTTGACATGGTCACATGTGACTTTTTTTATTCCGACTGTGCTGCTAGTCCAATCATAATGAGATTATTAGGGTCTATGAAAACACAGCGAGTGGTAAAATAAAAATTCCTTTGAAGGTTTCCCCTCTAAAAATGACATAATACTGTGTTTTTCCAAGCAGAGCAGATGTTCTGGGAGGTCTTGCTGCTACGGAAGGAGATGTCCAACGCCAAGTTGGGCTACTACAAAGACGAACTGTGAACAGAGTCATAACAGTCTTGGGAACGTCATTGTCTTAATCTGGCTACTCCTTGACATGGAGTTTACTGTCTGAGTGGCTTCACAGGGACCACCACACCTCATCATATTTATTGAAGCAGAAGGACGAGAAGACACTAAAGCATGAACTGTAGCTGGAGGTTGTGTTCTCTCTGAAGAATCTTTACAATGAAGGATGAAACACATTCAAATAAACGTGTCTCAACCTTTCTTAGATTGAAATGTTCAGTGCTATAGCTTGCTGTGTGCTGTTGTGTTTGTGTATCTGGAATGTTCCGTTTGTATCCTCTCAGACCACCGTGTGTATTTCCTCATGAGTCTCATCTAGCCTCCATTTTGATTTTAGTGCCTTTCTGGAAGCCTGAATAAAGTTCTGCACCTCCAGAGGAGTATAAACGCTGGTTTTTGTCCTCATAAAGTGAAAATAGTCTTATCAAAAGAAAAAAACAGACCCTCTGCTCCTATTTTATTTGAGCTTAATGGATTATTTTTTTTCAATTAAAAGCTTTTTGCTCAAAATGTTGCATTAAAGTGAGAAAATCGCGTAAAAGGGATCGTATTCAGAGGGATGATCAAAACAGATGGAGTAGATCAAGTCCATCAGCACCTCCAAAGCTTGGACAGTCAGCTTGGAACATTTCATTCTGTAACATTTGGCAATTTTGATTTATTGATGATCACGATATTTTACATATGCATATTCTTACATATGCTATCACTTGGTTCTGCTTCTTCTTTTCCTGTGTGCCAATGATTTCCAGCCCAAAAGCTCACCAAAACCCATCCAGTTCAAGAAAAACCCACCCAAAACTTCCAAAATCATGTGATATAATTTTATTGTCAATCAATAATTGTCAATCAATGTTGATAATGATAAGCACCATTTCAAAAAATACAAATAAAATAAATATGACAAAATAAAATTAAAATACATAAATTTCCCAGGAAAACAGAAAATACCTTAAAGAGAATTAGCAAATATGACTAAAACGTCCAGGAAACAATGTCAAAACAGCAATCAAAAAATTAACCAATTGCTTTGACCCTCGTAAAACACATGCATCAATTTCTATGTCAACAGTAATAAAAAGCCAATTTAAGTGCAAAAAATGCACAATATAATTGATCTTTGCTCTCAGAGTTAGTTATATTTCCTTCGAGTCTTCTCCCACCACAGGTGTAATACATGTTTGGAGAGTTGGGTCACTTGAGTATACAGCTACAAGTAGTAGGCCTTAACTCCGTAGTGGGCCTGTGTGTTTAGTAACGCCATGATGACTGATTTTATGGAGTACATGCACACTTGAATTTTCTTTATTAACCAATTCGACTACAAAATTTAGATGTTTGAAAACTGCCGAACTGACCCAAAAACCAGCCCAAGTTGTCCACCGGCAACTACCATGTGGTTGGTTGATTAGATAGTTGCATTAATGAGAAATTGAATAGGTGTTCCTAATAATCCTTTAGGTGAGTGTACTGAACTAGGGTCCACCAGGCGTCATCAAATGCTAGATGGCAGCAAGCCAAGAACTCCACGTAATTTTCAATGGACCGGTTGCCCTGAAAAATAGAGTAATGTAAAACATGTATTTTATTTCCTGATGTCTTTTTGTTGACCAACAGACACTTCAGACTCTTAGAGATCTTGGAAACCCCTTACCACAAACCTAACCCTTAGCCACAGGTCAGCTCAAATTCTATGGCTTTTTTAATAGCATGATAGCTTTCAAATGAATTAGGCCTAAGTGTTATTTGTTTTTATAAAACGGATAGTTCTGGTCCTTCACTCTGATTAGTTGAGCTGCGTTCAAAGCTGTTGTAAATTACTCAACAAACATACACTTGACTTTATGCAACAGCTGATAGCCTCCTTCAGGGTAGGTGCGTGCGCGCCTCTCAGAAAATTTCAGAGGCTTCTCATGGCCGCTGCATCGCCAGTACTGCGACTAGGGCATATGCACTGGCGAAAGCTGTCAGTCCGCCTGCATATTATGGTGAACCATCATTGTGTGAGAGCTCTGGTCACTTAAAAAGCCCAGAACTGGTACCAGTTGGGTGTAATTATGGGTGTGGCCTCCAGGAGGAAAGTAATTTTCACAGACGCCGGGGCAGAGGTCAACCTCTTTGCCTCAAGGAACAACGCTCACTGCACAGTGTTCTGGGCCCACCCAGCAGTCCGTTCTCATCCCAAGACGTCATCTAACTGACACTTTAGACCATACGTCAACATCCGACGTTTTAGGGCACCCTTTAACGTCAGTTAGAGGACGCTATCTAACCCTAACCCTACACCAGACCTGAACCTATTCGCGTCATCTAACTGACGCTAAAGGTAAAGTGTCAGTTAGATGACACCCTAGCATAGCGTCATCTAACTAACGTTAAAGGGTGCCCTAAAATGTCGGATGTTGATATATGGTCAAAAGCGTCAGTTAGATGACGTCCTGGGATGAGAATGAGTTGGGCCCAGACGTCCACTGTATGTGCTCCCGCCAGTCTCTATGATCCCTCAGGTCATCGGACAGATCAAGGAGAATGGATGATCAGTCCTCCTAGTAGCCCCCCTCTGGAAAACCCAAGCATGGTTTCCAGAGCTGGCACGTACTAATGGACACTGTGCCCTGACAAGTGCCAATGAGGAAAGACCTCCTCACACAGGTGAACGGGACAATTTGGCACCCTCGTCCTGACTTATGTATGGCCCCTGAACGGGTTTCTGGGGACCTCCCAGAAAAAAGTCTTAAATACCATCACTGAGGCTAGTGCACATTCTACAAGATGCCTCTATGCTCTGAAGTGGTCAGTATTCACTGGCTGGTGCTCAGCCAGACACTTTGTGCTCCCCTCATGCAAAGTATCAATAGTGCTCTCCTTCTTACAAGAGCTTTTGGATGCGGGTCGCTGCCCATCCACGCTCAAAGTGTATGTGGCAGCCATGGCAGCTCACTATGCTCCTGTGGCTAGCCAGTCGCTTGGGAGAAACGACCTTATCGTTCATTTAGTCAAGGAGCCAGGAGGTTGAACTGATTAGAGCTCAGGCTATTACATTATTAGCACTCCACAGGCCACTCCCACTACTCTGCCCATTAATGTGGATTAGAGTTGAGCTCCACTCTACGCTACCAATTGACTTTATGCACAGCTGCACTACTTCCTGAACTTAAGCCAGCTCCTTGTTTCCTGTATGCCATTATTGGCCAAACTTGATTAATTCAGGTGTGACTGACCTCAGTAGTCACGGCAACAATAATCAGACACACCTGAATTAATCAAGTTTGGCCAATAGTGGCATACAGGAAACAAGGAGCTGGCTTGAGTTCAGGAAGTAGTGCAGCTGTGCATAAAGTCAATTGGAAATTATTTGGCACAATTTGTGAAGAGTTATTTTGCGACCCAATTATATAATTAACACTCGTTTTTGTGACAAAATGGTGTGCACCTGCATAGTATCAGCATGTTGTTCAAGAACAAGGAAAATACATGGAGTAAGTATTCAAAGATTTCCGAAAGATGAGAACTTGTGCACAAAGTGGCTACGGGCTATCAATAACCCAAAGTTCGGTGAGGACACACCACTTGAAGCGCTAAAAAATCTGGCGGTGTACAGTTTACATTTCAAGCCCAAAGATTTCGAGCCTAACCCATTAGGATTGAAGAGACCCGCACTTTTGAAAAACCTTCAGTATTTTCCTTGCCAGATGATGATGACGACGAAAAGCCAGGAACGTTGGGAACTAACGATACCAGTAATAGCAGCACTAAACACATTTGCCTGGAGGTAATGTTCTTTCTGACTTGACTCGATTAGCAGCTAGTGGCTACTGAGAACACACACTGTAAAGAAACACATCTCCTATGATTTGTCTGTTGCAAACTAAATGTTTTTCGCTCACTTGTTGTTCTAATGTGTCTGCCTCACTAACTACCCAGATAGCAAACTGACATTGAATCAACGTGGAAATATGACATCGAAACAACGTTGATCTGCATTGTTTTGCTCATCGAATTAACGTTGAACCAACGTCAGACGCGTCATTCTTTCAAAACTAACGGAAAATCAACTTGAAATCAACGCGTTGTTTCAACGTTATGAAAGCAAACGATTTTCGATTTTCATTTAGCTTTGAAGAATGCCGCGTCTGACGTTGGTTCGACGTTAATTCGATGAGCAAAATCAACGTTGTTTCAATGTCATGAGAGACGTTGTTTCCACGTTGATTCAATGTCAGTTTGCTGTCTGGGTACACTTCTCAGCAATGAGTAAGCAAAGTTAATATGTAACGTAATAATGTAACGTTAGACACTTAGCTATAAGTTATATATAACTTTGCTATTAGTGATGTAATTCAAGCATGTTTTACTGTGTTAGTTTTACGTTATTCATGTTTTTTTACATTCCTGAACTTTTGACATTTCAGACTAAAGCGTCTTCAGCGGTGTTGTTGTCCTCATCATCACAAGAGGAAGAATCACAGTTAAGGATAGCACCAATGTTATCAAGACCAGTAAAGATTCCTCCCTCTGTTCAATCAGTGTTTGTAAGTATTATACATCATATGGTAACACTTTAGAATACGGTTCCTTCGTTAATGAATAACTACACAAGAACTAATGAGTAACACAATATTAACAATCTAGTAACTATTATTAACTAACAAGAAACTCTGATTAACGAACTAGTAAGTAATAGCGCACAGACGAAAGTGGTAGTTCACTATTAAAGGGTTAGTTCACCCAAAAATGAAAATTAAGTCATTAATTACTCACCCCCATGCTGTACCAACCCCGTAAGACCTTTGTTCGTCTTCGGAACACAAATGAAGATATTTTTGATTAAATTTGAGAGCTGTATAACTACCACATTGGCTCCTAAGGGACTGCCTCTTGACGGCCCAGAAAGTCAATGAAGAAAATGTTTAAATATCCCAAGTGACTACCGTGGCTCAACTATATGTTTATCAAGCGACGCGAATACTTTTTGTGCGAAAAAACAAACAAAAATAACGAGTTTATTCGACTATTCCTTTTCTTCCTTGTAGGCCAGAAACGAGATTTCCTTAGATTTCCACGACGCATGCGCGAGAATTGCTATCTGCTTACACTACTTCAGATCGCAATTCTCGCGCATGCGTCGTGGAAATCTAAGGAAATATCTTCATTTGTGTTCCGAAGACGAACTAAGGTCTTACTGGGTTGGTACAGCATGGGGGTGAGTAATTAATGACTTAATTTTCATTTTTGGGTGAACTAACCCTTTAACTAATCAATAACTACTATTTTTTTAATACTTCCCAGAGAACTACTGAAAAAGTTTATTAATAATCTAGTAACTACTATTAACTAAAAGAAACTCTTATTAACAAATTAGTAAGTAATAGCTCATAGATGAAAGTGTTACTAGATACTTCTGTGGGAATTACTAATTATTTGGATACATATTATAAAGTGAAGATCATTGGAACTAACTAGTAATTACTCAAGTGTTACTACATGATCTAGTCATGATTTGTGCAAATGTTTGAGATTTTTTGGTGAACTTTAGTAACTTTTAGAAAATGTCTTTAGTAACACTTGAGTAATTACTAGTTAGTTCCAATGATCTTCACTTTATAATACGAATCCAAATAATTAGTAATTTCCACAGAAGTATCTAGTACCACTTTCGTCTGTGCGCTATTACTTACTAGTTCGTTAATCAGAGTTTCTTGTTAGTTAATAATAGTTACTAGATTGTTAATATTGTGTTACTCATTAGTTCTTGTGTAGTTATTCATTAACGAAGGAACCGTATTCTAAAGTGTTACCCATCATATTATCTGTAACGTTAATCATGACTGCAGTGAGGCTAAACGCAGTTTACCCACTTTTGAAATTTTATAAAAACTTTATCCACCTCTTGATAGAGTTTATCCACCCCTCAATACATTCAATGCATTTTCTAAAATAGCGTATGCTCTCTTGAAACTATCTAGTACACATATCACTGATAAACAGTAATCTTCACCATTCTCAAATATGTTCTCAATTTTTCTTTCATGTATTTAAAAAAAAATTGAAACAGAAATTAGAAATGACCTTCCGCTTATTTCACCACTTGATCTATCTCCAGCAATCTGTTGGATATCTAAGTTTGATTTAAATTAGTGAATTTTTGTTTGTTTTACAGTTACCATGCCCAAGTACACCTGGCCTTGAAGTTGGTAAAACTAAATGATACCTATCAGCCTGAGACAACCCTCACCACATCGTCATCAACGTCAAAAGATGAATATGAAGACTGGAGTTGCAAGAAAATAATATTGTTAATGAATCAAGTCTAATGTCACTATTCAAGTTTTGCCAGATGTGTGGAAGACCCTCTTGTTCTGTGTCCATTGGTGCACAGTGAGAACACATGCACCACCAATTTGCCCCAGCTCAAGCCATTGCGGGCTCCTCGTCTGCGGCAGGAAGATCGTCTGCATCGGATGTGGTGGCAGCAGCTTCAGCCGCCTCCTGTTCCTCCATAGCCCTCAGCTGCTCGTCGCTATACTGTGGATCATAAAGGCAGCCACGGACATCCGTTTCTAACATAACTTCCTCAAAATCCTCCACAATGCATCCGTCTGAAAATTCAGTATCTTTCTCCATATTTTCAAAAAGTTTCTCCTGGTGAAATCAAAGTCATTGGCACTGATCTGTGATAGGTCTGTTAGCGCATTAGGTCCAACCCCCTATGGGCGGGTTTGAAATGGTGGGAACTTGTTCTTGTAGTCTTTACATTGTCTTTTAAAACGATTCAAAGTGTAAACATCTGGGAGAAAAGAAGATCAGACATATGGATAGATCCGAATAACCATGAAAAGTCAAGTCAAGTGTATTTATATAGCGCTTTTCACAATATAGAGTACATCAAACCAGCTTCACAGTATCAATCGAAACAATAACAATGTTCGTTTCTTAGTGGAAAAACATCCACGTTTGGTAGAGCTTATCAATGGTATTATTGGTTGGCTAATTAATTTAAAGGATTAGTTCACTTTTGAAAAAACTTTTGCTGCTAATTTACTCACCCCCATGTCATCCAAGATGTCCATGTCTTTCTTTCCTCAGTCGAAAAGAAATTAAGGTTTTTGATGAAAACATTACAGGATTTTTCTCCTTACAATGGACTTCCATGGGAACCAGGTCCAACCGAGGTCCAAACGACGGTTAATAACAGTTACAGATGCAGCTTCAAATGTCTTTAAACGACACCAGACGATGAATAAGGGTCTTATCATGCGAAACGATCGGTTATTTCAAAACTTATTCCAAAAATGTAACTTTTCTAAGGACAAATGCTAGCCTTGCTCTATTCTGTGAGGCGCGTTTGTAACGTCACGTAATACGTAACTACGTTCAAAAGGTCACGGGCAACGTAGCCAGAAGTACAGAGTCAGAGTGTTTACAAGTTGAACGCATAGGTTGAACGTGAAAACTAACTCAAACGCCGTTTACAAAAAAGGAATTAAAAGGTAAAACAACGATGTCGGACGATTTTGATTCTGTATTTCCGGCTACGTCGCCCGTGACCTTTTGAACGTAATTACGTATTACGTGACCTTGCAAACGCGCCTCAGAGAATAGAGCAAGGCTAGCATTTGTCCTTAGAAAAGTTACATTTTTGGAATAAGCTTTGAAATAACCGATCGTTTCGCATGATAAGACCCTTATTCATCATCTGAAACTGTTATTAACACTATCTTTCGGACCTTGAACCATCCGGTTCCCATTGAAGTCCATTATATGGAGAAAAATCCTGGAATGTTTTCATCAAAAACCTAAATTTCTTTTCGACTGAGGAAAGAAAGACATGGACATCTTGGATGACATGGGGGTGAGTAAATTATCAGCAAAAGTTTTTTCAAAAGTGAACTAATCCTTTAAATATCCCCAAATGAGCAAGCCAAAGGCAACAGTGGCAAAGGAACTCTATTCGGTATGGTTTTCTGTGCACATGCACCTGTCATCTCTTACAGTGTGCAAGAACTGAATTGAGCTCTCTTTTGCGTCTGAATGGACAAATACACACAATATTGTCAAAATGTCAGTTTTCTTCCGTATGTAGTACAGCCCCAATGATCAGTCCATTTGTGTATTTTCCACGTTACCTCCCTATGGGCTAGATGTGGCCTCCCTAGCGTCCCTTTCCATCTAGACAAGACAGGCTTCCCCAGTGTTATCCAACCAGTCGTGGCTGAATAGGGTAAAGCAGAAAGGAACGGCAGCTATCGATCTTCCGCTTGGAAAGTTCTGTCTTTCCGTCCCACCAGGATCGACTTATAATGGTCGCTGGGAATGGTCAGTGGTTGTGGCACTTTCCATAGGGACCCCATAATGTCAGAGTCGATGTCCCCAAAAGGGAACATCTCGGTTACTCTTGTGAGCCTATGTCCCTCCTGTTACAACCCTGTACCACCTGCTAAATGCCAGAATCCCATCTCGGCTCCTTAGTACAAACCTGAATGAATGAGTTTCCGGCCATCTTACACTCACCGGCCACTTTATTAGGTACACCTGTCCAACTGCTCGTTAACACTTAATTTCTAAGCAGCCAATCACATGGCGGCAACTCAGTGCATTTAGGCATGTAGACATGGTCAAGACAATCTCCTGCAGTTCAAACCGAGCATCAGTATGGGGAAGAAAGGTGATTTGAGTGACTTTGAACGTGGCATGATTGTTGGTGCCAGAAGGGCTGGTCTGAGTATTTCAGAAACTGCTAATCTACTGGGATTTTCACGCACAACCATCTCTAGGGTTTACAGAGAATGGTCCAAAAAAGAAAAAACATCCAGTGAGCGGCAGTTCTGTGGGCGGAAATACCTTGTTGATGCCAGAGGTCAGAGGAGAATGGCCAGACTGGTTCGAGCTGATAGAAGGGCAACAGTGACTCAAATAACCACCCGTTACAACCAAGGTGGGCAGAAGAGCATCTCTGAACGCACAGTGCGTCGAACTTTGAGGCAGATGGGCTACAGCAGCAGAAGACCACACCGGGTGCCACTCCTTTCAGTTAAGAACAGGAAACTGAGGCTACAATTTGCACAAGCTCATCGAAATTGGACAATAGAAGATTGGAAAAACGTTGCCTGGTCTGATGAGTCTCTATTTCTGCTGCGACATTCGGATGGTAGGGTCAGAATTTGGCGTCTACAACATGAAAGCATGGATCCATCCTGCCTTGTATCAACGGTTCAGGCTGGTGGTGGTGGTGTCATGGTGTGGGGAATATTTTCTTGGCACTCTTTGGGGCCCTTGGTACCAATTGAGCATCGTTGCAACGCCACAGCCTACCTGAGTATTGTTGCTGACCATGTCCATCCCTTTATGACCACAATGTACCCAACTTCTGATGGCTACTTTCAGCAGGATAATGCGCCATGTCATAAAGCTGGAATCATCTCAGACTGGTTTCTTGAACATGACAATGAGTTCGCTGTACTCAAATGGCCTCCACAGTCACCAGATCTCAATCCAATAGAGCATCTTTGGGATGTGGTGGAACGGGAGATTCGCATCATGGATGTGCAGCCGACAAATCTGCGGCAACTGTGTGATGCCATCATGTCAATATGGACCAAACTCCCTGAGGAATGCTTCCAGCACCTTGTTGAATCTATGCCACGAAGAATTGAGGCAGTTCTGAAGGCAAAAGGGGGTCCAACCCGTTACTAGCATGGGGTACCTAATAAAGTGGCCGGTGAGTGTATATAGCTGTATGTCCAGGAGAGTGGCTTGGGACACAATTTTAACTCACCAATCCCGGCATAAGCAATATAGGCAGATGTCTAGGGCAGCATGGGGGCACTGCCTTGGCATGGCGCACACAGCTTTCAGACACTTATTTCTTTATAGTTCATTTGAGGCAGTTTCCTAGGCGTTATTTTAATGACAAATGTTGAGAGTGCATCCATGTAGTGCACAAGCGTGAATCTCTCCACTCACTGGCTCTGCTCTCTCCCAGATATTAGTGTGTGCAAGCTCAAACTTTCCTGTACAATCGTGAATCTCTATCTATTTTTACCATAAGAAATAGTGTAACCTGAATCTGTGAAGCTTCTGTCATTCACTTCCAGTTAATTTAGCTGACATAATAACATAATGATATTTTATAGACTTTTAAAGTCTATAAAATATCATTATGTTATTATGTCATTATCAGAATTATAAACACACTGATTTGTAGCGCAAATACTTTTAATGTTTATACTTCCCTTTTTTATTCTTCCTATTAATTACCTATAGTGGCTAATGAATCGGTACATTCAAAGAAAATAGATTACTTTTGCATTACAAATCAATCAGAATAGACTTCCATGATTGGCATGTCTGATTTCGCATAGGGCACTATATAAGCCAGAATCATTTAAATCAATGATAAACTACATAACCATGAGGATTCTGTCTTGAATATGATTCATATACAATTGCTAAGAATATTTGTTTCTCTCATCACAATATTAATGCTGTTGAAGCAATTTTTTTGCTCCATTATTTGCTCCTGTCAAATTCACAGTGTCCAGGATATCATTGATCTATTTGCTCAGAAACACACCCATCAATCCCTTCAGCTCCCGCAGCATGTCTGTGTGTGATTACCTCATAAAGCAAAGCTTCCTTTATGACCTCCTACAGGCGTTTGCTCGAATGTGGGTGGATTTTGTCTCTAGGGTCAGTGAACAAAGTACACGCGAGACTGCGCAACAGCTGCCATTTTCAATGAATAAGAACTTCTTTTTCTCTTTCTTTATACATTATTATTTATTTAAATGTTGAAATATGGGTCTTCACTAGAGACCATCTATCTGTGGTGCATCTGGAGTTACTGATGGATTACACTCGAGCTGCTAACTTAAATGGGTCGAAACCAAAAGAACCGACATCTACATTCTGGAGGAAAAGGTAGAATCTTTTTTTTTTGTATAAACTGGAAGAATAAAAATTTAAACATATTTTTGTTGTCGTCATGTATATTATATTAGATGTTTTTTGATTTACACCTAAATTACATTAATAATTATGTGTAGTTTGCGCACAGTCAGATCCCCAAAACTGGCCGCCGCCATTCCAGGCCATGATCACTGTGAACCTGTGTTAACTGGACGTACATTTTCAGTTTTGTTCTAATTTGACTTTAAAATGGACAACATTAGTTGACGCTATCAATGATTACTTGAAGTGGATCATTCTACACAGAACTTACTTTATGTGAGATCATACAGTTGTGTTTCACGAAAAGGAAACTAATGCTGTCATGTGCTTGACACGAACAAGCTGTCGATCTTTCTCAGTTTCTCTGAATTGGGGAAAGGTAAAGCGATAAGTATTTGAGTAAGTTAATGCTATCTCTCCATGTCTAAGATACAACCTGTCATTCACATAGGGCATTTACAGCAGTTGGTTTAAAATAAGCAGCACTAACAGAAATTCAGGAGACCCGGACCTGATCCAATGGATGTTCTTGGGGAAAATGAGGCACTGCAGCAGTTTTTTAATGGTAAGACACCTAAACAACATTCACCTGTTTTACCTCGGACCATATTTTCATACAGTATGTTCTTTATATTTTAGTTAAACCATAAATAACATAATAATAATAATGATATAAATGCATTATTCATATTCTTAGTGTAAATAATACAAATACAATAATACAGTACATGTTCCTAAATTACTTCAGTGTAAAAATATTCTTTTCAAAAATATAAGGTAAACATCCATCTATGAGGTCAGTAAGTAAAATATTACTGTAACTGTTTGCTTCTTAAAATGTATGTCTGCGTATAAAAAAGTGTATTAAAGTGTATATCAGCTGTTATCTTTGAAATCTGGTTACAAACCAGGAATTTGTTATTATGTATGTATTTATTTATTTATTTATATCCGCAAACAACCCACTATAGATTAAGAACTATAAATGTTTCATGGAGGTTGTGTTTTACGTAGTCTTCATGGCATATATAAGCATAACAATCATATAATGTAGGTGGCTGTAATCTGTACAGTATGAAGGTACAATTTACTATATAGTTCAAGGTCACAGATCTATAAAGAAGAGCAAACAAATCAAGGCCCATTATGTAAATACACACATACGTTTACAGTCTCCTTGCTATTTCTATACAGTATATTTTATCTAGAATTTTAGAATTTAAATGTATTTTATTATTGTACAGGCAAAGTGAATAACATTGTTTATAACATTACAAAAGGGGCTATATATATTATATATCCTATATATGGACGATGCTGTTTTAGTCGCAACACTACAAACTCTTAGAGCGCAATACCCATGGTTGACGTGACGAATGACCGAAGGAGGCCTACTACTATTAGGCAGCAATGACCAGTCAGTTCTTGACTTCTTGAGTTATTTGGCAGGTGGTTTTAATGTTTCCGCTTGATGTGAAGCTCTCTCAATCTGGTACCGATGGTTTTTGTGTGTACCATCATCATCAGTGCTTTCCTTCAGTCAGTTCAAGCCAATCTATGATGATTGTGCATTCAGCCTGTTTTGTCTTGCCATTTTTGTTATCCTCTAGAGTGGTTTTTGTCTAAATGTGTTTCTCAGTCCATAATCAGGGACATTTGTCTGAAGTTTCATTCTGTACTTTAGTTATCTGGAATGGTGGCCTTTGGAAGTGGTCTCTGGATCAGAGCGTCTGTGTATTGTGAGAGGTTCTTCATGTCTCTTTCCTTTTTTGGCATTATTGTGATGTCCAGATGTTTGATAATTGGTGAGACACGTCTGTGGAGCTTTTGAAATTTGTGACCCTGACCTGTTAAATAACCATTAACCCTTGTGCTGCATTCGATTTTTAACACCGTTGAGTGCATTAAGGACCAAAAATGGCCACATATTAAACATTGCCTAAAATATTATATATTATTATTATTTTCCACTTTTACCAAGTTAAATCTTTTAACCAACATCAGTCCTCATCATAACTACCAAAAATGTATTCAATTTCAGGATTTTAACCCTTTAATTACCAGTTTTGTTTGCGAAACCATCGATTTGTATAAGAGGAAAAAACACAAAAATTCAATTATTTTCAATAAACTAAATGCAAAGAGAAAACTTTAGATTTGGATTATCACAGTCCCACTTTGCAAAAAATTCCACTTAGCGCGTTAGAGACCAAAAATGGCCACCTATTAAACATTGCCTATTGCCTAAAATAAGGTGCATTTCCACCCATAGGGAGTAAATATGTAGTGACGTCATCTGGTGGAATACACTATATAATGCAAATATAATGCTTTTGCTTCAAAATGAAAGGATGTTTGTGCAAAAATGTCATGTATTCATGTATTACTGACAGCCTCAGATTTAAACAACGTTTTAATGGGTTTTAATGGGCCATTTTTGGTCTTTATGGTGCTGAGTGTTACTATTTGATCTACACAGTGTGTGTTATACATATTTTGCAAAATGGGATCACATTTTTTACATTTATCCAAAAAGTCACAATTTTGCCAAATTTCATACCATTTGCATTAAAACAGCCAAAATGGTCAAAGAAATTAAACTGCAAAAGACCAAAAATGTCCCTAATGCAGCATAAGGGTTAAAAGCACTCAAATGGTTATTTATTTAAAATTGGGAATTTTCTCTGCCTATTAAACGTGTGAGCAAACTACATATTGGCTTCAGCAAATGTTAAAAGCTGTTTGAACTGATTAATTACATCTGGATTTAAGATGTAAATCCACTCCGCTCCCGTCTTTTTGAATTTCTGTCAGCTTTACATCTTCGCCAAGATATTGTGTATCAACCATGCCGAAAATACGACCACCGTGGGTCTCGGCGGAGTTATGCGATCAATGACTCATGCTCAGTATGGTAATTCAGGTCGTCTAATAATCCACGTCCAGCAAGGAGGTTTGATCCCGGAAAGACACATGACGTCAGGATGAAACGTGTAACGTACGTGTCGAGAACATTTACAAGCGGATACCGTTCCACAAATCTGATGAACGATCTCAGCTTCAGCGCGGATAGTGAGGACCTCCTGGTCTCTGCTTCGCTCCAGTTTACAAACATTTGTTCGTTTCTTTGTTGATGACGAACACAAACTTTCTTCTAAGAGCAACAGAGTCGCGCGATGGCACGAGCGTCATCACTATGACACACCCCTTACGGCATTGGTCCTGGCGTTTGTTCACTCAGCGCGCGTTCTGGGACTGATTCCGGCAATGTTACTAGGTCTCCAACCCGGCATCGACGCCGGTATCAATCCCGGATCGTCTTTGCATTCACACAGAAGCCGTTCTGGCAATTTCCCAAGATCAACACGCTGTGTGAAACGGGTTCTATTGTAATAATGGACTAACTATGATATTGGATGTTTCCCAAAAGCATCGTAAACCTAAGTTGATCATAGAGACTATTGGTGGTAATTGTTCTACAATCAACTTAAGTTTACGATGCTTTTGGGAAACCCACCCCAAGACTGTTTCTTTTAGTCATTCTGCTCCCTGGTTTACCCAAGCGTGCCACACAAGCCCTCAAAAGTGAAGCCAAAACGTCTCGATCGCCCCCCTGTGACCGGACCTAGTAAAGCTCATAACCCCCGCCTCCCCATGTTCTTCAATGGGACGTGAGACCAACTAAACAATTAAATTACACTTCACATATCCTTTATCCAAAGATAGTTTCTGTCATTTACTGTAGTTTCTATCACGTTGATGTAATTTCAAGTGTTCGTGTTTAAAATAAGTTTGTTTTTAGGTAGTTATGTGATGATAAAAACGGTGGCGTGTGCTTGCGTTTGATTCAGCGAGAATGAGGGCGCGGCCTTGATTTCGCGGCTTTACTTCCTGTTCACGACTGCGCACGACTGGTCCCGAAACACGCAAGTGCGCAGACGTGCGCAGTCAAATCGAGACACTGGCGGCTTCAGTTCTCTCTGATGGAAAAGAGCGAAGGGGCGTCGTCCATCTTTTTTTACAGTCTATGGGTTTACCCCTTAACTTTGTCAACTAAAGGCCATAGGTTAGAGCATCTTCATGCCAAATCTGGTCTTACTGAACACAAAAAAAATGTTTTCTGAATCTAACTAAATCTGACTATTATTGTAATATATAATAAATGAAGGGAACACTAGATCTCTCTTTTCTGTTGTAAAAAATATTTTTCGACTACCTGACTCTTTCCCATCAGATATGTATTCTACCCCACTGTGTGACAGTTTTATGACTTTTTGTTTTGATTAGTTTTTATGACCCAGATAGCAAACTGACATTGAATCAACGTGGAAATATGACATTGAAACAACGTTGATCCGACATTGTTTTGCTCATCGAATTAACGTTGAACCAACGTCAGACGCGTCATTCTTTCAAAACTAACGGAAAATCAACTTGAAATCAACGCGTTGTTTCAACGTTATGAAAGCAAACCAATTTTCGATTTTCATTTAGCTTTGAAGAATGCCGCGTCTGACGTTGGTTCAACGTTAATTCGATGAGCAAAATCAACGTTGTTTCAATGTCATGAGAGACGTCGTTTCCACGTTGATTCAATGTCAGTTTGCTGTCTGGGGAGTCTAAGGTTAAAAATATTTACCAACAATTACTTGCACATAAATCGGGTTATGACTTCCAATAGTC
This sequence comes from Pimephales promelas, assembly GCF_988280905.1. Classification (NCBI taxonomy): domain Eukaryota; kingdom Metazoa; phylum Chordata; class Actinopteri; order Cypriniformes; family Leuciscidae; genus Pimephales; species Pimephales promelas. Next base: position 22,436,316 of record NC_142792.1, on the reverse strand, counting down.
TTCCATGTGCCCCCACACTCTGCTTTCTCTACTTTTTCTTTACCAACTGCTGTGGGGATACTGTGTCTGATCTGGAAATCTAAATCTGCTACCTGTTGGTTTGACCCTTTACCAACTCGCTTAGTTAAAGCCTGTTTACCATCTTTATCTCCATTAATTACTAAAATTACAACTCTTCACTTGTGTCTTGTTCGGTGCCCTCCTCTCTTAAATCTGCTATTATTACTCCCATTCTTAAAGTGCCCTATTATGGTTTTTCAAAAATTCCCTTTCATGCAGTCTGTAATATAGCTGTTTGTGAATGTAAACATTCTGAAAAGTTGTAAAGTCGAAAAATGCACGATAAATAAAGTTATTGTCTCCCAAAAGAAATAATTGACTCTGCACAAAGAATCACCTTTACGAGTTGTTTTTCATCAGAATCCTATTGCTTTATGGTTCTACGTCACTAGAAGATACATTTACATAATGCCCACCATGTTGTACGTTGTTCGCCCACGAACAAATTGACCAGCCCACAAACTGACGTCATTTTACTGAGGACTGTTTCTCAAATCTTCGAGTTCAACACGGGATTCGCAAAATGCATGCTCTTGAAAGATTGGTCAGTACCCAATTTATTTGGACCAGCTTGCTCCTTTGAATCACATCCTATAACTATGAATAATTATTGATTTATATATTTTATTCTACTTTTGGTGTTCAAAATACTTAGTTTTGTGTTTTATATTGTGTAAGTCTCCTGCTAACTGGCTTTCTCACATGTTTACTGTCTTACTGAAATACCTCTGCTGATCAGCTGTGGGCTACTATTATCTAAAACTTTGTCTAATAATGCAGATTGTCTGTTGTTCTTACTACTTTGAGTAAAAATAAAGGAAGGAGCGAGATTTGTTTTCCAAACGTTTATTACATCAGTCATTCAGGTTAGTGAATCACGTTGGCGAACATATGCACCGTTATTGATATAGTTTCCGCATCTGCACCGCAATAAATTAGAAATATACTCATCGGTTTGTTAATGGACCAGCCCAAGACGTCATATAACTGACGCTTTTGACCATACGTCAACATCCGACGTTTTAGGGCACCCTTTAACGTCAGTTAGATGATGCTATCTAATCCTAACCCTACCCCAGACCTAAACCTACCCGCGTCATCTAACTGACGCTAAAAGTAAAGCGCCAGTTGGATGACGGCCTAGGATCGTCATCTAACTGACGTTAAAGGGTGCCCTAAAACGTTGGATGTTGACGTATGGTCGAAAGTGTCAGTTAGATGACGTCTTGGGATGAGAAGTGTTGGATGGACATACTCTTTTACACAATTAATGCTGATGGTGAGGAATGACAGTTGCAACATCTCATAATGTACCTCAAACTGAATAGCGTATCATCATCGGACTTGCACTCAGATTGATATGGTAAAATCAATGTCATCGTAACTGTCTTTACAGTTTCATCGCTGAGCTGTAGAAAGCCTCCGGACAGAACTGAAGTTCAATTATGGTAATGAGCGTGTAGCTTTAGCTAGGCGCTGTACGCGGTAGACCAGTCCCAACAGACTGGGCCATCTGGCCAATCGGAGAAGAGCAGGCTCTTCGAAAGAATAGTTTTAGTTTGAGTTGTTTGAGAATCATTGAACAATGTGGTGATGTGCAGTGTATCTTATGAGAAAATACAATTTTGATGCATGTAAACCTGTTGTAGGAGACTTCCAAAGCAAAATTAGGAGCAAAATTCTTCCAAACAACTCCCCGCCCACCTGAAAGAATGACAAAAATATCTTCCCCAAAAAAACGTTAAAAATGGATGAGTGAGCACCACACAATAATAATCTTTCACATTTTAATCCTTTAATTTTTCATATTTATAAATGTTTGTGTGCTGCTGCTAGCAAACTGTGCGTGCGTTGTGGACCCGCCTATAGGCGAAAATTACTAACGCACTCTTTAAATAACCAAAAAATAAATATTACATTGACTTTAGACCAGGATTTTGTTGGTCAATGGCGCAGTCTATTTCAATTGCCTTAAAATGGCAACACTCCACCAATGCACCTGAACACACCTCGTTTTCAGACCAGCCCATAGGCGAACAGATAAGGGTGAGTGCATCTACTATTTAAACAACATGGTGCACAACGTGAAAATGATAACTGCATCAGGCTGAAACTAGCAAAAAACACTTGTGTCCCATTGCCTGGATAGGGCCCCTAAGTCTCAGACGTAGAACTGCCTATAATGGTGCAACAGGTACACAGGACTTAAGGAGCATTTTAAGGTGCAACCAGCCCATGGTGCCAGCCACTAGTTATTTTAGATATACAAGTTTCAGGGTTTGGACAATGAAACTGAAACACTGGCCAATGTTGGAGGTTTCACATCTATATGCCTGGCGGCCAATCTTCAGAGTGAAGCACGGGTGGATCAGTGATGGTTTGAGCTCCAATATCATGACAATCCTGATTGTATTTGATGGACACGACACTGCCGAGGACAACCAAACCCTTCTGGAGGATCATGAGCACCTGATGCTCAAACCGTGTATCAGCATGATCATGCACCAACACACACAGCAAGACTTGTGACAGAAGGGTTTGATGAAGATGAAAGTGACGTTGAACATCTCCCATGGTCTGACAGTCACCAGATCTGAATATTATTGAGGTGTTTTGGAGGAGCGAGTCCACCAGCATCATATAGTGACCTGGACACTGTTCTGGAAGAGGAACGGCTCATAATCCCTCTGGTCACTGTGAAGGACTTCTATCTGTCAATTGGTGCTGTATTTGGATGCAAAATGAGGCCCTCACCATTCTAACAAATTATTGTGTAGTAAAACCAGGTGTTTCAGTTTTTTTGTCCAACCCCTGTACAACAGTCTGTAAGGTTTCTTGGTGTTGAAATATTAATTCTGGTTAACTGAAGCTCATACAGTATGTGCTTACTTGTCTCCAATGAATACAATTAATTCTGTACATCGTTTAAAGCAATCTTGTCTCTTCTGAAGACTTGTATTAAACCACTGGATTAATATGATTTATGTTTGCTATCTCTTTATATTTTGATGATGAACAAAAGTCCATCAGTGTTAAGAAAGAATGTAAATCCAACAGCAGAATGGTAGCATAACCACAGAGCTCACTGAAGCATGAAATCTGGTCCTGAGCTGCTATAGCCCTTCATTCATCATCTTTATCACATTAAAAAGGGGGGGGGGGGGGAGAAGTATTTTTTACATCTTCTTTTTTTTCATCAGGACAAGATGTGAGTGGGGTGTTGGAGAGTGCCGTAGACACCAGTATTCTGGAGCAGTATTTGAGCAATGAGACAGATCCCACTTTGTGAGTTCTTTCAGACATTCTAATTAAACTATTTTCAAGTAAAGTCCACTTAACCTCCTCTAAATGACAATTTGACACCAAAACATGGTTATTTGTTCTTCTTAGTACACATTTTTTCTTATTTCTTAGCATGTTACCCGAGTCACCACCAGATTCAGGATCAGAACGTAGTTCTCCACCACAAATACAAGGTGACGTCTTCTCCAATTTAAAATTCAAACCTCAAAGTGATTAACTCTCGCCGCCCGTGTTTTTGAAAAAGTTGCCGGACATTTTCACAAAATGGCCCCCAGAATATTTAGTTGTGTGAATATCTGAACATGGAGTTTATCTGAAATAGACATTGCTGTTTCCTCTTTTTTCTTTTCAAAAACAAACAAACTGGATTTATTCTTGCTTCATGCATTATTTTCTTTAACCCTTGTGCTGCATTAGATTTTTAACACCGTTGAGTGCATTAAGGACCAAAAATGGCCACATATTAAACATTGCCTAAAATATTATATATTATTATTATTTTCCACTTTTACCAAGTTAAATCTTTTAACCAACATCAGTCCTCATCATAACTACCAAAAATGTATTCAATTTCAGGATTTTAACCCTTTAATTACCAGTTTTGTTTGCGAAACCATCGATTTGTATAAGAGGAAAAAACACAAAAATTCAATTATTTTCAATAAACTAAATGCAAAGAGAAAACTTTAGATTTGGATTATCACAGTCCCACTTTGCAAAAAACCCCACTTAGCGCGTTAGAGACCAAAAATGGCCACCTATTAAACATTGCCTATTGCCTAAAATAAGGTGCATTTCCACCCATAGGGAATAAATATGTAGTGACGTCATCTGGTGGAATACACTATATAATGCAAATATAATGCTTTTGCTTCAAAATGAAAGGATGTTTGTGCAAAAATCATGTTTCATGTATTACTGACAGCCTCAGATTTAAACAACGTTTTAATGGGTTTCAATGGGCCATTTTTGGTCTTTATGGTGCTGAGTGTTACTATTTGATCTACACAGTGTGTGTTATACATATTTTGCAAAATGGGATCACATTTTTTACATGTATCCAAAAAGTCACAATTTTGCCAAATTTCATACCATTTGCATTAAAACAGCCAAAATGGTCAAAGAAATTAAACTGCAAAAGACCAAAAATGTCCCTAATGCAGCATAAGGGTTAAATAACACTTGAATGTGTGTAGGTTTAATACAAAAAGCAACATTTTGAGCAAAATCTAAGAAAATCACATTTTTTGTCAAAGACCACGCCTGTCGGATTCAGAAGATGATCACAATGGCGCCACCAGGGGGTGGCCAGGGGTGGCCATGGCCACCCCTGGCCGACTCCTGGCCACCCCATTGGCCACCCCAATGGCCAGTATTCATTTTTGTAGCATCAGTTATGCATTTTATAAATAAGTCAAAAATATTCTTAAGTAAAAGAAGACGGGGAATTATGTGTCGTGACGTGCTTTTTAAGTGCCAAATGGTGTACTGTTACAGCAGCTTTTAGGTGTGTTTTTGCCACGTTTGGACAGGCAGGGATGCAAACAGCGCGCTTTTCGGCGCCTCCCGCTTTTTTCACGTGAGTTTGGGTGACAAAGTCATCTGAAGTCATCCCATAGCTTAATGTGAGGGACAGAAGTATATTTACATCATTAAAGTATAAACTCGTTTTCCCTCCTCTGCGGCTGTCAATCATTCTCCATTCATATTCAAACAGCACGCGCGCCTCTTGGATGCACGGTAAAACTCTCTCCAATATGATATATTGACATTGCATGCATGATCTGTAGATAAAAGTCTGTATATTCGCATAAAATTACTTTATTTTCTTGGAGTTTGTTGCTGTTTTTAAACGACTCACTACCGTGTTCTGTTAGATCACACATACATATCACAAGGATTATGAATCAGCATCAAACGCACAATAACTGTGAAACAAGAACAAATCGCACTAGGATTTGTGCGCTCAACGTTTCTTCGATTTGTGACATGAGCTTTTAAATGCACACTTATGAAGCGCAGAGCTGCTGCACACTGTGACTCCATGTTGCTTTGAGCACATCATTCTGCACCCGCGATGCGCATACACGCTGTGTGCTCTCTGTTTTTCATGTAATCATAGGTTTGCGCACTGAAATATTATTAAAAGCCAATATATTTTGTTATACTTAGCCTGCTCTACATTTTAAATAAGCATACTTTAATTGTATATAATTTATTTGTAGTTTAGGCTATGCACTTCTGAATTCTTGACATTAATATATAATATAAAATTGTGACATGATTGCCTGATTGAATTTTAAAAGAGAACTAATAGTAATTTGTTTTTATTAACATATTTAGATTTTATAAAATTACTGTGCAGATTGTTTCAAGAATTACTTTTTGCTGCTGATGTATACACTCATTAAGTGTATTAAAAATTCATAATACATTTATGTAATATTTAAAGGTGTTAACTGTAATCTTACACTGCAGACTAATAACTTAAAAATGATTAAATTCATCACAATTATGTAAGTATCTGGAAATTTGCTGTGGGGCAAGGGCCCTTATATATATCATATAATATATATCATTATATACAATGTAATATATATTAGTTGGGCCCTACTAATATCATTAGTAACATTAAATATTACACAATAAACCAAAGTATATCAGTAGGAGTTTCCTTAAGTCTTTCTGATAGTTTTCTACAGGCTGGTTTATTACAACAGTAGAAAACAATTCTGAAAATATGGTTTATACTGTAGTTTTGGTGTGCCACCCCAAGATTTTAACTGGCCCCATCTGGCCACCCCTACGAAAAATTTCTGGAGGCGCCACTGGATGATCAAAACAAAGATGTAGTAGATTGAGTCCATCAACACAACCAAAGCTTGCACAGTCCTATACCTTGTCCTGGTTCAACATTTCAATCAGTAAAGCTGGGCAGTTTTGATTTATATGCTGTTAACCTTGATGATCGCATTTTTTTTTTTTACATAATATCCATCTGCTTACATATGCTATCACTTGTTTCTGATTTTTCTTCTATCCTGTGTTTTGATCGGGAGATTCTGTCATTTTTCATAAGATGAGTAATATAGTGCTACGGTATAACAGTGAAAACATGGAAAGCCGGAAAAATCCAACAAAATTCCAGGGACACGCTGTATAATTTTCGTCAATTGTCGGGGAAAGAGTTAAAACATGTTTGTTATCCACTTTATTTCTGACAAACTTACTGCATTTTGAATTATGGGTGGCACTTTGAATGGAAGTTCTCCAAACCGAAAAAGACCGAAAAAAAAATCGTTTCAAATCATAAGGTTAGCCTGCAAATAAAGCTTATCCGTCACTTTGACTTAATGAGCTGTCAATTTTCCTTCATGTTTTATTTTTTCGACTTCATGAGAATAATGTCACACTTGGCATTTTAAAGTGACATAATATAACAAGAATATCTATGTAGCTATATTTTTAGTCGATGCATTCTGTAAAAGTATGAAAAAGGACAACATACACTCACCTTAAGGATTATTAGGAACACCTGTTCAATTTCTCATTATTTGCAATTATCTACTTACCCAATCACATGGCAGTTGCTTCAATGCATTTAGGGGTGTGGTCCTAGTGAAGTTCATCTCCTGAACTCCAAACTGAATGTCAGAATGGGAAAGAAAGGTGATTTAAACAATTTTGAGCGTGGCATGGTTGTTGGTGCCAGACGGGCCGGTCTGAGTATTTCACAATCTGCTCAGTTACTGGGATTTTCACGCACAACCATTTCTAGGGTTATCAAAGAATGGTGTGAAAAGGGAAAACCATCCAGTATGAGGCAGTCCTGTGGCCGAAAATGCCTTGTAAATGCCTTGTCCTAGAAGTCAGAGAAAATGGGCCAACTGATTCAAGCTGATAGAAGAGCAACTTTGACTGAAATAACCACTCGTTACAACCGAGGTATGCAGCAAAGCATTTGTGAAGAAGCCACAACACACACAACCTTGAGGCGGATGGGCTACAACAGCAGAAGACCCCACCGGGTACCACTCATCTCCACTACAAATAGGAAAAAGAGGCGACAATTTGCAAGAGCTCACCAAAATTGGACAGTTGAAGACTGGAAAAATGTTGCCTGGTCTGATGAGTCTCGATTTCTGTTGAGACATTCAGATGGTAGAGTCAGAATTTGGCGTAAACAGAATGAGAACATGGATCAATCATGCCTTGTTACCACTGTGCAGGCTGGTGGTGGTGGTGTAATGGTGTGGGGGATGTTTTCTTGGCACACTTTAGGCCCCTTAGTGCCAATTGGGCATCGTTTAAATACCACAGCCTACCTGAGCATTGTTTCTGACCATGTCCATCCCTTTATGGCCAGCATGTCCCATCCTCTTATGGCTACTTCCAGCAGGATAATGCACCATGTCACAAAGCTAAAATTATTTCAATTGGTTTCTTGAACATGACAGTGAGTTCACTGTATGAGTTCAAATGCCCCCATAGTCACCAGATCTCAACCCAATAGAGCATCTTTGGGATGTGGTGGAACTGGAGCTTCGTGCCCTGGATGTGCATCCCACAAATCTCCATCAACTGCAAGATGCTATCCTATCAATATGGGCCAACATTTCTAAAAAATGCTTTCAGCACCTTGTTGAATCAATGCCATGTAGAATTAAGGCAGTTCTGAAGGCGAAAGGGGGTCAAACACAGTATTAGTATGGTGTTCCTAATAATCATTTAGGTGAGTGTATATTCACTGGAATGGACAAAGACTCTCTCGTTTTTCTCCTCAAATCCTAACGTCTCTTTCCATGTTTTGTTTTCACAGTTAAATGCAATTTATTATCTGTCAAAATGATGGAAATCACTTTGAAATAGTGGGCTCTATCTTGCACCCGGCGCAAATGACTTTATACACTGACGCATTTATCATTCCTATTTTGCATGCGCGCAAAGCGGGTTTTTGTCCTCCACAGACGCACGCCGGTAAACTAGAAAATGAACTTGCGCTCCCTGGGCGGGTTGGCGCAAAAAGGAGGTGTGTGTCGGCGCAAACAATCCCTGGTGTTATTTTGCAGTTCCAGAAAACAATTGTGCCACTGACCAGAAAAAATCCGGTCTAAAGTCAGTGGCGCGTTGCGCGTACATTCAGATGCTATTTTAAGCGCGCATGCTTGGCCATAATACAGAGTGTGAACAATGCGCATACATTGTAGATGATTCTCTCATCTACACAGATGCATTTTACTTTTTGCAAATGATACATTATTATAAGAAAAAATATATAAACATGAGGGAAATCATTGTTGTGTCCATGATGATGGAAAAAATAGGCATAAAGCTTACACATTTACCCAAGTTATTATATGCATGTTTAACCGAAGCTAATTTGGGTGTGTTTGTCCCATCCCCAATGTCCCTTATCTTTCTTTTATGGCCCTGACGAGAACATTGATCTCATCAGATGTAAACCGATTGTGAAGTGCGTCTGGTAAATGCGCCGTATTTAATTCTAATTCTAAAATAGAATTGCGCCATGGAACAAGCGCACCTCGTTCTTCACGCTCTTAAAGGGAATGTGATATGACGCTCTTATTGGTTTATTTCCGTTACGCCCAAACCACACCTATTAATAATATTAATAACCTAATAACCTAAAATTATTAATAACCTATTAGTGCCCACGCAATGGCATGGCAGCTTTATCAATGGCTTGAGCGGTTTGCCTCAAAACTATTGCTTTCTCGACAGAGAGCTCAGCTGGAGAGCTCAAACATGGACTGCTCAAAAATCTGTAGTTAACGTTATGAAAGCATGAGAGCTATGGGACCGAGCGCGAGCAGAATCCAGTGAAAAGATGATAACGAGTGCACTGAGAGGACGCAAAATGAAACTAATGAAAACGTCTTCATTAATTTGTGCATGTAGTCATTTAATGCAATACTTTAAAAGCCTTTTTCAAAATATTTGCTACTTGCAAATGCTAATTTGTAGGCCATTGAATTTTTTTTATATAATAATATATTCATTAAAATTAAAAACAAACATGAACTAACATTAACAATGGACAAAATCCCCACTATCTGATCCACGAAGGCCGCTGTAGGCTAATTCAAACCCAGACAAAGATGGGTGAAGCATTGCAATAATATAATGCATATAAAAAATTAAGAATCGAATCGAATTAATCGAATCGCATCGAATTTGGATGTGAATCGCATCGAATCGAATCGTTCTGAATTTGCACAAATTGTTCATGAATCGAATCGAAAACCTATGAATCGTGAATCGAATCGATTCGCTGTCTGACAGTCGCCTAAGTTCGAAATAATGAGCTGTGTTTAGTGCAGATTAAACGGTCTAGAGTCACTCGATTTTTATACTCATTTTTTCAGAGTACTTAGATTTTAATTATGCATTGATATATCCACAAGTTTCCTACGCCCCATGAGGCCTTGCGTCAAAAGTGGGCGCGACTTCTGTTGGAAGTAAACAAAGCGCGATTTGACATGCTTGACACTCGTTCATTCAACAGTTGACAGTCATTCAAGTTATTATAGCGATCCAAACTAGCTAACGATGTGGGAACACAACCTCAACGAAATTCAAAAGGGTGAAATAACAGTACCTTTACCCTCCGCAGTAGTTGATTGGGAGTATTATAATAACATTATTAATAATTAATACTCATCAAGGCATGTTGACAGACAGTTGTGCGAGCTGACAAACAATTAAAAGAAAAAATACACACTTAGTCATTTTTGCTTTGGTCGGAGTTTATTCAAAATTATAAATGAATGTGCTACTTGAATACATTAACTGGCACATTTGGTATTCTGTCAACACAGGCTTTGATCTTGAGTTTAGGTGTAACATCAGTAGCGAACAGCCAAACACATGCTGATAGAGTTTATAGAATATTAAGAATTTAAACAAATGTACACAGGAAGATTCGTCGTCTTTTGGGAGGTGATGGAAACTACAGTCGTTGGCAGGATCACTCTGATTTCGTTTTCAGCTTATGTTCAAAACAATCACGTTTAAGCCACTGAATTAGTTTAGTCCGGTTATACATACAACCGCGAACAGCACATGTTGTCCCTGAGCTCCGTAACGACATCTCTCATAAAGATTTGCGTCTTTAAATAGTAAAATAATTCTCCGAAAAACAGCTAGCCTCTTCGCTAACTAACACACAAAACACCATTGGAATGCTACTTCTGCCGCGTCACCGGAAGTTTCACCCACTTTATTTTTTACAGGAGCGCCCATCGGAAACTTGTGGATATATATATATAGAAAGTTTAAACAAATTTGGAAAAAAGTTTTTATAAATTTTTGACCTACACTACCTTTAACAGAGCGAGCCTTTCACTGATTGTTTACAGCTTTAGTGGAATTTACACCCATAATTCGCACAAAGCGCCATTGGGCGTAGGAATAAGTCATTAAACTATCTGTCTTTTCACCAGATTCCAGATGGTCTACTGAACAAAGCAGCCGGGACAAATATTGCCAATCAGAAGACTCCTTCCCTCCATCTTGTCCCTTTAAAGACAAAAAACCAGAGCGCTGTAGTGGTTCAGGACTCATGTATGAAGTTGGCAGAACTCTTGGGAAGCACATTAAAGCTAATTCATCTGCTTCGGTACCTCAGTACAGTCTCAACACAGCTGATAGTAACATACAGGCAACCATGTCCCATAATGTACCCATCCATGGTATCCTACAGTATACCCAGTGCTCACCGATGGGTGTTTCAGCGGGACATATGCCAGCTAATGCTGCTGCGGATTCTTCCTGTGTGCCTTATGCTATGCAACCAGAGACTGTGTACCCTTATATGCCCCCAAAACACGACCAACATGTAGGGTAAGACACGTGTGCTGCATGTGCTGTTCTGCTTTGTCATGCAGTTTATTCAGCATATTCACAGTCTGCAGTTCTTTTTTTTAACAGAAAGTTCTTACAACAAAATAAGAAAAGAAGACGGTCAAACTCTTTTGAGGAGCACACAGAGCAGCACATGGGCGCCGACCCGGTTTGGGCCAAACCGTCATTCTGTGAGTATTACATCATATGCAGAATATTTGAGTCCAATCTTAGGTCTATTTGCCAGTCTGTAAATGTTGCTTTGTATTACATCTTGCAATATATTGGTCAGATCCAATGTAAAATGCTATAAAATGTACATAACCCAGACAGCAAACTGACATTGAATCAACGTGGAAGCGACGTCTCTCATGACATTGAAACAACGTTGATTTTGCTCATGGAATTAACATTGAACCAACGTCAGACGCGGCATTCTTCAAAGCTAAATGAAAATCGAAAATTGGTTTGCTTTCATAACGTTGAAACAACGCGTTGATTTCAAGTTGATTTTCCGTTAGTTTTGAAAGAATGACGCGTCTGACGTTGGTTCAACGTTAATTCGATGAGCAAAACAATGTCAGATCAACGTTGTTTCGATGTCATATTTCCACGTTGATTCAATGTCAGTTTGCTATCTGGGAAGGGTGCTTTCACTAGCACTTTTGGTGTGCACCTGGGTTCGTTTAACATCACACTTCGGTGTGTTTATATGATATTAATACTATTTTCTGAGGTAAGATGTACACCCTCAAAGTCTGCTTGTAAAATGGTGGTCTGGTTCATGTGAACAGTGCAGTTCGGTGCTTATATAAACACGATCATGCTAAATTGCGGACGTGAACCTCCTTAACGTCTTAATCTCTTCGCTTAATGTCTGTGTTGTCTTCAGGTCCAGAGAGTGGATCATATGAAGCACAGTCTTATGACAGCGATGCTACTGGTGGAAGTCCAGCAAGCGGTGTGCACCAGCTGCTCACATGGGACCAGTATCAGCCCAATCAGTGGTGCTCACTCCACAACAACAGATCTGAAACGTTGTGAGTAGCAATCAAGACTTCATAACCGGACTCTTTTTTCTTTAAAGGGGTCATGAACTGGCTTTTAAAATGTTATAATATTGTTGTCTGAGGTCAACTTATGACGTTCGCTTGGTTTTTGCATTCAAAAACATCAAAACGAATTAGTAATAGGCTATTTTGTACCCAAGTTGTGAGCCTTCCTGAAAAACGGTCGGTTTTTATGGGCGTGTCCCACTGAAGACTTGGAAATAAACGCCCACTGCTGCGAGTGGAGAACAGTTTTGCATATTATAATGAGTTTAACTCACCCGTCGGTGTACGTGGGGGAAAACGTCCAATGTTGTCAAATGGCAACTGGATTCGCCCATACATGTTCAACCGTTTGTTGCACAATTCCTGTCAGATCCAATATAGACGGCACAGCACCGTTCTTTACTCTTAATCGTCTGCAAATCCAGTCTTGTTTACAAAACAATCCTCAGTGAAATGAAGCGAACAGACGACGATGTTTTACCTCATCAGCTGGAACGTCATTAAAAATAAAGTTTATCCATTTAGTCCTATTGGAATCCAGAGGAAGCTTATCCAGCGACTGTCTTCCACAACCAGGCACTGCACAATATTCTTTATCGCTCGGTAGATCGATCCGGTTTGTCATCACGAGGTAGGCGTGTATGTTAGGCTACTTAGCTATGCGTGTAATGCGCGAATCGGTGGGCGGGGCTAAACCGGCCGTGTTGAAGTAGGCGTTGATCTTCTTCTGCGGGGGTGGTGTTTTAACCCCTTCGACGTCATAGTTTCCCACTTTTAAAAACGAGTCGTTTTCAGAGGCTGGTGTCAATAAAAGCTTTTATTGGACTAACAAGGACGTTTTCAGTTCTTAAACTTACAGGATATTCTTATAATATGATGACCCCTTAGATGTCAAAAGCTCAAGGAAAATTTGATTTCTCAGTTCATCACCCCTTTAAAATGTCTTAAAATACATATATAACAACAAGGCAATAATAATTGGTTCAAATGTAGTATCAAAAGCATGTAATCCTTTGGTTTTATTGAACAACACTGTTAAAATACTTAATGTAATATACATAACATAAACGTGATTCAATTTATGCACAATGTTATGTATTATAACAAATGCCTGGTGATTGTTGTTGTTACACTTTACAGCAGATCAAATCCTTGTTCAATATTGACCAGAATATTTTCACAGTTTTTTTTCACAGTTGTGAAAGAATGCACTTTTTTATTAATTTTACTCAGTCACCCCAAATAATATATACTGTATATCTTTTTTTTAACCCATACTTTTATTAAATCAGTAAGAAAAATGGCATCATCAAATCATTCACAAAACCAATCAACACTGCAAAAAAAATAAAAATTAATTCCCCCTCAAACACAGTACAAAAAAAACTACACTGTTGTACAAAGGTCTCCGTTCTGAATCTCTTTATAGTACTTAAACTCAACTGAGATCCTAGACCTGATAAATGCCTTAAACAACAGTACACTATCTTGGCCATGTGTAGTTGTAATTTAGTTTTTTCTTGAAATATGTATGGCTATTTTTGCTTGGCTGACCATAAAATGAATCGACTGCCATTTAAATATTTGATTGCAATTATGTCCTGCCCCATAAATGAAAGCCTTATATGTGAAACTTTCCTTAAAAACTACAAACAATTTTTCTAGTAATCCACAAGTTTCCTACGCCCCATGAGGCCTTGCGTCAAAAGTGGGCGCGACTTCCGGTTGGAAGTAAACAAAGCGCGATTTGACATACTTCACACTCGTTCATTCAACAGTCGACAATCATTCAAGTTATAGCGATCCAAACCAGCTAACGATGTGGGAACACAACCTCAACGAAATTCAAAAGGGTGAAATAACAGTACCTTTACCCTCCGCGGTAGTTGTTTGGGAGTATTATAATAACATTATTAATAATCAATACTCATCAAGGCATGCCCAGATAGCAAACTGACATTGAATCAACGTGGAAACGACGTCTCTCATGACATTGAAACAACGTTGATTTTGCTCATCGAATTAACGTTGAACCAACGTCAGACGTGGCATTCTTCAAAGCTAAATGAAAATCGAAAATTGGTTTGCTTTCATAACGTTGAAACAACGCGTTGATTTCAGGTTGATTTTCCGTTAGTTTTGAAAGAATGACGCGTCTGACGTTGGTTCAACGTTAATTCGATGAGCAAAACAATGTCAGATCAACGTTGTTTCGATGTCATATTTCCACGTTGATTCAATGTCAGTTTGCTATCTGGGTGGTGACAGACAGTTGTGTGAGCTGACAAACAATTAAAATAAAAAATACACACTTAGTCATTGTGCTTTGGAGTTTATTCAAAATTATAAATGAATGTGCTACTTGAATACATTAACTGGCACATTTGGTATTCTGTCAACACAGGCTTTGATCCTGAGTTTAGGTGTAACATCAGTAGCGAACAGCCAATCACATGCTGATAGAGTCTATAGAATATTAAGAATTTAAACAAATGTACACCGGAAGATACACAGTCTTTTGGGAGGTGATGGAAACTACAGTCATTGGCAGGATCACTCTGATTTCGTTTTCAGCTTAATGTTCAAAACAATCCCGTTTAAGCCACTGAATTAGTTTAGTCCGGTTATACATACAACCGCGAACAGCACATGTTGTCCCTGAGCTCCGTAACGACATCTCTCATAAAGATTTGCATCTTTAAATAGTAAAATAATTCTCCGAAAAACAGCTAGCCTCTTCGCTAACTAACACACAAAACACCATTGGAATGCTACTTCCGCCGCGTCACCGGAAGTTTCACCCACTTTATTTTTTACAGGAGCGCCCCTCGGAAACTTGTGGATACAAAAAGTGGTTTTAGCCAGATACATTCCAGAAAAACAATGAAAAATCGTTTCTCTGCCACACAAAACACAACCATCATTGACATTAATGATTGACACAAACGCATTAGCAGCAACAGCCCCCTTAATTTTCATTTCCAATATCAAATCTCTCTCTCCAGACATTATCTATTTCTCACACTGTGTTGACTTATACACTATTTTAACCAAACATTTGTAAACCAGTTTTCCCCTTATTTCATAAGTTCTGAAGCCCGTTCAAGTTTAACACAAAAATTCAAGTTTCCTCATTTCTTTGAAGAAGTGACAACTCTTCTGCTGGCAGGTTCTTTCTCCATGACTCCATGATAGTTGAGGTTTGTCGCATAGATTTTTTGCCTAATAAAGATGCCACAGCCATAATGTCTTTCAATTCAAAGCCAACCACTTTAATTATGGGACCCAGCTTTACAGTCTGGGTGTTACACAGAAAGATTCGGTACTTGATCCGGTACTTGATTCGGTACTTGATTCGGTACTTGATCCCACCAGAACAGAAAGTTAACATTTTCAGGTCTTTTAATAATGAAAGATCCCCAAACTTCAATCTTTTTTTTTTTTTTTTTTTTCACTTTGAGTTTTTATTGAGATTTTATAACAACACCCACTTAAACAAAAAGGGGAAAATAATAATAATAAAAAAAAACTATACAATAAATAAAATTAGAGGAGGCCATGGAGGAGGTACCTAGTACAGTTAAAACAAAAATAAGTATGGTTGTGGTCATCATAATCATTGTTCCAATACTCCATCCATTGTACTTCAATCTTTAAAACAATTTTTCCTACTCTTGAAAATGTTCCAAAACTTACAAAACACTTCTGTCAGGAGCACATACAGTGATAGGCATCATATTTCTACAGGTAGACGTGGATCAGCTGAGAGTCAGCTGATGTGAGCTCTAAAATTCATATCACCCAACAAACCCAACTGGAGTAATCAAACCATTTTTTTTTAACAATGTTAAAATGATATCTAAAGTAATAACACCTATCAAGCCTGGCCATAGAGATACCATTATCTCGGCAGTGTGTCCACGTCAAGTCTAGTATATTTATATAGCGCTTGTCACAATATTGCATCAAAGCAGCTTTACAGTATCGATCAAAACATAATAACAATGGAAAAACAACCACGTTTGGTAGAGCTGATCAAGAGTATTACTGATTGGTTATTAAATTGATTAATTTGAATATCCCAAAAATAATTCATATGTAAATTGCCTATTGTATTTGTTCAATTCTAGTTTCAAATCCATCTTCATGCTTTCACTTTAGAAACAAATTTATTCAATCTGTATATCTCCTGTCCTGTGAATTGTTCTTCACCTTCTCCCCTCATCAACATCACAACTGATTCAGCAAATGCTTTCCGATCAGGAAGTATAGCTTTGTTGTTCTTTCTCAATATTACCATCTACAGCTTCACTATCAGAATCATCCATTCCACTATATTCAGTAACGTCACTCTTGCCAGCTTGTTGATCCATCTCCATTTCATCACTTTTTTTCTTGGGGATTTCCTAAGGTGTTTCCTCTTACTGGAAGAATATCTCTCCTCAAATATAATGGCTCGTTTCCACTGAGTGGAACGATACGGTACGGTACAGTTCGGTTCGGTACGCAATTATTTGCGTTTCCACTGTCAAAAGTTGTGAATGGTACCAAAAAGCCGAACCATACCGTATCACTTTTTGGGTACCCTTCCTTTGCGGTACCTAGCAAGGTGGAGCTAGACTCACTGCAGAACGCTGATTGGCTGACAGAGTATCGTTACTCGCGCGTGCTACAAGGGCATTAGAAGCATACAGTTGAAATATAATACTACTGTTATTGTGTCACGAAATGTAGTTTAAAGAGTTTTTCAGGTGAGAAAGTAGTTTTTTAAAGATCAAATCTGTGGTTTATTTATAGATGTTTGATAATTTGAAGATCCATTCCAAGCGATCACCGGACGCTCGCGCTCGTGTCGCCCGCCTGGAACAGCCTTTCCTTGGCTAGTCGTTCTGATGTTTGCCGCTGTCTGTAGTGGTTAAACATGAGATATATAATTCGTCTTGTACAGACCTAACAGGCGATCTTTGGTCTCGTGAATCTATAATTCGTTCCCTGGCCAATAGTTTCGGCAGAGGGCTAAGTGAAGTTTCATATATTTGAGCGCTGAATTTGTACAGTATATTTGACTGAATTGTTTCTTTACGTTATTAAAGCTTTACTGTTTATCTTTTTGTACCTTTTACTTATACTTTTAGAATGGCTATTATTGATAAAACTGAAATTCAACAAAAAAAAGATAGTTTTGTCTTTTTTTTTTATTACAAGATCATCTGTAATGTTGTTTATTGCAACATTTGTACCAATGCGATATGCAATACATTACATATTGCCTGGAATATGTTTAATATTTTGAAATTTTAATTGAAAAGAGGCAGGGTTGTGTTTTATATTTAGTTTTGTTGTAAATACATGCAGTGAATAATCAATAGGCTATGGGTTGCCCGAACCATAGATATGTATATAAAGGCTAGATGTGTCGTCAGCGCTGCTGGCCAATGGAGGTCGTCGTCTGCAACTGGCGGCCATCTTGTCACAGGCAGCTCGCTCACTCGTAACATTGTGGTAATGGTACATGTACTATTTAAATGACCGTAACTTGCTCAATTTTCTACCGATTTTCAAACGGTTTGGTTTGCTATAAACGTCAGAGATGTAGTTATGACACTGCACACTTATGAACAATAAGTGTGTAAATAAATAATCATCCAGAATTATAGCCATGTTAAAAACGTTTGTAAGAAACCAAACCGTTTGTAAATCCGTCAAGATTTCAACAAGATACGAGTATTTGTGTTCATGCTGACCACTCATCTTACATCAGCTTGTGTGTGACAAGATGGCCGCCGGTGATGACGATGGAAACTCCGCCGTAACACATCTAGCCTTTATATACACATCTATGGCCTGAACCACGTTTGTGTGCTATAATGTTTAAAATGTATTGAAATTAAATCGAAAAGAAGCAGAGTGGTGTTTTATAACATATTTCTTTTTATTGTTGCCTAAAATGTATACAGAGAAAACCTCCAGAGCCAGAGCGAGCTGAGTGGCGCTTTCAAGAACGCGTTGATTTCAAGTTGATTTTCCGTTAGTTTTGAAAGAATGATGCGTCTGACGTTGGTTCAACGTTAATTCGATGAGCAAAACAATGTCAGATCAACGTTGTTTCGATGTCATGTTTCTACGTTGATTCAATGTCAGTTTGCTATCTGGGTAGGTTTAAACAAACTCCTTCGGTGTCGCATAGATGTCGTCATCGTCTTGCTGCTCCCTCCCCGTTCTGTGATTTGTCCCCTCGCTGAGGCGAAAATTTGGTCCATGGTATCCAGACTGCCAGCGTTAATAAAATCGTGCTGCGCAAAGGCAGTATGGGGAGAACCAGGCTAGATACAGGACATCTTTTACTTGAAAAATAGTAACAAAGTTCTCACTACTACTTAATCATCGCATCTTATGCTGTCCCCTTTTTTGTGTAGACCACCTCCAGGTTACCATGTGGACACTGATAAGGGCTTCAGCTACTCCACAGCTGATGAAGCCTTTGTGTGTCAGAAGAAGAACCACTTTCAGGTTACTGTTCACATTGGGATGGTTGGAGATCCCAGATTTGTCAGAACCCCAGCAGGTCTCATGCCCGTGGAGAGCTTCTACGTGAAGGTGTTTGGGGTCAAGGTAGTGACTACATGGCTTTTAAAACCTTACGGAAACATTTATGTTCTGAATGCAGATGGTTTGTTTGACGCTTGAACCCTTTTGTAGTTTGAAGCACAGAACCATTTCATCACCATCGAGCAGTCTCAGTCGGATCGCAGCAAGAAGCCTTTCCTGCCGGTCAGGTGAGTGTCAGGATACTTTAAATGAAGCATGTGGAAAAGCCTATTTCTAATGTGTCATTTCTGTTGCGTGCAACATCTCTTTTAGAGTTAATCTGCCAGGAGACACAATCACCAAGGTGACATTAGGACGCTTACACTTCTGTGAAACGACGGCGAATAACATGAGGAAAAAGGGCAAACCCAATCCTGATCAGAGGTTAGTTACAAACAATTGTGCTTGTTCTTTTGAAGGTCCAACCTTTGGTGAACTCAAATGCTGTATGTTTGAGTCGCTTAAAGGGGACATATCATGCAAAATCCACTTTTTTTAGCCCGTAAATGCATTTTGTTGTATATTTGGAGTGTTTATAAGTACAGAAAAGATGAAATTATTCTCTTCAGGTGCTTCGTTTATATCTTTATATTCTGTTTTGGTCATATTTTTCAACCTGGTCAGATTTTTCTGTTCTCTGTGACGTTTTTTGAGCAAGTGCGTCACCGTATTTGCAGCGGAACTGCCAAATAAGGACACTGACTACCGGTCCAGCACTTCGAGCAATTGATAGAAACCCGAACACACAGAGTGAGTGCATTACCGCCCTCGCTCCCCTCTAATGACGTCATCACCCAGTTACTGTAAAAAACATGCTACCTTTGAAGAAACTCCGATAAATATTATTTTAATGCATTTTAAGACAGAAATGTTTAAATATAATTGAGCACTATAATATAATATAATATTGAGATAATATAATATAATATGAGAATATAATATTGAGCACTTTAATTTACACATTAATTGGTTGTGGTGGTTAATCCGCAATTTAAACTTTATGATCCTGCAGCATGACTGGATTTAATAGGGGAAACTGTGAAAACTAACAATCACCCACTTAAGGGGGGGGGGGGGGGGGGGGGTTGACTGCGATTTTACTTTTTTCATTTTAAATAGTGTGTAATGTTGCTGTTGGTGCATGAACAGTATCTGCAAAGTTGCAGCGCTGAAAGTTCAGTGTGAGCAGAGATATCGTCTTTTAAAAATCAGGAAGTACTGTATATTGCCTACAAAAACGACTCGATTGAGACTACAGCTGGGTTATGGTACGTCACTAACCCGCACATTTGCATCAAACCCTCCCTCAGAATATGCAGAAAATGGCATGCGTATATTTCTGAGGCACGTCGACGCGTCGAGTGTGCTGTTCACGCAGCTGTCAGGTCTTCTGTGTTCGAGCTTCCCACAGACGCTGTACTTCGTCAACAATGGATACTATTTATGTTTGATTATGTTCCTGAAAATGACGATCGTAATCTAGCTCTCTGTGCTGCGCATTTTACGGAAGACAGCTTCCAGAATCTCCAACACTGGATTCAACAACTAAAACATGAAGCAGATCCAACTTTAAAACCAGAGGCAGCAGTTGTTGGGCCACAACCTGTAAGTAGGCTAAGACTTAATCATTTTAAATGTATTTGCATGTATAATTCCAGACGTAGCCTAGTGTTTTATTTTTTTCAAATGCCATCGCTGGCTTTATTGCCACTAGGCCATTAGTTATGCTATTTTGTGTCTACGACAAACGCGTACAAACATGAATTTTGTATAAGTACTAATGTTTTAAACGCATTTTTCATGTATATATGTTTTATGACGTTATTTTCGATTTGATCAAGAACGTAAACTTGCCAACGCTGTTTTGAGTATAACATTAGTAGCCAGTCAGTTGCTATCGTTGCCAGTCAGATGCTATTGTGTAAAACAAACGTGTATAAAGTTTAACAAAATGTGTCAAATTATCATTCAGAAACGTTTATTAAGAGCCGTGTGTGGTGAGGTTCTGCTTGACTCTCTTCATCGCGGCTTACTCGGTCTGATTCTGCCTCAAACTGATACTGCAGTTCGACGCATATTTACATCTGCATATTTACCGGAGCTGGTGACGTGCCCGTTTCGCCCGTAAAGGAAATGGGCGTTAACTTTCCGGACAACGTAAGCAACAGTTTAGCCAATCACAACACACCGGGGCAAGCTATAACCAATCTGAGCCCATTACGTGTTTCTGAGGGAGTGGTTTCATAGACTCAGGAAGTCAACCGCTCGTTCGAGGACAGAGGAGAGCGCGGCTGACAATAAACGTGAAGTTTATGAAAAATAAGACTTTTTAAAAACGAAAAACCACGAATACATGTTATATTGCACCCCATGAACACAATCGTGCAAAGAAAAAAAGCAGTCAACCCCCCCTTTAAATTAAAGGCAGTTGGAATCGACAGTGTTCCTTATAACTTACCAAAGAACCAGTGGTCTGGAATGTGGCCAGGATTTGGGTTTCCCGACAGTTCTATGTACCTGATTTCGACACTAGGGAAATACATAAAGCAAAGCCTGTGAATGCATTATGCTAGACAACACTATAAATACAATATAGTATATATCTAAATCCTGATGACTTCTATCATTGTTATATTGTCATATTGTCCAGCCATAAAACTTGTTAAAGCACCAAGGACATAACAATTTATGTAAAGCTGCTTGAATACAATGTGTATATTGAAAAGCTAAAAAAATTGACTTGACACTTGGTCATACTTCAAGACGGGATAAAAGTGTGGGTCATTTTGTCAGTTGTTACCGTCGTGCATGCAATACAGAATTCTGCCGTGCAGGGCCTGAAGTTAATTTTTTCGGCCACCGGCCACTGTGGCAGGTGGATTTAAAAATTCACCTGCCACAGAGACTTTTTACCAGCCATTTTTTTTTTTTTTTGCCTCATAAACATAAAAAAAAAAAAAAAAAACCCGGGAATTTCACAATATTGTTCTTTAACTTGTAAGAACACACATTTTAGTGCTGTCAAGTAATAATAACTCTAATAACATACATTAAAAAAAAAATTGTATTCATTGATTTTGACAGACACACACACACACACACACAACATATACTGCTATAGTATATACTCAACAGATAGACCTACCGCAGCTCGTAAACAAATCACACGCGGCTGTGTTGATGGCGGATTTAGTCACGTACAGGTCTTACTCTTAACAGCTTTTAGTTACAGCGTTCAGGAACGGTTAAATATGAACTAAATTAATAATGTTATTACTGATAAAATTACCGCGTACCGGACATTTTCTCACCGGTTCCCAACTCCCAACATGCACAGTTGCACACGCACACACATCTGTGCAACTGTCATTGTACTGTAACCTACAACAGCGACGCATTACATTATCTCATCCCATCTCATCAACAGTTTAATACTCGCACACGTAGTCAGAAAAAGAGCCTCATCTTCTTTCTGATCGCATGAACGTTACGAAACAACAGTCGCTGTCATAAATCAGCCGCTCACGAACCTTGCCATTGCCGCCGATTGTTCACTTTGTATTAAAATGTCTTCTTTACTTTTCTTTTTCTCATCCTCATCTTTTTGTTGGCTGTTTGTTTTGTTTCAGCTGGCCTCTTTACCCCAGTAATGTGCCGCCACTTTTAGCTAAAGTCAAACGCAATAGCGGACTTCGTTGAAATGTAAAAATCCTAATGAATCACTCAATTCTCATTGGCTACCCGCCAATGTGGCAGGTAGATTGACAGTGTTACCCGCCAATAGCAAAATTCACCCGCATTTGGCAGGTGGTCGGGTGTTAATTTCAGGCCCTGCTGCCGTGTAAACGTGTAAACTCATTTGTGCTCCTATTTACCTATTTAAACCTGCTTTAGAGCTGGCCCACACTAAAAGATTTTTTTCCATTCACAGACAACCACAGTCTGCCAACTGTGAACACGCAATTTCACAAAATATCTCATGATCAAGTGGGGCTGTGTGAGTTTCCCCTTTAAGGGATTGGAATTTGCTTTTGAGTGGTTTCGAATTATTAAAACGTTAGCCAGATCACGGCTTTTCATCCCAGTTTTGATGTCGTCTCTGTTGATTTAATCAAACGAATACATTGGATTATAAAGATTTCAGGTCCGTGTGGCCCTAACCTTCTACCGAGCAAATTCAATCAATCTTATCGCACCTCATAACACAGGAAAATCTGATAAGATAATCTGTACTACCATCAAGATAATCAGGACTTTACCTAGGATTGTCAGCTTGTAAAGAATGTCACGTAACGCTAGATTCACCTCAGAAAAACCATTGAATGTCAAACCATTGACCATTATGTATAGTTTAAACTTTACAGCATTAGTTTAAAAAATTTAACATGATTAACAACATTAACATGTAGCCTACTTAATTGATATTGCATCAAATTGGATCAAGATCAGAATCGAATAGCAAGCTTATGAATCGAAATCATGAAATCAAGCCTTAATAAAAACATTTACCAACCATGTAAACATTCTAATATGTCAGTAAACCTGATGAATTCTGTTCAGTTATCAAATGTTTTGACAAGTATTTTTTATATGCAAAAATAACCTGCACCTCCGCCATATCTCGACTTTTTAAAAACAAGATTTGTCACCAGTATAGTACGTGCTCCACCCGATTTTTGTAGTTGCGCATATTTTGTACATGAATTGTTCTCCGATTTGTTTAAAAATATTCGAACGTCAACACCCAGGATCGCTTTGAGAACCTTTAAAGCTCTCTTTTGTTGTTTTGACAGCAAAATGAATGACAGACACATATGCTTGCTGTCACTTTAAGAGCTAGTGCACGGATTCTGTGTTCGTTATACTGGCACATACTGCTTATTAAAGACAAAACCGATGTTTAGAGTATACTCACGAAGACTGAAATTGGCACAGTTTTGCGTGTTAAAACAATATAATCCGTGAAAAATAACTTTTGTTACGGGCCAGCTGTTCTTGAGGCATCACCACACGACTGTTTAAACATCTCACACTCAGTACAGTCATAACGTTCTTGCAGGCAGAACACAGATTCATCATTCCATTCCATTATGTCCTTTATATTTGCTTTCTCTCTCTTTAAAACCGTTTATAAGTAGGAAGTAAATGTACACAGTTGTGAGCAGCAGAGCCCAAAGGGGGTAAAGGGATAGATTTATAGGCATCCTTAACTCACCCATAGCATAAATCGAATGTCTTATCCTGCCTGGTTGGACACTACACATATTGTTGAAAGTTTATGAGTGTCTTTTTAAGGGAGACATGGTTAAAAACACCCAGTATGAAATTTGGTGCATCAGGTGACATTGACTGTAGTTTTTGCACTACATCAAAGATGAACGTTCCCCTGAAGTAAGGGATAAGCCAATTTCACTTATGATGAGTTTTTCCATCTGTGAAATGTATTGTCTGAATTAAAGCTGCGCTGCTACCTACAGATTTGACCATTTAATTATAACTAGCTGTAATGTATGTTACTGTTTATGCTTGATAGGTACTTTATGATGGCGGTTGGTCTGTATGCTACTGTGAAAGAAGACAGTTTCCTGCTTGTTGCTAAAGTTTCGGAAAAAATCATTGTCAGGGTAAGTGTTCCTGCTGTTGTACCATAACCCTGACTGCAGTCCTTAAGAATTAAAAGACAACTAAATTCTGTATCTAGCAATAAATTTCCACATACAGTATACTGCCACCCCAGATAGCAAACTGACATTGAATCAACGTTGATCTGACATTGTTTTGCTCATGGAATTAACGTTGAACCAACGTCAGACGCGTCATTCTTTCAAAACTAACGGAAAATCAACTTGAAATCAACGCGTTGTTTCAACGTTATGAAAGCAAACCAATTTTCGATTTCATTTAGCTTTGACGTTGGTTCAACGTTAATTCGATGAGCAAAATCAACGTTGTTTCAATGTCATGAGAGACGTCGTTTCCACGTTGATTCAATGTCAGTTTGCTGTCTGGGACAGAGTTTTGGTCAAAACTTTTGCATATTCAGAAGAAATAATAACAGACTACTTTACTGATATAATATACAGAATATCACCCTAAAAAGTACCATAATGCACTGTGAAAACCAAGGAACCGTTTCTATTCTATTAACCGTTTTCATGAACAGAAGTTCTGGAGCACAGAACATAAATCACGAGGGCCAACTTACTACTCACAATAGTTACTTAACACTACAGATGTATTTTTTAAAAATACAAACCATTGTTTAATTATATTTCAGCATGTATATTTCAATGTATATTTGTGTATATAACGTTCATTACCTAGACAGGTAAGCTAACATCATTTATAATGTTGCACATAACAAGCAAAGTATTAATCACAATATACTTTAATTGTCATGTCGCTGGAAATAGTCATCAATATCCCAATTTGTAGTGAGTCAAGGTCCTTACTAGTGCCTGAATTTGTGTACATGACATACTGATTCACAACCCAGGAAGCTACGGAGCTGAATGAGATGCACCCAATGTGTCTTGATTTGTGTACAAAAGTGGTTCTTCAACTTTTATCATCTATAGGCCTCCAATCCAGGTCAGTTTGAGAATGATAGTGACGTGCTCTGGCAAAGAGGACAGATCCCAGAGTCTGTGGTGTGTCACGGGAGGATCGGCATCAACACGGACAGCCCCGATGAGGCTTTGGTGGTTTGTGGGAACGCCAAGATAATGGGCAACGTCATGCATCCCTCAGACAGAAGGGCCAAACAAAACATTCAGGAAGTGAGTGTGTCTCTCTGATGGTTATTTCAAAGACAAACCAAACAAGACGACATTCAATTAAGGTTTAGACAGTAGTGTTAATGGCTTTTCCAAATGGATTGCCTCCCAAAAGTGATTTGATCTGGTATTTGATTAGATCTCTCAGTCTCGAGAGATCCAATCGGAGACCTCTTGATCCCAGGGTACACATTTGAGACGTGATATTAGCAGGTCTAACTGGATCCTTATATCGAAGTAGTAACACATTAGCCCCTTCCACACATTAAACCCCTTAAATCAGCTTAGAAGTACTATAATACTGCCATAACTGTAGTACTCTATAGTAAGTGCAGAGAAGCAGCGTTGATGAATCTAGCACATTTACATAAAAAAGCAGCGATAAACAGCTTAAGCATTAAATTGGCTGAATATCATTCGTCTTACATTAGCTCGTACATGCTCATACTGGTAATCCTATTCTTTGTTCACAAATACCGGTAATTTACTGATAATGTTACAACTTTTCATACTTGAAAACTGATTTACCACTATTTTTGAAAAGGTCCTGTTCATATATGATCATATATATAAGGAATTCTATATCTTGTGCCTTGCGATGTTGTAGGTGGACTCAACAGAGCAGCTTAAGAGGATAGCTCAGATGAGAATTGTGGAGTATGATTATAAACCGGAGTTTGCCTCAAGGATGGGAATTGACCAGCATCATGAAACAGGTACGACCTAAATTAGTGTATACACTGCAGTATATATGAAACTATGTTCTGAAGACAGACACTCACCATCATCCGTCTCGCTTTGATTAGGAATCATAGCACAGGAAGTCAGAGAACTCCTGCCTTCGGCTGTGAGGGAGATGGGTGATGTCACTTGCATAAACGGGGAGAAGATCGATCATTTTCTTATGGTGGACAAAGTGAGTCTGTCAGATATTTGTTTATTAACTGTAGTAAATATGTCTAGACATGGACAGTGTGTAAAATAGTTTCGGTTGGTTTGTCTTAAAGGAGCAGATTTTTATGGAGAACGTGGGTGCTGTGAAGCAGCTGTGTAAACTCACAGATAACCTTGAGAATCGTATCCAAGAGCTTGAGGTCTTG
The DNA here is from genome assembly GCF_988280905.1 of Pimephales promelas. NCBI lineage: Eukaryota > Metazoa > Chordata > Actinopteri > Cypriniformes > Leuciscidae > Pimephales > Pimephales promelas. Next base: position 22,409,571 of record NC_142792.1, on the reverse strand, counting down.
AACACTCGCCTGGCCAAATTGAAGACGCTAGGTAGCACTCGCTCCAACAGTGGCCCTCCTGCTAAAGGGTAAGGAATTTCTTACGTTTTTTTTTAAGACTGAACCTAAGGGAAAGAAAAAGTGTTGTGCAACAGAACTTAAACATCCAAAACAATGCTGTGTTCTAGTCTAAATGCTCTCATTGTACGTGCGTACGTATGATGGTATTTTGACCAGCTGAGAACTTGTGAAGAGTTTATAAAATGTATAAAGTCAAAACAGCAGCAGGATTGCCCCCTGGCGGAAGTGGGTTCTGTAGAAGAGCAGTTTGCGGCCCAAATACACAAAATGCCCACAGCCATTACAGGAAGTGGAGCCACAGGCAGTGAACCCTCTAAGGCGACCAGACTAAGGCCCCGTCCACACTACTGCGTTTTCGTTTAAAAACGGGGACCGCAGTGTTGTAGTACTCGAGACTCGGACTCGGTCTCGAAACCATATTTTAATGGTCTTGGTCTTGTCATGGACTCGTGTCCATTTGGACTCGGAATTGACTCGTACTCGAACATTTTTTTTTTTTAGGACTCGGAATTATTCCCGAGTCCACTCGAGTTCAATTCAAAATATTTTTCATGATTATTAATGTATGTGAATAAAATATTTCTTTAAATTGATTGACACGCCCAGTGATTGGTGATTTTCTAGTGCGCAACTGCGCATGACAAATTGTAATAAAATTACTTTTAACACCACCTACTATGTGGCCTTTTTACCCTAAACTGATCATATTTTTTAAACTCTAAGTAAATTCAGTAAAAAAAAAGGATTTCTCTAAGTAAATAAAAGTAAATTAGGTAATCAACCATCACTGGTCTCGGACTCGACTTGGACTCGACCGTCTCTGGTCTCGGACTCGACTCGGACTCGACTCTCTATGGACTCGACTCTCTATGGACTCGGTCTTGACTCGGACTCGACTCTCTCTGGTCTCGGTGTCGACTCGGACTCGAGTGAGGTGGTCTCGACTACAACACTGGGGGACCGTTTGCTACGTTTGCACCTCCCTTTCAGACTAAAACGGGAAAAACGAGGACCTGAAACGGAGAAGTTTAGAAACGTTTCAGCTCCGTTTTGCGTTTTGAATCTCCGGAAGGGCGTTTTAGTGTAGACGGAACAAAACGGAGGAGTTTACAAACGATGACACAGAAGCTGACGCTCTGCTCTATGATTAGCTGTCATCAGTCATGACGTATCCTTCCCTGATTCGTCAGCCACCGTTTACACCGTCACGCGCATGCCCAGTGTTGGTGAATGGTCACGTGATCTGCGTTTTCAGTCGTTTTAATGTGGATGGAGATACGCAGATAAAATGCTGGTGTGGACGGAGATCGTATTCGTTTTAATTCTCCGTTTTTAAACGAAAAGGGAGTAGTGTGGGACAACTGAGCTCTGAAGTGTTGAGACCACCGGGATGCCAGCCGCTCTCACCAACATCAGCAGTGGATCCGCCAAGCTGGATGCCAGTCTCACTAGCATAGGGACCGCATTAATGGCTTCATGTGCAACATTCATGACGACCGGAAAACTTGGTGTGGCGTCCATGATAGTTGAAGACTGGCGTGACGGAAATGGCGGCTGGAGACTGAAAATATTTTATTATTATTATTATTATTATCATTAATAATAATATCACTGGTCTTTCAGATGCTTCCAGACTTGGGAAACTATGAACTGTAATGCTAAGGTTCACAAATGGTGTAAATATCTCAACTGTCAGTATTCAATCAGTGGTAATCATAAGAGAGCAGTAATCAGCAGCTTGAGGTCACAGTTCCTTAAGTCAATCAAACTCCATAGGAACATGTGTTACAAGCATATTTCTATTTAGATCCATAGTTACTGACTGGTGATATTCCAGTTTGAATGGAAACTTGTACTTCAACCTTCAACTTAAATCTGTTGTTCTATTGACATTTTTGTGTCACAGGAAAATCAACTTGAAAAACACACCTGGTTCAAAACTTCCATCACCAACATCACCAAAGTCACCGCCACTGCAGTCTAGCAAAGTATGTGAAAATCACATTTCTTTTCATTTTCTACAATGAATGTGACAAATATGACTGCATATTATATTTTTCTTCCAGAACTACTTCTGTGAGAGATATCATCACTGTCTTCAACACAGAGTATTCCAAGCTAGCATCATCATGCTGGTAACAACCATGGCTCTTTGGTGAGATGGTCTTCTTAAATACACACCTTAAGATATTTTGGACACAAATTAAGAATTTGTTCCCCCGGCTTATCAATTGATGGTAGGGGTTTCACAACTACTGATTTTTGCTAGTCGACTAGTTTTGCAGAACAGTCGACGACTAGTCGACTAGTCGTTAAATGGTTTATTCTAGGCGTGTGCAATATCACAAATAGTAAATGTCTCCACGATCTGCTTTTGAAGAAATATGGTAGTATCGTGTTACAGTGCATTCTATCAGTTCTGGCGCCTTCGTCTCAACTGTACAACGCGACGTAGCCTACACATCACACGTTAAGGAATAGGTACGGGACACTGCAATTCACAAAAGTTCATTGTTTGCATAAGCCTTGCCGGTTAAACATTTAATTCACGCGCTGTTCTAACGTGCGCTTTCCTGCGCGCGCAGCATACCCCCGAAGCTCACAGCCACTAGAAGCCTGTCAAACAGCGCCTGAATACTGGACTAAGTTATCTTTCAAGTCTTATTATGCTAATACTGTTAAATAAACAGAATTGGCTATGTCTAAAGTGAAAGCAAACATTTGAGAGAAAATCTGGTGTAATATGCGTCTATATTAAACACGTCGCGTGCTGGTCTAAAAGCGAGAGTAGTACTCGTATTTTCCGCACTATAAAGCGCACTTAAAAGCCTTTAATTTTCTCAATCCGGCCTTTTCTCAAGCCTTATAATCCGGAGCGCATTATATATGGATCAATTGCTCGCGCTCGTGTCCATCTTATGCCCGCTTTGTCACACGGCCAGTTCAACCTCGTATAAATCAGGTTATGTGTGTCTCCCGCTCACGAGCGCTCTCAACACACACACGAACAGACACTGCTGTCAGCAGTAGGGTTGGGTATCGTTTGAATTTGAACGATTCTGATTCCGATTCCGATTCCTTGTTTCGATTCCGGTTCCTAACGATTCTCGATTTCGATTCTTTTAAGAGGCAGGGTCAAAAAAGTTTAGCTAACCTTGCTAACCAACGGTCTTTCTGAATGAAAATACTCCTTCTGTCACAAATACTTGTCACAAATTTTGCATTTTGCCGAGATTTCGTTAATTTTTAGAAAAGTGAAGCCACACTTTGGACCGCCGACGTAAGCTACTCATGTTCGACACTTCCGGTAGACGCTTCTTCGTTGGTGTTGTTCAGCGGTTTCTTCTTCCGCTCGGCGGACTGTGAATATCGAAACTAGGAATTGAAATTTTAACTTTTGAACGATTCCAGGAAAAACGAAAAGTTAGTCCCGGTTCCAATCGATACTCGATTCTCGATACCCAACCCTAGTCAGCAGGCTGCGAATGTAAGTTACGTGCCCGCCCCAGCGCGCTCACGCTTACTAAATAAACGCCTCACCTCCGACGCCGCGCACTCGCTGCATTCCCTTTAGCACATCTAGTGGATGCATAACGCAAACCCAGTCAAACGTTTGAAAAATGTTCTAAAATAGGTCATTGGAGGTGCGCCTTATAGTGCTTATAGTATATAGTACTGCCGCTTATACTTAGAGGGATAGTTCACAAAAAAAAAAATCTATATATGTCATCATTTTGTTTCCGACTAGTCGACTAAGGCCAACAGCGCCAACTAGTGGTTGTGACAGTCGACTAGTTGATGAAACCCCTAATTGATGGTCACATTTAATTAAGGTACATTTAATAATAAAGAAAATAAATAAAATAAAACATGTCTTTCACTTATTTATCTCTGTGTATTTATCTCTAATGTAGCATTTTATATAACTATTTTTCCTGATTTATGGAGTAATAAAAAGAAATATCCAAGAAATATCTTCAGTGTTAAAACATTCAACCCAAATTTAGTAACACAGTGAAACAAGAATTTAGGACCTGGCTTCATCCAATGTTCAGATTTCTGTATATTTAATCAGATAAAGTCTCATTAGCGTAATGAAACAAACATTTCAGAAAGATTGTTATAAAAAACAATTGTCTTAATGCACTGTTTAATCAACTGGGTCAACAAGTATGGCGATATCTATTAGTTAAAGTGGAGATTTTTTTATTATTTCAATATTTTCCTTGAGATTCACTAATGTTAATAAAAAAAAAAAAGCAAAACATCCTGTTTTAATGGGAAGCTCCTTTAAGGCTTGTCAGTAAAACGGCCACTGATTGGCTAATGATTAGCAATTGTCAATGCATAGAAACAGTATCATTGAAAACATTATTAATATAAAACTGTAATTTACAGACACATTATGCATTAAGCATTATGAAATCATTTACTTGCGTAACTGCGTGAGAAACAGAACAAGCCCCGAACAAAGGGAATACTCAGGCCTAAGACAGGTGCGCTAAACAAGGTAATAAAACACAGGTGCATGAAATAAACCATAATCACCCAGACAGCAAACTGACATTGAATCAACGTTGAAACAACGTTGATTTTGCTCATCAAATTAACGCTGAACCAACGTCAGACGCGGCATTCTTCAAAGCTAAATGAAAATCGAAAATTGGTTTGCTTTCATAACGTTGAAACAACGCGTTGATTTCAAGTTGATTTTCCGCTAGTTTTGAAAGAATGACGCGTCTGACGTTGGTTCAACGTTAATTCGATGAGCAAAACAATGTCAGATCAACGTTGTTTCGATGTCATATTTCCACGTTGATTCAATGTCAGTTTGCTATCTGGGCAGTCCAGGGTAAAACATGAATGAAATGATGCACTAAGAAGGAGTGCCCCCCAGAGGCTCAAGCGGGCACTCCGGCCACAGATCGTCACACCTCATAAACGCAAACTTTCCATTTGTCCTGTTGTCGACAGACACAAGCAATGATTTAAGGCTATGATTTACCTAAAATGAGGGAACGAATTCTTAAATTTGTGTCAATATCTTGTTCTTTTTTCTCTCTCTGGATGTTATGTGCGGGACTTACATTATATTAAACTGGGAGTAATTATTTTACTTGTATCATTGTTCAGCTGATGATCATTTGGTCCCTGAACAAAAACTGTATCTCTATCAATGTATTGTATTTTCAATGAAATGTATTCTCACATCAAATTAACAATTTAGAGACTTTTACAGCTCAAATACCAAACACTGTTGTATTTAACCTATTTCACAAAACATGACAAGCTCGGCCTTCGTGTGACTTTATTTTGTCCTGTTATTTTGCAGTGTCATTTGTATTATTTCACTCCATATGTTAACATTACAAGAGGACATGGACTTCAATAACAGGTACAAATATCAGTGATGTCATCACTACAAACCAATGTGTTTGGTGCACATTGATTCAGTTAAATTACATTACTTGCCATGCACTGTCATCGCAACTTAATCGACCGTCATTTTGTGTTCTTGTCATACAGTCTCAACCACACGAATGTTATACCGCCGTACACTACACCAACGGCACTGACCACAGGTACTGTATGTAGATATTTAGAGATACTGTATAGGGCTTTTCACACTTGAAATAGTTAACTCTGGGTCTTTCCAAACCCCAGGAAAACTGAATCCTGGTTTATCTTGCTTCATGTTTTACACTACTCATAATTTACCTAGGATATTACAATTATTCGAATATGCCTCAGAAGCTGACGTGGCACGTTGCACATTCCTAAACCCTGGGTTAACCTTTATATTTACGTTGTCACTGATTAGATAAACGAAGCACGCTACCTGTTTACAGAAAGACTCTAGCATTGTGCGTTCTCATATTATACATTGCCCACTGTAGTATTTTTTTTATTTTTTCCCTGGATAGACTTGGTTTGGAAACATGTTTTCCATCAACATTTGACATTTTCCCCCTCAAACACTGAAACTAATGTTTATACAGCACGTGATTTCAGTGATTGTTCAAAGCATGTGCATAAAGGCTGCATTTACACTGCAGGTCTTGATGCCCAAATCCGATTTTCTGACTATACCCGATTTTTTTTGACGACCTGCTTACATCATCTTTTAAAAGTGACCCGTATCCGATTTTTGCATTTACACTAAACACTGCTGAAACTACCAAATGTAGACATTCTGACCCGGAAAATTAAGTAAAACAGATGCAAATAAAATTATCTAGTGTTGTTCTTTCCACAATATTTTGAAAAGTCATCAAAACCAGGGTTCTTAAGTTTTATCAATAGCTTGGAGTGAGATCACATGCGGTTAGGGGAGGAGCCCCAATCGAGCCCTGAAAGATAAGGCTTGTTCGACTTCATGCAGCTCTGCGCAGACCGATCGGCGGCTGACTTGAAACAGTGCTGACTCCACGTGACTGTGACGTATGCCATCAAAGTACCGCGAGAGCGATTCGAGAGTAGCCGGAGGACTCAGCCAGCGCAGCTTCTCAAGAGCGGCTGCACGAGCTCTGATGATGTCACAGCTGTTCCACGATTCGCCGGATTCACCGCATGACAACAATCACGTGCGTTTCGTGTTTATTCTCACACCTTTAGTTCCACTAAAGCTCACAAATCAGTATTTTATAACAGTAAACACTCTTTTCATGTAGTCGCAATGTTATATTGTGTCATGTTTATCAAAATAAAACTGATTACAAAACGTTGATTCCACGTCATTGATTATAGGCTTATTTTGAACTTTATTCTAGTTCAAACAGTTGCTGTATGAAGCAGTAAAGTATTGAATGAAAATGAGTCTGAAATATCTGAAATATCTGTTTATTTGGCAAATGTCGCACAAACACCACGTGAGCGCTCACTTCGGGAACCAGAAATTGTCCGACTTCACGTCTTCGTTTGCAGCTCCTCCCCGCCTGCACGCGGCTATTCTCGCCGATCGGTTGCATCCAGCCGCAGGCGATGTCGAGCACACCTTTAGCTCATTCAAACCCATTTCCAGTCCGCAGATATCGCGGCACCAATCAGAAACGTTGGGGCGGGCTTTACACGATGACGACAGCGCTGGGATTTTGAAGCAGATTTTGTAGCCCTACATTACAAAGATGAACGCCGCCGTCGAACATCACTCGCTCGAATCAGCTATCGCGTCTGTTTTTAAGCGATTTGAACGTTTCCTTTTTGTTAAAAACCGAGCAAAGAACAACACCGCCGGCCGCCGCTCTGCATACAGTACGTCATTTCCTTCATCGCTCTGATTGGTTTTAGGTCTACCCGCTAAAGATGGGCAGATCGATACTAATATCGATAATATCGATACCAACGTTGGTATCGGTATTGATCGATACCAACGCGAAAATATCGATACTTAAGTTTCAGTTTCTCTCGTTTTGCGACCTGACCGTGTCTAAAGAAGAGAAACAATTTTTGTTAACATGCTACTTGAAAAGAGAATTTGTTTTTACATTTTTTATATTTGTGAAGTAATAATTTTGTAACTTTGTTGAAATAAAACAGAAGTAACCAAAAGTTGTTTCTGAACAAAAGCTTTTGTAGTACTGATTTTAACCGATTAATAACCCAAAATGCAAATCACAAAAACAAAAGTCATGAAAATTCATTTAGATTTAGGTTGAAGAGGCATCCACCTTAATTATTAAAAAGTATCGGTATTGGTATCGGTATCGGCGATACTGGCCCCGTATTTACTTGGTATCGGATCGATACCAAATCTAGCTGTATCGCACACCTTTACTACCCGCGACGTCCGCTGGTGACGCCCCTCTGGAAATGATTTGTCTATGATGCTTTGCCTGGTTGTAACTGAGATATGGTCTGGTTTTAACCAGGCTATAAATTAAACTGCACAAATTGAAATTATAACAATTGGTAAATCTCATAAATGACAGAGCAATTCATCACATCAAATATAACCTACTCTTTTATATTATATTTCAAAAATATACAAAAATTACAAAACTATAACAAATTGCTTCAAACAGTTTGGCAAAACAAATCTTTTTGCATTTTGAATGTTTCTAGTCGAAATGGTATAATGATGTATTGTGTGGTGGGACATTGTGAACAAATGGACATATTAGAATATTAAGGTGTGTGTACACATATCTTTTTGCGTTTTCCCTGACATCTTTGAAAAATACAAATGCAAAGGCAATGATTAATGTATGTTTTGACAGGATATAAAATGTTACCCAGAGAACTCTGCTTTAAATACATGTAGCCTTAATGTTACTAGAAAGACTAATACAGTATAATATATCATTTAAAATAAAATGAAGAAATACATCTATATTCCTTCCCATACCCACTAATATTTCCCTTATAGTTTCAGGTAATGTAAGCTAGCCAAACTGAGCCAAAGCTCCTGGCCTGGTTGCAAAGTAGTTGTCGCATTTTTGACTGCATCAATAATAATGTATATGATGGGCTATATATTAAATGTTCTAGCCTAAAAATATTCAACATGACATCATGACTTTTGCGTAAACATATACGCCACTTTCGAGTCCGGTGGCGTGTTATCTCTACGCATTTTGAGCTATCCGCGTGTATCCGCGTGTATGCGTATATGTCTACGCCATTAACGTCCGCGTCATTCCGCGTCTCTGTATACGCTCCAGTCAAATCTCCAGTCATAAATGCCATTAACCCCAGTGACGGTTAGGTTTAGGTTGAGGTAAGTCATATATTTATATAACGTTAAGTCAACGGCGTTCATAAACACGCTGGAAGGCGATTATGCGTCTTGATAGCACGCCAAAAATGGAAATACGAATTGGCGTGGCATACACACACTACTTCATGAGATCAGTCTGAAATATTAGACAAGCTTTCTTCCCTTCTCCATCACGACGTGTGTTCGCAACATGTTGTTAGTTACCTTGTAACAAAAATACGGTGGACGAGAATGTTCCGTCAACTTCCGTGTGTTCGCGCGTCTATGTTGCCTAACGAACGCAATCTGTCCGAGAGATACGTGCTGGCGACAGGAAACTTCACTTTGTGTGCCTACGCCTCGTATATAACGTTATATATAAAGCTTGCAGGACATCTTGGTTGGCGTTGCCTTTTTCAGCGTGAGAAATACACGGTGTGGCGTGTGAACTGGTTGAATTGCGTGTCTCACGGCCATTGCGTGGGACTTGAGAACCCTGTCAAAACATTGGTCTCGTACAGCGAAGAAAAAGAGAAGAGCCCTTGTTGGCACTGCAGCCACGAGCACTTAAAACCGTGGCTCCCCATATCTTGTGAAATGTCTTCAAATACGGATTTATTTCTGTTACCCAGCATTTTTGCCTGCACTCTTCGCCCCAGACACTCACTGTGTGTATCCTTTGTCTTCCGTCACGCCTATAATCGCGCACTTTTTTAATGGCGTGCGACTCGCATTTACTGGGGAATATCCGATTTGTCTGCTTACATGGCACACGCAAATGCACGTATCCGATTCATATCCGATTTATTACCACATGAGTGAGGCCTGAATCCGATATGAGAAAATCGGAATCCATGCGTTTTTTTCCCTGCTTACACGTTCAGCGGTCATATCCGATCTGTGCCACATGAGAGGAAAAATCGGATTTGGGTTACTTGAACCATGCAGTGTAAACGAGGCCTTACTGTGGCACCCACCCCTGGTCCTGGAGCGCCCACAACTGTACTCACCAATCTGACCCAACTATTTCAGGTCTTTAAGACTCCACTTATGAGCTAATGAGTTAAATTAGGTGTGTTTGATTAGAGAGAGATACAAAGGGCCCTATTTTAACGATCTAAGCACATGGTCTATAGCACACGGCGCAAGAGTGCTTAGGGTGTGCTGACACCACTTTTGCAAGTTTAACGACGGGGAAAATGGTCGGCGCTCAAGGCGCATGGTCTAAAAGGGTTGTCCCTATTCTCTTAGTGAGTAATTGGTGTGTTTTGGGTGTAACATGCAACAAACCATTCAGAGTCTCATCTCCCATTCCATTTAATAGCCAGTTGTGCTCGCGCCTGATTTGCTATTTACCCCATGTTGCAAGCAAAAAGACTGAACGAACGTATCAGCGGATCAGCGGATCAGTTGCCTCAAAAGCAACGTGGCAACAATGTGCCTGAACAAACCTCATTTGCATATATTTGCAATTTAAACAACTGCGTCAGGCTGAAACTAGCAAAAAACACTTGCGTCGTGCCTGGCACCGCATTGCGCCGGGTGTATGATAGGGCCCATAATGTTAAAGGGTTAGTTCACCCAAAAATGAAAATTCTGTCAGTATTTACTCACCCTCATGTTGTTCCAACCCCGTAAGACCTTCGTTCATCTTCGGAACACAAATTAAGATCTTTAAGATATTAAGATCGCTCCTGCATACAGTCCATAGGCTTCTTGAGGGACTGGCTCTTGCTGTCTTTGAAAAGTCATTAAAGACATCGTTAAAATAGTCCAAGTGACTACAGGGGCTCAATCTTAAGTTTATCAAACGACGAGAACACTTTTGTGCGCAAAAAAACAACAAAAATAACGACTTTATTTCAACTATTTGTTTATTTCTCCCTCTGCGCGAGTCAGGTTACTAGTTTAATAGCGTAAGCTTCTGTTATTGTACGTCACACGCATCACACACACATGACCAGCGTCGGCCAATAGTGAGCCTACGTGTGACGTAGCTCTACGCAATCACACTACGTTAACTGACTTACAGGCTCATGGAAAAGGAAGTGAATAGTTGAAATAAAGTCGTTATTTTTGTTGTTTTTTTGCGCACAAAAGTGTTCTCGTCGTTTGATAAACTTAAGATTGAGCCCCTGTAGTCACTTGGACTATTTTAACGATGTCTTTAATGACTTTTCGGGGACAGCAAGAGCCAGTCCCTCAAGAAGCCTATGGACTGTATGCAGGAGCGATCTTAATATCTTAATTTGTGTTCCGAAGATGAACGAAGGTCTTACGGGGTTGGAACAACATGAGGGTGAGTAAATACTGACAGAATTTTTCATTTTTGGGTGAACTAACCCTTTAAGAGTGGGTTTACTCTGGGGTTGGGAGTATTGGGTACTCCAGGACCAGGGTTGGGATTCACTGATTTAAGGCACTCTTATTGAGTGTCCAAATGTCCATTGCTAAGCATCTAGTCATAACGTTTAGCACTGCAGTGTTAACACCACAAAAAGCAGTGCTTACCCCGGGTAAAAAAATCAGTGCAACCCTGCTTTTAAATCACAAGTCTGAAATGTTCCCCAACCCAGGTATAAAGTTTAGATGATAATCCAGGGTTACGCAGTGTGAGAAGCCCTTATGTTTGGTTGGTCTGTATATTTTGATCATTGTTTGTCTTATATGGTGAATTTAATCTTGACTGTTTGCAGCGTTCTCCACCACACATCCTGGTCCCTGGCCTCCAGACATCGATTTCTCCAATGTGTTTTATTCAGATGAGGTCTACTGCTGTCCTTCGCCTTTAATTCATGATCATAACACCCAACCGACAGACACAACCATGCCCTTTGACTTTCTTTCAAAAACAATACAAGGTCAGAGTCACAGTAGCAGCGTTCAATCATCGAATAGTCTATAATATATATATTTTTGGTTGACTTCATGTTATGTTTTATTTGTTCTCTTTCAGAGAAGTGGTTAGGACAACTGCCAGACAAACTCAAAAATTCGACTGATTGTAAGTTGACCGATTAAAAGCCTGTTCATGCCAAGATTAAGGATATTTTACTGTACCTCCTTTACACTGAGACTGAAATGTTGTAATATGGACAACATCATTGTTTAATTTAGAGGCTTTTTTCATTACAAATGGCCTCAGTGTGAGTAGTTTTGGTGCAAAAATAATAGTTTATGAATGTCTCCCTAGGATAAATCCATTTTGTCAAACCATTTCTTATTCCTCATAGCAGAATGAATTAGAGCTGTTGGCCACAATAAAGACTCACACCTTTACGTCTTTACTCATATCTTCTTCACAGGGACAAACACAACTATACAGTCCATTCGCATAACACAAAATCAACAAGTTATAGACCAGCAGTACTGTCACCAAGAGGACTGTGGGTAGGTAGCAAATTTGCATCTTCAATATACACAAGAAGTATTTTTTAGTATAAAACACTCGTCATGCTGTGACAAGTCATATATTTCCCTTTATGAGATCCATACCTAGCTATTTCTGAAGATCATATTCACATCAGGGTCCTGATCCTGAAAGTTGTGTGGTTGGAACGACAGCTCTTAAAGCATAGGTTCTTGTTTTTATGACATGGACTTAAAAAAAACATTATTTTGATCAAAATAAGCAAGCTAGTTTAGTTTATTCTGATTATTTACTAATTTAATGTACACCTTTTAGTTTGTCAAGAGATTTAAAAGGTGCCATTTTTGAAGAGTGTGCATGTGCGAACATGGAAATAAACTAATTACGTCCGTAATTTGAAGCAAAAAAATCTTGCATTAATTCTATCTCGAATGAATTAATTAAGATAAGTTATTATCCACCACCTGCATTACATCATTAACATGGTTGAACAACAAATTTGCAACAATATGGTTTCAGGAAATGGCTGCGACTAGCTAGTTGATTTCTTGACTTACTTTACTAAAGTTATCAAAGAATGTTCTATAGTAATGCATTTGCATTTTACCCATTGATCTATGTTTTGTAGGAAGGGAAACTACAAGTACCTCATTCCCCTCAGTAAACACATCCCACCCAACATGCCCATAACCCTCCAAATGAGGTGAGTAAACTGTTCATATACTCCACACAGTCTTGGTTATTAAAGCTGGAACATTTGCTAAGCTCAGTATAAAATTGACAGTTTTATCTATTAAACGTTTTTTTTTTCATACTGAAGAAACGTGGTTCTAAGCTTTTTTTGCATAATTCTGTTATTTTTCTTTGGTTTTCCTTCAAAGTTTATATTTGTTTGTTATCTGGCATGAATTTTTTTACATCTCAAAAAGCTGTAATTTTAACAAACGGGTTGGAAAATGTTTCATACCAGCTGTATAATGTTCAAAATAAAAATCATTGGACATGTGTTCATGTTAATATAAAGAACCGCGGCCTCATGCTGGTCAGGTGGGTGAATCAGAGCCACATCGCACTCCTGCTTGTGTAATATTTTTAGACAGACCGTACATTATGAAAAACAGTGTCTGCATATGTGAATCACATTCTCATTGATATGAATGAGGGTTTTTGTTCCCACACTTGATCAGCACAAATGAACTGCTGGTGATCTACTTGTGTTCACATGATGAGAGCGAACAGTGCTCCACAGTCCTCGATTACAACAGCTTAGAGTCAAACACTGCCCTCAACACACAGGTACTTCAGCACTTACAATTATTAATTTTTAATGAAATAATAATATTCTATATTCATAATAGTTCAAATACATCATACATTTAGAATAATTCTGTAACAATTATTGATAACTCCCCCCTCCCCCCCCCTCAGAATTTATTATTGATTCTGTTAATGAAAATCATTATCATATAAAAAATCTGATCACATTTTATTTAATTTCCAAAAAAAATGGTTATTGATTTCATCATGCATTTGTTAAAAGTCTATCTTTTCCTTAGGGCTACATACATAAGTGGACATTGGCGGTGGCCAATCACCATCGCTCCTCTTACTATTTCCGCTCTTCAGTTGCTGTGAGTTCCTGTGCATCTTTTTTTGTTGATCTCTGAATGAACGCTGTCTTTATTTAAAGACTTTAATCAGGGTGAACACCATATTTAAAGGGATACTTCACCCCTGGAAAGATGAATGTGTATTTAAAATGGCTCGTTTATGTAGAAGAAATGTGAAATTATTTTTGAATTTGGAGCTTTCTAGACTGAGAAAAGCCAGAAAATGTGTTTTTGGCTTATGTGGATGAAAGACAACAACTCCCAGAATGCACTTGCTTCACTGCCCTAGGAGGCCACGCCTACCGGTAACTAGGGTTGGGTATCGTTTGAATTTGAACGATTCCGATTCCTTGTTTCGATTCCGGTTCCTAACGATTCTCGATTCTGATTCTTTTAAGAGGCGGGGTCAAAAAAGTTTAGCTAACCTTGCTAACCAACGGCCTTTCTGAAGGAAATAATCCTTTCTGAAGGAAATACTCCTTCTGTCACAAATACTTGTCACAAATTTAGCATTTTGCAGAGATTTCGTTATTTTTAGAAAAGTGAAGCCACACTTTGGACCGCCGACGTAAGCTACTCATGTTCGACTCGCGCGGTTATGCCAACACTTCCGGTAGACGCTTCTTCGTTGGTGTTGTTCAGCGGTTTCTTCTTCCGCTCGGCGGACTGTGAATATCAAAAGTAGGAATTGAAATTTGAACTTTTGAACGATTCCGGGAAAAACTAAAAATTAGTCCCGGTTCCAATCGATACTCGATTCTCGATACCCAACCCTACCGGTAACAGAGCGCAGTAGTTAAACAACAAGTCTAGGCTACTAGTGAGTCTCCATGATGAGTCTGCCCGAAAATGTGTTTCAAGATCGCCCAAAACGTCAGAGATTCGGCTTTTGTGTTCTACAGTCGCTATTCATTATGTTTACTGTGGCGAGCAGGACGAGTGAGGGCCGCGGGAGAATGGTGTGAGGTCTGTGGCGTGATTACCGATGTGAGACGAACTCATATCTCATATCTCTCTCACGGAGGAGCGGGAATTTTCTTTGCAATGTTAAAACGCACATCAACCGATCACTTGTTTAGCGTTCATGTAAACACTACATTCAGATTCACCAATGGAATGAATTCAGTTAGATTGCATGTAAACAGTGAATGGCGACTGCAGAAAGCAAAAGCTGAATCCCGGACATCGACGGCCGGACATGTCCGGGAAAAAGAGGACGGTAACCCCTACTACTCAGCTTTCTCCACAGAACAAGAGCCTGCTAGCTTAGCTTCCAAAAAAAAGATGGCTGACACTATGTGTTCATTCTGTGAGTGAGATCCTCCCTCTATAGGCGGGTTGAGGACATGCGGGACAGACCCTACTACTGACTGTAGTTTTAAGCCTCTAGACAAAAAATCCCCCGATGACGCAAAATGACGATTTTTGCAGACAAAAACATAAATCTCCCGTCTCAGGGGGATATGAGGCTGGAAAGCACAGTAATTTGAAAATACTACAGGTTTTCTACAAATACAAAGCTAAATCCAGAAGGATCCCTTCAATATGGCATGAATGAAAATTACATTGTAAGGGACAGGAGTACAGTCTGTCCAGTGGACTAAAATTCAAGGCTTGTGAAGATCAGAGGTGAGCTTAAAGGGTTAGTTCACCCAAAAATCAAAATTAAGTCATTAATTACTCACCCCCATGCTGTACCAACCCCGTAAGACCTTCGTTCGTCTTCGGAACACAAATGAAGATATTTTTGATTAAATTTGAGAGCTGTAAAAAGGGACTGCCTCTTGACGGCCCAGAAAGTCAATGAAGAAAATGTTTAAATATCCCAAGTGACTACCGTGGCTCAACTATATGTTTATCAAGCGACGCGAATACTTTTTGTGCGAAAAAACAAACAAAAATAACGAGTTTATTCGACTATTTCTTTTCTTCCTTGTAGGCCAGAAACGAGATTTCCTTAGATTTCCACGACGCATGCGCGAGAATTGCGATCTGAAGTGTAAAGCAGATCGCAATTCTCGCGCATGCGTCGTGGAAATCTCGTTTCTGGCCTAGAAGGAAGAAAAGAAATAGTCGAATAAACTCGTTATTTTTGTTTGTTTTTTCGCACAAAAAGTATTCGCGTCGCTTGATAAACATATAGTTGAGCCACGGTAGTCACTTGGGATATTTAAACATTTTCTTCATTGACTTTCTGGGCCGTCAAGAGGCAGTCCCGTAGGCAGCCAATGTGGTAGTTTTACAGCTCTCAAATTTAATCAAAAATATCTTCATTTGTGTTCCGAAGACGAACGAAGGTCTTACGGGGTTGGTACAGCATGGGGGTGAGTAATTAATGACTTAATTTTCATTTTTGAACTAACCCTTTAACAGATGAAATATTAATCAGACTGTACTTCTGTCAATGTTAGTGTCTATTTAAATATAAAGTCTATTTACATAGAAACCAATGTAGATGATGTGACTAGCAGCATGACATATTTTGTTAGTAGTGACATGTTTCTTTCACACAGGGTCTGGCTGATTGTAGCACCGATCCCAACTACGCAGAAGTTTTATTTACTGACTACCACTTCCAGTTCTACCGTCGCTGTGACTGATCAACACCAGATGATGCTGCTGTCAACAGCCCTTCAAAAGCAACATCCAGTGACTTGACTGCATTAGTAGGCCACACAAACCGCAGGTTGTACATTAGATAGAAAGAACATCTTTCGTGGGCTGATCTTTTGTTGCTGAAAAAAAAAAGCAAATAGGTTTCATTTTAGTTTATTCTTATTTTACTGTTTTTTTTTGGAATCAGAAGGAAAACCTCTGAACTCCAACGTGATGAGTAAAGTAGGTCTTCAGTTTTGATTTGACATGCATATTTAAACAATAAAGAGATGATGTTTGTTTTGTACTGAACCATGCAATCAAATGATCTTTTGCTATAGTAGACTCGCACTGTGTTACTGTATTGAACTAGTTCATATGTAAACCTGTAGACCAAACAATCACTCAACTACAAAAACTGTACTACTGTACTAACTGTACTTAAATAAAGTCTAGCTGTATGACATCTGATTATTTTGGAAGTGGGGACAAATGGGAACACTTGATATTTAACAATATTATTGCTCTGCCTGCATTGACGCCATTATGCGAACTGAACTGAGCTAGACGATGACATCACTGGTTTCTCCAGAGCGGATATATATATATATATATATTTAACTAAATTAATAAAAAATTTTACAACAAAAATGAAACATCACTGAACTTAAGCTGGACTATGACACTATTTTCTTCTAGATCTGCTGTACAGCAGAAACAAACTTTCTTGCATTATTTTCCTGTTATCGCTGTGAAGCTGTTTTGAAACAATCTGTATTGTAGCGCTATATAAATAAAGGTGACTTGACTTGACTAGAAGTCAAATTCTTTTTATAGCCAAAGACTTCTAGCTACTGTAAATCCCTGGGAATTAAGTGTTTTGTAATAAAACCGGCTAAAACAGCATGACACATTGAACTTATTAAACGGGTCATATAATGCCATTTTTGTACAAGTTAATATGAATGTTTAGGGTCTAAATGAAAACTTTGTAATATACTTTTATTAAAAATTCTCATTGGTATTTTAAGAAAACACCATATTACCTGGTCAAAATCAGCTCTTATTTCCAGCACTCCGTTTCAGTGCATATGCCTTTAAATAATAAACCACGCCCCTCTGTTCTGCGGGCGTGGACGCCAGTGGAGTGTTGCATTGACAACAGTTGAAAGTTTTGGAGAAAGAATGGCAGCGGGAGTCTCTAGCCATGTTTCCATCCACTTGTCAATCGTATTATCTAAAAATGGGTTAAAAAACTCATGCGGATAAAGCTGGTGAAAGTTTGTTTCCATCCAACGGCTTTAAAGCGAATAAAAACCAGTACGTAATGATGTCACATGCTGTTTTGCGATCAAATTGTTATATCGAATTGATTTGAGACATTTTAAGGTGTTTCCATTTATTTTCGCACTGAATCGAACAACATTTAAGCAAACTTTTGCGAACAAAGTTTTGTTAGACAAAACGGATCGTGCCAGCTACCAAAAATGATGAATATTTCACAAGTTGAAGGCTAATAATGCTTATGTGCCAGCTAATAGCGACATATGAATGGGATAATGTATGCGAGGCGGTTGTTGGTTGTATTCGCTATAACAACCGCCTCGCTATATATTATCCTGCTTATTAGCCTACATATAAATCAACCAAATAAATCAATAATTTGACACAAAATATTGACTTAAAAACGAGTTTATTGATTTAAAAACGAGTATTGCTTCTGCTAAAGAAAATAGTCTGTTCCGTCTCTGAACTGCGTCCATGGCAACGGTGTGTTATACTAGAAGCGCCGCAGTCTGTTAACTAGAAATAACAGACCACATTCTACATTACAATTCAACCAAGCCAAGTAAAAACAAGCAAAACTAACCTAAGAAAACAACGACGCTATAAACATTGCTATGATGATGCCGATGCCCGTTTATGCCCGACGACAGCGGAGGTGACTGTGGCGTGGGAACGACAGCGCTCCATCAGTTCTGGGAGATCGTGGTTCACGGAAATCCTTTGGTTGAAGCATCTTTTTGCTTTGTCCACTTACATCTGTCTTTGTTGACATCCGCCATGTGTGCGCAAACAGACTGGCCGGAAATGAACTCGTCTTCTGACGTGTTGCAACCATAAAAGGGCATAAAACTTAATCGCAATTCATTATTTATTCGGCAAATAACGTTTCCATCAGCTTTTATCGCATTAGCCGTATATCGATCAAGAGAAAATCCGATGAGACCGAACGTATTTCATTTGAGTCGATTTTCATGAAATTTCATCGAATTTTACTGTTTCCATAAGGCATTTTTCATTCGATATCACTTAATTCGGATAAAAACGTGTCGATGGAAACATGGCTTCTGACAAGGGGGTAATCCGTCGTCTGGAAGTTGAAGCCTCGCGGGAGCTGACATCTTGTAGCAGAACTTCACTTGCGTTAGCATTCCCATTGATTCCCATTCATTTTGGCGTCACTTTGACAGCGAATAACTTTACATCTGAGGCGTTTGAAGATCCCATTTGTCCTTTATTTATTTCTAAAGAAAGAAACACAACAATGTATAAATAGCGCCATTACCTTGTAGCTTATGTTATGGCCCCGTAGAAGCAGTTTTAGTGAAAGTAGGCTAACGATTGCGTCATACCCACGCGACTCTCTGTCGCACAGTAGAGAGATTACCGTATGGACATGAGAAGAAGCTCGCACGCAATCAGGGAAACGTGGAGGCAAAATGACAAAATAATTAATCAGAATACCTAGCAAAAGTGTCTCCTGCTCCTAGCTCATGGACAGCTCCTACTCACACTCTCCGCCTCTGCATGTTCCGGAAGGGAATGATTCAGATTTCTCATGCCACAGCCACTAGAAGACAGACGGGTCACTCACGTCCCACTACGTAGTCAAGCTCTGTTTGAGTCTGTGCGTCAGGGACGGAAGTGCTAAAAATCGCCAAATAAGTTCCAATGAGATCGCTCTGTCCATTTCTTTTACTGTCTATGGTCTCTGAGGACACATCTGTGCAACCGTATCAGTTTGAACCGGAGTCGCACCGGAAAAAGATAATGGCTGCAAAGAAGTTCGACAATTAAAGGGTTAGTTCACCCAAAAATGAAAATTAAGTCATTAATTACGCACCCCCATGCTGTACCAACCCCGTAAGACCTTCGTTCGTCTTCGGAACACAAATGAAGATATTTTTGATTAAATTTGAGAGCTGTATAACTACCACATTGGCTGCCTAAGGGACTGGCTCTTGACGGCCCAGAAAGTCAATGAAGAAAATGTTTAAATATCCCAAGTGACTACCGTGGCTCAACTATATGTTTATCAAGCTTTTTGTGCGAAAAAACAAACAAAAATAACGAGTTTATTCGACTATTCCTTTTCTTCCTTGTAGGCCAGAAACGAGACTTCCTTAGATTTCCACGACGCATGCGCGAGAATTGCGATCTCCTTACACTACTTCAGTTCAATTCTCGCGCATGCGTCGTGGAAATCTAAGGAAGTCTCGTATCTTCAGCGGTTCAAATTTAGGAACATCAGAATGATTTCTGTGTTTATTATTGCACCCAAGAACAGAACAACACAATCGCTTAGACGCCATTCAGTGTATCAACAATGACGGACTATAGTCTATGATGACAGCTCGCTCAGGCGGGGTCTGTGTTGAAACACTGCTGTCAATCAACAACCGTGGGAGGGGCGTGCGACCGTGTGACGTCACACAGCGAACGGCTCGATTTGAGGCAGGGGTCAACATAAAAGGATATTAAAACAAAACCATAGGATGGATTTTTATCATTAAATGACAACACACATTGCAGTACAATCAACTTGTAAAAGTGCATCTACCATTATATGACCCCTTTAACAAAATAATTTAAAGAGAGTGTGTATCATTTGATTTCTTTAATGTATTTTTTTGCAATTATTTCTAACAGTGGAAGAAATCTTTCCTCTTTCTCTTTTGTCTCCCTTTCTCTCCCTCTCACTTCTCTGTCTCTTCTTTCTTCTTTTTCTCTGGCCTTCTGTTCTAGACTCTTCTCATGCTCTCGTCGCTCTCTTTATTTTCTTTCCTTGTTTTCCTCCATCTCTCTCCAGCGCCTCTCCTCCCTTTCAATGGCATATCTTTCTCTTTAAGCTTCCCTCTCCTCCATCTCTTGGATCAGCTCCACCACTTCTTTTCTTTTCCTCCCTATTCTTTTACGCTCTGACATCACTGAGGATGGAGAGATAACAGCAACATCCGGGCCAGATGAGGCAATAAAGCTGGCTGGTGTGATGGAGGGTCTGGAGGTTACATCCCCATCCTCAGTCTGTGGACATTTCAGATCCTCTAAATATTTGTAAACAGAATATCAAGACAGTTCATTATATTGTAAAACATAACATTTGTTAAATGATTGCATTACGGGGCCAAACATGAGGATGATTCAATCATGACAGAATTATAATATTGGTATATAACTATAATTAAAAAAAAAAAAAAACTTACATTATATTTTTGTTTAAGGTTTTCCCCTTTTTTCTGAACAGCAGACATTTTGCCCTCAAGGCTGTGCTTTGTGACAAAACTCTGCAATAAATGCACATAAATCAAGCATAAAAGGAATGCAGTAAGAGCTTGAGTAGAAATGTTTACATCTACAAATAAAGTACCATTGAATCTACAGCACTTGAATAAAATTACATAGTACATTTGTTTTGTGTACTTAAAACCTTTAATTGCAGTGTTTCTTTTTCCGGTGAAGAGGGCTTCATTATCCACTCTCCACTGTATAAGAACACGGGTGTGTTCATCAGCGCCTGCAAAATCCACACAGAATTTAACATGTGATGAACTATGGTGAATCTATTAATGTTACATTGAGAAGTTGAGGTAACGCACACTTGTTAACAGATATTTCATAATAACAACACTGGTAAAGGAAAAATAAAATTGTTTCAATTTACTGATTTCATTAAAATGCCAAACAACAAACATCTTTGCTTAAAGGTGGAATACCTAAGATTTAGATGCCGCTAGAGGGCGCTACATTCAAAACAACAACAACGGCTTTGCTTGATGACGCCGTGGAGGAACGCGGAATGATGGGAACTGTTGTTTTCAACTCCACCGTGGATTAATCAGTCAGACGGGAATCGACAATTAGTTGTCATGGATGAGGTAAAGTTCGATTTCTATAAACGTTGCGTTTAATGACATGCTTGTTTTTGAAACTGAAACAACCGCAAGAAAAGTCAGGTTTAAAAGTAAATTAGTTATCACAGATGTTTCTGTACGAGTCACTGGACGAAGTGACTTATTTTTGTCTCAAATCGTTGCTAATGGATCCTGACTTCGCCCTATGCTGCAATATAGCATTCATTTACAGAAATCAGCTGCTTGAATAACAATAGCTGATGTTATTAGATTTTTCAGGTGAGATTCTCAATTGATTCAGTTAACGGATGATGATCTGAGGTAAAGTTTTCCGAATGTAGACTCAGCAGCGATTGTATTTAATTGTACAGTACAATCATAACATAGAACCGACGTTATCTTCCTTTCATGCCATTAAACATAACAATATTGCTGGCCATACACTGATGAGAAAGTGCGCGTCCGGTGTTACCTGTTGTCCCAAATGTGGGTGTGCGACCCCCTTTACAGCCAACAGTTCACATTTTGAGAATAAATGAAAAGAATAATTGTGCTCCATTCCATAACAAATGCGCGACACAAGCTGACGTTTGTTGCTTGATAGACGCTAACGTACAACTACAACTTCCGCATTTGTTTAGGACTACACGCAGGACGAGCAGAAACCGAGGTATCACGCGATTGACTGGCGACTCCCAGCTCACCCCTGCCCACACGCCCCTTTTCCTTGGTTAAAATCTAAATTTTCTCGCGATTTAAACATTGTTTGAAACATTTGGAATATTGTAAGTTATCATCTTAACTAAATATATAACACTGGTCTTGTGATTTTGGGATATTTTAATGCAAAAATCTTAGGTATTCCACCTTTAAAGAAAACAGTGTTAGCTAGCTGAATAGCTTGGTCTATTCTGTAATAATAATGATACAACTATACTTTTCTGAATTGGCTGGAAAAGGTCACCCTCAATTTACATTATTTAAACTTTTAACATGTCAATCGTTTACTTATATGATGTTAAACAAATACAATTTAGGCCCTGTTTACATGAGAACGATCGTGGGTGAAAACGTAAAAATATTTTATCAGATGTGCCTTTCGTTTACACGGCGCCGGCGTTGTTGGGGCTTAAAAACGCAAAAAAGTGAAACCACCCTCCAGAGTGAAAATCTTAAAAACGTTCCACCACCGCGTTCCCGTGTAAAGGGTAAAAATGCAAAAGTCTGCTAGACAGTATGTGTGGCAGTGCTTTACATCACCACCTAGCCGCCTAGAGTGCATACTACATCAAATTTCACACACTTTTGCATCACCATATGCATGCGGATTTCCCACCCATAACGCTCCTTTTTGAGACTCTCCTCATGTGTTTGCAATTTGACTATAATGATGCATTTAAAAGTTAATGGCTCAACGTATCTTTTGTAAAGAACTTTTAAAGTTAGATACTGATAATTAATCACTCAAGCCTCTTTATCTAAACCTCTCAACATAACCGCGGGACTCACGCGTCCTCCATGTCTGTAGTTGTTTTTAACACTTTTTACTCGTGTTTGTAGTTCTAACCGAATCCTCGTCCAGCGCACGATGGGTTGTGGGCAATATCAGCCGTTAGAGTGTGCATCGATCTGCCCTGTATCTAGGGCTGGGCGATATATCGCACGATATTGTTATGCGCATCTAATCAGTAAAGCCGGTTCCTTGATTAGTAGTAAATCACCTTCACCTGCTTTCAGATGGAGCGGCATTTACTACAAAGAGCCGTAGTTCACTGACAAGCTGAGCCATATCGCGTAAAAATATTAAGGACATGTCGCCAACGGTAATTAATGCGATATGGCTCAGCTTGTCAGTTAACTACAGCTCTTCGTCACAACAAAATCTCCCGTGTTAAATTAACACACCTGGGAGTGTATATGAGTCCACACTCAAGAGTGATAAAGTTAATGAGATAATTAAGTGATTAATTGAGTTATGATTTAGCATTATGCCTAAAGCAGAATTACAAGGAGAAAATCTAAAATTGTAAGCCACCGTTATGGAGATGAGTGTTTGCTTTAGTTGGGCTCTTGACACTTATATAATTAACTTTAGACTTTTGTTTGGCTGTTGTATCTGAGTTATAACTGCCTAATGAACAAAGAAAAAAAAAACGATGTATATATTATGATATTCATAGTTTGAACTTAATGTTTGTGATTTATGTTGTTGGTTACATTAGAACTGAGATTATGGATAAATAGTTAGAATTTGAGATATAATATAAAGGATTTCTTAAAAGTTGTAAAATAAATAAACATTTATCTTGACGTCTGTGTGTGCCTTTTCCTTTTCAGGCACACACAGACATCAAGATTCAATCAATGCATCTCAACAACGGTGACGAGCAGAATATTCAATTAGGAAAAGTAAAGTACATAGACAATTCAGATCATAATTTATTCATACTGCAATGCATTATGGGAGCCATTCATGAGTTGTGATTGGTGGCAACAAGGATTATATTGTCACCACGGTTGAGATTCACAGGCTGATTATTGATGTCTGTGTTTCTAAATATAGATGAAAGTGATTTGATCAGAAAAAGTTTTGTAACAGCTTGCAGTTACATTTGTCTTATTAGCTCTTTGTACTGTGTAATACTCCGTTCTACCACTGGGGGGTACCCTAGTAAGGAGGGTTCCTAGCAGCATAAAATGGTAGAAGAAGTAGAGTAAGGAAGGAAGGATGTGTTAAGCACATGGAGAAACTTTCCTACTAGTGTGGTCATGTTTTCCCCTGATTTGAGGAACATGTGGTTCTTATGCTCAAAAGTAAGTGGTCAGTTTGTACTTTGTTTGTATGTGTAATGTTTGGTGGTGTGTCAGCAAATGAGATGTAAATGTGTTATGGTGGCACTCAGTTTGTTTGTTTGTTTGATGCAGAGGGTTCGTCGTGCAGGCATGAGGCAGCAACTCAACTATAACTAAACCCTCGACCAATATGGAATTAATTGTCTACAATCACACCTTTGGCATCTGCTGTTTGTGCCTTGAACTACAGTTTGTCCTAGTATCAACCGCTGCTTGGACACTTGGATTCAGACCATTGTGAACTCTTCCTCTCTATGCTTAAGTACAGTTACTTGTGGGACTCTAAGGACTGAACTCTTGGCTACCAAAGACATTATTGGGAAGAGCTGAATTAGCCCTATTGTCTTGTAAATGAATGCCTCATGTATTTTGTATGGTTACTGACTGAATGCTGATTTATGGTATAATACACATGGCTCATTGAAATGTGAAGTCTCTGGTCCCTCACTTTATTATGTAGCAATCTTTCTTAGCAAGCTTTCTTAAAAGTAGATGTTACAGTTTTATTAAATGTTTTGGATTATAAGAAAAATACGATTATCATTCGCTGTAGAACTACTAAACTGTTACTACTAACTATGCAGTGTCCTGTTCCCTGTTTTCAGAGCACAGAGGTTACAGTCGTAACCTAGATGTCCCCTTTCAAAAGGGAACTCGCACTGCCTCTGTTACTAGCTGCCTCAGCATTAGCTGGACCTGAATCACCTGGCACAGATGTCTGTCCCTCTTCCCTTGAGAACAGGGCAAACAAGAGCAAAGTTTTCTCAAGGGAAAAAACATACAGTTGGCACAACTTGTGTATGTCATCTGATGTCAATATCTTAGAAACGAATCCACGCACTTCTTGAAACGCTTATCACTAGCCATAATTGTTCTACCTTTTTCAGATGATTATAAATCAGACAAAACAGTCCCGAAGACAAAAAGAGGATGACATGTTCTCTAGGTGCCACCTTTATACTTCTGGGTCACTCTAGTAAGTGACATTACAAGCCGGTAAATTTTGATTGCCGTGTGAGGATATTTTTTTCAGACACTGGTTCGTGTAAAGGGGGCGTGTTCCCCAATAGCATCATCGATGCGGTGCGAGTTCACTTTCGAAAGGGAACATGAAGATATGTGACCTTTAGGACATTGGCTCAGTACAAAAAAAATGTAAAGTGTAGCGCAAAATTAAATTAACAGCATCTTTTAATATTTTGTATCTTATATTATACTGTTAGGTATTTACTCTGAAGCCATTAAATATGCATGGATGGCTGTGGCTTTACATTCACTTCAGAATTCAGTTGGTCTGCCTTTACTAGCAAACAAATTCCTATATTTATAAATTTATTTATTAATACAATATATTCTGTAATGTATGAAATGCTACTCCCATGTAGAGTCTGCATATATGCTTTGAGAAAAACTACAAATTGTTGAGATGAATGGATTTTAGTGTTTTGTTCTTTGTCAGTATTTTTACCAGAGCAAGTCATAGGAAGGTACAAAAAGGTCCTGAAGTACCTGTCAAAAGGAGCAACCAAAACGGAGGCATACCAAAAGTGCGATGTGGATAGGAAAACGATTGTCGATACGTCTGCCATTGCTGAGTTGGGAGCCTGTGACATCACAGTGTACAATAAATTACGTGCTGCGTTTCAAAAAGGGCAGAAGCTGTCTGAACTTTGCAGACCGTTGCCGACAGTTGTGCACACAGGAACCAGTGTGCAGTGCCATAGAGGAAAAAAAAGAAAAATAGAGAGCTAATAGACATTCCACAAAAAAATAAATAACATGTTGCCAGTCAGATGTACTGTATGTACATTCTTATGTACATTCTGTTTATCCTCACAATCTAATTGTATTGAATGTTTCTTATTTTGTTTATTTCGCCATTATGTTTGACTCATCACAGTTTGTTGAATGTTTAATTCCAAATTACAGAATTTTTGTTTAGTTTATGGCTAGGTTTCTTCATTGTACGAAATGTGATTGAATTTACAATGTTTAATTCAGATATTACATTTAGAACAGTGCTTTATTCTTGCCCGCCCAGTTGTGCATTTTTTGTATAATGCACTATTTTCTTTTACGAGTACATGGAAATCTTCCAGTGCATATAATTAAAACAATGTTGGACCCAATCACTGCAGTTGTTTTATGTTTTATATTGTTTTTGTGGGGTGACATGTCAGTGAGAAGTTAACATGTTTTTCACTTTAAAATAATGGACCACATCACTACGCTTGAGTAGTTAGTGAGGAGTTAACATGTTTTTCACAAATAATAAAAGTTATTTAATTGTATATTTGACACATACTGTACAGGTTCTGTGAAGCACTAATATGACAAACACTGTAATCTGGTTTCTGTAACTTAAAGGTAGATCTTTGGAGTCTGTCTGAGATATATTGAACACTCAAAAGAGCTATAATGAACTAATCCAATGACGAGAGTGTCAGCATCACTTCCTAATTATATACTATCATCATTAGTATTATTCTATGTTTAAGTTTGAAATAAACAGAGAACATACGTCCATCCTTTGGCAAGAGTAGAAGGCACAATCTCAGCCTGTAGCTAATGTATTTGGGGGGGATATAATATTCATAAACTGGTTTCCACAAAGAACCCATTTGAGGTACTCGCTTCTGAAATGTTATGACCATGTCAAGAGTAAAACCCCCACAATTGTTCACTTTTTAGACATGTTACTTTTGTGATTAGTAATTCATTGGTTATTATTTCTTAGTTCACAAGTAGTTCTCGTTGAGGATATACGTATATTCAAATGTTAATCGTACCTTGATGCGATTTTGTAGGGTTTTCTTTTTATTGTCTACAGAAATGGACCAAATGTGAATATATTTATACAGGCTGTCAATCCTATTTGAATATTTCAAAGCAGATGGATATAAAAAGTCCAACGTCGTTACTCCCGCTCGTCGACGTCAGCTGTCAGTCACAGTTGCTAGGCGGCAAGAACAATCCTCCGCAGGCTAGACCGGTCCGAGCACTTCAGGTGCGCACTTTGGGACGGAGTAGTTAGCAACAATTTGTTAATATTGTGACAATGGACCAACATTTTGTTACTTTATTTTTTTAAATAACCAGTGGGAGAATGTAAGGAACTTCATACTGCGTTAGTATTCATGTACAAATGTGAGGTAGCCTACTTTTTCCCTCACAGAACACACTACACATTTTACATTAAACGACACAAAAGTATATTATAGGCTAGTTTAAATGTATCAACCTTGCAAACACTCAGAGACCCTTACAAAAATAAACAAATATCCAGAGCCATGAATTCTCTTTTGTGTACACATTTAAAGTTGCATAAAATAATGAAATAATAAAGAAATACAATGTACAAGAAATACAATACAAGGCTATAAAGCCGTTTTCGCATTTCCACTTGACAAAACCATGCAATGCTGACGAATGAGTTAAGATGAATAAGAAAAAAAAACCCTTTTGGCTGTTAACACTGGTTTCTCTGGCTATTTGAGTAAATGAAAACATAATACTACATTTAAATGTGAATTTGCCGTCCACCACAGAACTCTCGGCCACCCTTTTTTTTTTAAATAAAAATGCTGTCGTCACCCACGCAATGATTTATGGGGTAGGATCGGGTAGGATAGTCCGCGAAGTGTCCATTTATGTATCCTTCCTTTCACGGGGAAACGAAGGGTGCATTTGGCTTCGCTTTTGAATCAGATAAGCCTCTGTCGCGCTGCAATGACGCAACCGGCCTTCGAATACCGCCTTCGGAGGATGCAACTGAACTGGGACAGCCTTCATCCCACCGCGATGATGCAATCGACCTTCAAATACGGACTTCGGAGGATGCAGCCTTCGCATTGGGACACAGCTTGTATCACCGCAGGTCCGCAACAGAAGCACCTGGCCTGCGGGTTGTACCATTTACATTGATTCGAGAGGGGTGGTGGGGCCCTGCACAGCATGAAAATGACTTTTTTTTATACCAAACCAGTGCCTAACTACAAGTTTAGTTTTTCACAGGAACATTTTTATTTGTACATTAATGCTATACAAATGTTAGTGCATGTATATGTATGTATAGAAAACTGACCTCTAAGGGCCCCCCCTGCCTCGGGCCCTGGGTACTCGGTACCCTTTACCCCCCCCAGTCCGACGCCCCTGTGAGTTGCTTTTGAAGTAGACCTAATTGAATGGGAGGAAAGATAAACTTTTTGTGAACCGTTCTGAAAGTTTAAAAAGATTGGTATGCAAGTAGCCTTCGTTGCCACCTAGTTCATTATATGCAAATAAATTATAGGCCAATACTGTTTTACACAGTGATATGTTCCAAATCCAAACGATGCATCTTAAAATTGATGCATTCATATTGACAATTGGTCCCTGGATTTTATTTTTATGAATATGCTGGTCTCTGTCACAAAAAAGGTTGGGAACCCCTGGTCTATGTGACCGACGGCACGTCACATCCGATGGATTTCGCAGAAAATCCGACCCAGAGAGCTTACATATAAATATGAATATTGGCCTTCAGAGGTAATAGCAAAACCCGAGATGTATCATTGTAATGTGTGATTACAACCCCTTCAAACACAGGCAATAAAAAAGGATTCATTTTATAAGAAAAGTTATAGGACCTTTAAGAGACAGTTGATTGGACCAGGTAAAACATACATTTTCTGTATAAAAGGTAGCTGAGGTAGGCAGGGGTGGATAAATGAAAAGACTTACCAGGACTAGAGGTCAAGAGGGTCCAGAAGCCTCAAAACATGCGAAAGCATGGTTTCTAATTCAGAAAGGTTTCTAAAAGCTTTTTTTTTTTCTAAAAACCATACTAATACTGTGTTTGACCCCCTTTCCCCTTCAGAACTGCCTTAATTCTACATGGCATTGATTCAACAAGGTGCTGAAAGCATTATTTAGAAATTTTGGCCCATATTGATAGGATAGCATCTTGCAGTTGATGTAGATTTGTGGGATGCACATCCAGGGCACGAAGCTCCCGTTCCACCACATCCCAAATATGCTCTGTTGGGTTGAGATCTGGTGACTGTGGAGGCCATTTTAGTACAGTGAACTCATTGTCATGTTCAAGAAACCAATTTGAAATAATTCGAGCTTTGTGACATGGTGCATTATCCTGCTGGAAGTAGCCGTCAGAGGATGGGTACATGGTGGCCATAAAGGGATGGACATGGTCAGAAGCAATGCTCAGGTAGGCTGTAATGGCACTAAGGGGCCTAAAGTGTCCAAGAAAACATCCCCCACACCATTACACCACCACCATCAGCCTGCACAGTGGTAACAAGGCATGATGGATCCATGTTCTCCTTCTGTTTACGCCAAATTCTGACTCTACCATCTGAATGTCTCTGAAAGTCTTTATCAGTATAGTGTCAGGCCCCAACATAATAAAATCTTTCCACACATATACATTATACCACACACACTCCCCTTACACAAACCAACTCACACCACAAACCAGAAAACAAAACAAACAAGTACAACCCACCTTTCTCCAAAGCTATAATCCTCTATTGTCCTTTACTCTTCCCTATGGTAGTTAAGTACACTCTTCCCTTATAGTCTGACCACCAGGCTGCTTGTTTGTTATCTTGTATAATCCGACTCTGTAAATCTGATGCAAAATGCTTTCTGATATTTTGGTGTTGTTTCCTTGGAGTTCAATGGTCAGTTATTCGAGATTATTGACCTCTAATCTCAGCGACGTGTTTTTATGTTCGAGGACATCGACCATGGCTATATGATATTGGTTTATCGTATCCAGTTTTTGAAGTTTGCCGTTTACTCCATCCAGAGCGTCTTTAATACTTTGCATTTCCGTGGTGGGCAAACAGTCTTCCTCTGTGACGCTTGAGCCCAGCTCGCTTCTTCCACGTTTGTTCTCTGGTTTTGTCATTTTTCTCGTAGTATGTGTTGATATAAGGCTGCGTTCAAATATCGCGCCTAAAAACACGTAGAAAACGCTGGGCGTGCCGTATTCTCCTTTTTCCATCAGCTGCGCTCTCCGTTACAGCAAGGAAATTTCAGCAATGAATTTCCAGCACCGAAAAACCCTTGCTGTAACTCTGTTACAAGATTTATTTACAAAGACATGTAAAAAACGCAGCAGTGTTTGGGTGCACCCGATACTACAAAAATGCAAAAACCATGGGGAATTTCAACAGCTGATTCAGGAGCTCCGCCTGGACAATGGGAGGTTCAACACCTATTCCAGAGTGGACAAGGACCAGTTTGATGATATTTTAAGAAAAGTTGGCCCAAGCATCAGTAAACAGAGCTTTTGTCGTGAAACTATCTCTCCTGCACAACGGGTCTCCATTTGTCGGAGGTTGGACTATAACTGAAGTGGTCATAAAACGCCAGAAATAGCAAACACATACACATTTATATATAGAATATAAAGTTAGAACAATTCTGTATAAACAATGATGGATTTAACAAGAAATCAGTTGCGAGCATTAATATTTTTAGTAAAAATATTTTTTACTGGTAACTAGTGCGGCAGCTTACAGTGTTGAAGATGTAATTAACTGATAGAAATGACTTATATTTAACACTTAACACTGCTTGTACTGATATTAAAGGCAATAGTTATTCCACCACTGTGATGTCATGCTTTGACAGAGGCATTAGGCCTACAAGTATTCGTAAATTACTTTATATATGAATATCTTAATTGTGGGCTGAATATATAAATGTACATTTGTTACAGATATCTTGCAACTGGGGATTCGTTCAAGACCATCGCCTTCAATTATCGCGTAAATCACTCTACAGTTGTAGGCATCATAAAAGATGTGTGTGAAGCCATATGGGACAACCTTGTGGAAGAAAACATGCCGCCACCTAACAGGGAATGCTGGCGAGAAATCGCAGCTGATTTCCAGCAGATGTGGAATTTCCCTAACTGTGTTGGGGCAGTAGATGGCAAGCACATAGTGATCCAGGCTTCTGCCTCCAGCGGTTCCCTTTACTTTAACTACAAAGGCTCCTTCTCAATTATTTGCTTTGCTGTTGTTGATGCTCGGTATCGCTTCCAGGTGGTGGATGTTGGGGCTTATGGCCGAAGTAGTGATGGTGGTACGTTGGCTGTTTCAGCATTTGGAAGAGCTCTCTGTCAGGGCAGCCTTGGCATACCAGAGGACAAACATGGGGCCTATGCCACATGTGTCAGTTGCGGATGAAGCCTTTCCCCTCATACGCCACATGATGCGTCTACATCCTGGCCAGAACATTGGGAGAGAGAAAAGGCTGTACAACTACAGGCTTTCCCGGGCCAGGCGAATGGTGGAGTGCTCATTTGGAATACACAATGGCGGCTGTACAGAAGTGCGCTAGGAGTGACCCCAGAAATGGCAGAGAAAGCTGTTAAGGCTACCTGCATCCTCCACAATCTTCTGAGGGTAGATCAGGCCAGGTAGATCAGTGAGGATCATCCACACATCATTAGAACCTGACTCCACTGCAAGGGCAATGGTAGATCTCCACAGGATGAGCAGCAACAACTCCTCTCGCGAAGCTATAACCATCCGAGAGAAATTTACTCAGTATTTCTCATCCACCAAGGATGCAGTCCCATGGCAGGAGAACATTATTTGATGTTACATTATTTGAAAAAACCAAAGAATAAACTAATCTGTAATATACTACTCAGTAAACGAATTACATTTTAATACAACTTGCCTCATTGCCTTATTTTCGAATTATAATTTATTGATCGGTTCAATTGCTTTAGAAACATTCACATGTATTAATCAACATTGTCAAAATACACTTTTTAATTAAAAAAAATAACATAACAATAACACAATAATGTTTAGACTAGGGATATAAGTTAGACAATCACCTCTGTCTCCACTTACACCTTTGTCTTCCACTTTGATTGTCCTAGGAGAATAAAAGAAAGTTATTTTAGCTGAAAAACAAATCATGACTTAAGATTGATAAGGTATGTTATTATGTATTAGCTTTTACTCCAGTAAATGCTGCATATTTCAATTATCCAAATACTGTCAGTATATAGTATCCAAACTTCTGTATTACATTTAGATCCTAGCTGATCTGAGGCCTGTGGGATGTTGGATGACGTTGGCCTCTCCTGGCATTTTTGAACTTCCATTTCGTCTGACTTCCTCCCTCAGAGCCACTTCTCTTCTCTTTTTCTGCTTTCCTCTCCTTTAAATACTTATTCCTCAAATATTTCCACTTCTTTCTGCCCTCATCCTCTGAATAAACATAATGTTTAATGTTCAGAGGACAGATACATGTAACATTACATGCTTGCAAAATATTTTAATTGACTCACATGCCATTTTATATATAAAACTTATGGAAATACTATTGATGTGAAAAAAATGTTATCTTAGCAAAGAAAAAGTAACGGCTTGCATGATCTGGCATGCCAGTTGGTAAACATTAATGTAAATCACTATCATGCTTATCAGTTATTCCAAGCACCAAGCCTATGTGTCTCCATGCATTATTCCTCTTATTTGAGTCAAAATAATGAGGGCTTGACGAGTCATAAAGTTCAGGGAATCCCTGGACCGCAATGATGAGCTGCTCCTCCATTTTTCTGCTGAGGTAACAGAAAAGGCGAGGAAGCTGATTGGTTGGTTCTTGTCACGTGACCTATGGTGCGCTTGCGGCATTCTGAAAAGTTGAGATGTTTTTAGGCTTGTTGCAGACTTCATGCAGCTCTGCGCAGACCAACTGGTGGCTGACTTGAAGCAGTGCATGCCAGTTAGAAATTTTGTCCGACTTGATGCAGCACTGACTCCACATGACAGTGACGTATGCCATCAAAGTACCGCGAGAGCGATTCGAGAGTAGCCGGAGGACTCAGCCAGCGCAGTTTCTCAAGAGCTTGGATGACGACACAGCTATTCGACGATTCACCTGATTCACCGCATGACAATGATCACGTGCGTTTCGTGTTTATTCTCCCACCTTTAGTTCCACTAATCAGTTTTTAATAACAGTACATTTTTAACATTTTTACTGTTTAATAACAGTAAATCTTTTAATGTAGTCTTGATGTTATATTGTGTCAAATTAATCAAAATAAAACTGATTAAAAAACATTGACTCCACTTCATTGATATAGGCTTATTTAGAACTTTAGGCTGCATTTACACTGCAGGTCTTGATGCCCAAATCCGATTTTCTGACTATATCCGATTTTTTTGACGACCTGCTTACATCATCTTTTAAAAGTGACCCATATCCGATTTTTGCATTTACGCTATACACTGCTGAAACTACCAAATGCAGACGTTCTGACCCGGGAAATTACAGTTTTTCTCGATTGTTTACACACATTTTCTGGTACTTGAGACACAACGACCACAACACGTAACTCATTCACCAACTCCCTGAACCAATTCTGCTGAACTACAAGCACAATTCCTGCTTTACACTCAAATTGTAGTTCTAAAACACACGTTTTTCAAAACACTACACACAATTCTCTGGATTTGGCACAGTTTTCATGCAGAAAATCTCTTGTTTTCATGAGGAACACACTGCCATTCAAATATTCACACTGACTCGTCACATGGGCAAACACATTTGACACAGTTTTACAATTAGCAATCAGAGCTTTAGCATAAAATACCAAAACCAAAGAGAGGATGCAGCATAGATATTTTTTTATTTCTTTTTTTACTGTAACAGCATACAAAATTCTGTTGTTTTGCATGTAGACCACTGTATGTGCGACTTTGTGTCTCCCATTGATTTTGTGGGAAAAATAAAATATATTTGTTACCGTGTATTTGTGTGTTCTGGGTATAAAAAACAATATTCTCAAATATTTTACAACACAGTTATGTATGTAATATCTGTAGTAAGTGTAACACTGAACAAAAAAGGCCTAAGTCATTATGATGAATGGAGAAGAAGTGTTTTCCATTGATCATAGTGTTTTACATTGAGCACATCAGTGTTCAACTGGTTCTTATAAATGTCTATTCATATGATGGTTTGTGCGTGTCATTTGAAAACAAAATACCATTTTGAGAAGAAATAACATTGAGGGGTTTTGCCAATTGCGTGAGTGTTTTTAGATTTGTGTGTAGAGTTCTTAGAATATGAGGCATTCTTTCAGAAAATGTGTGTAAACAATCGAGAAAAACTGTACATTTCTGTGTCAAATGCATACAAGTGTGTTTAGTGTTTTGCAAATCACTGTGTGTAATGTTTTGCAAAAAGTGTGAAGCTGACACTGTGCTTACAGTTGTGCTAGGCCGGTGTTTTGCTCCTTGAGTGTAAGGTTTTGCTTATTGTGGGAAAGTTCTAATTTTAGTGTGTAAGCAATCGAAAAAAACTGTAATACAGTATTTCTGAGTTGCTAAAACACATTTTTTTTGAAAATTTCTCTCGCTTTCTCTTAAACACAAATCACCAAACTTAAGCTACACTGTCAAAACCTTTGACTTGTCTTGCTATATCAAACAATTGCTTCAGAATTATGTTATCTTTACCCAAAACCAAACACTGTTTTCAGATATCACACACATCCAGCTAATGCATAAACACTACACAGCAGTCATTATACACTACAGAGATAAATGCAAAACACTGCACTCAAGGCAGAGTAGGGGAAAAATTTGATTTATTATAAAGTACTTGCACAATCCTGCACACAAATATAGTCACAAACAATATATGCCGCATATTGGTAGCAATGTTTCGGAATCATTCTGCCTCAGCATCATGCCTCTGGGCATGGTCAGGCCACAGGACCTCATCAACGTCACAGGCAATCCTGTCCCTTGCTAAACAACGGGGAAAGAATCCTTTAGCATGACGAATCCAACCTTGAATCGATTCCACTCCAATGTTGTCACATGCTGCATCCATTGACTGAAGGAGATTTTCCTGTGCATATGGATTTCTGTCATAGACCTTCCACCTCCATGCAGAAAAAAAATCTTCAATGGGATTAAGGAAGGGAGAGTATGGTGGGAGGCACACAGGCAACTCTACAATGGCTCGTTGACCAATAATGTTGCGGCCTCTTCTTCTCCTCTTGGCAAGATTGAAGCCAGCTTCATCCAAGAAGATGCACTCATGAGGATTCCTCTCCATGGAATCTAGTTGAAACATTCTCTATAGAAATTAAAATAAGTACATTTTTGATATAACGTAAATGATATAGCATTCTAGGCTTCATGGCTCTGCATACATGTGCTGCATTACATTCAACAGTGAAGATGTACAGAAACTCAATAGTGCTGTATAATCTCTAAACAGGATTACTTTCTTGTACATATTGATATCGTAGCTCTTTTACCCTCAGAATTTCTCTCGAATGGTACACGGTAGGCTTGTTTGAGACTTATCAGGTTGCGTTTCAGGACACGGTCAATTGTGGAGAGACTCACACTGTTGATTCCTTCAAAGTTCTCGTTGTCTTCCTCAACTCGCTGTTTTATTTCACGCAGACGAATGAGATTATTTTGAAGGACCATATTGACAATGATGGTCTCCTGCTGTTGTGAGAACATACCTCTCCTTCCACCGGCATGTGGCAGTCTTTCAATTCTAGCAAATAAAACCGCTTGTTAGAATTGTACAAACAGACCTAATGCAATGTCACCAAATATGTACAATACATTACAGTTTTTCTCGATTGTTTACACACATTTTCTGGTACTTGAGACACAATGACCAGAACATGCAACTCATTCACCAACCCCTTGAACCAATTCTGCTGAACTACAAGCACAATTCCTGCTTTACACTCAAATTGCAGTTCTAAAACACACGTTTTTCAAAACACTACACACAATTCTCTGCATTTGGCACAATTTTCATGCAGAAAATCTCATGTTTTCATGAGGAACACACTGCCATTCAAATATTCACACTGACTCGTCACATGGGCAAACACATTTCACACAGTTTTACAATTAGTGATCAGAGCTTTAGCATAAAATACCAAAACCAAAGAGAGGATGCAGCATAGATATTTTTTTATTTCTTTTTTTACTGTAACAGCATAAAAAATTCTGTTGTTTTGTATGTAGACCACTGTATGTGCGACTTTGTGTTGGTTGGGGTGTAAAAAATGGAAAAGCCTCTCGCTGCATCCTGCGGTGGAGATCCAACCCGGCCCCATCCAAGTGTGACGTCAGAAGCTACCACGCCCATGCCCAAATTGGACACATTCTCGTTAACATTTAAAAACAGGAAGAACTATCGAGAAGAGAAGACTAGAAGACAAAGGTAACTGCGAAACAAAATGCACAAAACACACTTGCGGTTTTAGTATAAACACTGTTTAACATAGCCTAATATGAATGAGCTGTATGAGAATGAGATGTTACCTGTTGTAAGCTGCTCTTATCACTTTATTAGTAGTTTGTAATGTGTGCGGCTGATCACTTGACTAGCATGCCTGCTCCGCAATTAGCGCGAAAGCCCGCGATATGTAATAATTTATTACAGGTAGCTAAACTTAACATTTCATATTTGACATAATTTTTTAGGTCATAAATGTTAAACGAATGACAAAAAATAATCAGGCAAACTAATAGCCATTTTGAACTGAAAATTAGTATAAAAAATAGTAACGTGTAATGTAATAATTAGTTTACTGTCATTGTTGTGAGGGGACAAGAAACATTAACAAAGCCGTTTTCATCATTTTAGGCACATGAGTAATAATGAATGTATACATATTGAGAATATAATACAAATTGTAGCCTTTAGTACAAAGCTAAGTCTTCAGAGGGGAAGAGAAAGTGATGAAGAGACTGAGGAAAAAAGAAAGAGTGAGATGAGAGGTGAGGCTCTCCTCTCCTTTGACAAATAATCTACTGCCCACTGACATGGTTTTAAAGCAATTTCATATCCTTTTTTAGGTCTTCAAACGTCTTGAAAATGCAAATATCAGATAACTAAAAAATGTGAAGCCCCTACCAACCTCAAATTTAGGACCTCTTTGATT
The DNA here is from genome assembly GCF_988280905.1 of Pimephales promelas. Taxonomy (NCBI): domain Eukaryota; kingdom Metazoa; phylum Chordata; class Actinopteri; order Cypriniformes; family Leuciscidae; genus Pimephales; species Pimephales promelas. Next base: position 22,372,283 of record NC_142792.1, on the reverse strand, counting down.
ATAAAGCCCTGTATTAGGCATACAAACAATAATAAATGTGTAGCCTATACATATTGTGAATGCATTTGATAAACTTAATTACCAAGCTTTAGCTTTCAGTAAATAAACGCGTCTGAAAAAAAATTATTCATAGGCAAAATCAACCTATATCAGTTGACCCTATGTTTACTTTCTTCACTGACAGAAAAATGAAAAGCCTATATCAGTCAAAGCTCAGTTAGGAGTTAAATTTAAACTTAAATTTAGCTTATCCTTACATTTTTTGTTTGTTTTTGGGGGCGTGTTAGAGTGGGATTTTGTTAGGTGGTCCTCAGAAAAAAAATGGAAGATAAAGTGGTCCTTGGGCTGAAAAAGTTTGAGAAACACTGGTCTAGAGCCTCCATTTTTGCACTCAGGTTTAAGTCTCATGGCCCTCTATCAGAATCCAGAGTTTTGAGAGGATTGGAGAAACTTCATTTTTCGCCTGAAAAAAAAAAAACGAAAGGGGTACCACTGTCGTTTTTTTTTTGGGTCGAAATTTTGAGTTTCGATATCTCAGCTCTGGAAGGGTCTAGAGCCTCCATTTTTGCACTCAGGTTTAAGTCTCATGGCCCTCTATTAGAATCCAGAGTTTTGAGAGGATTGGAGAAACTTCATTTTTCGCCTGAAAAAAAAAAACCGAAAGGGGTACCACTGTCGTTTTTTTTTTCGGGTCGAAATTTTGAGTTTCGATATCTCAGCTCTGGAAGGGTCTAGAGCCTCAATTTTTGCAGTCAACTTTATTTTTCGCCCGAAAAAAACAAAAACGAAAGGGGTACCACTGTCGTTTTTTTTTTGGGTCGAAACTTTGAGTTTTCGATATCTCAGCTCTGGAAGGGTCTAGAGCCCCCATTTTTGCACTCAGGTTTAAGTCTCATGGCCCTCTATTAGAATCCAGAGTTTTGAGAAGATTGGAGAAACTTTATTTTTCGCCCGAAAAAAAAAAACGAAAGTGGTACCACTGCCTTTTTTTCTTGGGTCGAAATTTTGAGTTTCGATATCTCAGCTCTGGAAGGGTCTAGAGCCTCCATTTTTTGCAGTCAGGTTTAAGTCTCATGGCCCTCTATCAGAATCCAGAGTTTTGAGAGGATTGGAGAAACTTCATTTTTCGCCTGAAAAAAAAACGTAAGGGGTACCACTGTCGTTTTTTTTTCGGGTCGAAATTTTGAGTTTCGATATCTCAGCTCTGGAAGGGTCTAGAGCCTCAATTTTTGCAGTCAACTTTATTTTTCGCCCGAAAAAAAAACCGAAAGGGGTACCACTGTCGTTTTTTTTTTTTGGTCGAAATTTTGAGTTTCAATATCTTAGCTCTGGAAGGGTCTAGAGCCCCCAGTTTTGCACTCAGGTTTAAGTCTCATGGCCCTCTATTAGAATCCAGAGTTTTGAGAAGATTGGAGAAACTTTATTTTTTACCCGAAAAAAAAAAAACGAAAGGGGTACCACTGTGTTTGTTTTTTTTTCGCGTCGAAATTTTGAGTTTCAATATCTTAGCTCTGGAAGGGTCTAGAGCCTCCATTTTTGCACTCAGGTTTACGTCTCATGGCCCTCTAATAGAATCCAGAGTTTTGAGAAGATTGGAGAAACTTTATTTTTCGCCCGTAAAAAAAAACGAAAGGCGTACCACTGTCGTTTTTTTTTCGGGTCGAAATTTTGAGTTTCGATATCTCAGCTCTGGAAGGGTCTAGAGCCTCCATTTTTGCACTCAGGTTTAAGTCTCATGTACGGAAGCCCTGAACCGCAACCTAAAAAAAAAAAAAGTCAGTAAAAAAAAAAAAAAAATCTGTAAAAAAAAAAAAAATCTGTAAAAAAAAAAAAAAAATCTAGCATTTCGAGATTAAAGTCGAAATGTTTCGAGATTAAAGTCGAAATGTTTCGAGATTAAAGTCGGAATGTTTCGAGATTAAAGTCGAAATGTTTCGAGATTAAAGTCGAAATGTTTCGAGAATAATGTGGAAACATTGTGCATTCATAACAGTGCGCGTCCACTGGCTCAGAGCGCGCGCGTGAAGTCGAACTGCCATGGATAAACACAAAATAGTAGCTTTTTACTTTTATCTGAATTACTTATCTTACTTTATCGTTATAAAATATAATGCGCCGGAATAGACTTTAGCCTATAGGAAAAACAACACGGAAAACACTTTTCAGACTGGATGGAGAAATCCAGCTTAATGAATGAATGAATGAATAGGGCATTTATATAGCGCTTTCATATATGCCTACACTCAAAGTGCTTTACAATCATATCAGAAAATCTCTCCTCAACCATAAGTGGTTATTAAATCTTAGGAAATCACAGGATCCGGCCAAATGATTGGATACAGAATGATGCACTTAAAATGTATCCAGAGCGTATTTACGTTGAAGAGGGAGACCGAACAGTTACTGTTGTGTTCTCGACCCAGATAGTGTTGACTAGACGAGCACGAAAACACCTCAGAAACACTGCCACTAGCACGTGTGACGTGTGTAGAATTTTGTTGAAAGCCCAGATAAAAGTAAAAAGCTATTTTGGGTTTATCCATGGCAGTTCGACTTCACACACACAGACACGCGCGCGCTCTGAGCCAGTGGACGCGCACTGTTATGAATGCAAAATGTTTCGACTTTAATCTCGAAACATTTCGACTTTAATCTCGAAACATTTCGACTTTAATCTCGAAACATTCCGACTTTAATCTCGAAACATTTCGACTTTAATCTCGAAACATTTCGACTTTAATCTCGAAACATTTCGACTTTAATCTCGAAATGCTAGATTTTTTTTTTTTTTTTTTTACAGATTTTTTTTTTTTACAGATTTTTTTTTTTTTTTTTACTGATTTTTTTTTTTTTTAGGTTGCGGTTCAGGGCTTCCGTACTCATGGCCCTCTATCAGAATCCAGAGTTTTGAGAAGATTGGAGAAACATCATTTTTCGCCCGAAAAAAAAAATGAAAGGGGTATCACTGTCGTTTTTTTTTTCGGGTCGAAATTTTGAGTTTCGATATCTCAGCTCTGGAAGGTTCTAGAGCCTCCATTTTTGCGCTCAGGTCAAAGTCTCGCGGCCCTCTATCATAATCCAGAGTTTTGAGAAGATTGGAGAAACTTGATTTTTCGCCCAAAAACTGAAAAAAACGTAAGGGGTAACACTGTCGTTTTTTTTTCGGGTCGAAATTTTGAGTTTCGATATCTCAGCTCTGGAAGGGTCTAGAGCCTCCATTTTTGCGCTCAGGTCAAAGTCTCGCGGCCCTCTATCATAATCCAGAGTTTTGAGAAGATTGGAGAAACTTGATTTTTCGCCCGAAAACTGAAAAAAAACGTAAGGGGTAAGTAACACTGTCGTTTTTTTCCGGGTCGAAATTTTGAGTTTCGATATCTCAGCTCTGGAAGGGTCTAGAGCCTCCATTTTTGCGCTCAGGTCAAAGTCTCGCGGCCCTCTATCATAATCCAGAGTTTTGAGAAGATTGGAGAAACTTGATTTTTCGCCCGAAAACTGAAAAAAACGTAAGGGGTAACACTGTCGTTTTTTTTTTGGGTCGAAATTTTGAGTTTCGATATCTCAGCTCTGGAAGGGTCTAGAGCCTCCATTTTTGCACTCAGGTTTAAGTCTCATGGCCCTCTATTAGAATCCAGAGTTTTGAGAGGATTGGAGAAACTTCATTTTTCGCCTGAAAAAAAAAAACCGAAAGGGGTACCACTGTCGTTTTTTTTTTCGGGTCGAAATTTTGAGTTTCGATATCTCAGCTCTGGAAGGGTCTAGAGCCTCAATTTTTGCAGTCAACTTTATTTTTCGCCCGAAAAAAACAAAAACGAAAGGGGTACCACTGTCGTTTTTTTTTTGGGTCGAAACTTTGAGTTTTCGATATCTCAGCTCTGGAAGGGTCTAGAGCCCCCATTTTTGCACTCAGGTTTAAGTCTCATGGCCCTCTATTAGAATCCAGAGTTTTGAGAAGATTGGAGAAACTTTATTTTTCGCCCGAAAAAAAAAAACGAAAGTGGTACCACTGCCTTTTTTTCTTGGGTCGAAATTTTGAGTTTCGATATCTCAGCTCTGGAAGGGTCTAGAGCCTCCATTTTTTGCAGTCAGGTTTAAGTCTCATGGCCCTCTATCAGAATCCAGAGTTTTGAGAGGATTGGAGAAACTTCATTTTTCGCCTGAAAAAAAAAACGTAAGGGGTACCACTGTCGTTTTTTTTTCGGGTCGAAATTTTGAGTTTCGATATCTCAGCTCTGGAAGGGTCTAGAGCCTCAATTTTTGCACTCAGGTTTAAGTCTCATGGCCCTCTATTAGAATCCAGAGTTTTGAGAAGATTGGAGAAACTTTATTTTTCGCCCGAAAAAAAAAAAGTAAGGGGTAACACTGTCGTTTTTTTTTCGGGTCGAAATTTTGAGTTTCGATATCTCAGCTCTGGAAGGGTCTAGAGCCTCAATTTTTGCAGTCAACTTTATTTTTCGCCCGAAAAAAAAACCGAAAGGGGTACCACTGTCGTTTTTTTTTTTTGGTCGAAATTTTGAGTTTCAATATCTTAGCTCTGGAAGGGTCTAGAGCCCCCATTTTTGCACTCAGGTTTAAGTCTCATGGCCCTCTATTAGAATCCAGAGTTTTGAGAAGATTGGAGAAACTTTATTTTTTACCCGAAAAAAAAAAACGAAAGGGGTACCACTGTGTTTGTTTTTTTTTCGCGTCGAAATTTTGAGTTTCAATATCTTAGCTCTGGAAGGGTCTAGAGCCTCCATTTTTGCACTCAGGTTTACGTCTCATGGCCCTCTAATAGAATCCAGAGTTTTGAGAAGATTGGAGAAACTTTATTTTTCGCCCGTAAAAAAAAACGAAAGGCGTACCACTGTCGTTTTTTTTTCGGGTCGAAATTTTGAGTTTCGATATCTCAGCTCTGGAAGGGTCTAGAGCCTCCATTTTTGCACTCAGGTTTAAGTCTCATGGCCCTCTATCAGAATCCAGAGTTTTGAGAGGATTGGAGAAACTTCATTTTTCGCCTAAAAAAAAACGAAAGGGGTACCACTGTAATTTTTTTTTTTGGGTCGAAATTTTGAGTTTCGATATCTCAGCTCTGGAAGGGTCTAGAGCCTCCATTTTTGCACTCAGGTTTAAGTCTCATGGCCCTCTATCATAATATAGAGTTTTGAGAAGATTGGAGAAACTTGATTTTTCGCCCGAAAACTGAAAAAAAACGTAAGGGGTAACACTGGCGTTTTTTTTCGGGTCGAAATTTTGAGTTTCGATATCTCAGCTCTGGAAGGGTCTAGAGCCTCCATTTTTGCGGTCAGGTCAAAGTCTCGCGGCCCTCTATCATAATCCAGAGTTTTGAGAAGATTGGAGAAACTTGATTTTTCGCCCGAAAACTGAAAAAAACGTAAGGGGTAACACTGTCTGTTTTTTTTTCGGGTCGAAATTTTGAGTTTCGATATCTCAGCTCTGGAAGGGTCTAGAGCCTCCATTTTTACGCTCAGGTCAAAGTCTCGCGGCCCTCTATCATAATCCAGAGTTTTGAGAAGATTGGAGAAACTTGATTTTTCGCCCGAAAACTGAAAAAAAACGTAAGGGGTAACACTGCCGTTTTTTTTTCGGGTCGAAATTTTGAGTTTCGATATCTCAGCTCTGGAAGGGTCTAGAGCCTCCATTTTTGCGCTCAGGTCAAAGTCTCGCGGCCCTCTATCATAATCCAGAGTTTTGAGAAGATTGGAGAAACTTGATTTTACGCCCGAAAACTGAAAAAAACGTAAGGGGTAACACTGTCGTTTTTTTTTCGGGTCGAAATTTTGAGTTTCGATATCTCAGCTCTGGAAGGGTCTAGAGCCTCCATTTTTGCGCTCAGGTCAAAGTCTCGCGGCCCTCTATCATAATCCAGAGTTTTGAGAAGATTGGAGAAACTTGATTTTTCGCCCGAAAACTGAAAAAAAACGTAAGGGGTAACACTGTCGTTTTTTTTCGGGTCGAAATTTTGAGTTTCGATATCTCAGCTCTGGAAGGGTCTAGAGCCTCCATTTTTGCGGTCAGGTCAAAGTCTCGCGGCCCTCTATCATAATCCAGAGTTTTGAGAAGATTGGAGAAACTTGATTTTTCGCCCGAAAACTGAAAAAAACGTAAGGGGTAACACTGTCGTTTTTTTTTTTCGGGTCGAAATTTTGAGTTTCGATATCTCAGCTCTGGAAGGGTCTAGAGCCTCCATTTTTGCGCTCAGGTCAAAGTCTCGCGGCCCTCTATCATAATCCAGAGTTTTGAGAAGATTGGAGAAACTAGATTTTTCGCCCAAAAACTGAAAAAAACGTAAGGGGTAACACTGTCGTTTTTTTTCGGGTCGAAATTTTGAGTTTCGATATCTCAGCTCTGGAAGGGTCTAGAGCCTCCATTTTTGCGCTCAGGTCAAAGTCTCGCGGCCCTCTATCATAATCCAGAGTTTTGAGAAGATTGGAGAAACTTGATTTTTCGCCCGAAAACTGAAAAAAACGTAAGGGGTAACACTGTCGTTTTTTTTTCGGGTCGAAATTTTGAGTTTCGATATCTCAGCTCTGGAAGGGTCTAGAGCCTCCATTTTTGCGCTCAGGTCAAAGTCTCGCGGCCCTCTATCATAATCCAGAGTTTTGAGAAGATTGGAGAAACATGATTTTTCGCCCGCAAACTGAAAAAAACGTAAGGGGTAATACTGTCGTTTTTTTTTCGGGTCGAAATTTTGAGTTTCGATATCTCAGCTCTGGAAGGGTCTAGAGCCTCCATTTTTGCGCTCAGGTCAAAGTCTTGCGGCCCTCTATCATAATCCAGAGTTTTGAGAAGATTGGAGAAACTTGATTTTACGCCCGAAAACTGAAAAAAACGTAAGGGGTAACACTGTCGTTTTTTTTCGGGTCGAAATTTTGAGTTTCGATATCTCAGCTCTGGAAGGGTCTAGAGCCTCCATTTTTGCGCTCAGGTCAAAGTCTCGCGGCCCTCTATCATAATCCAGAGTTTTGAGAAGATTGGAGAAACTAGATTTTTCGCCCAAAAACTGAAAAAAACGTAAGGGGTAACACTGTCGTTTTTTTTCGGGTCGAAATTTTGAGTTTCGATATCTCAGCTCTGGAAGGGTCTAGAGCCTCCATTTTTGCGCTCAGGTCAAAGTCTCGCGGCCCTCTATCATAATCCAGAGTTTTGAGAAGATTGGAGAAACTTGATTTTTCGCCCGAAAACTGAAAAAAACGTAAGGGGTAACACTGTCGTTTTTTTTTCGGGTCGAAATTTTGAGTTTCGATATCTCAGCTCTGGAAGGGTCTAGAGCCTCCATTTTTGCGCTCAGGTCAAAGTCTCGCGGCCCTCTATCATAATCCAGAGTTTTGAGAAGATTGGAGAAACATGATTTTTCGCCCGCAAACTGAAAAAAACGTAAGGGGTAATACTGTCGTTTTTTTTTCGGGTCGAAATTTTGAGTTTCGATATCTCAGCTCTGGAAGGGTCTAGAGCCTCCATTTTTGCGCTCAGGTCAAAGTCTTGCGGCCCTCTATCATAATCCAGAGTTTTGAGAAGATTGGAGAAACTTGATTTTACGCCCGAAAACTGAAAAAAACGTAAGGGGTAACACTGTCGTTTTTTTTTCGGGTCGAAATTTTGAGTTTCGATATCTCAGCTCTGGAAGGGTCTAGAGCCTCCATTTTTGCGCTCAAGTCAAAGTCTCGCGGCCCTCTATCATAATCCAGAGTTTTGAGAAGATTGGAGAAACTTGATTTTTCGCCCGAAAACTGAAAAAAACGTAAGGGGTAACACTGTCGTTTTTTTTTCGGGTCGAAATTTTGAGTTTCGATATCTCAGCTCTGGAAGGGTCTAGAGCCTCCATTTTTGCGCTCAAGTCAAAGTCTCGCGGCCCTCTATCATAATCCAGAGTTTTGAGAAGATTGGAGAAACTTGATTTTTCGCCCGAAAACTGAAAAAAACGTAAGGGGTAACACTGTCGTTTTTTTTTTCGGGTCGAAATTTTGAGTTTCGATATCTCAGCTCTGGAAGGGTCTAGAGCCTCCATTTTTGCGCTCAGGTCAAAGTCTCGTGGCCCTCTACCATAATCCAGAGTTTTGAGAAGATTGGAGAAACTTGATTTTTCGCCCGAAAACTGAAAAAAACGTAAGGGGTAACACTGTCGTTTTTTTTTCGGGTCGAAATTTTGAGTTTCGATATCTCAGCTCTGGAAGGGTCTAGAGCCTCCATTTTTGCGCTCAGGTCAAAGTCTCGCGGCCCTCTATCATAATCCAGAGTTTTGAGAAGATTGGAGAAACTTGATTTTTCGCCCGAAAACTGAAAAAAACGTAAGGGGTAACACTGTCGTTTTTTTTTTCGGGTCGAAATTTTGAGTTTCGATATCTCAGCTCTGGAAGGGTCTAGAGCCTCCATTTTTGCACTAAGGTTTAAGTCTCATGGCCCTCTATCATAATATAGAGTTTTGAGAAGATTGGAGAAACTTGATTTTTCGCCCGAAAACTGAAAAAAACGTAAGGGGTAACACTGTCGTTTTTTTTTCGGGTCGAAATTTTGAGTTTCGATATCTCAGCTCTGGAAGGGTCTAGAGCCTCCATTTTTGCGCTCAGGTCAAAGTCTCGCGGCCCTCTATCATAATCCAGAGTTTTGAGAAGATTGGAGAAACTTGATTTTTCGCCCGAAAACTGAAAAAAACGTAAGGGGTAACACTGTCGTTTTTTTTTTGGGGTCAAAATTTTGAGTTTCGATATCTCAGCTCTGGAAGGGTCTTGAGCCCCCATTTTTGCACTCAGGTTTAAGTCTCATGGCCCTCTATTAGAATCCAGAGTTTTGAGAAGATTGGAGAAACTTTATTTTTCGCCCGAAAAAAAAAACGAAAGGGGTACCACTGTCGTTTTTTTTCGGGTCAAAATTTTGAGTTTCGATATCTCATCTCTGGAAAGGTCTAGAGCCTCCATTTTTGCGCTCAGGTCAAAGTCTCGCGGCCCTCTATCATAATCCAGAGTTTTGAGAAGATTGGAGAAACTTGATTTTTCGCCCGAAAACTGAAAAAAACGTAAGGGGTAACAGTGTCGTTTTTTTTTTCGGGTCGAAATTTTGAGTTTCGATATCTCAGCTCTGGAAGGGTCTAGAGCCTCCATTTTTGCGCTCAGGTCAAAGTCTCGCGGCCCTCTATCATAATCCAGAGTTTTGAGAAGATTGGAGAAACTTGATTTTTCGCCCGAAAACTGAAAAAAAAACGTAATTTTGAGTTTCGATATCTCAGCTCTGGAAGGGTCTAGAGCCTCCATTTTTGCGCTCAGGTCAAAGTCTCGCGGCCCTCTATCATAATCCAGAGTTTTGAGAAGATTGGAGAAACTTGATTTTACGCCCGAAAACTGAAAAAAACGTAAGGGGTAACACTGTCGTTTTTTTTTCGGGTCGAAATTTTGAGTTTCGATATCTCAGCTCTGGAAGGGTCTAGAGCCTCCATTTTTGCGCTCAGGTCAAAGTCTCGTGGCCCTCTATCATAATCCAGAGTTTTGAGAAGATTGGAGAAACTTGATTTTTCACCCGAAAACTGAAAAAAACGTAAGGGGTAACACTGTCGTCTTTTTTTCGGGTCGAAATTTTGAGTTTCGATATCTCAGCTCTGGAAGGGTCTAGAGCCTCCATTTTTGCGCTCAGGTCAAAGTCTCGCGGCCCTCTATCATAATCCAGAGTTTTGAGAAGATTGGAGAAACTTGATTTTTCGCCCGAAAACTGAAAAAAACTTAAGGGGTAACACTGTCGTTTTTTTTTTCGCGTCGAAATTTTGAGTTTCAATATCTTAGCTCTGGAAGGGTCTAGAGCCTCCATTTTTGCACTCAGGTTTACGTCTCATGGCCCTCTAATAGAATCCAGAGTTTTGAGAAGATTGGAGAAACTTTATTTTTCGCCCGTAAAAAAAAACGAAAGGCGTACCACTGTCGTTTTTTTTTCGGGTCGAAATTTTGAGTTTCGATATCTCAGCTCTGGAAGGGTCTAGAGCCTCCATTTTTGCACTCAGGTTTAAGTCTCATGTACGGAAGCCCTGAACCGCAACCTAAAAAAAAAAAAGTCAGTAAAAAAAAAAAAAAAAATCTGTAAAAAAAAAAAAAATCTGTAAAAAAAAAAAAAAAATCTAGCATTTCGAGATTAAAGTCGAAATGTTTCGAGATTAAAGTCGAAATGTTTCGAGATTAAAGTCGGAATGTTTCGAGATTAAAGTCGAAATGTTTCGAGATTAAAGTCGAAATGTTTCGAGAATAATGTGGAAACATTGTGCATTCATAACAGTGCGCGTCCACTGGCTCAGAGCGCGCGCGTGAAGTCGAACTGCCATGGATAAACACAAAATAGTAGCTTTTTACTTTTATCTGAATTACTTATCTTACTTTATCGTTATAAAATATAATGCGCCGGAATAGACTTTAGCCTATAGGAAAAACAACACGGAAAACACTTTTCAGACTGGATGGAGAAATCCAGCTTAATGAATGAATGAATGAATAGGGCATTTATATAGCGCTTTCATTTATGCCTACACTCAAAGTGCTTTACAATCATATCAGAAAATCTCTCCTCAACCATAAGTGGTTATTAAATCTTAGGAAATCACAGGATCCGGCCAAATGATTGGATACAGAATGATGCACTTAAAATGTATCCAGAGCGTATTTACGTTGAAGAGGGAGACCGAACAGTTACTGTTGTGTTCTCGACCCAGATAGTGTTGACTAGACGAGCACGAAAACACCTCAGAAACACTGCCACTAGCACGTGTGACGTGTGTAGAATTTTGTTGAAAGCCCAGATAAAAGTAAAAAGCTATTTTGGGTTTATCCATGGCAGTTCGACTTCACACACACAGACACGCGCGCGCTCTGAGCCAGTGGACGCGCACTGTTATGAATGCAAAATGTTTCGACTTTAATCTCGAAACATTTCGACTTTAATCTCGAAACATTTCGACTTTAATCTCGAAACATTCCGACTTTAATCTCGAAACATTTCGACTTTAATCTCGAAACATTTCGACTTTAATCTCGAAACATTTCGACTTTAATCTCGAAATGCTAGATTTTTTTTTTTTTTTTTTACAGATTTTTTTTTTTTACAGATTTTTTTTTTTTTTTTTTACTGATTTTTTTTTTTTTTTAGGTTGCGGTTCAGGGCTTCCGTACTCATGGCCCTCTATCAGAATCCAGAGTTTTGAGAAGATTGGAGAAACATCATTTTTCGCCCGAAAAAAAAAAAATGAAAGGGGTATCACTGTCGTTTTTTTTTTCGGGTCGAAATTTTGAGTTTCGATATCTCAGCTCTGGAAGGTTCTAGAGCCTCCATTTTTGCGCTCAGGTCAAAGTCTCGCGGCCCTCTATCATAATCCAGAGTTTTGAGAAGATTGGAGAAACTTGATTTTTCGCCCAAAAACTGAAAAAAACGTAAGGGGTAACACTGTCGTTTTTTTTTCGGGTCGAAATTTTGAGTTTCGATATCTCAGCTCTGGAAGGGTCTAGAGCCTCCATTTTTGCGCTCAGGTCAAAGTCTCGCGGCCCTCTATCATAATCCAGAGTTTTGAGAAGATTGGAGAAACTTGATTTTTCGCCCGAAAACTGAAAAAAAACGTAAGGGGTAAGTAACACTGTCGTTTTTTTCCGGGTCGAAATTTTGAGTTTCGATATCTCAGCTCTGGAAGGGTCTAGAGCCTCCATTTTTGCGCTCAGGTCAAAGTCTCGCGGCCCTCTATCATAATCCAGAGTTTTGAGAAGATTGGAGAAACTTGATTTTACGCCCGAAAACTGAAAAAAACGTAAGGGGTAACACTGTCGTTTTTTTTTCGGGTCGAAATTTTGAGTTTCGATATCTCAGCTCTGGAAGGGTCTAGAGCCTCCATTTTTGCGCTCAAGTCAAAGTCTCGCGGCCCTCTATCATAATCCAGAGTTTTGAGAAGATTGGAGAAACTTGATTTTTCGCCCGAAAACTGAAAAAAACGTAAGGGGTAACACTGTCGTTTTTTTTTCGGGTCGAAATTTTGAGTTTCGATATCTCAGCTCTGGAAGGGTCTAGAGCCTCCATTTTTGCGCTCAAGTCAAAGTCTCGCGGCCCTCTATCATAATCCAGAGTTTTGAGAAGATTGGAGAAACTTGATTTTTCGCCCGAAAACTGAAAAAAACGTAAGGGGTAACACTGTCGTTTTTTTTTTCGGGTCGAAATTTTGAGTTTCGATATCTCAGCTCTGGAAGGGTCTAGAGCCTCCATTTTTGCGCTCAGGTCAAAGTCTCGTGGCCCTCTACCATAATCCAGAGTTTTGAGAAGATTGGAGAAACTTGATTTTTCGCCCGAAAACTGAAAAAAACGTAAGGGGTAACACTGTCGTTTTTTTTTCGGGTCGAAATTTTGAGTTTCGATATCTCAGCTCTGGAAGGGTCTAGAGCCTCCATTTTTGCGCTCAGGTCAAAGTCTCGCGGCCCTCTATCATAATCCAGAGTTTTGAGAAGATTGGAGAAACTTGATTTTTCGCCCGAAAACTGAAAAAAACGTAAGGGGTAACACTGTCGTTTTTTTTTTCGGGTCGAAATTTTGAGTTTCGATATCTCAGCTCTGGAAGGGTCTAGAGCCTCCATTTTTGCACTAAGGTTTAAGTCTCATGGCCCTCTATCATAATATAGAGTTTTGAGAAGATTGGAGAAACTTGATTTTTCGCCCGAAAACTGAAAAAAACGTAAGGGGTAACACTGTCGTTTTTTTTTCGGGTCGAAATTTTGAGTTTCGATATCTCAGCTCTGGAAGGGTCTAGAGCCTCCATTTTTGCGCTCAGGTCAAAGTCTCGCGGCCCTCTATCATAATCCAGAGTTTTGAGAAGATTGGAGAAACTTGATTTTTCGCCCGAAAACTGAAAAAAACGTAAGGGGTAACACTGTCGTTTTTTTTTTGGGGTCAAAATTTTGAGTTTCGATATCTCAGCTCTGGAAGGGTCTTGAGCCCCCATTTTTGCACTCAGGTTTAAGTCTCATGGCCCTCTATTAGAATCCAGAGTTTTGAGAAGATTGGAGAAACTTTATTTTTCGCCCGAAAAAAAAAACGAAAGGGGTACCACTGTCGTTTTTTTTCGGGTCAAAATTTTGAGTTTCGATATCTCATCTCTGGAAAGGTCTAGAGCCTCCATTTTTGCGCTCAGGTCAAAGTCTCGCGGCCCTCTATCATAATCCAGAGTTTTGAGAAGATTGGAGAAACTTGATTTTTCGCCCGAAAACTGAAAAAAACGTAAGGGGTAACAGTGTCGTTTTTTTTTTCGGGTCGAAATTTTGAGTTTCGATATCTCAGCTCTGGAAGGGTCTAGAGCCTCCATTTTTGCGCTCAGGTCAAAGTCTCGCGGCCCTCTATCATAATCCAGAGTTTTGAGAAGATTGGAGAAACTTGATTTTTCGCCCGAAAACTGAAAAAAAACGTAATTTTGAGTTTCGATATCTCAGCTCTGGAAGGGTCTAGAGCCTCCATTTTTGCGCTCAGGTCAAAGTCTCGCGGCCCTCTATCATAATCCAGAGTTTTGAGAAGATTGGAGAAACTTGATTTTACGCCCGAAAACTGAAAAAAACGTAAGGGGTAACACTGTCGTTTTTTTTTCGGGTCGAAATTTTGAGTTTCGATATCTCAGCTCTGGAAGGGTCTAGAGCCTCCATTTTTGCGCTCAGGTCAAAGTCTCGTGGCCCTCTATCATAATCCAGAGTTTTGAGAAGATTGGAGAAACTTGATTTTTCACCCGAAAACTGAAAAAAACGTAAGGGGTAACACTGTCGTCTTTTTTTCGGGTCGAAATTTTGAGTTTCGATATCTCAGCTCTGGAAGGGTCTAGAGCCTCCATTTTTGCGCTCAGGTCAAAGTCTCGCGGCCCTCTATCATAATCCAGAGTTTTGAGAAGATTGGAGAAACTTGATTTTTCGCCCGAAAACTGAAAAAAACTTAAGGGGTAACACTGTCGTTTTTTTTTTCGCGTCGAAATTTTGAGTTTCAATATCTTAGCTCTGGAAGGGTCTAGAGCCTCCATTTTTGCACTCAGGTTTACGTCTCATGGCCCTCTAATAGAATCCAGAGTTTTGAGAAGATTGGAGAAACTTTATTTTTCGCCCGTAAAAAAAAACGAAAGGCGTACCACTGTCGTTTTTTTTTCGGGTCGAAATTTTGAGTTTCGATATCTCAGCTCTGGAAGGGTCTAGAGCCTCCATTTTTGCACTCAGGTTTAAGTCTCATGTACGGAAGCCCTGAACCGCAACCTAAAAAAAAAAAAGTCAGTAAAAAAAAAAAAAAAATCTGTAAAAAAAAAAAAAATCTGTAAAAAAAAAAAAAAAATCTAGCATTTCGAGATTAAAGTCGAAATGTTTCGAGATTAAAGTCGAAATGTTTCGAGATTAAAGTCGGAATGTTTCGAGATTAAAGTCGAAATGTTTCGAGATTAAAGTCGAAATGTTTCGAGAATAATGTGGAAACATTGTGCATTCATAACAGTGCGCGTCCACTGGCTCAGAGCGCGCGCGTGAAGTCGAACTGCCATGGATAAACACAAAATAGTAGCTTTTTACTTTTATCTGAATTACTTATCTTACTTTATCGTTATAAAATATAATGCGCCGGAATAGACTTTAGCCTATAGGAAAAACAACACGGAAAACACTTTTCAGACTGGATGGAGAAATCCAGCTTAATGAATGAATGAATGAATAGGGCATTTATATAGCGCTTTCATTTATGCCTACACTCAAAGTGCTTTACAATCATATCAGAAAATCTCTCCTCAACCATAAGTGGTTATTAAATCTTAGGAAATCACAGGATCCGGCCAAATGATTGGATACAGAATGATGCACTTAAAATGTATCCAGAGCGTATTTACGTTGAAGAGGGAGACCGAACAGTTACTGTTGTGTTCTCGACCCAGATAGTGTTGACTAGACGAGCACGAAAACACCTCAGAAACACTGCCACTAACACGTGTGACGTGTGTAGAATTTTGTTGAAAGCCCAGATAAAAGTAAAAAGCTATTTTGGGTTTATCCATGGCAGTTCGACTTCACACACACAGACACGCGCGCGCTCTGAGCCAGTGGACGCGCACTGTTATGAATGCAAAATGTTTCGACTTTAATCTCGAAACATTTCGACTTTAATCTCGAAACATTTCGACTTTAATCTCGAAACATTCCGACTTTAATCTCGAAACATTTCGACTTTAATCTCGAAACATTTCGACTTTAATCTCGAAACATTTCGACTTTAATCTCGAAATGCTAGATTTTTTTTTTTTTTTTTTTACAGATTTTTTTTTTTTACAGATTTTTTTTTTTTTTTTTACTGATTTTTTTTTTTTTTTAGGTTGCGGTTCAGGGCTTCCGTACTCATGGCCCTCTATCAGAATCCAGAGTTTTGAGAAGATTGGAGAAACATCATTTTTCGCCCGAAAAAAAAAAAATGAAAGGGGTATCACTGTCGTTTTTTTTTTCGGGTCGAAATTTTGAGTTTCGATATCTCAGCTCTGGAAGGTTCTAGAGCCTCCATTTTTGCGCTCAGGTCAAAGTCTCGCGGCCCTCTATCATAATCCAGAGTTTTGAGAAGATTGGAGAAACTTGATTTTTCGCCCAAAAACTGAAAAAAACGTAAGGGGTAACACTGTCGTTTTTTTTTCGGGTCGAAATTTTGAGTTTCGATATCTCAGCTCTGGAAGGGTCTAGAGCCTCCATTTTTGCGCTCAGGTCAAAGTCTCGCGGCCCTCTATCATAATCCAGAGTTTTGAGAAGATTGGAGAAACTTGATTTTTCGCCCGAAAACTGAAAAAAAACGTAAGGGGTAAGTAACACTGTCGTTTTTTTCCGGGTCGAAATTTTGAGTTTCGATATCTCAGCTCTGGAAGGGTCTAGAGCCTCCATTTTTGCGCTCAGGTCAAAGTCTCGCGGCCCTCTATCATAATCCAGAGTTTTGAGAAGATTGGAGAAACTTGATTTTTCGCCCGAAAACTGAAAAAAACGTAAGGGGTAACACTGTCGTTTTTTTTTTGGGTCGAAATTTTGAGTTTCGATATCTCAGCTCTGGAAGGGTCTAGAGCCTCCATTTTTGCACTCAGCTTTAAGTCTCATGGCCCTCTATTAGAATCCAGAGTTTTGAGAGGATTGGAGAAACTTCATTTTTCGCCTGAAAAAAAAAAACCGAAAGGGGTACCACTGTCGTTTTTTTTTTCGGGTCGAAATTTTGAGTTTCGATATCTCAGCTCTGGAAGGGTCTAGAGCCTCAATTTTTGCAGTCAACTTTATTTTTCGCCCGAAAAAAACAAAAACGAAAGGGGTACCACTGTCGTTTTTTTTTTGGGTCGAAACTTTGAGTTTTTGATATCTCAGCTCTGGAAGGGTCTAGAGCCCCCATTTTTGCACTCAGGTTTAAGTCTCATGGCCCTCTATTAGAATCCAGAGTTTTGAGAAGATTGGAGAAACTTTATTTTTCGCCCGAAAAAAAAAAACGAAAGTGGTACCACTGCCTTTTTTTCTTGGGTCGAAATTTTGAGTTTCGATATCTCAGCTCTGGAAGGGTCTAGAGCCTCCATTTTTTGCAGTCAGGTTTAAGTCTCATGGCCCTCTATCAGAATCCAGAGTTTTGAGAGGATTGGAGAAACTTCATTTTTCGCCTGAAAAAAAAAACGTAAGGGGTACCACTGTCGTTTTTTTTTCGGGTAGAAATTTTGAGTTTCGATATCTCAGCTCTGGAAGGGTCTAGAGCCTCAATTTTTGCACTCAGGTTTAAGTCTCATGGCCCTCTATTAGAATCCAGAGTTTTGAGAAGATTGGAGAAACTTTATTTTTCGCCCGAAAAAAAAAAAGTAAGGGGTAACACTGTCGTTTTTTTTTCGGGTCGAAATTTTGAGTTTCGATATCTCAGCTCTGGAAGGGTCTAGAGCCTCAATTTTTGCAGTCAACTTTATTTTTCGCCCGAAAAAAAAACCGAAAGGGGTACCACTGTCGTTTTTTTTTTTTGGTCGAAATTTTGAGTTTCAATATCTTAGCTCTGGAAGGGTCTAGAGCCCCCATTTTTGCACTCAGGTTTAAGTCTCATGGCCCTCTATTAGAATCCAGAGTTTTGAGAAGATTGGAGAAACTTTATTTTTTACCCGAAAAAAAAAAACGAAAGGGGTACCACTGTGTTTGTTTTTTTTTCGCGTCGAAATTTTGAGTTTCAATATCTTAGCTCTGGAAGGGTCTAGAGCCTCCATTTTTGCACTCAGGTTTACGTCTCATGGCCCTCTAATAGAATCCAGAGTTTTGAGAAGATTGGAGAAACTTTATTTTTCGCCCGTAAAAAAAAACGAAAGGCGTACCACTGTCGTTTTTTTTTTCGGGTCGAAATTTTGAGTTTCGATATCTCAGCTCTGGAAGGGTCTAGAGCCTCCATTTTTGCACTCAGGTTTAAGTCTCATGGCCCTCTATCAGAATCCAGAGTTTTGAGAGGATTGGAGAAACTTCATTTTTCGCCTAAAAAAAAACGAAAGGGGTACCACTGTAATTTTTTTTTTTGGGTCGAAATTTTGAGTTTCGATATCTCAGCTCTGGAAGGGTCTAGAGCCTCCATTTTTGCACTCAGGTTTAAGTCTCATGGCCCTCTATCATAATATAGAGTTTTGAGAAGATTGGAGAAACTTGATTTTTCGCCCGAAAACTGAAAAAAAACGTAAGGGGTAACACTGGCGTTTTTTTTCGGGTCGAAATTTTGAGTTTCGATATCTCAGCTCTGGAAGGGTCTAGAGCCTCCATTTTTGCGGTCAGGTCAAAGTCTCGCGGCCCTCTATCATAATCCAGAGTTTTGAGAAGATTGGAGAAACTTGATTTTTCGCCCGAAAACTGAAAAAAACGTAAGGGGTAACACTGTCGTTTTTTTTTTCGGGTCGAAATTTTGAGTTTCGATATCTCAGCTCTGGAAGGGTCTAGAGCCTCCATTTTTACGCTCAGGTCAAAGTCTCGCGGCCCTCTATCATAATCCAGAGTTTTGAGAAGATTGGAGAAACTTGATTTTTCGCCCGAAAACTGAAAAAAAACGTAAGGGGTAACACTGCCGTTTTTTTTTCGGGTCGAAATTTTGAGTTTCGATATCTCAGCTCTGGAAGGGTCTAGAGCCTCCATTTTTGCGCTCAGGTCAAAGTCTCGCGGCCCTCTATCATAATCCAGAGTTTTGAGAAGATTGGAGAAACTTGATTTTACGCCCGAAAACTGAAAAAAACGTAAGGGGTAACACTGTCGTTTTTTTTTCGGGTCGAAATTTTGAGTTTCGATATCTCAGCTCTGGAAGGGTCTAGAGCCTCCATTTTTGCGGTCAGGTCAAAGTCTCGCGGCCCTCTATCATAATCCAGAGTTTTGAGAAGATTGGAGAAACTTGATTTTTCGCCCGAAAACTGAAAAAAACGTAAGGGGTAACACTGTCGTTTTTTTTTTCGGGTCGAAATTTTGAGTTTCGATATCTCAGCTCTGGAAGGGTCTAGAGCCTCCATTTTTGTGCTCAGGTCAAAGTCTCGCGGCCCTCTATCATAATCCAGAGTTTTGAGAAGATTGGAGAAACTAGATTTTTCGCCCAAAAACTGAAAAAAACGTAAGGGGTAACACTGTCGTTTTTTTTCGGGTCGAAATTTTGAGTTTCGATATCTCAGCTCTGGAAGGGTCTAGAGCCTCCATTTTTGCGCTCAGGTCAAAGTCTCGCGGCCCTCTATCATAATCCAGAGTTTTGAGAAGATTGGAGAAACTTGATTTTTCGCCCGAAAACTGAAAAAAACGTAAGGGGTAACACTGTCGTTTTTTTTTCGGGTCGAAATTTTGAGTTTCGATATCTCAGCTCTGGAAGGGTCTAGAGCCTCCATTTTTGCGCTCAGGTCAAAGTCTCGCGGCCCTCTATCATAATCCAGAGTTTTGAGAAGATTGGAGAAACATGATTTTTCGCCCGCAAACTGAAAAAAACGTAAGGGGTAATACTGTCGTTTTTTTTTCAGGTCGAAAGTTTGAGTTTCGATATCTCAGCTCTGGAAGGGTCTAGAGCCTCCATTTTTGCGCTCAGGTCAAAGTCTTGCGGCCCTCTATCATAATCCAGAGTTTTGAGAAGATTGGAGAAACTTGATTTTACGCCCGAAAACTGAAAAAAACGTAAGGGGTAACACTGTCGTTTTTTTTCGGGTCGAAATTTTGAGTTTCGATATCTCAGCTCTGGAAGGGTCTAGAGCCTCCATTTTTGCGCTCAGGTCAAAGTCTCGCGGCCCTCTATCATAATCCAGAGTTTTGAGAAGATTGGAGAAACTAGATTTTTCGCCCAAAAACTGAAAAAAACGTAAGGGGTAACACTGTCGTTTTTTTTCGGGTCGAAATTTTGAGTTTCGATATCTCAGCTCTGGAAGGGTCTAGAGCCTCCATTTTTGCGCTCAGGTCAAAGTCTCGCGGCCCTCTATCATAATCCAGAGTTTTGAGAAGATTGGAGAAACTTGATTTTTCGCCCGAAAACTGAAAAAAACGTAAGGGGTAACACTGTCGTTTTTTTTTCGGGTCGAAATTTTGAGTTTCGATATCTCAGCTCTGGAAGGGTCTAGAGCCTCCATTTTTGCGCTCAGGTCAAAGTCTCGCGGCCCTCTATCATAATCCAGAGTTTTGAGAAGATTGGAGAAACATGATTTTTCGCCCGCAAACTGAAAAAAACGTAAGGGGTAATACTGTCGTTTTTTTTTCGGGTCGAAATTTTGAGTTTCGATATCTCAGCTCTGGAAGGGTCTAGAGCCTCCATTTTTGCGCTCAGGTCAAAGTCTTGCGGCCCTCTATCATAATCCAGAGTTTTGAGAAGATTGGAGAAACTTGATTTTACGCCCGAAAACTGAAAAAAACGTAAGGGGTAACACTGTCGTTTTTTTTTCGGGTCGAAATTTTGAGTTTCGATATCTCAGCTCTGGAAGGGTCTAGAGCCTCCATTTTTGCGCTCAAGTCAAAGTCTCGCGGCCCTCTATCATAATCCAGAGTTTTGAGAAGATTGGAGAAACTTGATTTTTCGCCCGAAAACTGAAAAAAACGTAAGGGGTAACACTGTCGTTTTTTTTTCGGGTCGAAATTTTGAGTTTCGATATCTCAGCTCTGGAAGGGTCTAGAGCCTCCATTTTTGCGCTCAAGTCAAAGTCTCGCGGCCCTCTATCATAATCCAGAGTTTTGAGAAGATTGGAGAAACTTGATTTTTCGCCCGAAAACTGAAAAAAACGTAAGGGGTAACACTGTCGTTTTTTTTTTCGGGTCGAAATTTTGAGTTTCGATATCTCAGCTCTGGAAGGGTCTAGAGCCTCCATTTTTGCGCTCAGGTCAAAGTCTCGTGGCCCTCTACCATAATCCAGAGTTTTGAGAAGATTGGAGAAACTTGATTTTTCGCCCGAAAACTGAAAAAAACGTAAGGGGTAACACTGTCGTTTTTTTTTCGGGTCGAAATTTTGAGTTTCGATATCTCAGCTCTGGAAGGGTCTAGAGCCTCCATTTTTGCGCTCAGGTCAAAGTCTCGCGGCCCTCTATCATAATCCAGAGTTTTGAGAAGATTGGAGAAACTTGATTTTTCGCCCGAAAACTGAAAAAAACGTAAGGGGTAACACTGTCGTTTTTTTTTTCGGGTCGAAATTTTGAGTTTCGATATCTCAGCTCTGGAAGGGTCTAGAGCCTCCATTTTTGCACTAAGGTTTAAGTCTCATGGCCCTCTATCATAATATAGAGTTTTGAGAAGATTGGAGAAACTTGATTTTTCGCCCGAAAACTGAAAAAAACGTAAGGGGTAACACTGTCGTTTTTTTTTCGGGTCGAAATTTTGAGTTTCGATATCTCAGCTCTGGAAGGGTCTAGAGCCTCCATTTTTGCGCTCAGGTCAAAGTCTCGCGGCCCTCTATCATAATCCAGAGTTTTGAGAAGATTGGAGAAACTTGATTTTTCGCCCGAAAACTGAAAAAAACGTAAGGGGTAACACTGTCGTTTTTTTTTGGGGTCAAAATTTTGAGTTTCGATATCTCAGCTCTGGAAGGGTCTTGAGCCCCCATTTTTGCACTCAGGTTTAAGTCTCATGGCCCTCTATTAGAATCCAGAGTTTTGAGAAGATTGGAGAAACTTTATTTTTCGCCCGAAAAAAAAAACGAAAGGGGTACCACTGTCGTTTTTTTTCGGGTCAAAATTTTGAGTTTCGATATCTCATCTCTGGAAAGGTCTAGAGCCTCCATTTTTGCGCTCAGGTCAAAGTCTCGCGGCCCTCTATCATAATCCAGAGTTTTGAGAAGATTGGAGAAACTTGATTTTTCGCCCGAAAACTGAAAAAAACGTAAGGGGTAACACTGTCGTTTTTTTTTTCGGGTCGAAATTTTGAGTTTCGATATCTCAGCTCTGGAAGGGTCTAGAGCCTCCATTTTTGCGCTCAGGTCAAAGTCTCGCGGCCCTCTATCATAATCCAGAGTTTTGAGAAGATTGGAGAAACTTGATTTTTCGCCCGAAAACTGAAAAAAAACGTAATTTTGAGTTTCGATATCTCAGCTCTGGAAGGGTCTAGAGCCTCCATTTTTGCGCTCAGGTCAAAGTCTCGCGGCCCTCTATCATAATCCAGAGTTTTGAGAAGATTGGAGAAACTTGATTTTACGCCCGAAAACTGAAAAAAACGTAAGGGGTAACACTGTCGTTTTTTTTTCGGGTCGAAATTTTGAGTTTCGATATCTCAGCTCTGGAAGGGTCTAGAGCCTCCATTTTTGCGCTCAGGTCAAAGTCTCGTGGCCCTCTATCATAATCCAGAGTTTTGAGAAGATTGGAGAAACTTGATTTTTCGCCCGAAAACTGAAAAAAACGTAAGGGGTAACACTGTCGTCTTTTTTTCGGGTCGAAATTTTGAGTTTCGATATCTCAGCTCTGGAAGGGTCTAGAGCCTCCATTTTTGCGCTCAGGTCAAAGTCTCGCGGCCCTCTATCATAATCCAGAGTTTTGAGAAGATTGGAGAAACTTGATTTTTCGCCCGAAAACTGAAAAGAACTTAAGGGGTAACACTGTCGTTTTTTTTTTCGGGTCGAAATTTTGAGTTTCGATATCTCAGCTCTGGAAGGGTCTAGAGCCTCCATTTTTGCGCTCAGGTCCAAGTCTCGCGGCCCTCTATCATAATCCAGAGTTTTGAGAAGATTGGAGAAACTTGATTTTTCGCCCGAAAACTGAAAAAAACGTAAGGGGTAACACTGTCGTTTTTTTTTTCGGGTCGAAATTTTGAGTTTTGATATCTCAGCTCTGGAAGGGTCTAGAGCCTCCATTTTTGCGCTCAGGTCAAAGTCTCGCGGCCCTCTACCATAATCCAGAGTTTTGAGAAGATTGGAGAAACTTGATTTTTCGCCCGAAAACTGAAAAAAACGTAAGGGGTAACACTGTCGTTTTTTTTCGGGTCAAAATTTTGAGTTTCGACATCTCATCTCTGGAAAGGTCTAGAGCCTCCATTTTTGCGCTCAGGTCAAAGTCTCGCGGCCCTCTATCATAATCCAGAGTTTTGAGAAGATTGGAGAAACTTGATTTTTCGCCCGAAAACTGAAAAAAACGTAAGGGGTAACACTGTCGTTTTTTTTTTCGGGTCGAAATTTTGAGTTTCGATATCTCAGCTCTGGAAGGGTCTAGAGCCTCCATTTTTGCGCTCAGGTCAAAGTCTCGCGGCCCTCTATCATAATCCAGAGTTTTGAGAAGATTGGAGAAACTTGATTTTACGCCCGAAAACTGAAAAAAACGTAAGGGGTAACACTGTCGTTTTTTTTTCGGGTCGAAACTTTGAGTTTCGATATCTCAGCTCTGGAAGGGTCTAGAGCCTCCATTTTTGCGCTCAGGTCAAAGTCTCGTGGCCCTCTATCATAATCCAGAGTTTTGAGAAGATTGGAGAAACTTGATTTTTCGCCCGAAAACTGAAAAAAACGTAAGGGGTAACACTGTCGTTTTTTTTTCGGGTCGAAATTTTGAGTTTCGATATCTCAGCTCTGGAAGGGTCTAGAGCCTCCATTTTTACGCTCAGGTCAAAGTCTCGCGGCCCTCTATCATAATCCAGAGTTTTGAGAAGATTGGAGAAACTTGATTTTTCGCCCGAAAACTGAAAAAAACGTAAGGGGTAACACTGTCGTTTTTTTTTTCGGGTCGAAATTTTGAGTTTCGATATCTCAGCTCTGGAAGGGTCTAGAGCCTCCATTTTTGCGCTCAGGTCAAAGTCTCGCGGCCCTCTATCATAATCCAGAGTTTTGAGAAGATTGGAGAAACTAGATTTTTCGCCCGAAAACTGAAAAAAACGTAAGGGGTAACACTGTCGTTTTTTTTCGGGTCGAAATTTTGAGTTTCGATATCTCAGCTCTGGAAGGGTCTAGAGCCTCCATTTTTGCGCTCAGGTCAAAGTTTTGCGGCCCTCTATCATAATCCAGAGTTTTGAGAAGATTGGAGAAACTTGATTTTTCGCCCGAAAACTGAAAAAAACGTAAGGGGTAACACTGTCGTTTTTTTTCGGGTCGAAATTTTGAGTTTCGATATCTCAGCTCTGGAAGGGTCTAGAGCCTCCATTTTTGCGCTCAGGTCAAAGTCTCGCGGCCCTCTATCATAATCCAGAGTTTTGAGAAGATTGGAGAAACTTGATTTTTCGCCCGAAAACTGAAAAAAACGTAAGGGGTAACACTGTCGTTTTTTTTTCGGGTCGAAATTTTGAGTTTCGATATCTCAGCTCTGGAAGGGTCTAGAGCCTCCATTTTTGCGCTCAGGTCAAAGTCTCGCGGCCCTCTATCATAATCCAGAGTTTTGAGAAGATTGGAGAAACTTGATTTTTCGCCCGAAAACTGAAAAAAACGTAAGGGGTAACACTGTCGTTTTTTTTTCGGGTTGAAATTTTGAGTTTCGATATCTCAGCTCTGGAAGGGTCTAGAGCCTCCATTTTTGCGCTCAAGTCAAAGTCTCGCGGCCCTCTATCATAATCCAGAGTTTTGAGAAGATTGGAGAAACTTGATTTTTCGCCCGAAAACTGAAAAAAACGTAAGGGGTAACACTGTCGTTTTTTTTTCGGGTCGAAATTTTGAGTTTCGATATCTCAGCTCTGGAAGGGTCTAGAGCCTCCATTTTTGCGCTCAGGTCAAAGTCTCGCGGCCCTCTATCATAATCCAGAGTTTTGAGAAGATTGGAGAAACTTGATTTTTCACCCGAAAACTGAAAAAAACTTAAGGGGTAACACTGTCGTTTTTTTTTCGGGTCGAAATTTTGAGTTTCGATATCTCAGCTCTGGAAGGGTCTAGAGCCTCCATTTTTGCGCTCAAGTCAAAGTCTCGCGGCCCTCTATCATAATCCAGAGTTTTGAGAAGATTGGAGAAACTTGATTTTTCGCCCGAAAACTTAAAAAAACGAAAGGCGTACCACTGTCGTTTTTTTTTTGGGTCGAAATTTTGAGTTTCGATATCTTAGCTCTGGAAGGGTCTAGAGCCTCCATTTTTGCACTCAGGTTTAAGTCTCATGGCCCTCTATTAGAATCCAGAGTTTTGAGAAGATTGGAGAAACTTAATTTTTCGCCCGAAAAAAAAAACGAAAGGGGTACCACTGTCTTTTTTTTGTGACGAAATTTTTAGTTTCGATATCTCAGCTCTGAAAGGGTCTAGAGCCTCCATTTTTGCACTCAGGTTTAAGTCTCATGGCCAGAGTTTTGAGAGGATTGGAGAAACTTCATTTTTCGCCTAAAAAAAAAAACGAAAGGGGTACCACTGTCATTTTTTTTTTCGGGTCGAAATTTTGAGTTTCGTTATCTCAGCTCTGGAAGGGTCTAGAGCCTCCATTTTTGCACTAAGGTTTAAGTCTCATGGCCCTCTATCATAATCCAGAGTTTTGAGAAGATTGGAGAAACTTAATTTTTCGCCCGAAAAAAAAAACGAAAGGGGTACCACTGTCTTTTTTTTTGTGACGAAATTTTTAGTTTCGATATCTCAGCTCTGAAAGGGTCTAGAGCCTCCATTTTTGCACTCAGGTTTAAGTCTCATGGCCAGAGTTTTGAGAGGATTGGAGAAACTTCATTTTTCGCCTAAAAAAAAAAACGAAAGGGGTACCACTGTCATTTTTTTTTTCGGGTCGAAATTTTGAGTTTCGTTATCTCAGCTCTGGAAGGGTCTAGAGCCTCCATTTTTGCACTAAGGTTTAAGTCTCATGGCCCTCTATCATAATCCAGAGTTTTGAGAAGATTGGAGAAACTTAATTTTTCGCCCGAAAAAAAAAACGAAAGGGGTACCACTGTCTTTTTTTTTGTGACGAAATTTTTAGTTTCGATATCTCAGCTCTGAAAGGGTCTAGAGCCTCCATTTTTGCACTCAGGTTTAAGTCTCATGGCCAGAGTTTTGAGAGGATTGGAGAAACTTCATTTTTCGCCTAAAAAAAAAAACGAAAGGGGTACCACTGTCATTTTTTTTTTTCGGGTCGAAATTTTGAGTTTCGATATCTCAGCTCTGGAAGGGTCTAGAGCCTCCATTTTTGCACTAAGGTTTAAGTCTCATGGCCCTCTATCATAATATAGAGTTTTGAGAAGATTGGAGAAACTTGATTTTTCGCCCGAAAACTGAAAAAAACGTAAGGGGTAACACTGTCGTTTTTTTTTCGGGTCGAAATTTTGAGTTTCGATATCTCAGCTCTGGAAGGGTCTAGAGCCTCCATTTTTGCGCTCAGGTCAAAGTCTCGCGGCCCTCTATCATAATCCAGAGTTTTGAGAAGATTGGAGAAACTTGATTTTTCGCCCGAAAACTGAAAAAAACGTAAGGGGTAACACTGTCGTTTTTTTTTTCGGGTCGAAATTTTGAGTTTCGATATCTCAGCTCTGGAAGGGTCTAGAGCCTCCATTTTTGCACTCAGGTCAAAGTCTCGCGGCCCTCTATCATAATCCAGAGTTTTGAGAAGATTGGAGAAACTAGATTTTTCGCCCGAAAACTGAAAAAAACGTAAGGGGTAACACTGTCGTTTTTTTTCGGGTCGAAATTTTGAGTTTCGATATCTCAGCTCTGGAAGGGTCTAGAGCCTCCATTTTTGCGCTCAGGTCAAAGTCTCGCGGCCCTCTATCATAATCCAGAGTTTTGAGAAGATTGGAGAAACTTGATTTTTCGCCCGAAAACTGAAAAAAACGTAAGGGGTAACACTGTCGTTTTTTTTTTCGGGTCGAAATTTTGAGTTTCGATATCTCAGCTCTGGAAGGGTCTAGAGCCTCCATTTTTGCGCTCAGGTCAAAGTCTCGCGGCCCTCTATCATAATCCAGAGTTTTGAGAAGATTGGAGAAACTTGATTTTACGCCCGAAAACTGAAAAAAACGTAAGGGGTAACACTGTCGTTTTTTTTTCGGGTCGAAATTTTGAGTTTCGATATCTCAGCTCTGGAAGGGTCTAGAGCCTCCATTTTTGCGCTCAGGTCAAAGTCTCGCGGCCCTCTATCATAATCCAGAGTTTTGAGAAGATTGGAGAAACTTGATTTTTCACCCGAAAACTGAAAAAAACGTAAGGGGTAACACTGTCGTTTTTTTTTCGGGTCGAAATTTTGAGTTTCGATATCTCAGCTCTGGAAGGGTCTAGAGCCTCCATTTTTACGCTCAGGTCAAAGTCTCGCGGCCCTCTATCATAATCCAGAGTTTTGAGAAGATTGGAGAAACTAGATTTTTCGCCCGAAAACTGAAAAAAACGTAAGGGGTAACACTGTCGTTTTTTTTTCGGGTCGAAATTTTGAGTTTCGATATCTCAGCTCTGGAAGGGTCTAGAGCCTCCATTTTTGCGCTCAGGTCAAAGTCTCGCGGCCCTCTATCATAATCCAGAGTTTTGAGAAGATTGGAGAAACTTGATTTTTCACCCGAAAACTGAAAAAAACGTAAGGGGTAACACTGTCGTTTTTTTTTCGGGTCGAAATTTTGAGTTTCGATATCTCAGCTCTGGAAGGGTCTAGAGCCTCCATTTTTACGCTCAGGTCAAAGTCTCGCGGCCCTCTATCATAATCCAGAGTTTTGAGAAGATTGGAGAAACTAGATTTTTCGCCCGAAAACTGAAAAAAACGTAAGGGGTAACACTGTCGTTTTTTTTTCGGGTCGAAATTTTGAGTTTCGATATCTCAGCTCTGGAAGGGTCTAGAGCCTCCATTTTTGCGCTCAGGTCAAAGTCTCGCGGCCCTCTATCATAATCCAGAGTTTTGAGAAGATTGGAGAAACTTGATTTTTCGCCCGAAAACTGAAAAAAACGTAAGGGGTAACACTGTCGTTTTTTTTTCGGGTCGAAATTTTGAGTTTCGATATCTCAGCTCTGGAAGGGTCTAGAGCCTCCATTTTTGCGCTCAGGTCAAAGTCTCGCGGCCCTCTATCATAATCCAGAGTTTTGAGAAGATTGGAGAAACTTGATTTTACGCCCGAAAACTGAAAAAAACGTAAGGGGTAACACTGTCGTTTTTTTTTCGGGTCGAAACTTTGAGTTTCGATATCTCAGCTCTGGAAGGGTCTAGAGCCTCCATTTTTGCGCTCAGGTCAAAGTCTCGCGGCCCTCTATCATAATCCAGAGTTTTGAGAAGATTGGAGAAACTTGATTTTTCACCCGAAAACTGAAAAAAACGTAAGGGGTAACACTGTCGTTTTTTTTTCGGGTCGAAATTTTGAGTTTCGATATCTCAGCTCTGGAAGGGTCTAGAGCCTCCATTTTTACGCTCAGGTCAAAGTCTCGCGGCCCTCTATCATAATCCAGAGTTTTGAGAAGATTGGAGAAACTAGATTTTTCGCCCGAAAACTGAAAAAAACGTAAGGGGTAACACTGTCGTTTTTTTTCGGGTCGAAATTTTGAGTTTCGATATCTCAGCTCTGGAAGGGTCTAGAGCCTCCATTTTTGCGCTCAGGTCAAAGTTTTGCGGCCCTCTATCATAATCCAGAGTTTTGAGAAGATTGGAGAAACTTGATTTTTCGCCCGAAAACTGAAAAAAACGTAAGGGGTAACACTGTCGTTTTTTTTCGGGTCGAAATTTTGAGTTTCGATATCTCAGCTCTGGAAGGGTCTAGAGCCTCCATTTTTGCGCTCAGGTCAAAGTCTCGCGGCCCTCTATCATAATCCAGAGTTTTGAGAAGATTGGAGAAACTTGATTTTTCGCCCGAAAACTGAAAAAAACGTAAGGGGTAACACTGTCGTTTTTTTTTTCGGGTCGAAATTTTGAGTTTCGATATCTCAGCTCTGGAAGGGTCTAGAGCCTCCATTTTTGCGCTCAGGTCAAAGTCTCGCGGCCCTCTATCATAATCCAGAGTTTTGAGAAGATTGGAGAAACTTGATTTTACGCCCGAAAACTGAAAAAAACGTAAGGGGTAACACTGTCGTTTTTTTTTCGGGTCGAAACTTTGAGTTTCGATATCTCAGCTCTGGAAGGGTCTAGAGCCTCCATTTTTGCGCTCAGGTCAAAGTCTCGTGGCCCTCTATCATAATCCAGAGTTTTGAGAAGATTGGAGGAACTTGATTTTTCGCCCGAAAACTGAAAAAAACGTAAGGGGTAACACTGTCGTTTTTTTTTCGGGTCGAAATTTTGAGTTTCGATATCTCAGCTCTGGAAGGGTCTAGAGCCTCCATTTTTACGCTCAGGTCAAAGTCTCGCGGCCCTCTATCATAATCCAGAGTTTTGAGAAGATTGGAGAAACTTGATTTTTCGCCCGAAAACTGAAAAAAACGTAAGGGGTAACACTGTCGTTTTTTTTTTCGGGTCGAAATTTTGAGTTTCGATATCTCAGCTCTGGAAGGGTCTAGAGCCTCCATTTTTGCGCTCAGGTCAAAGTCTCGCGGCCCTCTATCATAATCCAGAGTTTTGAGAAGATTGGAGAAACTAGATTTTTCGCCCGAAAACTGAAAAAAACGTAAGGGGTAACACTGTCGTTTTTTTTCGGGTCGAAATTTTGAGTTTCGATATCTCAGCTCTGGAAGGGTCTAGAGCCTCCATTTTTGCGCTCAGGTCAAAGTTTTGCGGCCCTCTATCATAATCCAGAGTTTTGAGAAGATTGGAGAAACTTGATTTTTCGCCCGAAAACTGAAAAAAACGTAAGGGGTAACACTGTCGTTTTTTTTCGGGTCGAAATTTTGAGTTTCGATATCTCAGCTCTGGAAGGGTCTAGAGCCTCCATTTTTGCGCTCAGGTCAAAGTCTCGCGGCCCTCTATCATAATCCAGAGTTTTGAGAAGATTGGAGAAACTTGATTTTTCGCCCGAAAACTGAAAAAAACGTAAGGGGTAACACTGTCGTTTTTTTTTCGGGTCGAAATTTTGAGTTTCGATATCTCAGCTCTGGAAGGGTCTAGAGCCTCCATTTTTGCGCTCAGGTCAAAGTCTCGCGGCCCTCTATCATAATCCAGAGTTTTGAGAAGATTGGAGAAACTTGATTTTTCGCCCGAAAACTGAAAAAAACGTAAGGGGTAACACTGTCGTTTTTTTTTCGGGTTGAAATTTTGAGTTTCGATATCTCAGCTCTGGAAGGGTCTAGAGCCTCCATTTTTGCGCTCAAGTCAAAGTCTCGCGGCCCTCTATCATAATCCAGAGTTTTGAGAAGATTGGAGAAACTTGATTTTTCGCCCGAAAACTGAAAAAAACGTAAGGGGTAACACTGTCGTTTTTTTTTCGGGTCGAAATTTTGAGTTTCGATATCTCAGCTCTGGAAGGGTCTAGAGCCTCCATTTTTGCGCTCAGGTCAAAGTCTCGCGGCCCTCTATCATAATCCAGAGTTTTGAGAAGATTGGAGAAACTTGATTTTTCACCCGAAAACTGAAAAAAACTTAAGGGGTAACACTGTCGTTTTTTTTTCGGGTCGAAATTTTGAGTTTCGATATCTCAGCTCTGGAAGGGTCTAGAGCCTCCATTTTTGCGCTCAGGTCAAAGTCTCGCGGCCCTCTATCATAATCCAGAGTTTTGAGAAGATTGGAGAAACTAGATTTTTCGCCCGAAAACTTAAAAAAACGTAAGGGGTAACACTGTCGTTTTTTTTTTGGGTCGAAATTTTGAGTTTCGATATCTCAGCTCTGGAAGGGTCTAGAGCCTCCATTTTTGCGCTCAGGTCAAAGTCTCGCGGCCCTCTATCATAATCCAGAGTTTTGAGAAGATTGGAGAAACTTGATTTTTCGCCCGAAAACTGAAAAAAACGTAAGGGGTAACACTGTCGTTTTTTTTTTCGGGTCGAAATTTTGAGTTTTGATATCTCAGCTCTGGAAGGGTCTAGAGCCTCCATTTTTGCGCTCAGGTCAAAGTCTCGCGGCCCTCTACCATAATCCAGAGTTTTGAGAAGATTGGAGAAACTTGATTTTTCGCCCGAAAACTGAAAAAAACGTAAGGGGTAACACTGTCGTTTTTTTTCGGGTCAAAATTTTGAGTTTCGATATCTCATCTCTGGAAAGGTCTAGAGCCTCCATTTTTGCGCTCAGGTCAAAGTCTCGCGGCCCTCTATCATAATCCAGAGTTTTGAGAAGATTGGAGAAACTTGATTTTTCGCCCGAAAACTGAAAAAAACGTAAGGGGTAACACTGTCGTTTTTTTTTTCGGGTCGAAATTTTGAGTTTCGATATCTCAGCTCTGGAAGGGTCTAGAGCCTCCATTTTTGCGCTCAGGTCAAAGTCTCGCGGCCCTCTATCATAATCCAGAGTTTTGAGAAGATTGGAGAAACTTGATTTTACGCCCGAAAACTGAAAAAAACGTAAGGGGTAACACTGTCGTTTTTTTTTCGGGTCGAAATTTTGAGTTTCGATATCTCAGCTCTGGAAGGGTCTAGAGCCTCCATTTTTGCGCTCAGGTCAAAGTCTCGCGGCCCTCTATCATAATCCAGAGTTTTGAGAAGATTGGAGAAACTTGATTTTTCACCCGAAAACTGAAAAAAACGTAAGGGGTAACACTGTCGTTTTTTTTTCGGGTCGAAATTTTGAGTTTCGATATCTCAGCTCTGGAAGGGTCTAGAGCCTCCATTTTTACGCTCAGGTCAAAGTCTCGCGGCCCTCTATCATAATCCAGAGTTTTGAGAAGATTGGAGAAACTAGATTTTTCGCCCGAAAACTGAAAAAAACGTAAGGGGTAACACTGTCGTTTTTTTTTCGGGTCAAAATTTTGAGTTTCGATATCTCAGCTCTGGAAGGGTCTAGAGCCTCCATTTTTACGCTCAGGTCAAAGTCTCGCGGCCCTCTATCATAATCCAGAGTTTTGAGAAGATTGGAGAAACTTGATTTTTCGCCCGAAAACTGAAAAAAACGTAAGGGGTAACACTGTCGTTTTTTTTTTCGGGTCGAAATTTTGAGTTTCGATATCTCAGCTCTGGAAGGGTCTAGAGCCTCCATTTTTGCGCTCAGGTCAAAGTCTCGCGGCCCTCTATCATAATCCAGAGTTTTGAGAAGATTGGAGAAACTAGATTTTTCGCCCGAAAACTGAAAAAAACGTAAGGGGTAACACTGTCGTTTTTTTTCGGGTCGAAATTTTGAGTTTCGATATCTCAGCTCTGGAAGGGTCTAGAGCCTCCATTTTTGCGCTCAGGTCAAAGTTTTGCGGCCCTCTATCATAATCCAGAGTTTTGAGAAGATTGGAGAAACTTGATTTTTCGCCCGAAAACTGAAAAAAACGTAAGGGGTAACACTGTCGTTTTTTTTCGGGTCGAAATTTTGAGTTTCGATATCTCAGCTCTGGAAGGGTCTAGAGCCTCCATTTTTGCGCTCAGGTCAAAGTCTCGCGGCCCTCTATCATAATCCAGAGTTTTGAGAAGATTGGAGAAACTTCATTTTTCGCCTAAAAAAAAAAACGAAAGGGGTACCACTGTCATTTTTTTTTTCGGGTCGAAATTTTGAGTTTCGTTATCTCAGCTCTGGAAGGGTCTAGAGCCTCCATTTTTGCACTAAGGTTTAAGTCTCATGGCCCTCTATCATAATCCAGAGTTTTGAGAAGATTGGAGAAACTTAATTTTTCGCCCGAAAAAAAAAACGAAAGGGGTACCACTGTCTTTTTTTTTGTGACGAAATTTTTAGTTTCGATATCTCAGCTCTGAAAGGGTCTAGAGCCTCCATTTTTGCACTCAGGTTTAAGTCTCATGGCCAGAGTTTTGAGAGGATTGGAGAAACTTCATTTTTCGCCTAAAAAAAAAAACGAAAGGGGTACCACTGTCATTTTTTTTTTTCGGGTCGAAATTTTGAGTTTCGATATCTCAGCTCTGGAAGGGTCTAGAGCCTCCATTTTTGCACTAAGGTTTAAGTCTCATGGCCCTCTATCATAATATAGAGTTTTGAGAAGATTGGAGAAACTTGATTTTTCGCCCGAAAACTGAAAAAAACGTAAGGGGTAACACTGTCGTTTTTTTTTCGGGTCGAAATTTTGAGTTTCGATATCTCAGCTCTGGAAGGGTCTAGAGCCTCCATTTTTGCGCTCAGGTCAAAGTCTCGCGGCCCTCTATCATAATCCAGAGTTTTGAGAAGATTGGAGAAACTTGATTTTTCGCCCGAAAACTGAAAAAAACGTAAGGGGTAACACTGTCGTTTTTTTTTTCGGGTCGAAATTTTGAGTTTCGATATCTCAGCTCTGGAAGGGTCTAGAGCCTCCATTTTTGCGCTCAGGTCAAAGTCTCGCGGCCCTCTATCATAATCCAGAGTTTTGAGAAGATTGGAGAAACTAGATTTTTCGCCCGAAAACTGAAAAAAACGTAAGGGGTAACACTGTCGTTTTTTTTCGGGTCGAAATTTTGAGTTTCGATATCTCAGCTCTGGAAGGGTCTAGAGCCTCCATTTTTGCGCTCAGGTCAAAGTCTCGCGGCCCTCTATCATAATCCAGAGTTTTGAGAAGATTGGAGAAACTTGATTTTTCGCCCGAAAACTGAAAAAAACGTAAGGGGTAACACTGTCGTTTTTTTTTTCGGGTCGAAATTTTGAGTTTTGATATCTCAGCTCTGGAAGGGTCTAGAGCCTCCATTTTTGCGCTCAGGTCAAAGTCTCGCGGCCCTCTACCATAATCCAGAGTTTTGAGAAGATTGGAGAAACTTGATTTTTCGCCCGAAAACTGAAAAAAACGTAAGGGGTAACACTGTCGTTTTTTTTCGGGTCAAAATTTTGAGTTTCGATATCTCATCTCTGGAAAGGTCTAGAGCCTCCATTTTTGCGCTCAGGTCAAAGTCTCGCGGCCCTCTATCATAATCCAGAGTTTTGAGAAGATTGGAGAAACTTGATTTTTCGCCCGAAAACTGAAAAAAACGTAAGGGGTAACACTGTCGTTTTTTTTTTCGGGTCGAAATTTTGAGTTTCGATATCTCAGCTCTGGAAGGGTCTAGAGCCTCCATTTTTGCGCTCAGGTCAAAGTCTCGCGGCCCTCTATCATAATCCAGAGTTTTGAGAAGATTGGAGAAACTTGATTTTACGCCCGAAAACTGAAAAAAACGTAAGGGGTAACACTGTCGTTTTTTTTTCGGGTCGAAATTTTGAGTTTCGATATCTCAGCTCTGGAAGGGTCTAGAGCCTCCATTTTTGCGCTCAGGTCAAAGTCTCGCGGCCCTCTATCATAATCCAGAGTTTTGAGAAGATTGGAGAAACTTGATTTTTCACCCGAAAACTGAAAAAAACGTAAGGGGTAACACTGTCGTTTTTTTTTCGGGTCGAAATTTTGAGTTTCGATATCTCAGCTCTGGAAGGGTCTAGAGCCTCCATTTTTACGCTCAGGTCAAAGTCTCGCGGCCCTCTATCATAATCCAGAGTTTTGAGAAGATTGGAGAAACTAGATTTTTCGCCCGAA
Source organism: Pimephales promelas (assembly GCF_988280905.1). Taxonomy (NCBI): domain Eukaryota; kingdom Metazoa; phylum Chordata; class Actinopteri; order Cypriniformes; family Leuciscidae; genus Pimephales; species Pimephales promelas. The sequence goes on along the minus strand of NC_142792.1, from coordinate 22,338,569 downwards.
AACTGAAAAAAACGTAAGGGGTAACACTGTCGTTTTTTTTTCGGGTCGAAATTTTGAGTTTCGATATCTCAGCTCTGGAAGGGTCTAGAGCCTCCATTTTTGCGCTCAGGTCAAAGTCTCGCGGCCCTCTATCATAATCCAGAGTTTTGAGAAGATTGGAGAAACTTGATTTTTCACCCGAAAACTGAAAAAAACGTAAGGGGTAACACTGTCGTTTTTTTTTCGGGTCGAAATTTTGAGTTTCGATATCTCAGCTCTGGAAGGGTCTAGAGCCTCCATTTTTACGCTCAGGTCAAAGTCTCGCGGCCCTCTATCATAATCCAGAGTTTTGAGAAGATTGGAGAAACTTGATTTTTCGCCCGAAAACTGAAAAAAACGTAAGGGGTAACACTGTCGTTTTTTTTCGGGTCGAAATTTTGAGTTTCGATATCTCAGCTCTGGAAGGGTCTAGAGCCTCCATTTTTGCGCTCAGGTCAAAGTTTTGCGGCCCTCTATCATAATCCAGAGTTTTGAGAAGATTGGAGAAACTTGATTTTTCGCCCGAAAACTGAAAAAAACGTAAGGGGTAACACTGTCGTTTTTTTTCGGGTCGAAATTTTGAGTTTCGATATCTCAGCTCTGGAAGGGTCTAGAGCCTCCATTTTTGCGCTCAGGTCAAAGTCTCGCGGCCCTCTATCATAATCCAGAGTTTTGAGAAGATTGGAGAAACTTGATTTTTCGCCCGAAAACTGAAAAAAACGTAAGGGGTAACACTGTCGTTTTTTTTTCGGGTCGAAATTTTGAGTTTCGATATCTCAGCTCTGGAAGGGTCTAGAGCCTCCATTTTTGCGCTCAGGTCAAAGTCTCGCGGCCCTCTATCATAATCCAGAGTTTTGAGAAGATTGGAGAAACTTGATTTTACGCCCGAAAACTGAAAAAACCGTAAGGGGTAACACTGTCGTTTTTTTTTCGGGTCGAAACTTTGAGTTTCGATATCTCAGCTCTGGAAGGGTCTAGAGCCTCCATTTTTGCGCTCAGGTCAAAGTCTCGCGGCCCTCTATCATAATCCAGAGTTTTGAGAAGATTGGAGAAACTTGATTTTTCACCCGAAAACTGAAAAAAACGTAAGGGGTAACACTGTCGTTTTTTTTTCGGGTCGAAATTTTGAGTTTCGAGATCTCAGCTCTGGAAGGGTCTAGAGCCTCCATTTTTACGCTCAGGTCAAAGTCTCGCGGCCCTCTATCATAATCCAGAGTTTTGAGAAGATTGGAGAAACTAGATTTTTCGCCCGAAAACTGAAAAAAACGTAAGGGGTAACACTGTCGTTTTTTTTCGGGTCGAAATTTTGAGTTTCGATATCTCAGCTCTGGAAGGGTCTAGAGCCTCCATTTTTGCGCTCAGGTCAAAGTTTTGCGGCCCTCTATCATAATCCAGAGTTTTGAGAAGATTGGAGAAACTTGATTTTTCGCCCGAAAACTGAAAAAAACGTAAGGGGTAACACTGTCGTTTTTTTTCGGGTCGAAATTTTGAGTTTCGATATCTCAGCTCTGGAAGGGTCTAGAGCCTCCATTTTTGCGCTCAGGTCAAAGTCTCGCGGCCCTCTATCATAATCCAGAGTTTTGAGAAGATTGGAGAAACTTGATTTTTCGCCCGAAAACTGAAAAAAACGTAAGGGGTAACACTGTCGTTTTTTTTCGGGTCGAAATTTTGAGTTTCGATATCTCAGCTCTGGAAGGGTCTAGAGCCTCCATTTTTGCGCTCAGGTCAAAGTCTCGCGGCCCTCTATCATAATCCAGAGTTTTGAGAAGATTGGAGAAACTTGATTTTTCGCCCGAAAACTGAAAAAAACGTAAGGGGTAACACTGTCGTTTTTTTTTCGGGTCGAAATTTTGAGTTTCGATATCTCAGCTCTGGAAGGGTCTAGAGCCTCCATTTTTGCGCTCAGGTCAAAGTCTCGCGGCCCTCTATCATAATCCAGAGTTTTGAGAAGATTGGAGAAACTTGATTTTTCGCCCGAAAACTGAAAAAAACGTAAGGGGTAACACTGTCGTTTTTTTTTCGGGTTGAAATTTTGAGTTTCGATATCTCAGCTCTGGAAGGGTCTAGAGCCTCCATTTTTGCGCTCAAGTCAAAGTCTCGCGGCCCTCTATCATAATCCAGAGTTTTGAGAAGATTGGAGAAACTTGATTTTTCGCCCGAAAACTGAAAAAAACGTAAGGGGTAACACTGTCGTTTTTTTTTCGGGTCGAAATTTTGAGTTTCGATATCTCAGCTCTGGAAGGGTCTAGAGCCTCCATTTTTGCGCTCAGGTCAAAGTCTCGCGGCCCTCTATCATAATCCAGAGTTTTGAGAAGATTGGAGAAACTTGATTTTTCACCCGAAAACTGAAAAAAACTTAAGGGGTAACACTGTCGTTTTTTTTTCGGGTCGAAATTTTGAGTTTCGATATCTCAGCTCTGGAAGGGTCTAGAGCCTCCATTTTTGCGCTCAGGTCAAAGTCTCGCGGCCCTCTATCATAATCCAGAGTTTTGAGAAGATTGGAGAAACTAGATTTTTCGCCCGAAAACTTAAAAAAACGTAAGGGGTAACACTGTCGTTTTTTTTTTGGGTCGAAATTTTGAGTTTCGATATCTCAGCTCTGGAAGGGTCTAGAGCCTCCATTTTTGCGCTCAGGTCAAAGTCTCGCGGCCCTCTATCATAATCCAGAGTTTTGAGAAGATTGGAGAAACTTGATTTTTCGCCCGAAAACTGAAAAAAACGTAAGGGGTAACACTGTCGTTTTTTTTTTCGGGTCGAAATTTTGAGTTTTGATATCTCAGCTCTGGAAGGGTCTAGAGCCTCCATTTTTGCGCTCAGGTCAAAGTCTCGCGGCCCTCTACCATAATCCAGAGTTTTGAGAAGATTGGAGAAACTTGATTTTTCGCCCGAAAACTGAAAAAAACGTAAGGGGTAACACTGTCGTTTTTTTTCGGGTCAAAATTTTGAGTTTCGATATCTCATCTCTGGAAAGGTCTAGAGCCTCCATTTTTGCGCTCAGGTCAAAGTCTCGCGGCCCTCTATCATAATCCAGAGTTTTGAGAAGATTGGAGAAACTTGATTTTTCGCCCGAAAACTGAAAAAAACGTAAGGGGTAACACTGTCGTTTTTTTTTTCGGGTCGAAATTTTGAGTTTCGATATCTCAGCTCTGGAAGGGTCTAGAGCCTCCATTTTTGCGCTCAGGTCAAAGTCTCGCGGCCCTCTATCATAATCCAGAGTTTTGAGAAGATTGGAGAAACTTGATTTTACGCCCGAAAACTGAAAAAAACGTAAGGGGTAACACTGTCGTTTTTTTTTCGGGTCGAAATTTTGAGTTTCGATATCTCAGCTCTGGAAGGGTCTAGAGCCTCCATTTTTGCGCTCAGGTCAAAGTCTCGCGGCCCTCTATCATAATCCAGAGTTTTGAGAAGATTGGAGAAACTTGATTTTTCACCCGAAAACTGAAAAAAACGTAAGGGGTAACACTGTCGTTTTTTTTTCGGGTCGAAATTTTGAGTTTCGATATCTCAGCTCTGGAAGGGTCTAGAGCCTCCATTTTTACGCTCAGGTCAAAGTCTCGCGGCCCTCTATCATAATCCAGAGTTTTGAGAAGATTGGAGAAACTAGATTTTTCGCCCGAAAACTGAAAAAAACGTAAGGGGTAACACTGTCGTTTTTTTTTCGGGTCGAAATTTTGAGTTTCGATATCTCAGCTCTGGAAGGGTCTAGAGCCTCCATTTTTACGCTCAGGTCAAAGTCTCGCGGCCCTCTATCATAATCCAGAGTTTTGAGAAGATTGGAGAAACTTGATTTTTCGCCCGAAAACTGAAAAAAACGTAAGGGGTAACACTGTCGTTTTTTTTTTCGGGTCGAAATTTTGAGTTTCGATATCTCAGCTCTGGAAGGGTCTAGAGCCTCCATTTTTGCGCTCAGGTCAAAGTCTCGCGGCCCTCTATCATAATCCAGAGTTTTGAGAAGATTGGAGAAACTAGATTTTTCGCCCGAAAACTGAAAAAAACGTAAGGGGTAACACTGTCGTTTTTTTTCGGGTCGAAATTTTGAGTTTCGATATCTCAGCTCTGGAAGGGTCTAGAGCCTCCATTTTTGCGCTCAGGTCAAAGTTTTGCGGCCCTCTATCATAATCCAGAGTTTTGAGAAGATTGGAGAAACTTGATTTTTCGCCCGAAAACTGAAAAAAACGTAAGGGGTAACACTGTCGTTTTTTTTCGGGTCGAAATTTTGAGTTTCGATATCTCAGCTCTGGAAGGGTCTAGAGCCTCCATTTTTGCGCTCAGGTCAAAGTCTCGCGGCCCTCTATCATAATCCAGAGTTTTGAGAAGATTGGAGAAACTTGATTTTTCGCCCGAAAACTGAAAAAAACGTAAGGGGTAACACTGTCGTTTTTTTTTCGGGTCGAAATTTTGAGTTTCGATATCTCAGCTCTGGAAGGGTCTAGAGCCTCCATTTTTGCGCTCAGGTCAAAGTCTCGCGGCCCTCTATCATAATCCAGAGTTTTGAGAAGATTGGAGAAACTTGATTTTTCGCCCGAAAACTGAAAAAAACGTAAGGGGTAACACTGTCGTTTTTTTTTCGGGTTGAAATTTTGAGTTTCGATATCTCAGCTCTGGAAGGGTCTAGAGCCTCCATTTTTGCGCTCAAGTCAAAGTCTCGCGGCCCTCTATCATAATCCAGAGTTTTGAGAAGATTGGAGAAACTTGATTTTTCGCCCGAAAACTGAAAAAAACGTAAGGGGTAACACTGTCGTTTTTTTTTCGGGTCGAAATTTTGAGTTTCGATATCTCAGCTCTGGAAGGGTCTAGAGCCTCCATTTTTGCGCTCAGGTCAAAGTCTCGCGGCCCTCTATCATAATCCAGAGTTTTGAGAAGATTGGAGAAACTTGATTTTTCACCCGAAAACTGAAAAAAACGTAAGGGGTAACACTGTCGGTTTTTTTTTGGGTCGAAATTTTGAGTTTCGATATCTCAGCTCTGGAAGGGTCTAGAGCCTCCATTTTTGCGCTCAAGTCAAAGTCTCGCGGCCCTCTATCATAATCCAGAGTTTTGAGAAGATTGGAGAAACTTGATTTTTCGCCCGAAAACTTAAAAAAAACGAAAGTGGTAACACTGTCGTTTTTTTTTTCGGGTCGAAATTTTGAGTTTCGATATCTCAGCTCTGGAAGGGTCTAGAGCCTCCATTTTTGCGCTCAGGTCAAAGTCTCGCGGCCCTCTATCATAATCCAGAGTTTTGAGAAGATTGGAGAAACTTGATTTTTCGCCCGAAAACTGAAAAAAACGTAAGGGGTAACACTGTCGTTTTTTTTTCGGGACGAAATTTTGAGTTTCGATATCTCAGCTCTGGAAGGGTCTAGAGCCTCCATTTTTGCGCTCAGGTCAAAGTCTCGCGGCCCTCTATCATAATCCAGAGTTTTGAGAAGATTGGAGAAACTTGATTTTTCACCCGAAAACTGAAAAAAACGTAAGGGGTAACACTGTCGGTTTTTTTTTGGGTCGAAATTTTGAGTTTCGATATCTCAGCTCTGGAAGGGTCTAGAGCCTCCATTTTTGCGCTCAAGTCAAAGTCTCGCGGCCCTCTATCATAATCCAGAGTTTTGAGAAGATTGGAGAAACTAGATTTTTCGCCCGAAAACTGAAAAAAACGTAAGGGGTAACACTGTCGTTTTTTTTCGGGTCGAAATTTTGAGTTTCGATATCTCAGCTCTGGAAGGGTCTAGAGCCTCCATTTTTGCGCTCAGGTCAAAGTTTTGCGGCCCTCTATCATAATCCAGAGTTTTGAGAAGATTGGAGAAACTTGATTTTTCGCCCGAAAACTGAAAAAAACGTAAGGGGTAACACTGTCGTTTTTTTTCGGGTCGAAATTTTGAGTTTCGATATCTCAGCTCTGGAAGGGTCTAGAGCCTCCATTTTTGCGCTCAGGTCAAAGTCTCGCGGCCCTCTATCATAATCCAGAGTTTTGAGAAGATTGGAGAAACTTGATTTTTCGCCCGAAAACTGAAAAAAACGTAAGGGGTAACACTGTCGTTTTTTTTTCGGGTCGAAATTTTGAGTTTCGATATCTCAGCTCTGGAAGGGTCTAGAGCCTCCATTTTTGCGCTCAGGTCAAAGTCTCGCGGCCCTCTATCATAATCCAGAGTTTTGAGAAGATTGGAGAAACTTGATTTTTCGCCCGAAAACTGAAAAAAACGTAAGGGGTAACACTGTCGTTTTTTTTTCGGGTTGAAATTTTGAGTTTCGATATCTCAGCTCTGGAAGGGTCTAGAGCCTCCATTTTTGCGCTCAAGTCAAAGTCTCGCGGCCCTCTATCATAATCCAGAGTTTTGAGAAGATTGGAGAAACTTGATTTTTCGCCCGAAAACTGAAAAAAACGTAAGGGGTAACACTGTCGTTTTTTTTTCGGGTCGAAATTTTGAGTTTCGATATCTCAGCTCTGGAAGGGTCTAGAGCCTCCATTTTTGCGCTCAGGTCAAAGTCTCGCGGCCCTCTATCATAATCCAGAGTTTTGAGAAGATTGGAGAAACTTGATTTTTCACCCGAAAACTGAAAAAAACGTAAGGGGTAACACTGTCGTTTTTTTTTTGGGTCGAAATTTTGAGTTTCGATATCTCAGCTCTGGAAGGGTCTAGAGCCTCCATTTTTGCGCTCAAGTCAAAGTCTCGCGGCCCTCTATCATAATCCAGAGTTTTGAGAAGATTGGAGAAACTTGATTTTTCGCCCGAAAACTTAAAAAAAACGAAAGGCGTACCACTGTCGTTTTTTTTTTGGGTCGAAATTTTGAGTTTCGATATCTTAGCTCTGGAAGGGTCTAGAGCCTCCATTTTTGCACTCAGGTTTAAGTCTCATGGCCCTCTATTAGAATCCAGAGTTTTGAGAAGATTGGAGAAACTTAATTTTTCGCCCGAAAAAAAAAACGAAAGGGGTACCACTGTCTTTTTTTTGTGACGAAATTTTTAGTTTCGATATCTCAGCTCTGAAAGGGTCTAGAGCCTCCATTTTTGCACTCAGGTTTAAGTCTCATGGCCAGAGTTTTGAGAGGATTGGAGAAACTTCATTTTTCGCCTAAAAAAAAAAACGAAAGGGGTACCACTGTCATTTTTTTTTTCGGGTCGAAATTTTGAGTTTCGTTATCTCAGCTCTGGAAGGGTCTAGAGCCTCCATTTTTGCACTAAGGTTTAAGTCTCATGGCCCTCTATCATAATCCAGAGTTTTGAGAAGATTGGAGAAACTTAATTTTTCGCCCGAAAAAAAAAACGAAAGGGGTACCACTGTCTTTTTTTTTGTGACGAAATTTTTAGTTTCGATATCTCAGCTCTGAAAGGGTCTAGAGCCTCCATTTTTGCACTCAGGTTTAAGTCTCATGGCCAGAGTTTTGAGAGGATTGGAGAAACTTCATTTTTCGCCTAAAAAAAAAAACGAAAGGGGTACCACTGTCATTTTTTTTTTTCGGGTCGAAATTTTGAGTTTCGATATCTCAGCTCTGGAAGGGTCTAGAGCCTCCATTTTTGCACTAAGGTTTAAGTCTCATGGCCCTCTATCATAATATAGAGTTTTGAGAAGATTGGAGAAACTTGATTTTTCGCCCGAAAACTGAAAAAAACGTAAGGGGTAACACTGTCGTTTTTTTTTCGGGTCGAAATTTTGAGTTTCGATATCTCAGCTCTGGAAGGGTCTAGAGCCTCCATTTTTGCGCTCAGGTCAAAGTCTCGCGGCCCTCTATCATAATCCAGAGTTTTGAGAAGATTGGAGAAACTTGATTTTTCGCCCGAAAACTGAAAAAAACGTAAGGGGTAACACTGTCGTTTTTTTTTTCGGGTCGAAATTTTGAGTTTCGATATCTCAGCTCTGGAAGGGTCTAGAGCCTCCATTTTTGCGCTCAGGTCAAAGTCTCGCGGCCCTCTATCATAATCCAGAGTTTTGAGAAGATTGGAGAAACTAGATTTTTCGCCCGAAAACTGAAAAAAACGTAAGGGGTAACACTGTCGTTTTTTTTCGGGTCGAAATTTTGAGTTTCGATATCTCAGCTCTGGAAGGGTCTAGAGCCTCCATTTTTGCGCTCAGGTCAAAGTCTCGCGGCCCTCTATCATAATCCAGAGTTTTGAGAAGATTGGAGAAACTTGATTTTTCGCCCGAAAACTGAAAAAAACGTAAGGGGTAACACTGTCGTTTTTTTTTTCGGGTCGAAATTTTGAGTTTTGATATCTCAGCTCTGGAAGGGTCTAGAGCCTCCATTTTTGCGCTCAGGTCAAAGTCTCGCGGCCCTCTACCATAATCCAGAGTTTTGAGAAGATTGGAGAAACTTGATTTTTCGCCCGAAAACTGAAAAAAACGTAAGGGGTAACACTGTCGTTTTTTTTCGGGTCAAAATTTTGAGTTTCGATATCTCATCTCTGGAAAGGTCTAGAGCCTCCATTTTTGCGCTCAGGTCAAAGTCTCGCGGCCCTCTATCATAATCCAGAGTTTTGAGAAGATTGGAGAAACTTGATTTTTCGCCCGAAAACTGAAAAAAACGTAAGGGGTAACACTGTCGTTTTTTTTTTCGGGTCGAAATTTTGAGTTTCGATATCTCAGCTCTGGAAGGGTCTAGAGCCTCCATTTTTGCGCTCAGGTCAAAGTCTCGCGGCCCTCTATCATAATCCAGAGTTTTGAGAAGATTGGAGAAACTTGATTTTACGCCCGAAAACTGAAAAAAACGTAAGGGGTAACACTGTCGTTTTTTTTTCGGGTCGAAATTTTGAGTTTCGATATCTCAGCTCTGGAAGGGTCTAGAGCCTCCATTTTTGCGCTCAGGTCAAAGTCTCGCGGCCCTCTATCATAATCCAGAGTTTTGAGAAGATTGGAGAAACTTGATTTTTCACCCGAAAACTGAAAAAAACGTAAGGGGTAACACTGTCGTTTTTTTTTCGGGTCGAAATTTTGAGTTTCGATATCTCAGCTCTGGAAGGGTCTAGAGCCTCCATTTTTACGCTCAGGTCAAAGTCTCGCGGCCCTCTATCATAATCCAGAGTTTTGAGAAGATTGGAGAAACTAGATTTTTCGCCCGAAAACTGAAAAAAACGTAAGGGGTAACACTGTCGTTTTTTTTCGGGTCGAAATTTTGAGTTTCGATATCTCAGCTCTGGAAGGGTCTAGAGCCTCCATTTTTGCGCTCAGGTCAAAGTTTTGCGGCCCTCTATCATAATCCAGAGTTTTGAGAAGATTGGAGAAACTTGATTTTTCGCCCGAAAACTGAAAAAAACGTAAGGGGTAACACTGTCGTTTTTTTTCGGGTCGAAATTTTGAGTTTCGATATCTCAGCTCTGGAAGGGTCTAGAGCCTCCATTTTTGCGCTCAGGTCAAAGTCTCGCGGCCCTCTATCATAATCCAGAGTTTTGAGAAGATTGGAGAAACTTGATTTTTCGCCCGAAAACTGAAAAAAACGTAAGGGGTAACACTGTCGTTTTTTTTTCGGGTCGAAATTTTGAGTTTCGATATCTCAGCTCTGGAAGGGTCTAGAGCCTCCATTTTTGCGCTCAGGTCAAAGTCTCGCGGCCCTCTATCATAATCCAGAGTTTTGAGAAGATTGGAGAAACTTGATTTTACGCCCGAAAACTGAAAAAAACGTAAGGGGTAACACTGTCGTTTTTTTTTCGGGTCGAAACTTTGAGTTTCGATATCTCAGCTCTGGAAGGGTCTAGAGCCTCCATTTTTGCGCTCAGGTCAAAGTCTCGCGGCCCTCTATCATAATCCAGAGTTTTGAGAAGATTGGAGAAACTAGATTTTTCGCCCGAAAACTGAAAAAAACGTAAGGGGTAACACTGTCGTTTTTTTTCGGGTCGAAATTTTGAGTTTCGATATCTCAGCTCTGGAAGGGTCTAGAGCCTCCATTTTTGCGCTCAGGTCAAAGTTTTGCGGCCCTCTATCATAATCCAGAGTTTTGAGAAGATTGGAGAAACTTGATTTTTCGCCCGAAAACTGAAAAAAACGTAAGGGGTAACACTGTCGTTTTTTTTTCGGGTCGAAATTTTGAGTTTCGAAATCTCAGCTCTGGAAGGGTCTAGAGCCTCCATTTTTACGCTCAGGTCAAAGTCTCGCGGCCCTCTATCATAATCCAGAGTTTTGAGAAGATTGGAGAAACTTGATTTTTCGCCCGAAAACTGAAAAAAACGTAAGGGGTAACACTGTCGTTTTTTTTTTCGGGTCGAAATTTTGAGTTTCGATATCTCAGCTCTGGAAGGGTCTAGAGCCTCCATTTTTGCGCTCAGGTCAAAGTCTCGCGGCCCTCTATCATAATCCAGAGTTTTGAGAAGATTGGAGAAACTAGATTTTTCGCCCGAAAACTGAAAAAAACGTAAGGGGTAACACTGTCGTTTTTTTTCGGGTCGAAATTTTGAGTTTCGATATCTCAGCTCTGGAAGGGTCTAGAGCCTCCATTTTTGCGCTCAGGTCAAAGTTTTGCGGCCCTCTATCATAATCCAGAGTTTTGAGAAGATTGGAGAAACTTGATTTTTCGCCCGAAAACTGAAAAAAACGTAAGGGGTAACACTGTCGTTTTTTTTCGGGTCGAAATTTTGAGTTTCGATATCTCAGCTCTGGAAGGGTCTAGAGCCTCCATTTTTGCGCTCAGGTCAAAGTCTCGCGGCCCTCTATCATAATCCAGAGTTTTGAGAAGATTGGAGAAACTTGATTTTTCGCCCGAAAACTGAAAAAAACGTAAGGGGTAACACTGTCGTTTTTTTTTCGGGTCGAAATTTTGAGTTTCGATATCTCAGCTCTGGAAGGGTCTAGAGCCTCCATTTTTGCGCTCAGGTCAAAGTCTCGCGGCCCTCTATCATAATCCAGAGTTTTGAGAAGATTGGAGAAACTTGATTTTTCGCCCGAAAACTGAAAAAAACGTAAGGGGTAACACTGTCGTTTTTTTTTCGGGTTGAAATTTTGAGTTTCGATATCTCAGCTCTGGAAGGGTCTAGAGCCTCCATTTTTGCGCTCAAGTCAAAGTCTCGCGGCCCTCTATCATAATCCAGAGTTTTGAGAAGATTGGAGAAACTTGATTTTTCGCCCGAAAACTTAAAAAAAACGAAAGGCGTACCACTGTCGTTTTTTTTTTGGGTCGAAATTTTGAGTTTCGATATCTTAGCTCTGGAAGGGTCTAGAGCCTCCATTTTTGCACTCAGGTTTAAGTCTCATGGCCCTCTATTAGAATCCAGAGTTTTGAGAAGATTGGAGAAACTTAATTTTTCGCCCGAAAAAAAAAACGAAAGGGGTACCACTGTCTTTTTTTTGTGACGAAATTTTTAGTTTCGATATCTCAGCTCTGAAAGGGTCTAGAGCCTCCATTTTTGCACTCAGGTTTAAGTCTCATGGCCAGAGTTTTGAGAGGATTGGAGAAACTTCATTTTTCGCCTAAAAAAAAAAACGAAAGGGGTACCACTGTCATTTTTTTTTTCGGGTCGAAATTTTGAGTTTCGTTATCTCAGCTCTGGAAGGGTCTAGAGCCTCCATTTTTGCACTAAGGTTTAAGTCTCATGGCCCTCTATCATAATCCAGAGTTTTGAGAAGATTGGAGAAACTTAATTTTTCGCCCGAAAAAAAAAACGAAAGGGGTACCACTGTCTTTTTTTTTGTGACGAAATTTTTAGTTTCGATATCTCAGCTCTGAAAGGGTCTAGAGCCTCCATTTTTGCACTCAGGTTTAAGTCTCATGGCCAGAGTTTTGAGAGGATTGGAGAAACTTCATTTTTCGCCTAAAAAAAAAAACGAAAGGGGTACCACTGTCATTTTTTTTTTTCGGGTCGAAATTTTGAGTTTCGATATCTCAGCTCTGGAAGGGTCTAGAGCCTCCATTTTTGCACTAAGGTTTAAGTCTCATGGCCCTCTATCATAATATAGAGTTTTGAGAAGATTGGAGAAACTTGATTTTTCGCCCGAAAACTGAAAAAAACGTAAGGGGTAACACTGTCGTTTTTTTTTCGGGTCGAAATTTTGAGTTTCGATATCTCAGCTCTGGAAGGGTCTAGAGCCTCCATTTTTGCGCTCAGGTCAAAGTCTCGCGGCCCTCTATCATAATCCAGAGTTTTGAGAAGATTGGAGAAACTTGATTTTTCGCCCGAAAACTGAAAAAAACGTAAGGGGTAACACTGTCGTTTTTTTTTTCGGGTCGAAATTTTGAGTTTCGATATCTCAGCTCTGGAAGGGTCTAGAGCCTCCATTTTTGCGCTCAGGTCAAAGTCTCGCGGCCCTCTATCATAATCCAGAGTTTTGAGAAGATTGGAGAAACTAGATTTTTCGCCCGAAAACTGAAAAAAACGTAAGGGGTAACACTGTCGTTTTTTTTCGGGTCGAAATTTTGAGTTTCGATATCTCAGCTCTGGAAGGGTCTAGAGCCTCCATTTTTGCGCTCAGGTCAAAGTCTCGCGGCCCTCTATCATAATCCAGAGTTTTGAGAAGATTGGAGAAACTTGATTTTTCGCCCGAAAACTGAAAAAAACGTAAGGGGTAACACTGTCGTTTTTTTTTTCGGGTCGAAATTTTGAGTTTTGATATCTCAGCTCTGGAAGGGTCTAGAGCCTCCATTTTTGCGCTCAGGTCAAAGTCTCGCGGCCCTCTACCATAATCCAGAGTTTTGAGAAGATTGGAGAAACTTGATTTTTCGCCCGAAAACTGAAAAAAACGTAAGGGGTAACACTGTCGTTTTTTTTCGGGTCAAAATTTTGAGTTTCGATATCTCATCTCTGGAAAGGTCTAGAGCCTCCATTTTTGCGCTCAGGTCAAAGTCTCGCGGCCCTCTATCATAATCCAGAGTTTTGAGAAGATTGGAGAAACTTGATTTTTCGCCCGAAAACTGAAAAAAACGTAAGGGGTAACACTGTCGTTTTTTTTTTCGGGTCGAAATTTTGAGTTTCGATATCTCAGCTCTGGAAGGGTCTAGAGCCTCCATTTTTGCGCTCAGGTCAAAGTCTCGCGGCCCTCTATCATAATCCAGAGTTTTGAGAAGATTGGAGAAACTTGATTTTACGCCCGAAAACTGAAAAAAACGTAAGGGGTAACACTGTCGTTTTTTTTTCGGGTCGAAATTTTGAGTTTCGATATCTCAGCTCTGGAAGGGTCTAGAGCCTCCATTTTTGCGCTCAGGTCAAAGTCTCGCGGCCCTCTATCATAATCCAGAGTTTTGAGAAGATTGGAGAAACTTGATTTTTCACCCGAAAACTGAAAAAAACGTAAGGGGTAACACTGTCGTTTTTTTTTCGGGTCGAAATTTTGAGTTTCGATATCTCAGCTCTGGAAGGGTCTAGAGCCTCCATTTTTACGCTCAGGTCAAAGTCTCGCGGCCCTCTATCATAATCCAGAGTTTTGAGAAGATTGGAGAAACTAGATTTTTCGCCCGAATACTGAAAAAAACGTAAGGGGTAACACTGTCGTTTTTTTTCGGGTCGAAATTTTGAGTTTCGATATCTCAGCTCTGGAAGGGTCTAGAGCCTCCATTTTTGCGCTCAGGTCAAAGTTTTGCGGCCCTCTATCATAATCCAGAGTTTTGAGAAGATTGGAGAAACTTGATTTTTCGCCCGAAAACTGAAAAAAACGTAAGGGGTAACACTGTCGTTTTTTTTCGGGTCGAAATTTTGAGTTTCGATATCTCAGCTCTGGAAGGGTCTAGAGCCTCCATTTTTGCGCTCAGGTCAAAGTCTCGCGGCCCTCTATCATAATCCAGAGTTTTGAGAAGATTGGAGAAACTTGATTTTTCGCCCGAAAACTGAAAAAAACGTAAGGGGTAACACTGTCGTTTTTTTTTCGGGTCGAAATTTTGAGTTTCGATATCTCAGCTCTGGAAGGGTCTAGAGCCTCCATTTTTGCGCTCAGGTCAAAGTCTCGCGGCCCTCTATCATAATCCAGAGTTTTGAGAAGATTGGAGAAACTTGATTTTACGCCCGAAAACTGAAAAAAACGTAAGGGGTAACACTGTCGTTTTTTTTTCGGGTCGAAACTTTGAGTTTCGATATCTCAGCTCTGGAAGGGTCTAGAGCCTCCATTTTTGCGCTCAGGTCAAAGTCTCGTGGCCCTCTATCATAATCCAGAGTTTTGAGAAGATTGGAGAAACTTGATTTTTCGCCCGAAAACTGAAAAAAACGTAAGGGGTAACACTGTCGTTTTTTTTTCGGGTCGAAATTTTGAGTTTCGATATCTCAGCTCTGGAAGGGTCTAGAGCCTCCATTTTTACGCTCAGGTCAAAGTCTCGCGGCCCTCTATCATAATCCAGAGTTTTGAGAAGATTGGAGAAACTTGATTTTTCGCCCGAAAACTGAAAAAAACGTAAGGGGTAACACTGTCGTTTTTTTTTTCGGGTCGAAATTTTGAGTTTCGATATCTCAGCTCTGGAAGGGTCTAGAGCCTCCATTTTTGCGCTCAGGTCAAAGTCTCGCGGCCCTCTATCATAATCCAGAGTTTTGAGAAGATTGGAGAAACTAGATTTTTCGCCCGAAAACTGAAAAAAACGTAAGGGGTAACACTGTCGTTTTTTTTCGGGTCGAAATTTTGAGTTTCGATATCTCAGCTCTGGAAGGGTCTAGAGCCTCCATTTTTGCGCTCAGGTCAAAGTTTTGCGGCCCTCTATCATAATCCAGAGTTTTGAGAAGATTGGAGAAACTTGATTTTTCGCCCGAAAACTGAAAAAAACGTAAGGGGTAACACTGTCGTTTTTTTTCGGGTCGAAATTTTGAGTTTCGATATCTCAGCTCTGGAAGGGTCTAGAGCCTCCATTTTTGCGCTCAGGTCAAAGTCTCGCGGCCCTCTATCATAATCCAGAGTTTTGAGAAGATTGGAGAAACTTGATTTTTCGCCCGAAAACTGAAAAAAACGTAAGGGGTAACACTGTCGTTTTTTTTTCGGGTCGAAATTTTGAGTTTCGATATCTCAGCTCTGGAAGGGTCTAGAGCCTCCATTTTTGCGCTCAGGTCAAAGTCTCGCGGCCCTCTATCATAATCCAGAGTTTTGAGAAGATTGGAGAAACTTGATTTTTCGCCCGAAAACTGAAAAAAACGTAAGGGGTAACACTGTCGTTTTTTTTTCGGGTTGAAATTTTGAGTTTCGATATCTCAGCTCTGGAAGGGTCTAGAGCCTCCATTTTTGCGCTCAAGTCAAAGTCTCGCGGCCCTCTATCATAATCCAGAGTTTTGAGAAGATTGGAGAAACTTGATTTTTCGCCCGAAAACTGAAAAAAACGTAAGGGGTAACACTGTCGTTTTTTTTTCGGGTCGAAATTTTGAGTTTCGATATCTCAGCTCTGGAAGGGTCTAGAGCCTCCATTTTTGCGCTCAGGTCAAAGTCTCGCGGCCCTCTATCATAATCCAGAGTTTTGAGAAGATTGGAGAAACTTGATTTTTCACCCGAAAACTGAAAAAAACTTAAGGGGTAACACTGTCGTTTTTTTTTCGGGTCGAAATTTTGAGTTTCGATATCTCAGCTCTGGAAGGGTCTAGAGCCTCCATTTTTGCGCTCAAGTCAAAGTCTCGCGGCCCTCTATCATAATCCAGAGTTTTGAGAAGATTGGAGAAACTTGATTTTTCGCCCGAAAACTTAAAAAAAACGAAAGGCGTACCACTGTCGTTTTTTTTTTGGGTCGAAATTTTGAGTTTCGATATCTTAGCTCTGGAAGGGTCTAGAGCCTCCATTTTTGCACTCAGGTTTAAGTCTCATGGCCCTCTATTAGAATCCAGAGTTTTGAGAAGATTGGAGAAACTTAATTTTTCGCCCGAAAAAAAAAACGAAAGGGGTACCACTGTCTTTTTTTTGTGACGAAATTTTTAGTTTCGATATCTCAGCTCTGAAAGGGTCTAGAGCCTCCATTTTTGCACTCAGGTTTAAGTCTCATGGCCAGAGTTTTGAGAGGATTGGAGAAACTTCATTTTTCGCCTAAAAAAAAAAACGAAAGGGGTACCACTGTCATTTTTTTTTTCGGGTCGAAATTTTGAGTTTCGTTATCTCAGCTCTGGAAGGGTCTAGAGCCTCCATTTTTGCACTAAGGTTTAAGTCTCATGGCCCTCTATCATAATCCAGAGTTTTGAGAAGATTGGAGAAACTTAATTTTTCGCCCGAAAAAAAAAACGAAAGGGGTACCACTGTCTTTTTTTTTGTGACGAAATTTTTAGTTTCGATATCTCAGCTCTGAAAGGGTCTAGAGCCTCCATTTTTGCACTCAGGTTTAAGTCTCATGGCCAGAGTTTTGAGAGGATTGGAGAAACTTCATTTTTCGCCTAAAAAAAAAAACGAAAGGGGTACCACTGTCATTTTTTTTTTTCGGGTCGAAATTTTGAGTTTCGATATCTCAGCTCTGGAAGGGTCTAGAGCCTCCATTTTTGCACTAAGGTTTAAGTCTCATGGCCCTCTATCATAATATAGAGTTTTGAGAAGATTGGAGAAACTTGATTTTTCGCCCGAAAACTGAAAAAAACGTAAGGGGTAACACTGTCGTTTTTTTTTCGGGTCGAAATTTTGAGTTTCGATATCTCAGCTCTGGAAGGGTCTAGAGCCTCCATTTTTGCGCTCAGGTCAAAGTCTCGCGGCCCTCTATCATAATCCAGAGTTTTGAGAAGATTGGAGAAACTTGATTTTTCGCCCGAAAACTGAAAAAAACGTAAGGGGTAACACTGTCGTTTTTTTTTTCGGGTCGAAATTTTGAGTTTCGATATCTCAGCTCTGGAAGGGTCTAGAGCCTCCATTTTTGCGCTCAGGTCAAAGTCTCGCGGCCCTCTATCATAATCCAGAGTTTTGAGAAGATTGGAGAAACTAGATTTTTCGCCCGAAAACTGAAAAAAACGTAAGGGGTAACACTGTCGTTTTTTTTCGGGTCGAAATTTTGAGTTTCGATATCTCAGCTCTGGAAGGGTCAAGAGCCTCCATTTTTGCGCTCAGGTCAAAGTCTCGCGGCCCTCTATCATAATCCAGAGTTTTGAGAAGATTGGAGAAACTTGATTTTTCGCCCGAAAACTGAAAAAAACGTAAGGGGTAACACTGTCGTTTTTTTTTTCGGGTCGAAATTTTGAGTTTCGATATCTCAGCTCTGGAAGGGTCTAGAGCCTCCATTTTTGCGCTCAGGTCAAAGTCTCGCGACCCTCTATCATAATCCAGAGTTTTGAGAAGATTGGAGAAACTTGATTTTTCGCCCGAAAACTGAAAAAAATGTAAGGGGTAACACTGTCGTTTTTTTTTCGGGTCGAAATTTTGAGTTTCGATATCTCAGCTCTGGAAGGGTCTAGAGCCTCCATTTTTGCGCTCAGGTCAAAGTCTCGCGGCCCTCTATCATAATCCAGAGTTTTGAGAAGATTGGAGAAACTTGATTTTTCGCCCAAAAACTGAAAAAAACGTAAGGGGTAACACTGTCGTTTTTTTTTTCGGGTCGAAATTTTGAGTTTCGATATCTCAGCTCTGGAAGGGTCTAGAGCCTCCATTTTTGCGCTCAGGTCAAAGTCTCGTGGCCCTCTATCATAATCCAGAGTTTTGAGAAGATTGGAGAAACTTGATTTTTCGCCCAAAAACTGAAAAAACTGTAAGGGGTAACACTGTCGGGTTTTTTTTCGGGTCGAAATTTTGAGTTTCGATATCTCAGCTCTGGAAGGGTCTAGAGCCTCCATTTTTGCACTCAGGTCTAAGTCTCATGGCCCTCTATTAGAATCTAGAGTTTTGAGAAGATTGGAGAAACTTTATTTTTCGCCCGATAAAAAAACGAAAGGGGTACCCAGAGTGCTCCCTCCCACAGGTGGAGAAATTTTTGAATTAACAAATAAGAAAAAAATTTACTTTTCCTCTTTTATTATAGAACACATACAAACTACTTAGGCAAGGCGCTATTGCCTTACACATCTCTCTCCATGACGGTGAGAGACACATTTATACATTGGGCAGTAAATGAACCAAGAACATCTGATCTAACATTAACACACATAACTATCACAAAACTTAAAGCTCTTACTGCAATAACACAACTCTCAATAAAAAAATACCCATAAAATTACACATAACCTGCAGCAGTCTTGTCTGTCTTCTCATTAGCAACAGAATTTTTGTCTACTTATATTCTATACTTGAGTTTACATTTTTTTAAATGAATTTGACTAATAAAAAGTGTGGATTGGTGCTTTATCCTGGCTTTTTAAAATAGTTGAATGAATGATCGCGAGATGCGATCGTAGATCAGAACGCCCGCAGGATAGAGGAGAATGAGTCAACTCTGAAAATTAATTAAGCATTTTGGTCATGTTAAAGGGTGTATTGGATGGGCTTTTATTCCGGGTTTGGTTTTATTTGTTGGAAAAATAAATATAGAAATATAATTTGACACAAGAGGGCAGTAAAGCCCTATTTATGGTTGTGAGTTTAAACTAAACGTGACATCTACACGTTTTCCAAAGTGGACCAACGTGATTATTTCACGTCTTGTCGTGATACGGGTTGGGCACTGAAGTTACAGGAGTTTCTTCTCATTGCTAAGCAATGGAGCTAGGTCGAGTATTTAAAAGGTTATGGTTAACACGGTTAACGTGGTTTAACATCGATGTAATACGTTGTTTTTAGCGTACCTTTTGCTTAAACGAGGAGCTGGGGGGACGCCGGAAAAATAGACATTTTACTCATTAGCCTGCTTCATTAAAAACGTGACATTTAGACATTTTCTTCGGCGTGGATCCATGCAAATGAATCATTTTCACCTTGAAAATAATAAAAGTTTTGTTGTTTTTTTTTGTGGTTTTTTTTTGTTTTTTGCATTTTAAATAATAGAACATTTCTCAGTGATCGTAAATAAAACAAAATTCCATTTTCTCGGTTTAATGAAAACCAATAGGTCGTTATGGCAGAGGCGAATAACGCAAACGACTAAATAAATAGTCTAGAAATAAATTGTCAAAATATCGACGTAATTCGAATCAATAAGGTTTGATGTTGTTTTAGAGCTATGAATTATCTTCAACTTGCATATTGGTCATTTAACTCCCCTGTGATGTCTCTTGGTGTATTTAGTATCAGTACTCTCAACTGAAACTTTTGTTATGTCTACTATACTATTATTATTATTTCACCAATTTCATGTTTTTATTTGGATTAAGGGTAAATATAAAAATATATTATTTTAGTGTTTATGTGTGACGTTACATCCTGTAAATCTTATTCTACTTGAAAAAGAATATGAGATATATTATTGTACATTTATATTTACTTTTTCCATAGGCAATCATAAATGCCCTGTCTGTCTCCTGGCTGGGATATCTCCTCACAGGAGGCTGAGCAGGTCTTCCTTTCTGGATTATCATTGCAGGTCAGAGTAGATTATTCATTATTTTTGCACAATGCCCCGTGCACCCTTTTGTTACTGATAATTCTGTCACAGTAACACAACTGTGACTGTTCTCTGATAACTATTTCAGTGAAGTGGAAGATTTTAACTGACAAATTGACAAACAATTGAGGAAAGAAAGGAGACCATTCAATTGTTGGCTGTTACTTTTACATTTACACATTTGGACTCTGGAATTAGATGTCAGTAACATGAATATTCAATTTGACTTTCTCTCTCTCTACAACTCCAACATTTCATAACTGTTTAGTGTTAAATCTGAAATATATATTTGAACATGTTAAACTCATTTGTATCTCTCTCTCTGTCTCTCTCTCTCTCAGAGTTGAAGCCATTCCTGCAGCAACTGGTGGAAAACGGGGGATCTTTTTGGTGCTTTTATAATTTATCTATTTATCTAACATAAATCATTTTGTTCTTTCGTATAATATAAATAAATACATATGTATATATAAATAAATTCATGCTTGAATCATTCTCGAGTTTTGCCTTCTGATATTCTGGCCATATCATTTAGTGACTGCATGTGCTGATTCCATCGTTATTTTATCTGATAATGAGCAAATTAGTTAAACTTGAGTAGGTTAATCAATATACAGCATAATTCAAGAAACTAGGGCTCACACCACTTTTCAGTTGAATAAGATTGATATACATTTTTAATTTGTTTTGTATAAATTTACATTTTTGTAAATGTCTCTGATGCATTTTGAATAAAAAAACACATTTTATAAAAATACTCCTGAGATTAAATGTCTTTCGAACTATGTACGTACAAACTAAAACAAGGGTCCTAAAGCTGCAGCCTCCGATTGTGCAGGGATTTGCTCTGAACAACTGACATTGGTTATTTTAACAAAAAGTTATCACACTTGCATAAATGGGTCATTTTTTAACCATATGTGTAAACTTGATGTATTAACACAAAATATTACATTAAAAAATCATTTGTGACCAAGATATTTTGAACTATGATGATATTTTGATATGTTAAACTCATAAAACCTGTACAGAAGAGGAAGCGAGAGATTAACTGTTTTTTTATGTATTCGAATATTGTGCAAAAGTTCATTTATTTCGGTAATTCAACATAGCTATATGCCGTAATCATCAAATTTATAACACATAAAGGCATGAAATATCTCACTTTGCTTATAATGACTAATGAGTAGATTATATATTAGTATATGATTTAAGGTTTAAATAAATTCCATTCTGCAATTTCAAAGTAATTTGCTATAACAGGCATTAACAGGTGAATTCTTAATTTGTAAAAATGCAATATTTCAATAACCACATAGAAAGAAATGTTTAAAAAAGTTTTTTTAAATTATTTTTTAGAAGGGATAACTATAAGTGCAGTTTGGATCCCATATAATTAAGAAAGAGATAAAAACTCATTTTAGTTTAAGTATAGATGCTCCCTTATATGTTTATTATAGTAAAACCATGATTATTGATTACCATTTGTAACAGAAATACAAGAGAAATACAAAAATATCGTTTTAAGGTACATTGTTTACTTGTCATTAACTTACAAAACCAGTGAGCAATGCAAACGTATTGTCTAATACAGCTGTTAAGGGAGTGCTTGTGATTTAGACGATTCCAAGCCTGCCAAAGCGTCACAATTTAACTGCACCAATAATCTGTAGTGCCACATCTCTACACAAATAACCTCATCTTTATTATAAATCAATAACTACTATGATAACAACCATAAACATATTCCGACAGGAAGCAGCGGCATTTTGAGCATGTGTACACGTCACGAATCACATCAAATTGAGTCACGTGCCGTCTTTGGACATGGGCGAGGCTTCCGACGTCACACATGGATGGGCGTGGCTTCTGACGTCACACGTGGATGGGCGTGGCTTCTGACGTCACACTTGGATGTGGGCCGGGTTGGATATCCACCGCAGGATGCAGCGAGCTGTAGTTGACAAAATGTGGGATCTATCTCCCATTGATTTTGTGGGAAAAATAAAATATATTTGTTACCGTGTATTTGTGTGTTATGGGTATAAAAAACAATATTCTCAAATATTTTACAACACACTTATGTATGTAATGTCTGTAGTAAGTGTAACACTGAACAAAAAAGGCCCAAGTCATTATGATGAATGGAGAAGAAGTGTTTTCCATTGATCATAGTGTTTTCCATTGAGCACATCAGTGTTCAACTGGTTCTTATAAATGTCTATTCATATGATGGTTTGTGCGTGTCATTTGAAAACAAAATACCATTTTGAGAAGAAATAACATTGTTTTGAATATAAAGTTTCATTTTGCAGGAGAATTGAGGGGTTTTGCCAATTGTGTGAGTGTTTTTAGATTTGTGTGTAGAGTTCTGAGAATATGAGGCATTCTTTCAGAAAATGTGTGTAAACAATCCAGAAAAACTGTAAATATATATGTTTTACAGTAATACTAGTAGTTTTACTGTAATACTGCTAGAAAAGGGTCAATTTGTGGTGATGTTACAGTAATTTACTGAGACGTTCCACAACTGTACATACTGTACTGTAAGTTTGAGGGACCATAAATGATATTACACTTACCGCTTCTCTTTTCTGAATGTCCTGACAATGGAGGCCACAGAGAACCTGCTTATATTTGGTTGAACACGTAGTCCTGCCTCCCTCATACTCATTCCATGAACCAGAACATGGTGTATGATTGTTGCTCTAATTTCATTGGAAATGATGGCTCTTGTTCTTCCTCCTCCTCTATCTCTTCCTCCTCCATCTCTTCCTCCTCCTCCTCCGTCTCTTCCTCCTCCTCCTCCTCCACCATCGTCTCATCCTCCTCCTCCTCGTCCACGTCCACATCCACGTCCACTTCCACGTCCACTGTCTCTCATGCCCTCCATTGTGAAAACCACACATGCCATTTCTTCTTCTTCTTCTTCATGTTTAATGGCGATTAACTCCTAAGAAGCATTATCGCCACCTACTGTGCTGCTAGATGGCAAATTAACCTTGGGTGATGAGTCTGGTTTCAAAAAAACAAAAAAAAAAACCTTTCTACCTATATCATCCCACATACATCAACATTCATTATCATACCTGCAATAGAGGTTTCATTGGGCTTCATCCGGCGCTGCGTGTTCAGCTCCTCCGTCCACACTCATCCCCCATGGCAGGTTCAACATTACACTCTTATTATAATCTATATCCCAAACCTGAATCATATATGAATGTAAATAATGCTCTGTATATCTGTCTATCCATGAAACCTTTTCCTAGAATATCCTCACTCTTCATTCTTTCCTCTCCATTCTTCAAATGACTGAATAACACATCCCGAAAAATATTATATTTACTACAACTAAATAATACATGACAAACATTTTCAGATACACCACATTCATCACATAATCCAGTCTCATGTAATCCCATAATTGCCAGTGTTGAGTTTAACCCTGTATGTCCCAGTCTTAAAGGAACACTCCGACTTTTTGGGACTTTAGCCTATTCACCTTACCCCCCAGAGTTAGATAAGTCCATACATACCTTTTTCATCTCCGTGCGTGCTATAAGTCTGTTTGACGCACCCACCGCTAGCCTAGCTTAGCACAAAGACTGGATGTGAATGGTTGCAGCTTTCATACTAATCCAAATGAGTGACAAAATAACGCAAACGTTTTCCTATACATGTTGTGGTTTGTATAGTCACAGAGTGTGCAAATATCAAGGCCATATGAGACACAGACATCTTTTAACCGTATAAATATTATATTTTCTGAAGGCGAAGCACTGCTACTTGGGCAGAGTGATAACCATCACCTGAGACGCACCGTGACGAGGAGCAGTTCGCTCAGTGTTGGAGTAAGAGTCAGCAATTACTAACGTTAGATAGAAAAGCATACCCAGATAGCAAACTGACATTGGATCAACGTGGAAACGACGTCTCTCATGACATTGAAACAACGTTGATTTTGCTCATCGAATTAACGTTGAACCAACGTCAGACGCGGCATTCTTCAAAGCTAAATGAAAATCGAAAATTGGTTTGCTTTCATAACGTTGAAACAACGCGTTGATTTCATGTTGATTTTTCGTTAGTTTTGAAAGAATGACGCGTCTGACGTTGGTTCAACGTTAATTCGATGAGCAAAACAATGTCAGATCAACGTTGTTTCGATGTCATATTTCCACGTTGATTCAATGTCAGTTTGCTATCTGGGTAGTTTATCATGGGTGTTTGCTTTATTGTATGAGCTGTGACAAACAGGGGAGACCCCATGTTTCATTGATTTCCAACCAAAAACGCACCCAGATTTATAAATATCACATGAATAAATAATTATTATTACAGGAATCAATATATTTTAAATGCTATTTATTAGCTGAACCAAACGTATTCAACAGTAGCCTATATAATATACAGTATAATTGCATTACTATAGGATAGAATAAGGGGAAAGTAATAGCACAAATTGTTTTTGCACAATGAACTCACAGCCTATCGTACCCTTTTGCACGCTCAAGTTCGTTATTTCCATGGTTATTTCAAATTTAGGCTACTAGGCGCGCCGCGCGCAGGGTGCAAGTTCAACGCGGTGAACACGCTCGTTTTTTTTCCAAGCGCGTCCGCACCGCATCAAGATAAAAACATATTCATACCCTAATCATATAATAGTGTCACTAATGTTACATTAGCTCTGGCTAATGGCACTGTTTTAGTAGGTCATCTAAAAACATAACGGAACAATTACCTCAGCCGCAGGTGATCCACTTGTCCTGTCTGTGCTATAAATGGGATGGCCGTATCCTTCAGCACATTATGGTCCGTGTGGCAAATTCCATTTTTTCAAAATAGTCGTCCATTGAAATGTACAGAGCAAACATAATGTCCCTTGATAATCTATTTAGGTGTGTTTGAATAAATATCCAGAGTAAGTTAGCCATTTCTTCATCCAGTCAGCGTTTTTAGTTGGAATTCTGTGAAACATGGTATTACCTCCCCTGTTTACTGTCGCAGCTATTTACAATAGAGCGAAAACCCATGACTCTATACTACGCTTTTACTATTTATAAATTGCTGACTCTGTTACCCAAACACTGAGCGAACTCTCCGCTCCTCACCACGGCGTGTCTCAGGTGATGCGGTTATTACTCCGTCAAAGTAGCAAAAATTACTGCAGTTTTTTTAGAAGTAATACTGCATGTAGAAAATGCAGTTTTTTGGACACGAAAAAACTGCATTATTGCAGTATACAGTAGTTGGATTAGTTGCAACATAACTGCGGTAGTATTACAATAATACTGCAATATAACTGCGGTAGTATTACAATAATACTGCAATATAACTGTGGTAATACTGCAATATAACTGCAGTAGTACTCCAATAATATTGCAATATAACTGCAGTAGTACTCCAATAATATTGCAATATAACTGCAGTAATACTGCAATATAACTGCAGAAGTACTCCAATAATATTGCAATATAACTGCAGTAGTACTCCAATAATATTGCAATATAACTGCGGTAATACTGCAATATAACTGCAGTAGTACTACAATAATACTGCAATATAACTGCAGTAGTACTACAATAATACTGCAGTAGTACTACAATAATACTGCAATATAACTGCAGTAGTACTGCAATAATACTGCAATATAACTGCAGTAGTACTGCAATATAACTGCAATATAACTGCGGTAGATCTGCAATATAAGTGCAGTAGTTCTACAATAATACTGCAATATAACTGCAGTAGTACTACAATAATACTGCAATATAACTGCGGTAGATCTGCAATATAAGTGCAGTAGTACTACAATATAACTGCGGTAGTACTGCAATAATACTGCAATATAGCTGCGGTAGCACTGCAATACATAATTCGACTAAAGTACAATACTACTGAAATGCAATACAAATAAAATGCTGTACAATACGATTGGAATACAACCAGAATATCCCAAATAAGTTCACACATCTGCAATAATGAATTAAGGTACAAAACAGTGAATGTCTCAAACTGCAATGCAACAAATAACGTGATTTTTCTTTTTATTTTATTTCAAATAACAGGCTGAGAGTTAGACAATGTATTTAAAGTGTTTATTTACAAATCATGCATACATCTTCCCCCACATTATTCAGAGAAGTTGTGTTTTTTGAAGAGCTTATTCTTATTCCACTTCGTTCTTTTCACTGCCTTCATCTCAGATGTGGAAACACAATTTTGGAAGTAGTCTGTAATAAACAAACAAAAAGAATCAGAGACAATCTTTTCAGTTACTCTTCACCACAGGCATATATTATGCTTAAAATGAATCTGCAAGTTAATGCAGGAACACGCCACTGTTTTTTGAAATAGGAGTTATTCAATGGAATTAATATTGTGCCATAATTAAACAAACAAATCCAGCATTTGCAAACAAACTCAATCTGCTTTGTAAAGGAAAACTCGACTCATAAACAAAGCAAGCAATGTGCAAGTGAAAAGGTCAATTTGAGCGAAAATGCAGTGTGAGACACTTGGTAGGGACACAAATTATTGGATTTTGGCCGATATTCGATATGCCGATATTTGCAAACTCATTTTGGCTGATACCGATATTTATACACATTTCCCCCCATATAATAATATATATATATAAAAAAATACATGCATGGCCCGTGTACTTTTTCGTTCATTCATTATTCTATTTCGGAATGAAAGATGACATTTAAAAAAGGGTGCAACTTGGTTTTTTGTTTAAAAGAAAAAATCAGAAATGGCTGTATTTTGTTTTCCAAATGTATTGTTGTCATCAAACAATAGTATTAGAAAATTGGACGATATTTCCGATCGTTTTTTAATCTGTAATATTTATTTGTACGTTTATTGTATTTCAAATGACTCGTAGCTGAAAAGTGATGGTCCGCCGAAGATTGATGGCCGGCCGCGGGAACGCGCGCCGCGTGTTACAGGTGTACCGCCCATTCACTTTACGAATGCAGTTGCTTTTATGTGGATCAAGCAGACATAACGTGCAAATAAACATCACTCACCCAGTACAACCATTATTACAACCAACCTTCAGTGATTGAAGCCTCTACTTGAAGAGTTCAGATGCAAAAGCCTCTAAATGCCATTTGAAATTTTCTTCTAAAATGACCATTTTTATCAAGCTTGTATATTTAAGTTCAGTAATTCACAGTAAAGTGAAATTTCTGAACTTAAATATACAAGCTTGATAAAAATGATAATTTTAGAAGAAAATTTCAAATGGCACTTAGAGGCTTTTGCATCTGAACTCTTCACTTATTGTTTGAAAGGTTATTTCTGCCCTGAAATGTGTTGCTTATATTAATGAGGTTAAATCTGACTGATTATTACTCACCCAGTACTTTTGACCTATTAAAATACCTGTAAAGGGCCAATACAACTAGGGCTGTGCCATATCATACCGTCCACGATAATACCGGTATAAAATTTTACATGATAAAAAAATTGTCATATCGCGATATTGATGATATGATGACGTATGGCGTGTTTACGTTACTTAGCGCGCGCACAACAACACAGCAGCATGTCAGCCTCCGGATCAGATCAAGATTTAGTTCCTAAAAAGGGAGCTACTTCAATAGTATGGAAGTTGTTTGAGTACAAGAGGTCAGATCTCCAACAACACAATTTTTGTCAAATATGCATGTAAACTCGTTTCACCACTTCCCTACTAGCGTACATTTTGCATTCGCCTAATCTTCCTTCAGAGTTTCCGCAGTTCGGGTACAACACTAGCCAACGCGATTAAACTCTTTCTAAGATGATTCAATGTTACTATTATTATATTTGATCTGTAAATAAAATGTCTATGGTTTCGCATAAAACAACTTTATCTTGCTGGACTTTATTGCTGTAACTAAATCATCATGTTACTTTCTACCGGCCGGGTGTCTGTTAGAGCACAACACTAGAGTCAGAGCACTATTGTTCATCACGCGCACAGTAACTGAAATGTAAAACTGTTAAAAGAAAGGACTCAATAAACGATTGCATAGATAGATACTGTATATTATAAACGACGCTACGCATCAATATTTATTTCCTTTGTGCTTTGAACTGTTCAGTGCGGAGTACTCGACGCGCTGCGCGTGCGCGCTGTGACTCCGTGTTGCTTCAAGCGCATCATTCAGCGCTCGGGATGCGCATAAGCGCTGTGCGATATATTGGAGCCTTTCATATCATAATACTTTTGCGCAATGAAAGATTATTAATAGCCTTTGTTCTGTCCTATCGATCATATGTTGCTGCCTCATTAAACAGCTGTGCTATAGATTTTAAACATGCCTCAATTTTATAATAGACTATGCTATATAATAATTAATCCTTTTGATTTGTTACCTTGTTTTTTTCATGAGTGTACAATACAAAGAGCAATGTGTAAAGTTTTACCAGATTTAGTGTTACAATTGTCTCTTATTTATTCCCCACTAAATGTTTTTTTCCCTAAATGTTCAGATTTTATACAATTATTGTATAAATTAGGTATTGTATACCTCATTTGATGCTAATCCAAAAAAGATGCAAGGCAACTGTTTGCACTAATGCTGCTGCCAGCCAGCTGCAATCACCAATAAAACATTGTTTCATATATATTTTTTCTATATCGTGATAAATATCATTATCGCAAATATTCTTGAAATATCGTGATATAATTTTTAGGCTATATCGCCCACCCCTAAATACAACCATTATAATGCAGTATTTTACCTGCCAAAAAGTGATCACTTGATTTAAAAAAACAACACATTTCAGAGCTAGATGGACTCTAATTTGACAAACGAACAAATTGAATGGTCTGAAAGTTAACTGGAGATGTTTTATTATTTTGTATTGGTACATCCTTGCCGCGAAGATGTTTTAAAAAGTGTTGGGGAGAATATTGAACATGGCAAAGGAGTGGTGAGTGGTGATATGTGTTAATGTGAACGCCCCTCATCAGCGCTCCGCTGGCGGAGGGTGGAAAATAGGCACAATACCGGCTCTGAGTCATTTGAAATTATGAAATTATGACTATTTTTGATCTAAAAAACATACTAACATAAGGGCAACCCAGGAAACATTATAAAATAATAATAAATAAAAAAAATGTCAGGGGACCTTTAAAACTGCTCTAATGAGGACACTCGACAAAACTGACATTTTGGCACATATTGTGTGTGTGTTATGGTTTGTTCAAGCCTGAAAAATAACTCGATACTGAAGCGCACCTTTTCCTCCACACAGCTGGACATTTAAGTTGCTGGCGCTCATGCTACGTTCATGGTCGTTACGTGCGCATAGTATATCCACCACATATTGGCAAGACTCATCGGCAGAGATATTACTATCGGCCGATACCGATGATCATTAAGCTTTTATCGGCTGATACCGATGTCGTGCTGATGTCATCGTGCGTCCCTAACACTTGGCTTTATATAAGAGATCTCGGCTCAATTTTCTCACAAATGCAGTTGAGCTACTTCCTCTTCTAAAACAGTAGACAGCGCTAAACTAAGTGATTAATTTAGTCTCCCAGAAGAAGCCCACTTGCCTTTGCATACAGCTGTGGAAAATGACCAGTGAACAGGTGTTTACTGTATCTTACTCCATCTATAATGAACCTTTTTGAGGTTTTCTTTAGCAAAATGTTATTCTATATCTAGACATATCCATATTAGATTTAATCTTATTGAATTACATCCTATTTATGTTAATTTATGGTTTATTGTTCAGCATTAATAATGAGTTTGACTTTGAACACTCCAAATAAAAAGTTAAATTACTCACCCTCATGTCATTTCAACCCCGCAAGACACGGGGAACACAACTGAAGATATTTTTGATGAAATCTTTCTGTCACTCCATTGACAGTCTATACAATTTGCCCAATAACATGTATTTCTGGAAAAAAGCAGAGACACACAATTTTTAAAGTCTGTGAGTGCATATTTGTTTCACCCCAGCCATCGTCTTCTGTTTTTAGTTGTTACCAGTAGCCTACATATTCCTGGAAATAGCAATCACACAAAAAAAGTAAGTTAGCCTACTTAAAAAAAAAAAAAAATTCTTTTCTGCACATAATGTCAAACTACTGAACATATTTGCTTGTATTTTCCAGTAAGTTAGTGTCTGATATTTCTAATATTCCTGATATTAAATTTAAATAAGTCACCGTGAGCACTTCATACAATACAGATAGTTTTTAAAAAAATGCGTGAAGTGATAGACAATATGCTGCAAAGGGTAAACATAAGTTACACAATCTGCTGTGACGCAATTAACACTAACGTTAAACAGTGTAACGTTAAACCGGAGAATGGTAAAACTAACATTACAGAATAGAAGCGGCGTTTCCTCTTATTTTCCCACCGGGCTGAACAACATATACGTAAAGTCTTTTTTACACCAATCTAAAATAAAAAAGAGAAATATGAGGACATTATATGTTATAATTTACTCACCTCTAAGCTGAATGACTTGACAAGGCCTCGCGCAATGAACTTCTTTTCTTCCAGAAAACGCTTCTCTTCCATTCCACTTGTTAATGACCGTCGTCACCACGAGTAATGCTGGCATGTCTTTGTGTTTTAATTGTGATAGTTCATAAATATGAACCTATATGAACGATAATTTCAGTGAGGAAATCAACCAAACCATATTTTATGGAGCAGACACTACGCGGAAAGACGCTGACTAACAGTAATGAGCATCAGCTGCTCTCGAGACTCGTTGTCAGCACAACGCCCGCGGCGCGTGCGCGCGAAGGAAGCTCTGGTCACATGGGCTTTGTCTCGCACAAAACAGCAGAACTGCAGTACAGTTTAATATTGGTAGGCCAAGACTTCAGATGCAAAAAACAAAAACTTCATCTGTCTTTTTTTGCTCCTTTATTTAGGTTCAGTAATTTCACTTTTTAATGGCAAAACTGATATCATTGCCTGAGAGCCCAATAAAAACAAAAAGATACAAAAAAATTGATTAGTTTTCTCTATCAAAAAAAGTCTATCACTTTTTAAAGTGTATCACTGAACTGAAGTTATTGCTACTACTTCATTATACTGCAAATCTACAGTTGTACTGCAGTTTTACTTCACTATTCTGAAGTTGTACTTTTTGTACTGCTGTTTTACTGCAGTTGCACTTCAATGTACTCTAGTCACATTGTATCTATACTGCAGTTATACTTTGTTAATACTGCAAATCTACAGTTGTACTGCAGTCACATTATATCTATACTGCAGTTATACTTTTACTGCAAATCTACAGTTGTACTGCAGTTTTACTTCACTATTCTGAAGTTCTACTTTTTGTACTGTCGTTTTACTGCAGTTGCACTTCAATGTACTACAGTCACATTGTATCTATACTGCAGTTATACTTCGTTAAATCTACAGTTGTACTGCAGTCACATTGTATCTATACTGCAGTTATACTTTGTTAATACTGCAAATCTACAGTTGTACTGCAGTTTTACTTCACTATTCTGAAGTTCTACTTTTTGTACTGTGGTTTTACTGCAGTTGCATGTACTACAGTCACATTGTATCTATACTGCAGTTATACTTCGTTAATACTGCAATTCTACAGTTGTACTTCATTGTACTGCAGTTATACTGCTTTGAACTGCAGTTTTACTGCAGTTGTACTTCATTGTACTGCAATTATTTTTCGTAAGCTTCGCCTTCAGAGAATAGTTCCCTGGTTTTATACGGTTAAAAGATGTCTGTGTCTCATTTGACTTTGTTATTTGTACATTATGTGACTATACAAATCACAACATGTAAATAGGAAAACGTTTGCGTTATTTTGCCACTCATTTGGATTAGTATGAAAGCTGCAACCATTCACATCCAGTCTTTGTGCTAAGCTAGGCTAGCGGTGGGTGCGTCAAACAGACTTATAGCACGCACAGAGATGAAAAAGGTATGTAAGGACTTATCTAACTCTGGGGGGTAAGGTGAATAGGCTAAAGTCCCAAAAAGTCGGAGTGTTCCTTTAACCTAGACAGCAAAACCTCTTCTTTCCTATTTTCTCCCTGGCAGTTTACCCTCCCTACTATCTTTGTGATACTATGACACCACCTCCCTTTGCTACTACTATCCCATCTAATTTGCCATTTATTTATTAACTTCCTCTTTAAAATCGATTTTGGCTCCTTTTTCCCCATAGGTACTCTAACATCCACCTCTCTCTTTTCCAGTGCTTTTTTTGCTAGTTTATCAGCAACTTCATTACCATATACCCCAACATGTGCTGGTACCCAACAAAAATACACTACTATTCCAGCCTCTTTCAGTCTGTATAATGATAAATATATTTCCATTATCAAATCTTCTCTGTCTGATCTTGCATGTAATATACTAATTAAAGCTGAAGAAGAATCTGAACATATGACTATTTTATTTGGTCTTGTTCATCCCACTGTAGTCCTATTATTATAGCTGTTAACTCTGCAGTGTACACGGTCACCTCATCAGTCAACCTCAAACTAATCTGTTTTTTAAAGTGTGGAATAAACACTCCTACTCCAACCTTTTGACTGACAGGTTCTTTAGAACCATCTGTAAATATTTGTAATACTGTATAAAATGTGTTATTTAAAAGGGCATTAATCTCCTTTCCAATGTACTCTTCTTTGGACTTGTTTAATAAACTCAAGCGGTTCAGGGACTTTCCAAGGTGGAGCATCAGTAAGTGGTATATTGGGACAGAAGATCTTATTGTCCATGCAGCATTCCTTAGCCCATACTTTACTCTTCCATCCAAAACGATGGAAGAGTAAGGTGATGATGATATATGATGTCCTTCATCATATGAGTATTCCCAGCACTCCTCCAATACGTTGCGAGTAAGGTGATTATTTGCTGATTGTTGGAGATTTACCCAGTATGTAATTGCCAGTTTTCCCCCTCTAATATCTAGAGGCATCTCTCCCATTTCTACTCCAATTGCATCTACAGGGGATGTTTTAACTGCTCCACAACATAATCTTAATGCTTTAGATTGAAATATATCTAATTTTTTCAGCAACGACTTTGATGCTGAACCATATATAATACATCCATAATCAAAACACGAACGAATCAATGCTTGATACATAGCTCCCCACTTGTGACTAGCAACCGTACGCATACAATTTAAGATTTTCTTACATTTTGACTCAATTTTACTTATAGGACACTTCCATGTTAGTTTTTCATCAAACCATAATCCAAGATATTTAAAAACAGGTACTCTTTCCAATGTTTGTTCATATAACTTCAGATCTAACTGTTCATTCCTCTTGTTCTTTGTGAATATCATATATTGTGTTTTAGATACTGAAAACTTTAGACCCCAATCCAATGACCATTTTTCCACTTCTTTAATTGACTCCTATATACCTTTACCCACACTTTTAATATTATATCTCTTCCATAGTGCTCCGTCATCTGCATACAGAGCTAATCCTATTCCTGGTTTATTCACTTTATCAAAAACATCATTGATCATTACAGTTTTTTTCGATTGCTTACACACTAAAACTAGAACTTTTCCACAATAAGCAAAACCTTACACTCAAGGAGCAAAACACAGGCCTAGATTTGCACAGCTGTAAGCACATTGTCAGCTTCACACTTTTTGCAAAACAGTACACACAGTGATTTGCAAAACACTAAACACACTTGTATGCATTTGACACAGAAATTTATCATGATGTAATTTCCTTGCAATTTTAAAGCAAAGGCTTTCAAATAAACACACACATGAACCAATTGAGCTCCAAAAGTACTGCTCACCCTAAGCCCTCACGTCAGGATGGCCGAGCGGTCTAAGGCGCTGCGTTCAGGTCGCAGTCTCCCCTGGAGGCGTCGATTCGAATCCCACTTCTGACAAACCTAACCTTTGGCTGCGGGCTTAAGCTAGAGTCTTGAACCCTCTGGCAAGTTCACCCCGAAGTGCATTAATGTTGACAAAGCACTGCATTTCAGTTCATGCTAGAGTTAACCAAACAATGCAGTTGCACTGACCTGCATAATATGGACTTTTAAAGTAACACTTTTGGTGCAATGTATGGGATTCTGTGGCGTTTTCGTGCAGTTTTCTTGGAATTTCAAGTCAAGACAGTTCACGAAATTGGACATGTTTATAGAATGGGATCCAACAGAACTTCGAGGAATGCCACGTTCTGATGTTTACCGGAAGAAGAACTTGTTCATGAAAGGCTATTCATGTCTTTTTTTCTTTTTTTATTTTCTTTTTAGGGGGAGTATGCAATGTGATTCTGGGAGTCTAACTGGTATGTGGTGGACTGAAGTTTTGGGGATGCAGTAGAACTTCATGGCAAGGATTCTTGGAAATTTCTTGCAATTGAAGGTCATGGGTTTTGGGGGCATGTGGTGGAGTGTCATGGCCTAAGATTCAAGGAATGCCATGCAAAACATTGCTTTAGCATTGACAAGACTTGTCATTGGAATGATAGAATTACATTAGCCTTAAAAAAACATACTGCAACAACACTGACGCATATTACATAAATATGAGAGTAATACTATTGCTGCATTTGTTCAACATTAGTCCCACAAAAACACTTGATTTCAATGACATTGCATATGAAGGACTGGACAAACGCACAAAAGGAATGATACAGAAAGCAGCTCTTTCATTTACATGCTCCCGTGTATCAAAAAGCACCAGACTGCCCCGTGTGAGGCTCGAACTCACGACCTTCAGATTATGAGACTGACGTGCTGCCTAACTGCGCCAACGAGGCATGTGCTGCGGCTTGGGTGAGCGGTGAACCACTAGGTTCCACATCATCTGCCATTCGGTGCAGCTCCAAAAGTACTGCTCACCCTTAGCCCTCACGTCAGGATGGCCGAGCGGTCTAAGGCGCTGCGTTCAGGTCGCAGTCTCCCCTGGAGGCGTGGGTTCGAATCCCACTTCTGACAAACCTGACCTTTGGCTGCGGGCTCAAGCTAGAGTCTTGAACCCTCTGGCAAGTTCACCCCGAGGTGCATTAATGTTGACAAAGCACTGCATTTCAGTTCATGCTAGAGTTAACCAAACAATGCAGTTGCACTGACCTGCATAATATGGACTTTAAAGTAACACTTTTGGTGCAATGTATGGGATTCGGTGGCGTTTTCGTGCAGTTTTCTTGGAATTTCAAGTAAAGACATTTCACGAAATTGGACATGTTTATAGAATGGGATCCAACAGAACTTCGAGGAATGCCATGTTCTGATGTTTACCGAAAGAAGAACTTGTTTATGAAAGGCTATTCATGTCTTTTTTTCTTTTTTTCTTTTCTTTTTAGGGGGAGTATGCAATGTGATTCTGGGAGTCTAACTGGGATGTGGTGGACTGAAGTTTTGGGGATGCAGTAGAACTTCATGGCAAGGATTCTTGGAAATTTCTTGCAATTGAAGGTCATGGGTTTTGGGGGCATGTGGTGGAGTGTCATGGCCTAAGATTCAAGGAATGCCATGCAAAACATTGCTTTAGCATTGACAAGATTTGTCATTGGAATGATAGAATTACATTAGCCTTAAAAAAACATACTGCAACAACACTGACGCATATTACATAAATATGAGAGTAATACTATTGCTGCATTTGTTCAACATTAGTCCCACAAGAACACTTGATTTCTATGACATTGCATATGAAGGACTGGAAAAACGCACAAAAGGAATGATACAGAAAGCAGCTCTTTCATTTACATGCTCCCATGTATCAAAAACCACCAGCCTGCCCCGGGTGAGGCTCGAACTCACGACCTTCAGATTATGAGACTGACGCGCTGCCTAACTGCGCCAACGAGGCATGTGCTGTGGCTCGGGTGAGCGGAGAACCACTAGCTTCCAGATCATCTGCCATTCGGTGCAGCTCCAAAAGTACTGCTCACCCTTAGCCCTCACGTCAGGATGGCCGAGCGGTCTAAGGCGCTCCGTTCAGGTCGCAGTCTCCCCTAGAGGCGTGGGTTCGAATCCCACTTCTGACAAACCTAACCTTTGGCTGCGGGCTCAAGCTAGAGTCTTGAACCCTCTGGCAAGTTCACCCCGAAGTGCATTAATGTTGACAAAGCACTGCATTTCTGTTCATGCTAGAGTTAACCAAACAATGCAGTTGCACTGACCTGCATAATATGGACTTTAAAGTAACACTTTTGGTGCAATGTATGGGATTCGGTGGCGTTTTCGTGCAGTTTTCTTGGAATTTCAAGTCAAGACATTTCACGAAATTGTACATGTTTATAGAATGGGATCCAACAGAACTTCGAGGAATGCCACGTTCTGATGTTTACCGGAAGAAGAACTTGTTTATGAAAGGCTATTCATGTCTTTTTTTCTTTTTTTCTTTTCTTTTTAGGGGGAGTATGCAATGTGATTTTGGGAGTCTAACTGGGATGTGGTGGACTGAAGTTTTGGGGATGTAGTAGAACTTCATGGCAAGGATTCTTGGAAATTTCTTGGAATTGAAGGTCATGGGTTTTGGGGGCATGTGGTGCAGAGTCATGGCCTAAGATTCAAGGAATGCCATGCAAAACATTGCTTTAGCATTGACAAGACTTGTCATTGGAATGATAGAATTACATTAGCCTTAAAAAAACATACTGCAACAACACTGACGCATATTACATAAATATGAGAGTAATACTATTGCTGCATTTGTTCAACATTAGTCCCACAAGAACACTTGATTTCTATGACATTGCATATGAAGGACTGGAAAACGCACAAAAGGAATGATACAGAAAGCAGCTCTTTCATTTACATGCTCCAATGTATCAAAAAGCACCAGACTGCCCCGTGTGAGGCTCGAACTCACGACCTTCAGATTATGAGACTGACGCGCTGCCTAACTGCGCCAACGAGGCATGTGCTATGGCTCGGGTGAGCGGAGAACCACTAGCTTCCAGATCATCTGCCATTCGGTGCAGCTCCAAAAGTACTGTTCACCCTTTGCCCTCACGTCAGGATGGCCGAGCGGTCTAAGGCGCTGCGTTCAGGTCGCAGTCTCCCCTGGAGGCGTGGGTTCGAATCCCACTTCTGACAAACCTAACCTTTGGCTGCGGGCTCAAGCTAGAGTCTTGAACCCTTCTGGCAAGTTCACCCCGAAGTGCATTAATGTTGACAAAGCACTGCATTTCTGTTCATGCTAGAGTTAACCAAACAATGCAGTTGCACTGACCTGCATAATATGGACTTTAAAGTAACACTTTTGGTGCAATGTATGGGATTCGGTGGCGTTTTCGTGCAGTTTTCTTGGAATTTCAAGTCAAGACATTTCACGAAATTGTACATGTTTATAGAATGGGATCCAACAGAACTTCGAGGAATGCCACGTTCTGATGTTTACCGGAAGAAGAACTTGTTTATGAAAGGCTATTCATGTCTTTTTTTCTTTTTTTCTTTTCTTTTTAGGGGGAGTATGCAATGTGATTTTGGGAGTCTAACTGGGATGTGGTGGACTGAAGTTTTGGGGATGTAGTAGAACTTCATGGCAAGGATTCTTGGAAATTTCTTGCAATTGAAGGTCATGGGTTTTGGGGGCATGTGGTGGAGTGTCATGGCCTAAGATTCAAGGAATGCCATGCAAAACATTGCTTTAGCATTGACAAGACTTGTCATTGGAATGATAGAATTACATTAGCCTTAAAAAAACATACTGCAACAACACTGACGCATATTACATAAATATGAGAGTAATACTATTGCTGCATTTGTTCAACATTAGTCCCACAAGAACACTTGATTTCTATGACATTGCATATGAAGGAATGGAAAAACGCACAAAAGGAATGATACAGAAAGCAGCTCTTTCATTTACATGCTCCCATGTATCAAAAAGCACCAGCCTGCCCCGTGTGAGGCTCGAACTCACGACCTTCAGATTATGAGACTGACGCGCTGCCTAACTGCGCCAACGAGGCATGTGCTGCAGCTTGGGTGAGCGGTGAACCACTAGGTTCCACATCATCTGCCATTCGGTGCAGGTCCAAAAGTACTGTTCACCCTTAACCCTCACATCAGGATGGCCGAGCGGTCTAAGGCGCTGCGTTCAGGTCGCAGTCTCCCCTAGAGGCGTGGGTTCGAATCCCACTTCTGACAAACCTAACCTTTGGCTGCGGGCTCAAGCTAGAGTCTTGAACCCTCTGGCAAGTTCACCCCGAAGTGCATTAATGTTGACAAAGCACTGCATTTCTGTTCATGCTAGAGTTAACCAAACAATGCAGTTGCACTGACCTGCATAATATGGACTTTAAAGTAACACTTTTGGTGCAATGTATGGGATTCGGTGGCGTTTTCGTGCAGTTTTCTTGGAATTTCAAGTCAAGACATTTCACGAAATTGTACATGTTTATAGAATGGGATCCAACAGAACTTCGAGGAATGCCACGTTCTGATGTTTACCGGAAGAAGAACTTGTTTATGAAAGGCTATTCATGTCTTTTTTTCTTTTTTTCTTTTCTTTTTAGGGGGAGTATGCAATGTGATTTTGGGAGTCTAACTGGGATGTGGTGGACTGAAGTTTTGGGGATGTAGTAGAACTTCATGGCAAGGATTCTTGGAAATTTCTTGGAATTGAAGGTCATGGGTTTTGGGGGCATGTGGTGCAGAGTCATGGCCTAAGATTCAAGGAATGCCATGCAAAACATTGCTTTAGCATTGACAAGACTTGTCATTGGAACGATATAATTACATTAGCCTTAAAAAAAACATACTGCAACAACACTGACGCATATTACATAAATATGAGAGTAATACTATTGCTTCATTTGTTCAACATTACTCCCACAAGAACACTTGATTTCTATGACATTGCATATGAAGGACTGGAAAAACGCACAAAAGGAATGATACAGAAAGCAGCTCTTTCATTTACATGCTCCCATGTATCAAAAACCACCAGCCTGCCCCATGTGAGGCTCGAACTCACGACCTTCAGATTATGAGACTGACGCGCTGCCTAACTGCGCCAACGAGGCATGTGCTATGCCTCGGGTGAGCGGAGAACCACTAGCTTCCAGATCATCTGCCATTCGGTGCAGCTCCAAAAGTACTGCTCACCCTTTGCCCTCACGTCAGGATGGCCGAGCGGTCTAAGGCGCTGCGTTCAGGTCGCAGTCTCCCCTGGAGGCGTGGGTTCGAATCCCACTTCTGACAAACCTAAGCTTTGGCTGCGGGCTCAAGCTAGAGTTTTGAACCCTCTGGCAAGTTCACCCCGAAGTGCATTAATGTTGACAAAGCACTGCATTTCTGTTCATGCTAGAGTTAACCAAACAATGCAGTTGCACTGACCTGCATAATATGGACTTTAAAGTAACACTTTTGGTGCAATGTATGGGATTCGGTGGCGTTTTCGTGCAGTTTTCTTGGAATTTCAAGTCAAGACATTTCACGAAATTGTACATGTTTATAGAATGGGATCCAACAGAACTTCGAGGAATGCCACGTTCTGATGTTTACCGGAAGAAGAACTTGTTTATGAAAGGCTATTCATGTCTTTTTTTCTTTTTTTCTTTTCTTTTTAGGGGGAGTATGCAATGTGATTTTGGGAGTCTAACTGGGATGTGGTGGACTGAAGTTTTGGGGATGTAGTAGAACTTCATGGCAAGGATTCTTGGAAATTTCTTGGAATTGAGGTCATGGGTTTTGGGGGCATGTGGTGCAGAGTCATGGCCTAAGATTCAAGGAATGCCATGCAAAACATTGCTTTAGCATTGACAAGACTTGTCATTGGAATGATAGAATTACATTAGCCTTAAAAAAACATACTGCAACAACACTGACGCATATTACATAAATATGAGAGTAATACTATTGCTGCATTTGTTCAACATTAGTCCCACAAGAACACTTGATTTCTATGACATTGCATATGAAGGACTGGAAAAACGCACAAAAGGAATGATACAGAAAGCAGCTCTTTCATTTACATGCTCCCATGTATCAAAAAGCACCAGCCTGCCCCCGGGTGAGGCTCGAACTCACGACCTTCAGATTATGAGACTGACGCGCTGCCTAACTGCGCCAACGAGGCATGTGCTATGGCTCGGGTGAGCGGAGAACCACTAGCTTCCAGATCATCTGCCATTCGGTGCAGCTCCAAAAGTACTGCTCACCCTTAGCCCTCACGTCAGGATGGCCGAGCGGTCTAAGGCGCTCCGTTCAGGTCGCAGTCTCCCCTAGAGACGAGGGTTCGAATCCCACTTCTGACAAACCTAACCTTTGGCTGCGGGCTCAAGCTAGAGTCTTGAACCCTCTGGCAAGTTCACCCCGAAGTGCATTAATGTTGACAAAGCACTGCATTTCTGTTCATGCTAGAGTTAACCAAACAATGCAGTTGCACTGACCTGCATAATATGGACTTTAAAGTAACACTTTTGGTGCAATGTATGGGATTCGGTGGCGTTTTCGTGCAGTTTTCTTGGAATTTCAAGTCAAGACATTTCACGAAATTGGACATGTTTATAGAATGGGATCCAACAGAACTTCGAGGAATGCCACGTTCTGATGTTTACCGGAAGAAGAACTTGTTTATGAAAGGCTATTCATGTCTTTTTTTCTTTTCTTTTTAGGGGGAGTATGCAATGTGATTTTGGGAGTCTAACTGGGATGTGGTGGACTGAAGTTTTGGGGATGTAGTAGAACTTCATGGCAAGGATTCTTGGAAATTTCTTGGAATTGAAGGTCATGGGTTTTGGGGGCATGTGGTGCAGAGTCA
The DNA here is from genome assembly GCF_988280905.1 of Pimephales promelas. Lineage (NCBI taxonomy): Eukaryota > Metazoa > Chordata > Actinopteri > Cypriniformes > Leuciscidae > Pimephales > Pimephales promelas. The sequence goes on along the minus strand of NC_142792.1, from coordinate 22,298,536 downwards.
TGGCCTAAGATTCAAGGAATGCCATGCAAAACATTGCTTTAGCATTGACAAGACTTGTCATTGGAATGATAGAATTACATTAGCCTTAAAAAAACATACTGCAACAACACTGACGCATATTACATAAATATGAGAGTAATACTATTGCTGCATTTGTTCAACATTAGTCCCACAAGAACACTTGATTTCTATGACATTGCATATGAAGAACTGGAAAACGCACAAAAGGAATGATACAGAAAGCAGCTCTTTCATTTACATGCTCCCATGTATCAAAAAGCACCAGCCTGCCCCGTGTGAGGCTCGAACTCACGACCTTCAGATTATGAGACTGACGCGCTGCCTAACTGCGCCAACGAGGCATGTGCTATGACTCGGGTGAGCGGAGAACCACTAGCTTCCAGATCATCTGCCATTCGGTGCAGCTCCAAAAGTACTGCTCACCCTTTGCCCTCACGTCAGGATGGCCGAGCGGTCTAAGGTGCTGCGTTCAGGTCGCAGTCTCCCCTGGAGGCGTGGGTTCGAATCCCACTTCTGACAAACCTAACCTTTGGCTGCGGGCTCAAGCTAGAGTCTTGAACCCTCTGGCAAGTTCACCCCGAAGTGCATTAATGTTGACAAAGCACTGCATTTCAGTTCATGCTAGAGTTAACCAAACAATGCAGTTGCACTGACCTGCATAATATGGACTTTAAAGTAACACTTTTGGTGCAATGTATGGGATTCGGTGGCGTTTTCGTGCAGTTTTCTTGGAATTTCAAGTCAAGACATTTCACGAAATTGGACATGTTTATAGAATGGGATCCAACAGAACTTCGAGGAATGCCACGTTCTGATGTTTACCGGAAGAAGAACTTGTTCATGAAAGGCTATTCATGTCTTTTTTTCTTTTTTTATTTTCTTTTTAGGGGGAGTATGCAATGTGATTCTGGGAGTCTAACTGGTATGTGGTGGACTGAAGTTTTGGGGATGCAGTAGATCTTCATGGCAAGGATTCTTGGAAATTTCTTGCAATTGAAGGTCATGGGTTTTGGGGGCATGTGGTGGAGTGTCATGGCCTAAGATTCAAGGAATGCCATGCAAAACATTGCTTTAGCATTGACAAGACTTGTCATTGGAATGATAGAATTACATTAGCCTTAAAAAAAACATACTGCAACAACACTGACGCATATTACATAAATATGAGAGTAATACTATTGCTGCATTTGTTCAACATTAGTCCCACAAAAACACTTGATTTCAATGACATTGCATATGAAGGACTGGACAAACGCACAAAAGGAATGATACAGAAAGCAGCTCTTTCATTTACATGCTCCCGTGTATCAAAAAGCACCAGACTGCCCCGTGTGAGGCTCGAACTCACGACCTTCAGATTATGAGACTGACGTGCTGCCTAACTGCGCCAACGAGGCATGTGCTGCGGCTTGGGTGAGCGGTGAACCACTAGGTTCCACATCATCTGCCATTCGGTGCAGCTCCAAAAGTACTGTTCACCCTTAACCCTCACGTCAGGATGGCCGAGCGGTCTAAGGCGCTGCGTTCAGGTCGCAGTCTCCCCTAGAGGCGTGGGTTCGAATCCCACTTCTGACAAACCTAACCTTTGGCTGCGGGCTCAAGCTAGAGTCTTGAACCCTCTGGCAAGTTCACCCCGAAGTGCATTAATGTTGACAAAGCACTGCATTTCTGTTCATGCTAGAGTTAACCAAACAATGCAGTTGCACTGACCTGCATAATATGGACTTTAAAGTAACACTTTTGGTGCAATGTATGGGATTCGGTGGCGTTTTCGTGCAGTTTTCTTGGAATTTCAAGTCAAGACATTTCACGAAATTGGACATGTTTATAGAATGGGATCCAACAGAACTTCGAGGAATGCCACGTTCTGATGTTTACCGGAAGAAGAACTTGTTTATGAAAGGCTATTCATGTCTTTTTTTCTTTTTTTATTTTCTTTTTAGGGGGAGTATGCAATGTGATTCTGGGAGTCTAACTGGTATGTGGTGGACTGAAGTTTTGGGGATGCAGTAGAACTTCATGGCAAGGATTCTTGGAAATTTCTTGCAATTGAAGGTCATGGGTTTTGGGGGCATGTGGTGGAGTGTCATGGCCTAAGATTCAAGGAATGCCATGCAAAACATTGCTTTAGCATTGACAAGACTTGTCATTGGAATGATAGAATTACATTAGCCTTAAAAAAAAACATACTGCAACAACACTGACGCATATTACATAAATATGAGAGTAATACTATTGCTGCATTTGTTCAACATTAGTCCCACAAAAACACTTGATTTCAATGACATTGCATATGAAGGACTGGACAAACGCACAAAAGGAATGATACAGAAAGCAGCTCTTTCATTTACATGCTCCCGTGTATCAAAAAGCACCAGACTGCCCCGTGTGAGGCTCGAACTCACGACCTTCAGATTATGAGACTGACGTGCTGCCTAACTGCGCCAACGAGGCATGTGCTGCGGCTTGGGTGAGCGGTGAACCACTAGGTTCCACATCATCTGCCATTCGGTGCAGCTCCAAAAGTACTGCTCACCCTTTGCCCTCACTTCAGGATGGCCGAGCGGTCTAAGGTGCTGCGTTCAGGTCGCAGTCTCCCCTGGAGGCGTGGGTTCGAATCCCATTTCTGACAAACCTAACCTTTGGCTGCGGGCTCAAGCTAGAGTCTTGAACCCTCTGGCAAGTTCACCCCGAAGTGCATTAATGTTGACAAAGCACTGCATTTCTGTTCATGCTAGAGTTAACCAAACAATGCAGTTGCACTGACCTGCATAATATGGACTTTAAAGTAACACTTTTGGTGCAATGTATGGGATTCGGTGGCGTTTTCGTGCAGTTTTCTTGGAATTTCAAGTCAAGACATTTCACGAAATTGTACATGTTTATAGAATGGGATCCAACAGAACTTCGAGGAATACCACGTTCTGATGTTTACCGGAAGAAGAACTTGTTTATGAAAGGCTATTCATGTCTTTTTTTCTTTTCTTTTTAGGGGGAGTATGCAATGTGATTTTGGGAGTCTAACTGGGATGTAGTGGACTGAAGTTTTGGGGATGCAGTAGAACTTCATGGCAAGGATTCTTGGAAATTTCTTGGAATTGAAGGTCATGGGTTTTGGGGGCATGTGGTGCAGTGTCATGGCCTAAGATTCAAGGAATGCCATGCAAAACATTGCTTTAGCATTGACAAGACTTGTCATTGGAACGATATAATTACATTAGCCTTAAAAAAAAACATACTGCAACAACACTGACGCATATTACATAAATATGAGAGTAATACTATTGCTTCATTTGTTCAACATTACTCCCACAAGAACACTTGATTTCTATGACATTGCATATGAAGGACTGGAAAAACGCACAAAAGGAATGATACAGAAAGCAGCTCTTTCATTTACATGCTCCCATGTATCAAAAACCACCAGCCTGCCCCGTGTGAGGCTCGAACTCACGACCTTCAGATTATGAGACTGACGCGCTGCCTAACTGCGCCAACGAGGCATGTGCTATGCCTCGGGTGAGCGGAGAACCACTAGCTTCCAGATCATCTGCCATTCGGTGCAGCTCCAAAAGTACTGCTCACCCTTTGCCCTCACGTCAGGATGGCCGAGCGGTCTAAGGCGCTGCGTTCAGATCGCAGTCTCCCCTGGAGGCGTGGGTTCGAATCCCACTTCTGACAAACCTAAGCTTTGGCTGCGGGCTCAAGCTAGAGTTTTGAACCCTCTGGCAAGTTCACCCCGAAGTGCATTAATGTTGACAAAGCACTGCATTTCAGTTCATGCTTGAGTTAACCAAACAATGCAGTTGCACTGACCTGCATAATATGGACTTTAAAGTAACACTTTTGGTGCAATGTATGGGATTCGGTGGCGTTTTCGTGCAGTTTTCTTGGAATTTCAAGTCAAGACATTTCACGAAATTGGACATGTTTATAGAATGGGATCCAACAGAACTTCGAGGAATGCCACGTTCTGATGTTTACCGGAAGAAGAACTTGTTCATGAAAGGCTATTCATGTCTTTTTTTCTTTTTTTATTTTCTTTTTAGGGGGAGTATGCAATGTGATTCTGGGAGTCTAACTGGTATGTGGTGGACTGAAGTTTTGGGGATGCAGTAGAACTTCATGGCAAGGATTCTTGGAAATTTCTTGCAATTGAAGGTCATGGGTTTTGGGGGCATGTGGTGGAGTGTCATGGCCTAAGATTCAAGGAATGCCATGCAAAACATTGCTTTAGCATTGACAAGACTTGTCATTGGAATGATAGAATTACATTAGCCTTAAAAAAAACATACTGCAACAACACTGACGCATATTACATAAATATGAGAGTAATACTATTGCTGCATTTGTTCAACATTAGTCCCACAAAAACACTTGATTTCAATGACATTGCATATGAAGGACTGGACAAACGCACAAAAGGAATGATACAGAAAGCAGCTCTTTCATTTACATGCTCCCGTGTATCAAAAAGCACCAGCCTGCCCCGTGTGAGGCTCGAACTCACGACCTTCAGATTATGAGACTGACGCGCTGCCTAACTGCGCCAACGAGGCATGTGCTATGGCTCGGGTGATCGGAGAACCACTAGCTTCCAGATCATCTGCCATTCGGTGCAGCTCCAAAAGTACTGCTCACCCTTTGCCCTCACGTCAGGATGGCCGAGCGGTCTAAGGCGCTGCGTTCAGGTCGCAGTCTCCCCTGGAGGCGTGGGTTTGAATCCCACTTCTGACAAACCTAACCTTTGGCTGCGGGCTCAAGCTAGAGTCTTGAACCCTCTGGCAAGTTCACCCCGAAGTGCATTAATGTTGACAAAGCACTGCATTTCAGTTCATGCTAGAGTTAACCAAACAATGCAGTTGCACTGACCTGCATAATATGGACTTTAAAGTAACACTTTTGGTGCAATGTATGGGATTCGGTGGCGTTTTCGTGCAGTTTTCTTGGAATTTCAAGTCAAGACATTTCACGAAATTGGACATGTTTATAGAATGGGATCCAACAGAACTTCGAGGAATGCCACGTTCTGATGTTTACCGGAAGAAGAACTTGTTTATGAAAGGCTATTCATGTCTTTTTTTCTTTTCTTTTTAGGGGGAGTATGCAATGTGATTTTGGGAGTCTAACTGGGATGTAGTGGACTGAAGTTTTGGGGATGCAGTAGAACTTCATGGCAAGGATTCTTGGAAATTTCTTGGAATTGAAGGTCATGGGTTTTGGGGGCATGTGGTGCAGTGTCATGGCCTAAGATTCAAGGAATGCCATGCAAAACATTGCTTTAGCATTGACAAGACTTGTCATTGGAACGATATAATTACATTAGCCTTAAAAAAAACATACTGCAACAACACTGACGCATATTACATAAATGTGAGAGTAATACTATTGCTTCATTTGTTCAACATTACTCCCACAAGAACACTTGATTTCTATGACATTGCATATGAAGGACTGGAAAAACGCACAAAAGGAATGATACAGAAAGCAGCTCTTTCATTTACATGCTCCCATGTATCAAAAACCACCAGCCTGCCCCGTGTGAGGCTCGAACTCACGACCTTCAGATTATGAGACTGACGCGCTGCCTAACTGCGCCAAGGAGGCATGTGCTATGCCTCGGGTGAGCGGAGAACCACTAGCTTCCAGATCATCTGCCATTCGGTGCAGCTCCAAAAGTACTGCTCACCCTTTGCCCTCACGTCAGGATGGCCGAGCGGTCTAAGGCGCTTCGTTCAGATCGCAGTCTCCCCTGGAGGCGTGGGTTCGAATCCCACTTCTGACAAACCTAAGCTTTGGCTGCGGGCTCAAGCTAGAGTTTTGAACCCTCTGGCAAGTTCACCCCGAAGTGCATTAATGTTGACAAAGCACTGCATTTCAGTTCATGCTTGAGTTAACCAAACAATGCAGTTGCACTGACCTGCATAATATGGACTTTAAAGTAACACTTTTGGTGCAATGTATGGGATTCGGTGGCGTTTTCGTGCAGTTTTCTTGGAATTTCAAGTCAAGACATTTCACGAAATTGGACATGTTTATAGAATGGGATCCAACAGAACTTCGAGGAATGCCACGTTCTGATGTTTACCGGAAGAAGAACTTGTTCATGAAAGGCTATTCATGTCTTTTTTTCTTTTTTTATTTTCTTTTTAGGGGGAGTATGCAATGTGATTCTGGGAGTCTAACTGGTATGTGGTGGACTGAAGTTTTGGGGATGCAGTAGAACTTCATGGCAAGGATTCTTGGAAATTTCTTGCAATTGAAGGTCATGGGTTTTGGGGGCATGTGGTGGAGTGTCATGGCCTAAGATTCAAGGAATGCCATGCAAAACATTGCTTTAGCATTGACAAGACTTGTCATTGGAATGATAGAATTACATTAGCCTTAAAAAAAAACATACTGCAACAACACTGACGCATATTACATAAATATGAGAGTAATACTATTGCTGCATTTGTTCAACATTAGTCCCACAAAAACACTTGATTTCAATGACATTGCATATGAAGGACTGGACAAACGCACAAAAGGAATGATACAGAAAGCAGCTCTTTCATTTACATGCTCCCGTGTATCAAAAAGCACCAGACTGCCCCGTGTGAGGCTCGAACTCACGACCTTCAGATTATGAGACTGACGTGCTGCCTAACTGCGCCAACGAGGCATGTGCTGCGGCTTGGGTGAGCGGTGAACCACTAGGTTCCACATCATCTGCCATTCGGTGCAGCTCCAAAAGTACTGCTCACCCTTTGCCCTCACTTCAGGATGGCCGAGCGGTCTAAGGTGCTGCGTTCAGGTCGCAGTCTCCCCTGGAGGCGTGGGTTCGAATCCCACTTCTGACAAACCTAACCTTTGGCTGCGGGCTCAAGCTAGAGTCTTGAACCCTCTGGCAAGTTCACCCCGAAGTGCATTAATGTTGACAAAGCACTGCATTTCTGTTCATGCTAGAGTTAACCAAACAATGCAGTTGCACTGACCTGCATAATATGGACTTTAAAGTAACACTTTTGGTGCAATGTATGGGATTCGGTGGCGTTTTCGTGCAGTTTTCTTGGAATTTCAAGTCAAGACATTTCACGAAATTGTACATGTTTATAGAATGGGATCCAACAGAACTTCGAGGAATGCCACGTTCTGATGTTTACCGGAAGAAGAACTTGTTTATGAAAGGCTATTCATGTCTTTTTTTCTTTTCTTTTTAGGGGGAGTATGCAATGTGATTTTGGGAGTCTAACTGGGATGTAGTGGACTGAAGTTTTGGGGATGCAGTAGAACTTCATGGCAAGGATTCTTGGAAATTTCTTGGAATTGAAGGTCATGGGTTTTGGGGGCATGTGGTGCAGTGTCATGGCCTAAGATTCAAGGAATGCCATGCAAAACATTGCTTTAGCATTGACAAGACTTGTCATTGGAACGATATAATTACATTAGCCTTAAAAAAAAACATACTGCAACAACACTGACGCATATTACATAAATATGAGAGTAATACTATTGCTTCATTTGTTCAACATTACTCCCACAAGAACACTTGATTTCTATGACATTGCATATGAAGGACTGGAAAAACGCACAAAAGGAATGATACAGAAAGCAGCTCTTTCATTTACATGCTCCCATGTATCAAAAACCACCAGCCTGCCCCGTGTGAGGCTCGAACTCACGACCTTCAGATTATGAGACTGACGCGCTGCCTAACTGCGCCAACGAGGCATGTGCTATGCCTCGGGTGAGCGGAGAACCACTAGCTTCCAGATCATCTGCCATTCGGTGCAGCTCCAAAAGTACTGCTCACCCTTTGCCCTCACGTCAGGATGGCCGAGCGGTCTAAGGCGCTGCGTTCAGATCGCAGTCTCCCCTGGAGGCGTGGGTTCGAATCCCACTTCTGACAAACCTAAGCTTTGGCTGTGGGCTCAAGCTAGAGTTTTGAACCCTCTGGCAAGTTCACCCCGAAGTGCATTAATGTTGACAAAGCACTGCATTTCAGTTCATGCTTGAGTTAACCAAACAATGCAGTTGCACTGACCTGCATAATATGGACTTTAAAGTAACACTTTTGGTGCAATGTATGGGATTCGGTGGCGTTTTCGTGCAGTTTTCTTGGAATTTCAAGTCAAGACATTTCACGAAATTGGACATGTTTATAGAATGGGATCCAACAGAACTTCGAGGAATGCCACGTTCTGATGTTTACCGGAAGAAGAACTTGTTCATGAAAGGCTATTCATGTCTTTTTTTCTTTTTTTATTTTCTTTTTAGGGGGAGTATGCAATGTGATTCTGGGAGTCTAACTGGTATGTGGTGGACTGAAGTTTTGGGGATGCAGTAGAACTTCATGGCAAGGATTCTTGGAAATTTCTTGCAATTGAAGGTCATGGGTTTTGGGGGCATGTGGTGGAGTGTCATGGCCTAAGATTCAAGGAATGCCATGCAAAACATTGCTTTAGCATTGACAAGACTTGTCATTGGAATGATAGAATTACATTAGCCTTAAAAAAAACATACTGCAACAACACTGACGCATATTACATAAATATGAGAGTAATACTATTGCTGCATTTGTTCAACATTAGTCCCACAAAAACACTTGATTTCAATGACATTGCATATGAAGGACTGGACAAACGCACAAAAGGAATGATACAGAAAGCAGCTCTTTCATTTACATGCTCCCGTGTATCAAAAAGCACCAGCCTGCCCCGTGTGAGGCTCGAACTCACGACCTTCAGATTATGAGACTGACGCGCTGCCTAACTGCGCCAACGAGGCATGTGCTATGGCTCGGGTGATCGGAGAACCACTAGCTTCCAGATCATCTGCCATTCGGTGCAGCTCCAAAAGTACTGCTCACCCTTTGCCCTCACGTCAGGATGGCCGAGCGGTCTAAGGCGCTGCGTTCAGGTCGCAGTCTCCCCTGGAGGCGTGGGTTTGAATCCCACTTCTGACAAACCTAACCTTTGGCTGCGGGCTCAAGCTAGAGTCTTGAACCCTCTGGCAAGTTCACCCCGAAGTGCATTAATGTTGACAAAGCACTGCATTTCAGTTCATGCTAGAGTTAACCAAACAATGCAGTTGCACTGACCTGCATAATATGGACTTTAAAGTAACACTTTTGGTGCAATGTATGGGATTCGGTGGCGTTTTCGTGCAGTTTTCTTGGAATTTCAAGTCAAGACATTTCACGAAATTGGACATGTTTATAGAATGGGATCCAACAGAACTTCGAGGAATGCCACGTTCTGATGTTTACCGGAAGAAGAACTTGTTTATGAAAGGCTATTCATGTCTTTTTTTCTTTTCTTTTTAGGGGGAGTATGCAATGTGATTTTGGGAGTCTAACTGGGATGTAGTGGACTGAAGTTTTGGGGATGCAGTAGAACTTCATGGCAAGGATTCTTGGAAATTTCTTGGAATTGAAGGTCATGGGTTTTGGGGGCATGTGGTGCAGTGTCATGGCCTAAGATTCAAGGAATGCCATGCAAAACATTGCTTTAGCATTGACAAGACTTGTCATTGGAACGATATAATTACATTAGCCTTAAAAAAACATACTGCAACAACACTGACGCATATTACATAAATGTGAGAGTAATACTATTGCTTCATTTGTTCAACATTACTCCCACAAGAACACTTGATTTCTATGACATTGCATATGAAGGACTGGAAAAACGCACAAAAGGAATGATACAGAAAGCAGCTCTTTCATTTACATGCTCCCATGTATCAAAAACCACCAGCCTGCCCCGTGTGAGGCTCGAACTCACGACCTTCAGATTATGAGACTGACGCGCTGCCTAACTGCGCCAACGAGGCATGTGCTATGCCTCGGGTGAGCGGAGAACCACTAGCTTCCAGATCATCTGCCATTCGGTGCAGCTCCAAAAGTACTGCTCACCCTTTGCCCTCACGTCAGGATGGCCGAGCGGTCTAAGGCGCTGCGTTCAGATCGCAGTCTCCCCTGGAGGCGTGGGTTCGAATCCCACTTCTGACAAACCTAAGCTTTGGCTGCGGGCTCAAGCTAGAGTTTTGAACCCTCTGGCAAGTTCACCCCGAAGTGCATTAATGTTGACAAAGCACTGCATTTCAGTTCATGCTTGAGTTAACCAAACAATGCAGTTGCACTGACCTGCATAATATGGACTTTAAAGTAACACTTTTGGTGCAATGTATGGGATTCGGTGGCGTTTTCGTGCAGTTTTCTTGGAATTTCAAGTCAAGACATTTCACGAAATTGGACATGTTTATAGAATGGGATCCAACAGAACTTCGAGGAATGCCACGTTCTGATGTTTACCGGAAGAAGAACTTGTTCATGAAAGGCTATTCATGTCTTTTTTTCTTTTTTTATTTTCTTTTTAGGGGGAGTATGCAATGTGATTCTGGGAGTCTAACTGGTATGTGGTGGACTGAAGTTTTGGGGATGCAGTAGAACTTCATGGCAAGGATTCTTGGAAATTTCTTGCAATTGAAGGTCATGGGTTTTGGGGGCATGTGGTGGAGTGTCATGGCCTAAGATTCAAGGAATGCCATGCAAAACATTGCTTTAGCATTGACAAGACTTGTCATTGGAATGATAGAATTACATTAGCCTTAAAAAAAACATACTGCAACAACACTGACGCATATTACATAAATATGAGAGTAATACTATTGCTGCATTTGTTCAACATTAGTCCCACAAAAACACTTGATTTCAATGACATTGCATATGAAGGACTGGACAAACGCACAAAAGGAATGATACAGAAAGCAGCTCTTTCATTTACATGCTCCCGTGTATCAAAAAGCACCAGCCTGCCCCGTGTGAGGCTCGAACTCACGACCTTCAGATTATGAGACTGACGCGCTGCCTAACTGCGCCAACGAGGCATGTGCTATGGCTCGGGTGATCGGAGAACCACTAGCTTCCAGATCATCTGCCATTCGGTGCAGCTCCAAAAGTACTGCTCACCCTTTGCCCTCACGTCAGGATGGCCGAGCGGTCTAAGGCGCTGCGTTCAGGTCGCAGTCTCCCCTGGAGGCGTGGGTTTGAATCCCACTTCTGACAAACCTAACCTTTGGCTGCGGGCTCAAGCTAGAGTCTTGAACCCTCTGGCAAGTTCACCCCGAAGTGCATTAATGTTGACAAAGCACTGCATTTCAGTTCATGCTAGAGTTAACCAAACAATGCAGTTGCACTGACCTGCATAATATGGACTTTAAAGTAACACTTTTGGTGCAATGTATGGGATTCGGTGGCGTTTTCGTGCAGTTTTCTTGGAATTTCAAGTCAAGACATTTCACGAAATTGGACATGTTTATAGAATGGGATCCAACAGAACTTCGAGGAATGCCACGTTCTGATGTTTACCGGAAGAAGAACTTGTTTATGAAAGGCTATTCATGTCTTTTTTTCTTTTCTTTTTAGGGGGAGTATGCAATGTGATTTTGGGAGTCTAACTGGGATGTAGTGGACTGAAGTTTTGGGGATGCAGTAGAACTTCATGGCAAGGATTCTTGGAAATTTCTTGGAATTGAAGGTCATGGGTTTTGGGGGCATGTGGTGCAGTGTCATGGCCTAAGATTCAAGGAATGCCATGCAAAACATTGCTTTAGCATTGACAAGACTTGTCATTGGAACGATATAATTACATTAGCCTTAAAAAAAACATACTGCAACAACACTGACGCATATTACATAAATGTGAGAGTAATACTATTGCTTCATTTGTTCAACATTACTCCCACAAGAACACTTGATTTCTATGACATTGCATATGAAGGACTGGAAAAACGCACAAAAGGAATGATACAGAAAGCAGCTCTTTCATTTACATGCTCCCATGTATCAAAAACCACCAGCCTGCCCCGTGTGAGGCTCGAACTCACGACCTTCAGATTATGAGACTGACGCGCTGCCTAACTGCGCCAACGAGGCATGTGCTATGCCTCGGGTGAGCGGAGAACCACTAGCTTCCAGATCATCTGCCATTCGGTGCAGCTCCAAAAGTACTGCTCACCCTTTGCCCTCACGTCAGGATGGCCGAGCGGTCTAAGGCGCTGCGTTCAGGTCGCAGTCTCCCCTGGAGTCGTGGGTTCGAATCCCACTTCTGACAAACCTAAGCTTTGGCTGCGGGCTCAAGCTAGAGTTTTGAACCCTCTGGCAAGTTCACCCCGAAGTGCATTAATGTTGACAAAGCACTGCATTTCAGTTCATGCTTGAGTTAACCAAACAATGCAGTTGCACTGACCTGCATAATATGGACTTTAAAGTAACACTTTTGGTGCAATGTATGGGATTCGGTGGCGTTTTCGTGCAGTTTTCTTGGAATTTCAAGTCAAGACATTTCACGAAATTGGACATGTTTATAGAATGGGATCCAACAGAACTTCGAGGAATGCCACGTTCTGATGTTTACCGGAAGAAGAACTTGTTTATGAAAGGCTATTCATGTCTTTTTTTTCTTTTTTTCTTTTCTTTTTAGGGGGAGTATGCAATGTGATTCTGGGAGTCTAACTGGGATGTGGTGGACTGAAGTTTTGGGGATGCAGTAGAACTTCATGGCAAGGATTCTTGGAAATTTCTTGCAATTGAAGGTCATGGGTTTTGGGGGCATGTGGTGGAGTGTCATGGCCTAAGATTCAAGGAATGCCATGCAAAACATTGCTTTAGCATTGACAAGATTTGTCATTGGAATGATAGAATTACATTAGCCTTAAAAAAACATACTGCAACAACACTGACGCATATTACATAAATATGAGAGTAATACTATTGCTGCATTTGTTCAACATTACTCCCACAAGAACACTTGATTTCTATGACATTGCATATGAAGGACTGGAAAAACGCACAAAAGGAATGATACAGAAAGCAGCTCTTTCATTTACATGCTCCCATGTATCAAAAAGCACCAGCCTGCCCCGTGTGAGGCTCGAACTCACGACCTTCAGATTATGAGACTGATGCGCTGCCTAACTGCGCCAACGAGGCATGTACTATGGCTCGGGTGAGCGGAGAACCACTAGCTTCCAGATCATCTGCCATTCGGTGCAGCTCCAAAAGTACTGCTCACCCTTTGCCCTCACGTCAGGATGGCCGAGCGGTCTAAGGCGCTGCGTTCAGGTCGCAGTCTCCCCTGGAGGCGTGGGTTCGAATCCCACTTCTGACAAACCTAACCTTTGGCTGCGGGCTCAAGCTAGAGTCTTGAACCCTCTGGCAAGTTCACCCCGAAGTGCATTAATGTTGACAAAGCACTGCATTTCAGTTCATGCTAGAGTTAACCAAACAATGCAGTTGCACTGACCTGCATAATATGGACTTTAAAGTAACACTTTTGGTGCAATGTATGGGATTCGGTGGCGTTTTCGTGCAGTTTTCTTGGAATTTCAAGTCAAGACATTTCACGAAATTGGACATGTTTATAGAACGGGATCCAACAGAACTTCGAGGAATGCCACGTTCTGATGTTTACCGGAAGAAGAACTTGTTTATGAAAAGCTATTCATGTCTTTTTTTCTTTTTTTCTTTTCTTTTTAGGGGGAGTATGCAATGTGATTTTGGGAGTCTAACTGGGATGTGGTGGACTGAAGTTTTGGGGATGCAGTAGAACTTCATGGCAAGGATTCTTGGAAATTTCTTGGAATTGAAGGTCATGGGTTTTGGGGGCATGTGGTGCAGAGTCATGGCCTAAGATTCAAGGAATGCCATGCAAAACATTGCTTTAGCATTGACAAGACTTGTCATTGGAATGATAGAATTACATTAGCCTTAAAAAAACATACTGCAACAACACTGACGCATATTACATAAATATGAGAGTAATACTATTGCTGCATTTGTTCAACATTAGTCCCACAAGAACACTTGATTTCTATGACATTGCATATGAAGGACTGGAAAAATGCACAAAAGGAATGATACAGAAAGCAGCTCTTTCATTTACATGCTCCCATGTATCAAAAACCACCAGCCTGCCCCGTGTGAGGCTCGAACTCACGACCTTCAGATTATGAGACTGACGCGCTGCCTAACTGCGCCAACGAGGCATGTGCTATGGCTCGGGTGAGCGGAGAACCACTAGCTTCCAGATCATCTGCCATTTGGTGCAGCTCCAAAAGTACTGCTCACCCTTTGCCCTCACTTCAGGATGGCCGAGCGGTCTAAGGTGCTGCGTTCAGGTCGCAGTCTCCCCTGGAGGCGTGGGTTCGAATCCCACTTCTGACAAACCTAACCTTTGGCTGCGGGCTCAAGCTAGAGTCTTGAACCCTCTGGCAAGTTCACCCCGAAGTGCATTAATGTTGACAAAGCACTGCATTTCAGTTCATGCTAGAGTTAACCAAACAATGCAGTTGCACTGACCTGCATAATATGGACTTTAAAGTAACACTTTTGGTGCAATGTATGGGATTCGGTGGCGTTTTCGTGCAGTTTTCTTGGAATTTCAAGTCAAGACATTTCACGAAATTGGACATGTTTATAGAATGGGATCCAACAGAACTTCGAGGAATGCCACGTTCTGATGTTTACCGGAAGAAGAACTTGTTCATGAAAGGCTATTCATGTCTTTTTTTCTTTTTTTATTTTCTTTTTAGGGGGAGTATGCAATGTGATTCTGGGAGTCTAACTGGTATGTGGTGGACTGAAGTTTTGGGGATGCAGTAGAACTTCATGGCAAGGATTCTTGGAAATTTCTTGCAATTGAAGGTCATGGGTTTTGGGGGCATGTGGTGGAGTGTCATGGCCTAAGATTCAAGGAATGCCATGCAAAACATTGCTTTAGCATTGACAAGACTTGTCATTGGAATGATAGAATTACATTAGCCTTAAAAAAAACATACTGCAACAACACTGACGCATATTACATAAATATGAGAGTAATACTATTGCTGCATTTGTTCAACATTAGTCCCACAAAAACACTTGATTTCAATGACATTGCATATGAAGGACTGGACAAACGCACAAAAGGAATGATACAGAAAGCAGCTCTTTCATTTACATGCTCCCGTGTATCAAAAAGCACCAGCCTGCCCCATGTGAGGCTCGAACTCACGACCTTCAGATTATGAGACTGACGCGCTGCCTAACTGCGCCAACGAGGCATGTGCTATGGCTCGGGTGAGCGGAGAACCACTAGCTTCCAGATCATCTGCCATTCGGTGCAGCTCCAAAAGTACTGCTCACCCTTTGCCCTCACGTCAGGATGGCCGAGCGGTCTAAGGCGCTGCGTTCAGGTCGCAGTCTCCCCTGGAGGCGTGGGTTCGAATCCCACTTCTGACAAACCTAACCTTTGGCTGCGGGCTCAAGCTAGAGTCTTGAACCCTCTGGCAAGTTCACCCCGAAGTGCATTAATGTTGACAAAGCACTGCATTTCAGTTCATGCTAGAGTTAACCAAACAATGCAGTTGCACTGACCTGCATAATATGGACTTTAAAGTAACACTTTTGGTGCAATGTATGGGATTCGGTGGCGTTTTCGTGCAGTTTTCTTGGAATTTCAAGTCAAGACATTTCACGAAATTGGACATGTTTATAGAATGGGATCCAACAGAACTTCGAGGAATGCCACGTTCTGATGTTTACCGGAAGAAGAACTTGTTTATGAAAGGCTATTCATGTCTTTTTTTCTTTTCTTTTTAGGGGGAGTATGCAATGTGATTTTGGGAGTCTAACTGGGATGTAGTGGACTGAAGTTTTGGGGATGCAGTAGAACTTCATGGCAAGGATTCTTGGAAATTTCTTGGAATTGAAGGTCATGGGTTTTGGGGGCATGTGGTGCAGTGTCATGGCCTAAGATTCAAGGAATGCCATGCAAAACATTGCTTTATCATTGACAAGACTTGTCATTGGAACGATATAATTACATTAGCCTTAAAAAAAACATACTGCAACAACACTGACGCATATTACATAAATATGAGAGTAATACTATTGCTTCATTTGTTCAACATTACTCCCACAAGAACACTTGATTTCTATGACATTGCATATGAAGGACTGGAAAAACGCACAAAAGGAATGATACAGAAAGCAGCTCTTTCATTTACATGCTCCCATGTATCAAAAACCACCAGCCTGCCCCGTGTGAGGCTCAAACTCACGACCTTCAGATTATGAGACTGACGCGCTGCCTAACTGCGCCAACGAGGCATGTGCTATGACTCGGGTGAGCGGAGAACCACTAGCTTCCAGATCATCTGCCATTCGGTGCAGCTCCAAAAGTACTGCTCACCCTTTGCCCTCACGTCAGGATGGCCGAGCGGTCTAAGGCGCTGCGTTCAGGTCGCAGTCTCCCCTGGAGTCGTGGGTTCGAATCCCACTTCTGACAAACCTAAGCTTTGGCTGCGGGCTCAAGCTAGAGTTTTGAACCCTCTGGCAAGTTCACCCCGAAGTGCATTAATGTTGACAAAGCACTGCATTTCAGTTCATGCTTGAGTTAACCAAACAATGCAGTTGCACTGACTTGCATAATATGGACTTTAAAGTAACACTTTTGGTGCAATGTATGGGATTCGGTGGCGTTTTCGTGCAGTTTTCTTGGAATTTCAAGTCAAGACATTTCACGAAATTGGACATGTTTATAGAATGGGATCCAACAGAACTTCGAGGAATGCCACGTTCTGATGTTTACCGGAAGAAGAACTTGTTTATGAAAGGCTATTCATGTCTTTTTTTTCTTTTTTTCTTTTCTTTTTAGGGGGAGTATGCAATGTGATTCTGGGAGTCTAACTGGGATGTGGTGGACTGAAGTTTTGGGGATGCAGTAGAACTTCATGGCAAGGATTCTTGGAAATTTCTTGCAATTGAAGGTCATGGGTTTTGGGGGCATGTGGTGGAGTGTCATGGCCTAAGATTCAAGGAATGCCATGCAAAACATTGCTTTAGCATTGACAAGATTTGTCATTGGAATGATAGAATTACATTAGCCTTAAAAAAACATACTGCAACAACACTGACGCATATTACATAAATATGAGAGTAATACTATTGCTGCATTTGTTCAACATTACTCCCACAAGAACACTTGATTTCTATGACATTGCATATGAAGGACTGGAAAAACGCACAAAAGGAATGATACAGAAAGCAGCTCTTTCATTTACATGCTCCCATGTATCAAAAAGCACCAGCCTGCCCCGTGTGAGGCTCGAACTCACGACCTTCAGATTATGAGACTGATGCGCTGCCTAACTGCGCCAACGAGGCGTGTACTATGGCTCGGGTGAGCGGAGAACCACTAGCTTCCAGATCATCTGCCATTCGGTGCAGCTCCAAAAGTACTGCTCACCCTTTGCCCTCACGTCAGGATGGCCGAGCGGTCTAAGGCGCTGCGTTCAGGTCGCAGTCTCCCCTGGAGGCGTGGGTTCGAATCCCACTTCTGACAAACCTAACCTTTGGCTGCGGGCTCAAGCTAGAGTCTTGAACCCTCTGGCAAGTTCACCCCGAAGTGCATTAATGTTGACAAAGCACTGCATTTCAGTTCATGCTAGAGTTAACCAAACAATGCAGTTGCACTGACCTGCATAATATGGACTTTAAAGTAACACTTTTGGTGCAATGTATGGGATTTGGTGGCGTTTTCGTGCAGTTTTCTTGGAATTTCAAGTCAAGACATTTCACGAAATTGGACATGTTTATAGAACGGGATCCAACAGAACTTCGAGGAATGCCACGTTCTGATGTTTACCGGAAGAAGAACTTGTTTATGAAAAGCTATTCATGTCTTTTTTTTCTTTTTTTCTTTTCTTTTTAGGGGGAGTATGCAATGTGATTTTGGGAGTCTAACTGGGATGTGGTGGACTGAAGTTTTGGGGATGCAGTAGAACTTCATGGCAAGGATTCTTGGAAATTTCTTGGAATTGAAGGTCATGGGTTTTGGGGGCATGTGGTGCAGAGTCATGGCCTAAGATTCAAGGAATGCCATGCAAAACATTGCTTTAGCATTGACAAGACTTGTCATTAGAATGATAGAATTACATTAGCCTTAAAAAAACATACTGCAACAACACTGACGCATATTACATAAATATGAGAGTAATACTATTGCTGCATTTGTTCAACATTAGTCCCACAAGAACACTTGATTTCTATGACATTGCATATGAAGGACTGGAAAAACGCACAAAAGGAATGATACAGAAAGCAGCTCTTTCATTTACATGCTCCCATGTATCAAAAAGCACCAGCCTGCCCCGTGTGAGGCTCGAACTCACGACCTTCAGATTATGAGACTGACGCGCTGCCTAACTGCGCCAACGAGGCATGTGCTATGACTCGGGTGAGCGGAGAACCACTAGCTTCCAGATCATCTGCCATTCGGTGCAGCTCCAAAAGTACTGCTCACCCTTTGCCCTCACGTCAGGATGGCCGAGCGGTCTAAGGCGCTGCGTTCAGGTCGCAGTCTCCCCTGGAGTCGTGGGTTCGAATCCCACTTCTGACAAACCTAAGCTTTGGCTGCGGGCTCAAGCTAGAGTTTTGAACCCTCTGGCAAGTTCACCCCGAAGTGCATTAATGTTGACAAAGCACTGCATTTCAGTTCATGCTTGAGTTAACCAAACAATGCAGTTGCACTGACTTGCATAATATGGACTTTAAAGTAACACTTTTGGTGCAATGTATGGGATTCGGTGGCGTTTTCGTGCAGTTTTCTTGGAATTTCAAGTCAAGACATTTCACGAAATTGGACATGTTTATAGAACGGGATCCAACAGAACTTCGAGGAATGCCACGTTCTGATGTTTACCGGAAGAAGAACTTGTTTATGAAAGGCTATTCATGTCTTTTTTTCTTTTCTTTTTAGGGGGAGTATGCAATGTGATTTTGGGAGTCTAACTGGGATGTAGTGGACTGAAGTTTTGGGGATGCAGTAGAACTTCATGGCAAGGATTCTTGGAAATTTCTTGGAATTGAAGGTCATGGGTTTTGCCTAAGATTCAAGGAATGCCATGCAAAACATTGCTTTATCATTGACAAGACTTGTCATTGGAACGATATAATTACATTAGCCTTAAAAAAACATACTGCAACAACACTGACGCATATTACATAAATATGAGAGTAATACTATTGCTTCATTTGTTCAACATTACTCCCACAAGAACACTTGATTTCTATGACATTGCATATGAAGGACTGGAAAAACGCACAAAAGGAATGATACAGAAAGCAGCTCTTTCATTTACATGCTCCCATGTATCAAAAACCACCAGCCTGCCCCGTGTGAGGCTCAAACTCACGACCTTCAGATTATGAGACTGACGCGCTGCCTAACTGCGCCAACGAGGCATGTGCTATGACTCGGGTGAGCGGAGAACCACTAGCTTCCAGATCATCTGCCATTCGGTGCAGCTCCAAAAGTACTGCTCACCCTTTGCCCTCACGTCAGGATGGCCGAGCGGTCTAAGGCGCTGCGTTCAGGTCGCAGTCTCCCCTGGAGTCGTGGGTTCGAATCCCACTTCTGACAAACCTAAGCTTTGGCTGCGGGCTCAAGCTAGAGTTTTGAACCCTCTGGCAAGTTCACCCCGAAGTGCATTAATGTTGACAAAGCACTGCATTTCAGTTCATGCTTGAGTTAACCAAACAATGCAGTTGCACTGACTTGCATAATATGGACTTTAAAGTAACACTTTTGGTGCAATGTATGGGATTCGGTGGCGTTTTCGTGCAGTTTTCTTGGAATTTCAAGTCAAGACATTTCACGAAATTGGACATGTTTATAGAATGGGATCCAACAGAACTTCGAGGAATGCCACGTTCTGATGTTTACCGGAAGAAGAACTTGTTTATGAAAGGCTATTCATGTCTTTTTTTTCTTTTTTTCTTTTCTTTTTAGGGGGAGTATGCAATGTGATTCTGGGAGTCTAACTGGGATGTGGTGGACTGAAGTTTTGGGGATGCAGTAGAACTTCATGGCAAGGATTCTTGGAAATTTCTTGCAATTGAAGGTCATGGGTTTTGGGGGCATGTGGTGGAGTGTCATGGCCTAAGATTCAAGGAATGCCATGCAAAACATTGCTTTAGCATTGACAAGATTTGTCATTGGAATGATAGAATTACATTAGCCTTAAAAAAACATACTGCAACAACACTGACGCATATTACATAAATATGAGAGTAATACTATTGCTGCATTTGTTCAACATTACTCCCACAAGAACACTTGATTTCTATGACATTGCATATGAAGGACTGGAAAAACGCACAAAAGGAATGATACAGAAAGCAGCTCTTTCATTTACATGCTCCCATGTATCAAAAAGCACCAGCCTGCCCCGTGTGAGGCTCGAACTCACGACCTTCAGATTATGAGACTGATGCGCTGCCTAACTGCGCCAACGAGGCATGTACTATGGCTCGGGTGAGCGGAGAACCACTAGCTTCCAGATCATCTGCCATTCGGTGCAGCTCCAAAAGTACTGCTCACCCTTTGCCCTCACGTCAGGATGGCCGAGCGGTCTAAGGCGCTGCGTTCAGGTCGCAGTCTCCCCTGGAGGCATGGGTTCGAATCCCACTTCTGACAAACCTAACCTTTGGCTGCGGGCTCAAGCTAGAGTCTTGAACCCTCTGGCAAGTTCACCCCGAAGTGCATTAATGTTGACAAAGCACTGCATTTCAGTTCATGCTAGAGTTAACCAAACAATGCAGTTGCACTGACCTGCATAATATGGACTTTAAAGTAACACTTTTGGTGCAATGTATGGGATTTGGTGGCGTTTTCGTGCAGTTTTCTTGGAATTTCAAGTCAAGACATTTCACGAAATTGGACATGTTTATAGAACGGGATCCAACAGAACTTCGAGGAATGCCACGTTCTGATGTTTACCGGAAGAAGAACTTGTTTATGAAAGGCTATTCATGTCTTTTTTTCTTTTCTTTTTAGGGGGAGTATGCAATGTGATTTTGGGAGTCTAACTGGGATGTAGTGGACTGAAGTTTTGGGGATGCAGTAGAACTTCATGGCAAGGATTCTTGGAAATTTCTTGCAATTGAAGGTCATGGGTTTTGGGGGCATGTGGTGGAGTGTCATGGCCTAAGATTCAAGGAATGCCATGCAAAACATTGCTTTAGCATTGACAAGATTTGTCATTGGAATGATAGAATTACATTAGCCTTAAAAAAACATACTGCAACAACACTGACGCATATTACATAAATATGAGAGTAATACTATTGCTGCATTTGTTCAACATTACTCCCACAAGAACACTTGATTTCTATGACATTGCATATGAAGGACTGGAAAAACGCACAAAAGGAATGATACAGAAAGCAGCTCTTTCATTTACATGCTCCCATGTATCAAAAAGCACCAGCCTGCCCCGTGTGAGGCTCGAACTCACGACCTTCAGATTATGAGACTGATGCGCTGCCTAACTGCGCCAACGAGGCATGTACTATGGCTCGGGTGAGCGGAGAACCACTAGCTTCCAGATCATCTGCCATTCGGTGCAGCTCCAAAAGTACTGCTCACCCTTTGCCCTCACGTCAGGATGGCCGAGCGGTCTAAGGCGCTGCGTTCAGGTCGCAGTCTCCCCTGGAGGCGTGGGTTCGAATCCCACTTCTGACAAACCTAACCTTTGGCTGCGGGCTCAAGCTAGAGTCTTGAACCCTCTGGCAAGTTCACCCCGAAGTGCATTAATGTTGACAAAGCACTGCATTTCAGTTCATGCTAGAGTTAACCAAACAATGCAGTTGCACTGACCTGCATAATATGGACTTTAAAGTAACACTTTTGGTGCAATGTATGGGATTTGGTGGCGTTTTCGTGCAGTTTTCTTGGAATTTCAAGTCAAGACATTTCACGAAATTGGACATGTTTATAGAACGGGATCCAACAGAACTTCGAGGAATGCCACGTTCTGATGTTTACCGGAAGAAGAACTTGTTTATGAAAGGCTATTCATGTCTTTTTTTCTTTTCTTTTTAGGGGGAGTATGCAATGTGATTTTGGGAGTCTAACTGGGATGTAGTGGACTGAAGTTTTGGGGATGCAGTAGAACTTCATGGCAAGGATTCTTGGAAATTTCTTGGAATTGAAGGTCATGGGTTTTGGGGGCATGTGGTGCAGTGTCATGGCCTAAGATTCAAGGAATGCCATGCAAAACATTGCTTTATCATTGACAAGACTTGTCATTGGAACGATATAATTACATTAGCCTTAAAAAAAACATACTGCAACAACACTGACGCATATTACATAAATATGAGAGTAATACTATTGCTTCATTTGTTCAACATTACTCCCACAAGAACACTTGATTTCTATGACATTGCATATGAAGGACTGGAAAAACGCACAAAAGGAATGATACAGAAAGCAGCTCTTTCATTTACATGCTCCCATGTATCAAAAACCACCAGCCTGCCCCGTGTGAGGCTCAAACTCACGACCTTCAGATTATGAGACTGACGCGCTGCCTAACTGCGCCAACGAGGCATGTGCTATGACTAGGGTGAGCGGAGAACCACTAGCTTCCAGATCATCTGCCATTCGGTGCAGCTCCAAAAGTACTGCTCACCCTTTGCCCTCACGTCAGGATGGCCGAGCGGTCTAAGGCGCTGCGTTCAGGTCGCAGTCTCCCCTGGAGTCGTGGGTTCGAATCCCACTTCTGACAAACCTAAGCTTTGGCTGCGGGCTCAAGCTAGAGTTTTGAACCCTCTGGCAAGTTCACCCCGAAGTGCATTAATGTTGACAAAGCACTGCATTTCAGTTCATGCTTGAGTTAACCAAACAATGCAGTTGCACTGACTTGCATAATATGGACTTTAAAGTAACACTTTTGGTGCAATGTATGGGATTCGGTGGCGTTTTCGTGCAGTTTTCTTGGAATTTCAAGTCAAGACATTTCACGAAATTGGACATGTTTATAGAATGGGATCCAACAGAACTTCGAGGAATGCCACGTTCTGATGTTTACCGGAAGAAGAACTTGTT
Source organism: Pimephales promelas (assembly GCF_988280905.1). Taxonomy (NCBI): domain Eukaryota; kingdom Metazoa; phylum Chordata; class Actinopteri; order Cypriniformes; family Leuciscidae; genus Pimephales; species Pimephales promelas. The sequence continues at coordinate 22,275,596 of NC_142792.1, read as the reverse complement.
TATGAAAGGCTATTCATGTCTTTTTTTTCTTTTTTTCTTTTCTTTTTAGGGGGAGTATGCAATGTGATTCTGGGAGTCTAACTGGGATGTGGTGGACTGAAGTTTTGGGGATGCAGTAGAACTTCATGGCAAGGATTCTTGGAAATTTCTTGCAATTGAAGGTCATGGGTTTTGGGGGCATGTGGTGGAGTGTCATGGCCTAAGATTCAAGGAATGCCATGCAAAACATTGCTTTAGCATTGACAAGATTTGTCATTGGAATGATAGAATTACATTAGCCTTAAAAAAACATACTGCAACAACACTGACGCATATTACATAAATATGAGAGTAATACTATTGCTGCATTTGTTCAACATTACTCCCACAAGAACACTTGATTTCTATGACATTGCATATGAAGGACTGGAAAAACGCACAAAAGGAATGATACAGAAAGCAGCTCTTTCATTTACATGCTCCCATGTATCAAAAAGCACCAGCCTGCCCCGTGTGAGGCTCGAACTCACGACCTTCAGATTATGAGACTGATGCGCTGCCTAACTGCGCCAACGAGGCATGTACTATGGCTCGGGTGAGCGGAGAACCACTAGCTTCCAGATCATCTGCCATTCGGTGCAGCTCCAAAAGTACTGCTCACCCTTTGCCCTCACGTCAGGATGGCCGAGCGGTCTAAGGCGCTGCGTTCAGGTCGCAGTCTCCCCTGGAGGCGTGGGTTCGAATCCCACTTCTGACAAACCTAACCTTTGGCTGCGGGCTCAAGCTAGAGTCTTGAACCCTCTGGCAAGTTCACCCCGAAGTGCATTAATGTTGACAAAGCACTGCATTTCAGTTCATGCTAGAGTTAACCAAACAATGCAGTTGCACTGACCTGCATAATATGGACTTTAAAGTAACACTTTTGGTGCAATGTATGGGATTTGGTGGCGTTTTCGTGCAGTTTTCTTGGAATTTCAAGTCAAGACATTTCACGAAATTGGACATGTTTATAGAACGGGATCCAACAGAACTTCGAGGAATGCCACGTTCTGATGTTTACCGGAAGAAGAACTTGTTTATGAAAAGCTATTCATGTCTTTTTTTTCTTTTTTTCTTTTCTTTTTAGGGGGAGTATGCAATGTGATTTTGGGAGTCTAACTGGGATGTGGTGGACTGAAGTTTTGGGGATGCAGTAGAACTTCATGGCAAGGATTCTTGGAAATTTCTTGGAATTGAAGGTCATGGGTTTTGGGGGCATGTGGTGCAGAGTCATGGCCTAAGATTCAAGGAATGCCATGCAAAACATTGCTTTAGCATTGACAAGACTTGTCATTAGAATGATAGAATTACATTAGCCTTAAAAAAACATACTGCAACAACACTGACGCATATTACATAAATATGAGAGTAATACTATTGCTGCATTTGTTCAACATTAGTCCCACAAGAACACTTGATTTCTATGACATTGCATATGAAGGACTGGAAAAACGCACAAAAGGAATGATACAGAAAGCAGCTCTTTCATTTACATGCTCCCATGTATCAAAAAGCACCAGCCTGCCCCGTGTGAGGCTCGAACTCACGACCTTCAGATTATGAGACTGACGCGCTGCCTAACTGCGCCAACGAGGCATGTGCTATGACTCGGGTGAGCGGAGAACCACTAGCTTCCAGATCATCTGCCATTCGGTGCAGCTCCAAAAGTACTGCTCACCCTTTGCCCTCACGTCAGGATGGCCGAGCGGTCTAAGGCGCTGCGTTCAGGTCGCAGTCTCCCCTGGAGTCGTGGGTTCGAATCCCACTTCTGACAAACCTAAGCTTTGGCTGCGGGCTCAAGCTAGAGTTTTGAACCCTCTGGCAAGTTCACCCCGAAGTGCATTAATGTTGACAAAGCACTGCATTTCAGTTCATGCTTGAGTTAACCAAACAATGCAGTTGCACTGACTTGCATAATATGGACTTTAAAGTAACACTTTTGGTGCAATGTATGGGATTCGGTGGCGTTTTCGTGCAGTTTTCTTGGAATTTCAAGTCAAGACATTTCACGAAATTGGACATGTTTATAGAATGGGATCCAACAGAACTTCGAGGAATGCCACGTTCTGATGTTTACCGGAAGAAGAACTTGTTTATGAAAGGCTATTCATGTCTTTTTTTTCTTTTTTTCTTTTCTTTTTAGGGGGAGTATGCAATGTGATTCTGGGAGTCTAACTGGGATGTGGTGGACTGAAGTTTTGGGGATGCAGTAGAACTTCATGGCAAGGATTCTTGGAAATTTCTTGCAATTGAAGGTCATGGGTTTTGGGGGCATGTGGTGGAGTGTCATGGCCTAAGATTCAAGGAATGCCATGCAAAACATTGCTTTAGCATTGACAAGATTTGTCATTGGAATGATAGAATTACATTAGCCTTAAAAAAACATACTGCAACAACACTGACGCATATTACATAAATATGAGAGTAATACTATTGCTGCATTTGTTCAACATTACTCCCACAAGAACACTTGATTTCTATGACATTGCATATGAAGGACTGGAAAAACGCACAAAAGGAATGATACAGAAAGCAGCTCTTTCATTTACATGCTCCCATGTATCAAAAAGCACCAGCCTGCCCCGTGTGAGGCTCGAACTCACGACCTTCAGATTATGAGACTGATGCGCTGCCTAACTGCGCCAACGAGGCATGTACTATGGCTCGGGTGAGCGGAGAACCACTAGCTTCCAGATCATCTGCCATTCGGTGCAGCTCCAAAAGTACTGCTCACCCTTTGCCCTCACGTCAGGATGGCCGAGCGGTCTAAGGCGCTGCGTTCAGGTCGCAGTCTCCCCTGGAGGCGTGGGTTCGAATCCCACTTCTGACAAACCTAACCTTTGGCTGCGGGCTCAAGCTAGAGTCTTGAACCCTCTGGCAAGTTCACCCCGAAGTGCATTAATGTTGACAAAGCACTGCATTTCAGTTCATGCTAGAGTTAACCAAACAATGCAGTTGCACTGACCTGCATAATATGGACTTTAAAGTAACACTTTTGGTGCAATGTATGGGATTTGGTGGCGTTTTCGTGCAGTTTTCTTGGAATTTCAAGTCAAGACATTTCACGAAATTGGACATGTTTATAGAACGGGATCCAACAGAACTTCGAGGAATGCCACGTTCTGATGTTTACCGGAAGAAGAACTTGTTTATGAAAAGCTATTCATGTCTTTTTTTTCTTTTTTTCTTTTCTTTTTAGGGGGAGTATGCAATGTGATTTTGGGAGTCTAACTGGGATGTGGTGGACTGAAGTTTTGGGGATGCAGTAAAACTTCATGGCAAGGATTCTTGGAAATTTCTTGGAATTGAAGGTCATGGGTTTTGGGGGCATGTGGTGCAGAGTCATGGCCTAAGATTCAAGGAATGCCATGCAAAACATTGCTTTAGCATTGACAAGACTTGTCATTAGAATGATAGAATTACATTAGCCTTAAAAAAACATACTGCAACAACACTGACGCATATTACATAAATATGAGAGTAATACTATTGCTGCATTTGTTCAACATTAGTCCCACAAGAACACTTGATTTCTATGACATTGCATATGAAGGACTGGAAAAACGCACAAAAGGAATGATACAGAAAGCAGCTCTTTCATTTACATGCTCCCATGTATCAAAAAGCACCAGCCTGCCCCGTGTGAGGCTCGAACTCACGACCTTCAGATTATGAGACTGACGCGCTGCCTAACTGCGCCAACGAGGCATGTGCTATGGCTCGGGTGAGCGGAGAACCACTAGCTTCCAGATCATCTGCCATTCGGTGCAGCTCCAAAAGTACTGCTCACCCTTTGCCCTCACGTCAGGATGGCCGAGCGGTCCAAGGCGCTGCGTTCAGGTCGCAGTCTCCCCTGGAGGCGTGGGTTCGAATCCCACTTCTGACAAACCTAACCTTTGGCTGCGGGCTCAAGCTAGAGTCTTGAACCCTCTGGCAAGTTCACCCCGAAGTGCATTAATGTTGACAAAGCACTGCATTTCAGTTCATGCTAGAGTTAACCAAACAATGCAGTTGCACTGACCTGCATAATATGGACTTTAAAGTAACACTTTTGGTGCAATGTATGGGATTCGGTGGCGTTTTCGTGCAGTTTTCTTGGAATTTCAAGTCAAGACATTTCACGAAATTGGACATGTTTATAGAATGGGATCCAACAGAACTTCGAGGAATGCCACGTTCTGATGTTTACCGGAAGAAGAACTTGTTTATGAAAGGCTATTCATGTCTTTTTTTCTTTTCTTTTTAGGGGGAGTATGCAATGTGATTTTGGGAGTCTAACTGGGATGTAGTGGACTGAAGTTTTGGGGATGCAGTAGAACTTCATGGCAAGGATTCTTGGAAATTTCTTGGAATTGAAGGTCATGGGTTTTGGGGGCATGTGGTGCAGTGTCATGGCCTAAGATTCAAGGAATGCCATGCAAAACATTGCTTTAGCATTGACAAGACTTGTCATTGGAACGATATAATTACATTAGCCTTAAAAAAACATACTGCAACAACACTGACGCATATTACATAAATATGAGAGTAATACTATTGCTTCATTTGTTCAACATTACTCCCACAAGAACACTTGATTTCTATGACATTGCATATGAAGGACTGGAAAAACGCACAAAAGGAATGATACAGAAAGCAGCTCTTTCATTTACATCTCCCATGTATCAAAAACCACCAGCCTGCCCCGTGTGAGGCTCGAGCTCACGACCTTCAGATTATGAGACTGACGCGCTGCCTAACTGCGCCAACGAGGCATGTGCTATGCCTCGGGTGAGCGGAGAACCACTAGCTTCCAGATCATCTGCCATTCGGTGCAGCTCCAAAAGTACTGCTCACCCTTTGCCCTCACGTCAGGATGGCCGAGCGGTCTAAGGTGCTGCGTTCAGATCGCAGTCTCCCCTGGAGGCGTGGGTTGGAATCCCACTTCTGACAAACCTAAGCTTTGGCTGCGGGCTCAAGCTAGAGTTTTGAACCCTCTGGCAAGTTCACCCCGAAGTGCATTAATGTTGACAAAGCACTGCATTTCAGTTCATGCTTGAGTTAACCAAACAATGCAGTTGCACTGACCTGCATAATATGGACTTTAAAGTAACACTTTTGGTGCAATGTATGGGATTCGGTGGTGTTTTCGGTCTAGTTTTCTTGGAATTTCAAGTCAAGACAGTTCACGAAATTGGACATGTTTATAGAATGGGATCCAACAGAACTTCGAGGAATGCCACGTTCTGATGTTTACCGGAAGAAGAACTTGTTTATGAAAGGCTATTCATGTCTTTTTTTCTTTTTTTCTTTTCTTTTTAGGGGGAGTATGCAATGTGATTCTGGGAGTCTAACTGGGATGTGGTGGACTGAAGTTTTGGGGATGCAGTAGAACTTCATGGCAAGGATTCTTGGAAATTTCTTGCAATTGAAGGTCATGGGTTTTGGGGGCATGTGGTGGAGTGTCATGGCCTAAGATTCAAGGAATGCCATGCAAAACATTGCTTTAGCATTGACAAGATTTGTCATTGGAATGATAGAATTACATTAGCCTTAAAAAAAACATACTGCAACAACACTGACGCATATTACATAAATATGAGAGTAATACTATTGCTGCATTTGTTCAACATTACTCCCACAAGAACACTTGATTTCTATGACATTGCATATGAAGGACTGGAAAAACGCACAAAAGGAATGATACAGAAAGCAGCTCTTTCATTTACATGCTCCCATGTATCAAAAAGCACCAGCCTGCCCCGTGTGAGGCTCGAACTCACGACCTTCAGATTATGAGACTGATGCGCTGCCTAACTGCGCCAACGAGGCATGTACTATGGCTCGGGTGAGCGGAGAACCACTAGCTTCCAGATCATCTGCCATTCGGTGCAGCTCCAAAAGTACTGCTCACCCTTTGCCCTCACGTCAGGATGGCCGAGCGGTCTAAGGCGCTGCGTTCAGGTCGCAGTCTCCCCTGGAGGCGTGGGTTCGAATCCCACTTCTGACAAACCTAACCTTTGGCTGCGGGCTCAAGCTAGAGTCTTGAACCCTCTGGCAAGTTCACCCCGAAGTGCATTAATGTTGACAAAGCACTGCATTTCAGTTCATGCTAGAGTTAACCAAACAATGCAGTTGCACTGACCTGCATAATATGGACTTTAAAGTAACACTTTTGGTGCAATGTATGGGATTTGGTGGCGTTTTCGTGCAGTTTTCTTGGAATTTCAAGTCAAGACATTTCACGAAATTGGACATGTTTATAGAACGGGATCCAACAGAACTTCGAGGAATGCCACGTTCTGATGTTTACCGGAAGAAGAACTTGTTTATGAAAGGCTATTCATGTCTTTTTTTCTTTTCTTTTTAGGGGGAGTATGCAATGTGATTTTGGGAGTCTAACTGGGATGTAGTGGACTGAAGTTTTGGGGATGCAGTAGAACTTCATGGCAAGGATTCTTGGAAATTTCTTGGAATTGAAGGTCATGGGTTTTGGGGGCATGTGGTGCAGTGTCATGGCCTAAGATTCAAGGAATGCCATGCAAAACATTGCTTTATCATTGACAAGACTTGTCATTGGAACGATATAATTACATTAGCCTTAAAAAAAACATACTGCAACAACACTGACGCATATTACATAAATATGAGAGTAATACTATTGCTTCATTTGTTCAACATTACTCCCACAAGAACACTTGATTTCTATGACATTGCATATGAAGGACTGGAAAAACGCACAAAAGGAATGATACAGAAAGCAGCTCTTTCATTTACATGCTCCCATGTATCAAAAACCACCAGCCTGCCCCGTGTGAGGCTCAAACTCACGACCTTCAGATTATGAGACTGACGCGCTGCCTAACTGCGCCAACGAGGCATGTGCTATGACTCGGGTGAGCGGAGAACCACTAGCTTCCAGATCATCTGCCATTCGGTGCAGCTCCAAAAGTACTGCTCACCCTTTGCCCTCACGTCAGGATGGCCGAGCGGTCTAAGGCGCTGCGTTCAGGTCGCAGTCTCCCCTGGAGTCGTGGGTTCGAATCCCACTTCTGACAAACCTAAGCTTTGGCTGCGGGCTCAAGCTAGAGTTTTGAACCCTCTGGCAAGTTCACCCCGAAGTGCATTAATGTTGACAAAGCACTGCATTTCAGTTCATGCTTGAGTTAACCAAACAATGCAGTTGCACTGACTTGCATAATATGGACTTTAAAGTAACACTTTTGGTGCAATGTATGGGATTCGGTGGTGTTTTCGGTCTAGTTTTCTTGGAATTTCAAGTCAAGACAGTTCACGAAATTGGACATGTTTATAGAATGGGATCCAACAGAACTTCGAGGAATGCCACGTTCTGATGTTTACCGGAAGAAGAACTTGTTTATGAAAGGCTATTCATGTCTTTTTTTCTTTTTTTCTTTTCTTTTTAGGGGGAGTATGCAATGTGATTCTGGGAGTCTAACTGGGATGTGGTGGACTGAAGTTTTGGGGATGCAGTAGAACTTCATGGCAAGGATTCTTGGAAATTTCTTGCAATTGAAGGTCATGGGTTTTGGGGGCATGTGGTGGAGTGTCATGGCCTAAGATTCAAGGAATGCCATGCAAAACATTGCTTTCGCATTGACAAGACTTGTCATTGGAATGATAGAATTACATTAGCCTTAAAAAAACATACTGCAACAACACTGACGCATATTACATAAATATGAGAGTAATACTATTGCTGCATTTGTTCAACATTAGTCCCACAAGAACACTTGATTTCTATGACATTGCATATGAAGGACTGGAAAAATGCACAAAAGGAATGATACAGAAAGCAGCTCTTTCATTTACATGCTCCCATGTATCAAAAAGCACCAGCCTGCCCCGTGTGAGGCTCGAACTCACGACCTTCAGATTATGAGACTGACGCGCTGCCTAACTGCGCCAACGAGGCATGTGCTATGGCTCGGGTGAGCGGAGAACTACTAGCTTCCAGATCATCTGCCATTCGGTGCAGCTCCAAAAGTACTGCTCACCCTTTGCCCTCACTTCAGGATGGCCGAGCGGTCTAAGGTGCTGCGTTCAGGTCGCAGTCTCCCCTGGAGGCGTGGGTTTGAATCCCACTTCTGACAAACCTAACCTTTGGCTGCGGGCTCAAGCTAGAGTCTTGAACCCTCTGGCAAGTTCACCCCGAAGTGCATTAATGTTGACAAAGCACTGCATTTCAGTTCATGCTAGAGTTAACCAAACAATGCAGTTGCACTGACCTGCATAATATGGACTTTAAAGTAACACTTTTGGTGCAATGTATGGGATTCGGTGGCGTTTTCGTGCAGTTTTCTTGGAATTTCAAGTCAAGACATTTCACGAAATTGGACATGTTTATAGAATGGGATCCAACAGAACTTCGAGGAATGCCACGTTCTGATGTTTACCGGAAGAAGAACTTGTTCATGAAAGGCTATTCATGTCTTTTTTTCTTTTTTTATTTTCTTTTTAGGGGGAGTATGCAATGTGATTCTGGGAGTCTAACTGGTATGTGGTGGACTGAAGTTTTGGGGATGCAGTAGAACTTCATGGCAAGGATTCTTGGAAATTTCTTGCAATTGAAGGTCATGGGTTTTGGGGGCATGTGGTGGAGTGTCATGGCCTAAGATTCAAGGAATGCCATGCAAAACATTGCTTTAGCATTGACAAGACTTGTCATTGGAATGATAGAATTACATTAGCCTTAAAAAAAACATACTGCAACAACACTGACGCATATTACATAAATATGAGAGTAATACTATTGCTGCATTTGTTCAACATTAGTCCCACAAAAACACTTGATTTCAATGACATTGCATATGAAGGACTGGACAAACGCACAAAAGGAATGATACAGAAAGCAGCTCTTTCATTTACATGCTCCCGTGTATCAAAAAGCACCAGCCTGCCCCGTGTGAGGCTCGAACTCACGACCTTCAGATTATGAGACTGACGCGCTGCCTAACTGCGCCAACGAGGCATGTGCTATGGCTCGGGTGAGCGGAGAACCACTAGCTTCCAGATCATCTGCCATTCGGTGCAGCTCCAAAAGTACTGCTCACCCTTTGCCCTCACGTCAGGATGGCCGAGCGGTCTAAGGCGCTGCGTTCAGATCGCAGTCTCCCCTGGAGGCGTGGGTTCGAATCCCACTTCTGACAAACCTAAGCTTTGGCTGCGGGCTCAAGCTAGAGTTTTGAACCCTCTGGCAAGTTCACCCCGAAGTGCATTAATGTTGACAAAGCACTGCATTTCAGTTCATGCTTGAGTTAACCAAACAATGCAGTTGCACTGACCTGCATAATATGGACTTTAAAGTAACACTTTTGGTGCAATGTATGGGATTCGGTGGCGTTTTCGTGCAGTTTTCTTGGAATTTCAAGTCAAGACATTTCACGAAATTGGACATGTTTATAGAATGGGATCCAACAGAACTTCGAGGAATGCCACGTTCTGATGTTTACCGGAAGAAGAACTTGTTCATGAAAGGCTATTCATGTCTTTTTTTCTTTTTTTATTTTCTTTTTAGGGGGAGTATGCAATGTGATTCTGGGAGTCTAACTGGTATGTGGTGGACTGAAGTTTTGGGGATGCAGTAGAACTTCATGGCAAGGATTCTTGGAAATTTCTTGCAATTGAAGGTCATGGGTTTTGGGGGCATGTGGTGGAGTGTCATGGCCTAAGATTCAAGGAATGCCATGCAAAACATTGCTTTAGCATTGACAAGACTTGTCATTGGAATGATAGAATTACATTAGCCTTAAAAAAAACATACTGCAACAACACTGACGCATATTACATAAATATGAGAGTAATACTATTGCTGCATTTGTTCAACATTAGTCCCACAAAAACACTTGATTTCAATGACATTGCATATGAAGGACTGGACAAACGCACAAAAGGAATGATACAGAAAGCAGCTCTTTCATTTACATGCTCCCGTGTATCAAAAAGCACCAGCCTGCCCCGTGTGAGGCTCGAACTCACGACCTTCAGATTATGAGACTGACGCGCTGCCTAACTGCGCCAACGAGGCATGTGCTATGGCTCGGGTGATCGGAGAACCACTAGCTTCCAGATCATCTGCCATTCGGTGCAGCTCCAAAAGTACTGCTCACCCTTTGCCCTCACGTCAGGATGGCTGAGCGGTCTAAGGCGCTGCGTTCAGGTCGCAGTCTCCCCTGGAGGCGTGGGTTTGAATCCCACTTCTGACAAACCTAACCTTTGGCTGCGGGCTCAAGCTAGAGTCTTGAACCCTCTGGCAAGTTCACCCCGAAGTGCATTAATGTTGACAAAGCACTGCATTTCAGTTCATGCTAGAGTTAACCAAACAATGCAGTTGCACTGACCTGCATAATATGGACTTTAAAGTAACACTTTTGGTGCAATGTATGGGATTCGGTGGCGTTTTCGTGCAGTTTTCTTGGAATTTCAAGTCAAGACATTTCACGAAATTGGACATGTTTATAGAATGGGATCCAACAGAACTTCGAGGAATGCCACGTTCTGATGTTTACCGGAAGAAGAACTTGTTTATGAAAGGCTATTCATGTCTTTTTTTCTTTTCTTTTTAGGGGGAGTATGCAATGTGATTTTGGGAGTCTAACTGGGATGTAGTGGACTGAAGTTTTGGGGATGCAGTAGAACTTCATGGCAAGGATTCTTGGAAATTTCTTGGAATTGAAGGTCATGGGTTTTGGGGGCATGTGGTGCAGTGTCATGGCCTAAGATTCAAGGAATGCCATGCAAAACATTGCTTTAGCATTGACAAGACTTGTCATTGGAACGATATAATTACATTAGCCTTAAAAAAAACATACTGCAACAACACTGACGCATATTACATAAATATGAGAGTAATACTATTGCTTCATTTGTTCAACATTACTCCCACAAGAACACTTGATTTCTATGACATTGCATATGAAGGACTGGAAAAACGCACAAAAGGAATGATACAGAAAGCAGCTCTTTCATTTACATCTCCCATGTATCAAAAACCACCAGCCTGCCCCGTGTGAGGCTCGAACTCACGACCTTCAGATTATGAGACTGACGCGCTGCCTAACTGCGCCAACGAGGCATGTGCTATGCCTCGGGTGAGCGGAGAACCACTAGCTTCCAGATCATCTGCCATTCGGTGCAGCTCCAAAAGTACTGCTCACCCTTTGCCCTCACGTCAGGATGGCCGAGCGGTCTAAGGCGCTGCGTTCAGATCGCAGTCTCCCCTGGAGGCGTGGGTTCGAATCCCACTTCTGACAAACCTAAGCTTTGGCTGCGGGCTCAAGCTAGAGTTTTGAACCCTCTGGCAAGTTCACCCCGAAGTGCATTAATGTTGACAAAGCACTGCATTTCAGTTCATGCTTGAGTTAACCAAACAATGCAGTTGCACTGACCTGCATAATATGGACTTTAAAGTAACACTTTTGGTGCAATGTATGGGATTCGGTGGTGTTTTCGGTCTAGTTTTCTTGGAATTTCAAGTCAAGACAGTTCACGAAATTGGACATGTTTATAGAATGGGATCCAACAGAACTTCGAGGAATGCCACGTTCTGATGTTTACCGGAAGAAGAACTTGTTTATGAAAGGCTATTCATGTCTTTTTTTCTTTTTTTCTTTTCTTTTTAGGGGGAGTATGCAATGTGATTCTGGGAGTCTAACTGGGATGTGGTGGACTGAAGTTTTGGGGATGCAGTAGAACTTCATGGCAAGGATTCTTGGAAATTTCTTGCAATTGAAGGTCATGGGTTTTGGGGGCATGTGGTGGAGTGTCATGGCCTAAGATTCAAGGAATGCCATGCAAAACATTGCTTTAGCATTGACAAGATTTGTCATTGGAATGATAGAATTACATTAGCCTTAAAAAAACATACTGCAACAACACTGACGCATATTACATAAATATGAGAGTAATACTATTGCTGCATTTGTTCAACATTACTCCCACAAGAACACTTGATTTCTATGACATTGCATATGAAGGACTGGAAAAACGCACAAAAGGAATGATACAGAAAGCAGCTCTTTCATTTACATGCTCCCATGTATCAAAAAGCACCAGCCTGCCCCGTGTGAGGCTCGAACTCACGACCTTCAGATTATGAGACTGATGCGCTGCCTAACTGCGCCAACGAGGCATGTACTATGGCTCGGGTGAGCGGAGAACCACTAGCTTCCAGATCATCTGCCATTCGGTGCAGCTCCAAAAGTACTGCTCACCCTTTGCCCTCACGTCAGGATGGCCGAGCGGTCTAAGGCGCTGCGTTCAGGTCGCAGTCTCCCCTGGAGGCGTGGGTTCGAATCCCACTTCTGACAAACCTAACCTTTGGCTGCGGGCTCAAGCTAGAGTCTTGAACCCTCTGGCAAGTTCACCCCGAAGTGCATTAATGTTGACAAAGCACTGCATTTCAGTTCATGCTAGAGTTAACCAAACAATGCAGTTGCACTGACCTGCATAATATGGACTTTAAAGTAACACTTTTGGTGCAATGTATGGGATTTGGTGGCGTTTTCGTGCAGTTTTCTTGGAATTTCAAGTCAAGACATTTCACGAAATTGGACATGTTTATAGAACGGGATCCAACAGAACTTCGAGGAATGCCACGTTCTGATGTTTACCGGAAGAAGAACTTGTTTATGAAAGGCTATTCATGTCTTTTTTTCTTTTCTTTTTAGGGGGAGTATGCAATGTGATTTTGGGAGTCTAACTGGGATGTAGTGGACTGAAGTTTTGGGGATGCAGTAGAACTTCATGGCAAGGATTCTTGGAAATTTCTTGGAATTGAAGGTCATGGGTTTTGGGGGCATGTGGTGCAGTGTCATGGCCTAAGATTCAAGGAATGCCATGCAAAACATTGCTTTATCATTGACAAGACTTGTCATTGGAACGATATAATTACATTAGCCTTAAAAAAAACATACTGCAACAACACTGACGCATATTACATAAATATGAGAGTAATACTATTGCTTCATTTGTTCAACATTACTCCCACAAGAACACTTGATTTCTATGACATTGCATATGAAGGACTGGAAAAACGCACAAAAGGAATGATACAGAAAGCAGCTCTTTCATTTACATGCTCCCATGTATCAAAAAGCACCAGCCTGCCCCGTGTGAGGCTCGAACTCACGACCTTCAGATTATGAGACTGACGCGCTGCCTAACTGCGCCAACGAGGCATGTGCTATGGCTCGGGTGAGCGGAGAACTACTAGCTTCCAGATCATCTGCCATTCGGTGCAGCTCCAAAAGTACTGCTCACCCTTTGGCCTCACTTCAGGATGGCCGAGCGGTCTAAGGTGCTGCGTTCAGGTCGCAGTCTCCCCTGGAGGCGTGGGTTTGAATCCCACTTCTGACAAACCTAACCTTTGGCTGCGGGCTCAAGCTAGAGTCTTGAACCCTCTGGCAAGTTCACCCCGAAGTGCATTAATGTTGACAAAGCACTGCATTTCAGTTCATGCTAGAGTTAACCAAACAATGCAGTTGCACTGACCTGCATAATATGGACTTTAAAGTAACACTTTTGGTGCAATGTATGGGATTCGGTGGCGTTTTCGTGCAGTTTTCTTGGAATTTCAAGTCAAGACATTTCACGAAATTGGACATGTTTATAGAATGGGATCCAACAGAACTTCGAGGAATGCCACGTTCTGATGTTTACCGGAAGAAGAACTTGTTCATGAAAGGCTATTCATGTCTTTTTTTCTTTTTTTATTTTCTTTTTAGGGGGAGTATGCAATGTGATTCTGGGAGTCTAACTGGTATGTGGTGGACTGAAGTTTTGGGGATGCAGTAGAACTTCATGGCAAGGATTCTTGGAAATTTCTTGCAATTGAAGGTCATGGGTTTTGGGGGCATGTGGTGGAGTGTCATGGCCTAAGATTCAAGGAATGCCATGCAAAACATTGCTTTAGCATTGACAAGACTTGTCATTGGAATGATAGAATTACATTAGCCTTAAAAAAAACATACTGCAACAACACTGACGCATATTACATAAATATGAGAGTAAAACTATTGCTGCATTTGTTCAACATTAGTCCCACAAAAACACTTGATTTCAATGACATTGCATATGAAGGACTGGACAAACGCACAAAAGGAATGATACAGAAAGCAGCTCTTTCATTTACATGCTCCCGTGTATCAAAAAGCACCAGCCTGCCCCGTGTGAGGCTCGAACTCACGACCTTCAGATTATGAGACTGACGCGCTGCCTAACTGCGCCAACGAGGCATGTGCTATGGCTCGGGTGAGCGGAGAACCACTAGCTTCCAGATCATCTGCCATTCGGTGCAGCTCCAAAAGTACTGCTCACCCTTTGCCCTCACGTCAGGATGGCCGAGCGGTCTAAGGCGCTGCGTTCAGATCGCAGTCTCCCCTGGAGGCGTGGGTTCGAATCCCACTTCTGACAAACCTAAGCTTTGGCTGCGGGCTCAAGCTAGAGTTTTGAACCCTCTGGCAAGTTCACCCAGAAGTGCATTAATGTTGACAAAGCACTGCATTTCAGTTCATGCTTGAGTTAACCAAACAATGCAGTTGCACTGACCTGCATAATATGGACTTTAAAGTAACACTTTTGGTGCAATGTATGGGATTCGGTGGCGTTTTCGTGCAGTTTTCTTGGAATTTCAAGTCAAGACATTTCACGAAATTGGACATGTTTATAGAATGGGATCCAACAGAACTTCGAGGAATGCCACGTTCTGATGTTTACCGGAAGAAGAACTTGTTCATGAAAGGCTATTCATGTCTTTTTTTCTTTTTTTATTTTCTTTTTAGGGGGAGTATGCAATGTGATTCTGGGAGTCTAACTGGTATGTGGTGGACTGAAGTTTTGGGGATGCAGTAGAACTTCATGGCAAGGATTCTTGGAAATTTCTTGCAATTGAAGGTCATGGGTTTTGGGGGCATGTGGTGGAGTGTCATGGCCTAAGATTCAAGGAATGCCATGCAAAACATTGCTTTAGCATTGACAAGACTTGTCATTGGAATGATAGAATTACATTAGCCTTAAAAAAAACATACTGCAACAACACTGACGCATATTACATAAATATGAGAGTAATACTATTGCTGCATTTGTTCAACATTAGTCCCACAAAAACACTTGATTTCAATGACATTGCATATGAAGGACTGGACAAACGCACAAAAGGAATGATACAGAAAGCAGCTCTTTCATTTACATGCTCCCGTGTATCAAAAAGCACCAGCCTGCCCCGTGTGAGGCTCGAACTCACGACCTTCAGATTATGAGACTGACGCGCTGCCTAACTGCGCCAACGAGGCATGTGCTATGGCTCGGGTGATCGGAGAACCACTAGCTTCCAGATCATCTGCCATTCGGTGCAGCTCCAAAAGTACTGCTCACCCTTTGCCCTCACGTCAGGATGGCCGAGCGGTCTAAGGCGCTGCGTTCAGGTCGCAGTCTCCCCTGGAGGCGTGGGTTTGAATCCCACTTCTGACAAACCTAACCTTTGGCTGCGGGCTCAAGCTAGAGTCTTGAACCCTCTGGCAAGTTCACCCCGAAGTGCATTAATGTTGACAAAGCACTGCATTTCAGTTCATGCTAGAGTTAACCAAACAATGCAGTTGCACTGACCTGCATAATATGGACTTTAAAGTAACACTTTTGGTGCAATGTATGGGATTCGGTGGCGTTTTCGTGCAGTTTTCTTGGAATTTCAAGTCAAGACATTTCACGAAATTGTACATGTTTATAGAATGGGATCCAACAGAACTTCGAGGAATGCCACGTTCTGATGTTTACCGGAAGAAGAACTTGTTTATGAAAGGCTATTCATGTCTTTTTTTCTTTTCTTTTTAGGGGGAGTATGCAATGTGATTTTGGGAGTCTAACTGGGATGTAGTGGACTGAAGTTTTGGGGATGCAGTAGAACTTCATGGCAAGGATTCTTGGAAATTTCTTGGAATTGAAGGTCATGGGTTTTGGGGGCATGTGGTGCAGTGTCATGGCCTAAGATTCAAGGAATGCCATGCAAAACATTGCTTTAGCATTGACAAGACTTGTCATTGGAACGATATAATTACATTAGCCTTAAAAATAACATACTGCAACAACACTGACGCATATTACATAAATGTGAGAGTAATACTATTGCTTCATTTGTTCAACATTACTCCCACAAGAACACTTGATTTCTATGACATTGCATATGAAGGACTGGAAAAACGCACAAAAGGAATGATACAGAAAGCAGCTCTTTCATTTACATGCTCCCATGTATCAAAAACCACCAGCCTGCCCCGTGTGAGGCTCGAACTCACGACCTTCAGATTATGAGACTGACGCGCTGCCTAACTGCGCCAACGAGGCATGTGCTATGCCTCGGGTGAGCGGAGAACCACTAGCTTCCAGATCATCTGCCATTCGGTGCAGCTCCAAAAGTACTTCTCACCCTTTGCCCTCACGTCAGGATGGCCGAGCGGTCTAAGGCGCTGCGTTCAGGTCGCAGTCTCCCCTGGAGTCGTGGGTTCGAATCCCACTTCTGACAAACCTAAGCTTTGGCTGCGGGCTCAAGCTAGAGTTTTGAACCCTCTGGCAAGTTCACCCCGAAGTGCATTAATGTTGACAAAGCACTGCATTTCAGTTCATGCTTGAGTTAACCAAACAATGCAGTTGCACTGACCTGCATAATATGGACTTTAAAGTAACACTTTTGGTGCAATGTATGGGATTCGGTGGCGTTTTCGTGCAGTTTTCTTGGAATTTCAAGTCAAGACATTTCACGAAATTGGACATGTTTATAGAATGGGATCCAACAGAACTTCGAGGAATGCCACGTTCTGATGTTTACCGGAAGAAGAACTTGTTTATGAAAGGCTATTCATGTCTTTTTTTTCTTTTTTTCTTTTCTTTTTAGGGGGAGTATGCAATGTGATTCTGGGAGTCTAACTGGGATGTGGTGGACTGAAGTTTTGGGGATGCAGTAGAACTTCATGGCAAGGATTCTTGGAAATTTCTTGCAATTGAAGGTCATGGGTTTTGGGGGCATGTGGTGGAGTGTCATGGCCTAAGATTCAAGGAATGCCATGCAAAACATTGCTTTAGCATTGACAAGATTTGTCATTGGAATGATAGAATTACATTAGCCTTAAAAAAACATACTGCAACAACACTGACGCATATTACATAAATATGAGAGTAATACTATTGCTGCATTTGTTCAACATTACTCCCACAAGAACACTTGATTTCTATGACATTGCATATGAAGGACTGGAAAAACGCACAAAAGGAATGATACAGAAAGCAGCTCTTTCATTTACATGCTCCCATGTATCAAAAAGCACCAGCCTGCCCCGTGTGAGGCTCGAACTCACAACCTTCAGATTATGAGACTGATGCGCTGCCTAACTGCGCCAACGAGGCATGTACTAATGCTCGGGTGAGCGGAGAACCACTAGCTTCCAGATCATCTGCCATTCGGTGCAGCTCCAAAAGTACTGCTCACCCTTTGCCCTCACGTCAGGATGGCCGAGCGGTCTAAGGCGCTGCGTTCAGGTCGCAGTCTCCCCTGGAGGCGTGGGTTCGAATCCCACTTCTGACAAACCTAACCTTTGGCTGCGGGCTCAAGCTAGAGTCTTGAACCCTCTGGCAAGTTCACCCCGAAGTGCATTAATGTTGACAAAGCACTGCATTTCAGTTCATGCTAGAGTTAACCAAACAATGCAGTTGCACTGACCTGCATAATATGGACTTT
The DNA here is from genome assembly GCF_988280905.1 of Pimephales promelas. Classification (NCBI taxonomy): domain Eukaryota; kingdom Metazoa; phylum Chordata; class Actinopteri; order Cypriniformes; family Leuciscidae; genus Pimephales; species Pimephales promelas. The sequence goes on along the minus strand of NC_142792.1, from coordinate 22,257,853 downwards.
AAAGTAACACTTTTGGTGCAATGTATGGGATTCGGTGGCGTTTTCGTGCAGTTTTCTTGGAATTTCAAGTCAAGACATTTCACGAAATTGGACATGTTTATAGAACGGGATCCAACAGAACTTCGAGGAATGCCACGTTCTGATGTTTACCGGAAGAAGAACTTGTTTATGAAAAGCTATTCATGTCTTTTTTTCTTTTTTTCTTTTCTTTTTAGGGGGAGTATGCAATGTGATTTTGGGAGTCTAACTGGGATGTGGTGGACTGAAGTTTTGGGGATGCAGTAGAACTTCATGGCAAGGATTCTTGGAAATTTCTTGGAATTGAAGGTCATGGGTTTTGGGGGCATGTGGTGCAGAGTCATGGCCTAAGATTCAAGGAATGCCATGCAAAACATTGCTTTAGCATTGACAAGACTTGTCATTGGAATGATAGAATTACATTAGCCTTAAAAAAACATACTGCAACAACACTGACGCATATTACATAAATATGAGAGTAATACTATTGCTGCATTTGTTCAACATTAGTCCCACAAGAACACTTGATTTCTATGACATTGCATATGAAGGACTGGAAAAATGCACAAAAGGAATGATACAGAAAGCAGCTCTTTCATTTACATGCTCCCATGTATCAAAAACCACCAGCCTGCCCCGTGTGAGGCTCGAACTCACAACCTTCAGATTATGAGACTGACGCGCTGCCTAACTGCGCCAACGAGGCATGTGCTATGGCTCGGGTGAGCGGAGAACCACTAGCTTCCAGATCATCTGCCATTCGGTGCAGCTCCAAAAGTACTGCTCACCCTTTGCCCTCACTTCAGGATGGCCGAGCGGTCTAAGGTGCTGCGTTCAGGTCGCAGTCTCCCCTGGAGGCGTGGGTTCGAATCCCACTTCTGACAAACCTAACCTTTGGCTGCGGGCTCAAGCTAGAGTCTTGAACCCTCTGGCAAGTTCACCCCGAAGTGCATTAATGTTGACAAAGCACTGCATTTCAGTTCATGCTAGAGTTAACCAAACAATGCAGTTGCACTGACCTGCATAATATGGACTTTAAAGTAACACTTTTGGTGCAATGTATGGGATTCGGTGGCGTTTTCGTGCAGTTTTCTTGGAATTTCAAGTCAAGACATTTCACGAAATTGGACATGTTTATAGAATGGGATCCAACAGAACTTCGAGGAATGCCACGTTCTGATGTTTACCGGAAGAAGAACTTGTTCATGAAAGGCTATTCATGTCTTTTTTTCTTTTTTTATTTTCTTTTTAGGGGGAGTATGCAATGTGATTCTGGGAGTCTAACTGGTATGTGGTGGACTGAAGTTTTGGGGATGCAGTAGAACTTCATGGCAAGGATTCTTGGAAATTTCTTGCAATTGAAGGTCATGGGTTTTGGGGGCATGTGGTGGAGTGTCATGGCCTAAGATTCAAGGAATGCCATGCAAAACATTGCTTTAGCATTGACAAGACTTGTCATTGGAATGATAGAATTACATTAGCCTTAAAAAAAACATACTGCAACAACACTGACGCATATTACATAAATATGAGAGTAATACTATTGCTGCATTTGTTCAACATTAGTACCACAAAAACACTTGATTTCAATGACATTGCATATGAAGGACTGGACAAACGCACAAAAGGAATGATACAGAAAGCAGCTCTTTCATTTACATGCTCCCGTGTATCAAAAAGCACCAGCCTGCCCCTTGTGAGGCTCGAACTCACGACCTTCAGATTATGAGACTGACGCGCTGCCTAACTGCGCCAACGAGGCATGTGCTATGGCTCGGGTGAGCGGAGAACCACTAGCTTCCAGATCATCTGCCATTCGGTGCAGCTCCAAAAGTACTGCTCACCCTTTGCCCTCACGTCAGGATGGCCGAGTGGTCTAAGGCGCTGCGTTCAGGTCGCAGTCTCCCCTGGAGGCGTGGGTTCGAATCCCACTTCTGACAAACCTAACCTTTGGCTGCGGGCTCAAGCTAGAGTCTTGAACCCTCTGGCAAGTTCACCCCGAAGTGCATTAATGTTGACAAAGCACTGCATTTCAGTTCATGCTAGAGTTAACCAAACAATGCAGTTGCACTGACCTGCATAATATGGACTTTAAAGTAACACTTTTGGTGCAATGTATGGGATTCGGTGGCGTTTTCGTGCAGTTTTCTTGGAATTTCAAGTCAAGACATTTCACGAAATTGGACATGTTTATAGAATGGGATCCAACAGAACTTCGAGGAATGCCACGTTCTGATGTTTACCGGAAGAAGAACTTGTTTATGAAAGGCTATTCATGTCTTTTTTTCTTTTCTTTTTAGGGGGAGTATGCAATGTGATTTTGGGAGTCTAACTGGGATGTAGTGGACTGAAGTTTTGGGGATGCAGTAGAACTTCATGGCAAGGATTCTTGGAAATTTCTTGGAATTGAAGGTCATGGGTTTTGGGGGCATGTGGTGCAGTGTCATGGCCTAAGATTCAAGGAATGCCATGCAAAACATTGCTTTAGCATTGACAAGACTTGTCATTGGAACGATAGAATTACATTAGCCTTAAAAAAACATACTGCAACAACACTGACGCATATTACATAAATATGAGAGTAATACTATTGCTTCATTTGTTCAACATTACTCCCACAAGAACACTTGATTTCTATGACATTGCATATGAAGGACTGGAAAAACGCACAAAAGGAATGATACAGAAAGCAGCTCTTTCATTTACATGCTCCCATGTATCAAAAAGCACCAGCCTGCCCCGTGTGAGGCTCGAACTCACGACCTTCAGATTATGAGACTGACGCGCTGCCTAACTGCGCCAACGAGGCATGTGCTATGGCTCGGGTGAGCGGAGAACCACTAGCTTCCAGATCATCTGCCATTCGGTGCAGCTCCAAAAGTACTGCTCACCCTTTGCCCTCACGTCAGGATGGCCGAGCGGTCTAAGGCGCTGCGTTCAGGTCGCAGTCTCCCCTGGAGGCGTGGGTTCGAATCCCACTTCTGACAAACCTAACCTTTGGCTGCGGGCTCAAGCTAGAGTCTTGAACCCTCTGGCAAGTTCACCCCGAAGTGCATTAATGTTGACAAAGCACTGCATTTCAGTTCATGCTAGAGTTAACCAAACAATGCAGTTGCACTGACCTGCATAATATGGACTTTAAAGTAACACTTTTGGTGCAATGTATGGGATTCGGTGGCGTTTTCGTGCAGTTTTCTTGGAATTTCAAGTCAAGACATTTCACGAAATTGGACATGTTTATAGAATGGGATCCAACAGAACTTCGAGGAATGCCACGTTCTGATGTTTACCGGAAGAAGAACTTGTTTATGAAAGGCTATTCATGTCTTTTTTTCTTTTCTTTTTAGGGGGAGTATGCAATGTGATTTTGGGAGTCTAACTGGGATGTAGTGGACTGAAGTTTTGGGGATGCAGTAGAACTTCATGGCAAGGATTCTTGGAAATTTCTTGGAATTGAAGGTCATGGGTTTTGGGGGCATGTGGTGCAGTGTCATGGCCTAAGATTCAAGGAATGCCATGCAAAACATTGCTTTAGCATTGACAAGACTTGTCATTGGAACGATATAATTACATTAGCCTTAAAAAAAACATACTGCAACAACACTGACGCATATTACATAAATATGAGAGTAATACTATTACTTCATTTGTTCAACATTAGTCCCACAAGAACACTTGATTTCTATGACATTGCATATGAAGGACTGGAAAAACGCACAAAAGGAATGATACAGAAAGCAGCTCTTTCATTTACATGCTCCCATGTATCAAAAACCACCAGCCTGCCCCGTGTGAGGCTCGAACTCACGACCTTCAGATTATGAGACTGACGCGCTGCCTAACTGCGCCAACGAGGCATGTGCTATGCCTCGGGTGAGCGGAGAACCACTAGCTTCCAGATCATCTGCCATTCGGTGCAGCTCCAAAAGTACTGCTCACCCTTTGCCCTCACGTCAGGATGGCCGAGCGGTCTAAGGCGCTGCGTTCAGGTCGCAGTCTCCCCTGGAGGCGTGGGTTCGAATCCCACTTCTGACAAACCTAACCTTTGGCTGCGGGCTCAAGCTAGAGTCTTGAACCCTCTGGCAAGTTCACCCCGAAGTGCATTAATGTTGACAAAGCACTGCATTTCAGTTCATGCTTGAGTTAACCAAACAATGCAGTTGCACTGACTTGCATAATATGGACTTTAAAGTAACACTTTTGGTGCAATGTATGGGATTCGGTGGCGTTTTCGTGCAGTTTTCTTGGAATTTCAAGTCAAGACATTTCACGAAATTGGACATGTTTATAGAATGGGATCCAACAGAACTTCGAGGAATGCCACGTTCTGATGTTTACCGGAAGAAGAACTTGTTTATGAAAGGCTATTCATGTCTTTTTTTCTTTTCTTTTTAGGGGGAGTATGCAATGTGATTTTGGGAGTCTAACTGGGATGTAGTGGACTGAAGTTTTGGGGATGCAGTAGAACTTCATGGCAAGGATTCTTGGAAATTTCTTGGAATTGAAGGTCATGGGTTTTGGGGGCATGTGGTGCAGTGTCATGGCCTAAGATTCAAGGAATGCCATGCAAAACATTGCTTTAGCATTGACAAGACTTGTCATTGGAACGATATAATTACATTAGCCTTAAAAAAAACATACTGCAACAACACTGACGCATATTACATAAATATGAGAGTAATACTATTGCTTCATTTGTTCAACATTAGTCCCACAAGAACACTTGATTTCTATGACATTGCATATGAAGGACTGGAAAAACGCACAAAAGGAATGATACAGAAAGCAGCTCTTTCATTTACATGCTCCCATGTATCAAAAACCACCAGCCTGCCCCATGTGAGGCTCGAACTCACGACCTTCAGATTATGAGACTGACGCGCTGCCTAACTGCGCCAACGAGGCATGTGCTATGACTCGGGTGAGCGGAGAACCACTAGCTTCCAGATCATCTGCCATTCGGTGCAGCTCCAAAAGTACTGCTCACCCTTTGCCCTCACGTCAGGATGGCCGAGCGGTCTAAGGCGCTGCGTTCAGGTCGCAGTCTCCCCTGGAGTCGTGGGTTCGAATCCCACTTCTGACAAACCTAAGCTTTGGCTGCGGGCTCAAGCTAGAGTTTTGAACCCTCTGGCAAGTTCACCCCGAAGTGCATTAATGTTGACAAAGCACTGCATTTCAGTTCATGCTTGAGTTAACCAAACAATGCAGTTGCACTGACTTGCATAATATGGACTTTAAAGTAACACTTTTGGTGCAATGTATGGGATTCGGTGGCGTTTTCGTGCAGTTTTCTTGGAATTTCAAGTCAAGACATTTCACGAAATTGGACATGTTTATAGAATGGGATCCAACAGAACTTCGAGGAATGCCACGTTCTGATGTTTACCGGAAGAAGAACTTGTTTATGAAAGGCTATTCATGTCTTTTTTTTCTTTTTTTCTTTTCTTTTTAGGGGGAGTATGCAATGTGATTCTGGGAGTCTAACTGGGATGTGGTGGACTGAAGTTTTGGGGATGCAGTAGAACTTCATGGCAAGGATTCTTGGAAATTTCTTGCAATTGAAGGTCATGGGTTTTGGGGGCATGTGGTGGAGTGTCATGGCCTAAGATTCAAGGAATGCCATGCAAAACATTGCTTTAGCATTGACAAGATTTGTCATTGGAATGATAGAATTACATTAGCCTTAAAAAAACATACTGCAACAACACTGACGCATATTACATAAATATGAGAGTAATACTATTGCTGCATTTGTTCAACATTAGTCCCACAAAAACACTTGATTTCAATGACATTGCATATGAAGGACTGGACAAACGCACAAAAGGAATGATACAGAAAGCAGCTCTTTCATTTACATGCTCCCGTGTATCAAAAAGCACCAGCCTGCCCCGTGTGAGGCTCGAACTCACGACCTTCAGATTATGAGACTGACGCGCTGCCTAACTGCGCCAACGAGGCATGTGCTATGGCTCGGGTGAGCGGAGAACCACTAGCTTCCAGATCATCTGCCATTCGGTGCAGCTCCAAAAGTACTGCTCACCCTTTGCCCTCACGTCAGGATGGCCGAGCGGTCTAAGGCGCTGCGTTCAGGTCGCAGTCTCCCCTGGAGGCGTGGGTTCGAATCCCACTTCTGACAAACCTAACCTTTGGCTGCGGGCTCAAGCTAGAGTCTTGAACCCTCTGGCAAGTTCACCCCGAAGTGCATTAATGTTGACAAAGCACTGCATTTCAGTTCATGCTAGAGTTAACCAAACAATGCAGTTGCACTGACCTGCATAATATGGACTTTAAAGTAACACTTTTGGTGCAATGTATGGGATTCGGTGGCGTTTTCGTGCAGTTTTCTTGGAATTTCAAGTCAAGACATTTCACGAAATTGGACATGTTTATAGAATGGGATCCAACAGAACTTCGAGGAATGCCACGTTCTGATGTTTACCGGAAGAAGAACTTGTTTATGAAAGGCTATTCATGTCTTTTTTTCTTTTCTTTTTAGGGGGAGTATGCAATGTGATTTTGGGAGTCTAACTGGGATGTAGTGGACTGAAGTTTTGGGGATGCAGTAGAACTTCATGGCAAGGATTCTTGGAAATTTCTTGGAATTGAAGGTCATGGGTTTTGGGGGCATGTGGTGCAGTGTCATGGCCTAAGATTCAAGGAATGCCATGCAAAACATTGCTTTAGCATTGACAAGACTTGTCATTGGAACGATATAATTACATTAGCCTTAAAAAAAACATACTGCAACAACACTGACGCATATTACATAAATATGAGAGTAATACTATTGCTTCATTTGTTCAACATTACTCCCACAAGAACACTTGATTTCTATGACATTGCATATGAAGGACTGGAAAAACGCACAAAAGGAATGATACAGAAAGCAGCTCTTTCATTTACATGCTCCCATGTATCAAAAACCACCAGCCTGCCCCGTGTGAGGCTCGAACTCACGACCTTCAGATTATGAGACTGACGCGCTGCCTAACTGCGCCAACGAGGCATGTGCTATGCCTCGGGTGAGCGGAGAACCACTAGCTTCCAGATCATCTGCCATTCGGTGCAGCTCCAAAAGTACTGCTCACCCTTTGCCCTCACGTCAGGATGGCCGAGCGGTCTAAGGCGCTGCGTTCAGGTCGCAGTCTCCCCTGGAGTCGTGGGTTCGAATCCCACTTCTGACAAACCTAAGCTTTGGCTGCGGGCTCAAGCTAGAGTTTTGAACCCTCTGGCAAGTTCACCCCGAAGTGCATTAATGTTGACAAAGCACTGCATTTCAGTTCATGCTTGAGTTAACCAAACAATGCAGTTGCACTGACTTGCATAATATGGACTTTAAAGTAACACTTTTGGTGCAATGTATGGGATTCGGTGGCGTTTTCGTGCAGTTTTCTTGGAATTTCAAGTCAAGACATTTCACGAAATTGGACATGTTTATAGAATGGGATCCAACAGAACTTCGAGGAATGCCACGTTCTGATGTTTACCGGAAGAAGAACTTGTTTATGAAAGGCTATTCATGTCTTTTTTTTCTTTTTTTCTTTTCTTTTTAGGGGGAGTATGCAATGTGATTCTGGGAGTCTAACTGGGATGTGGTGGACTGAAGTTTTGGGGATGCAGTAGAACTTCATGGCAAGGATTCTTGGAAATTTCTTGCATTTGAAGGTCATGGGTTTTGGGGGCATGTGGTGGAGTGTCATGGCCTAAGATTCAAGGAATGCCATGCAAAACATTGCTTTAGCATTGACAAGATTTGTCATTGGAATGATAGAATTACATTAGCCTTAAAAAAACATACTGCAACAACACTGACGCATATTACATAAATATGAGAGTAATACTATTGCTGCATTTGTTCAACATTACTCCCACAAGAACACTTGATTTCTATGACATTGCATATGAAGGACTGGAAAAACGCACAAAAGGAATGATACAGAAAGCAGCTCTTTCATTTACATGCTCCCATGTATCAAAAAGCACCAGCCTGCCCCGTGTGAGGCTCGAACTCACGACCTTCAGATTATGAGACTGATGCGCTGCCTAACTGCGCCAACGAGGCATGTACTATGGCTCGGGTGAGCGGAGAACCACTAGCTTCCAGATCATCTGCCATTCGGTGCAGCTCCAAAAGTACTGCTCACCCTTTGCCCTCACGTCAGGATGGCCGAGCGGTCTAAGGCGCTGCGTTCAGGTCGCAGTCTCCCCTGGAGGCGTGGGTTCGAATCCCACTTCTGACAAACCTAACCTTTGGCTGCGGGCTCAAGCTAGAGTCTTGAACCCTCTGGCAAGTTCACCCCGAAGTGCATTAATGTTGACAAAGCACTGCATTTCAGTTCATGCTAGAGTTAACCAAACAATGCAGTTGCACTGACCTGCATAATATGGACTTTAAAGTAACACTTTTGGTGCAATGTATGGGATTTGGTGGCGTTTTCGTGCAGTTTTCTTGGAATTTCAAGTCAAGACATTTCACGAAATTGGACATGTTTATAGAACGGGATCCAACAGAACTTCGAGGAATGCCACGTTCTGATGTTTACCGGAAGAAGAACTTGTTTATGAAAAGCTATTCATGTCTTTTTTTCTTTTTTTCTTTTCTTTTTAGGGGGAGTATGCAATGTGATTTTGGGAGTCTAACTGGGATGTGGTGGACTGAAGTTTTGGGGATGCAGTAGAACTTCATGGCAAGGATTCTTGGAAATTTCTTGGAATTGAAGGTCATGGGTTTTGGGGGCATGTGGTGCAGAGTCATGGCCTAAGATTCAAGGAATGCCATGCAAAACATTGCTTTAGCATTGACAAGACTTGTCATTAGAATGATAGAATTACATTAGCCTTAAAAAAACATACTGCAACAACACTGACGCATATTACATAAATATGAGAGTAATACTATTGCTGCATTTGTTCAACATTAGTCCCACAAGAACACTTGATTTCTATGACATTGCATATGAAGGACTGGAAAAACGCACAAAAGGAATGATACAGAAAGCAGCTCTTTCATTTACATGCTCCCATGTATCAAAAAGCACCAGCCTGCCCCGTGTGAGGCTCGAACTCACGACCTTCAGATTATGAGACTGACGCGCTGCCTAACTGCGCCAACGAGGCATGTGCTATGGCTCGGGTGAGCGGAGAACCACTAGCTTCCAGATCATCTGCCATTCGGTGCAGCTCCAAAAGTACTGCTCACCCTTTGCCCTCACGTCAGGATGGCCGAGCGGTCTAAGGCGCTGCGTTCAGGTCGCAGTCTCCCCTGGAGGCGTGGGTTCGAATCCCACTTCTGACAAACCTAACCTTTGGCTGCGGGCTCAAGCTAGAGTCTTGAACCCTCTGGCAAGTTCACCCCGAAGTGCATTAATGTTGACAAAGCACTGCATTTCAGTTCATGCTAGAGTTAACCAAACAATGCAGTTGCACTGACCTGCATAATATGGACTTTAAAGTAACACTTTTGGTGCAATGTATGGGATTCGGTGGCGTTTTCGTGCAGTTTTCTTGGAATTTCAAGTCAAGACATTTCACGAAATTGGACATGTTTATAGAATGGGATCCAACAGAACTTCGAGGAATGCCACGTTCTGATGTTTACCGGAAGAAGAACTTGTTTATGAAAGGCTATTCATGTCTTTTTTTCTTTTCTTTTTAGGGGGAGTATGCAATGTGATTTTGGGAGTCTAACTGGGATGTAGTGGACTGAAGTTTTGGGGATGCAGTAGAACTTCATGGCAAGGATTCTTGGAAATTTCTTGGAATTGAAGGTCATGGGTTTTGGGGGCATGTGGTGCAGTGTCATGGCCTAAGATTCAAGGAATGCCATGCAAAACATTGCTTTAGCATTGACAAGACTTGTCATTGGAACGATATAATTACATTAGCCTTAAAAAAAACATACTGCAACAACACTGACGCATATTACATAAATATGAGAGTAATACTATTGCTTCATTTGTTCAACATTACTCCCACAAGAACACTTGATTTCTATGACATTGCATATGAAGGACTGGAAAAACGCACAAAAGGAATGATACAGAAAGCAGCTCTTTCATTTACATGCTCCCATGTATCAAAAACCACCAGCCTGCCCCGTGTGAGGCTCGAACTCACAACCTTTAGATTATGAGACTGACGCGCTGCCTAACTGCGCCAACGAGGCATGTGCTATGCCTCGGGTGAGCGGAGAACCACTAGCTTCCAGATCATCTGCCATTCGGTGCAGCTCCAAAAGTACTACTCACCCTTTGCCCTCACGTCAGGATGGCCGAGCGGTCTAAGGCGCTGCGTTCAGATCGCAGTCTCCCCTGGAGGCGTGGGTTTGAATCCCACTTCTGACAAACCTAAGCTTTGGCTGCGGGCTCAAGCTAGAGTTTTGAACCCTCTGGCAAGTTCACCCCGAAGTGCATTAATGTTGACAAAGCACTGCATTTCAGTTCATGCTTGAGTTAACCAAACAATGCAGTTGCACTGACCTGCATAATATGGACTTTAAAGTAACACTTTTGGTGCAATGTATGGGATTCGGTGGTGTTTTCGGTCTAGTTTTCTTGGAATTTCAAGTCAAGACAGTTCACGAAATTGGACATGTTTATAGAATGGGATCCAACAGAACTTCGAGGAATGCCATGTTCTGATGTTTACCGGAAGAAGAACTTGTTTATGAAAGGCTATTCATGTCTTTTTTTCTTTTTTTCTTTTCTTTTTAGGGGGAGTATGCAATGTGATTCTGGGAGTCTAACTGGGATGTGGTGGACTGAAGTTTTGGGGATGCAGTAGAACTTCATGGCAAGGATTCTTGGAAATTTCTTGCAATTGAAGGTCATGGGTTTTGGGGGCATGTGGTGGAGTGTCATGGCCTAAGATTCAAGGAATGCCATGCAAAACATTGCTTTCGCATTGACAAGACTTGTCATTGGAATGATAGAATTACATTAGCCTTAAAAAAACATACTGCAACAACACTGACGCATATTACATAAATATGAGAGTAATACTATTGCTGCATTTGTTCAACATTAGTCCCACAAGAACACTTGATTTCTATGACATTGCATATGAAGGACTGGAAAAATGCACAAAAGGAATGATACAGAAAGCAGCTCTTTCATTTACATGCTCCCATGTATCAAAAAGCACCAGCCTGCCCCGTGTGAGGCTCGAACTCACGACCTTCAGATTATGAGACTGACGCGCTGCCTAACTGCGCCAACGAGGCATGTGCTATGGCTCGGGTGAGCGGAGAACTACTAGCTTCCAGATCATCTGCCATTCGGTGCAGCTCCAAAAGTACTGCTCACCCTTTGCCCTCACTTCAGGATGGCCGAGCGGTCTAAGGTGCTGCGTTCAGGTCGCAGTCTCCCCTGGAGGCGTGGGTTTGAATCCCACTTCTGACAAACCTAACCTTTGGCTGCGGGCTCAAGCTAGAGTCTTGAACCCTCTGGCAAGTTCACCCCGAAGTGCATTAATGTTGACAAAGCACTGCATTTCAGTTCATGCTAGAGTTAACCAAACAATGCAGTTGCACTGACCTGCATAATATGGACTTTAAAGTAACACTTTTGGTGCAATGTATGGGATTCGGTGGCGTTTTCGTGCAGTTTTCTTGGAATTTCAAGTCAAGACATTTCACGAAATTGGACATGTTTATAGAATGGGATCCAACAGAACTTCGAGGAATGCCACGTTCTGATGTTTACCGGAAGAAGAACTTGTTTATGAAAGACTATTCATGTCTTTTTTTCTTTTTTTCTTTTCTTTTTAGGGGGAGTATGCAATGTGATTCTGGGAGTCTAACTGGTATGTGGTGGACTGAAGTTTTGGGGATGCAGTAGAACTTCATGGCAAGGATTCTTGGAAATTTCTTGCAATTGAAGGTCATGGGTTTTGGGGGCATGTGGTGGAGTGTCATGGCCTAAGATTCAAGGAATGCCATGCAAAACATTGCTTTAGCATTGACAAGACTTGTCATTGGAATGATAGAATTACATTAGCCTTAAAAAAAACATACTGCAACAACACTGACGCATATTACATAAATATGAGAGTAATACTATTGCTGCATTTGTTCAACATTAGTCCCACAAAAACACTTGATTTCAATGACATTGCATATGAAGGACTGGACAAACGCACAAAAGGAATGATACAGAAAGCAGCTCTTTCATTTACATGCTCCCGTGTATCAAAAAGCACCAGCCTGCCCCGTGTGAGGCTCGAACTCACGACCTTCAGATTATGAGACTGACGCGCTGCCTAACTGCGCCAACGAGGCATGTGCTATGGCTCGGGTGAGCGGAGAACCACTAGCTTCCAGATCATCTGCCATTCGGTGCAGCTCCAAAAGTACTGCTCACCCTTTGCCCTCACGTCAGGATGGCCGAGCGGTCTAAGGCGCTGCGTTCAGGTCGCAGTCTCCCCTGGAGGCGTGGGTTCGAATCCCACTTCTGACAAACCTAACCTTTGGCTGCGGGCTCAAGCTAGAGTCTTGAACCCTCTGGCAAGTTCACCCCGAAGTGCATTAATGTTGACAAAGCACTGCATTTCAGTTCATGCTAGAGTTAACCAAACAATGCAGTTGCACTGACCTGCATAATATGGACTTTAAAGTAACACTTTTGGTGCAATGTATGGGATTCGGTGGCGTTTTCGTGCAGTTTTCTTGGAATTTCAAGTCAAGACATTTCACGAAATTGGACATGTTTATAGAATGGGATCCAACAGAACTTCGAGGAATGCCACGTTCTGATGTTAACCGGAAGAAGAACTTGTTTATGAAAGGCTATTCATGTCTTTTTTTCTTTTCTTTTTAGGGGGAGTATGCAATGTGATTTTGGGAGTCTAACTGGGATGTAGTGGACTGAAGTTTTGGGGATGCAGTAGAACTTCATGGCAAGGATTCTTGGAAATTTCTTGGAATTGAAGGTCATGGGTTTTGGGGGCATGTGGTGCAGTGTCATGGCCTAAGATTCAAGGAATGCCATGCAAAACATTGCTTTAGCATTGACAAGATTTGTCATTGGAATGATAGAATTACATTAGCCTTAAAAAAACATACTGCAACAACACTGACGCATATTACATAAATATGAGAGTAATACTATTGCTGCATTTGTTCAACATTACTCCCACAAGAACACTTGATTTCTATGACATTGCATATGAAGGACTGGAAAAACGCACAAAAGGAATGATACAGAAAGCAGCTCTTTCATTTACATGCTCCCATGTATCAAAAAGCACCAGCCTGCCCCGTGTGAGGCTCGAACTCACGACCTTCAGATTATGAGACTGATGCGCTGCCTAACTGCGCCAACGAGGCATGTACTATGGCTCGGGTGAGCGGAGAACCACTAGCTTCCAGATCATCTGCCATTCGGTGCAGCTCCAAAAGTACTGCTCACCCTTTGCCCTCACGTCAGGATGGCCGAGCGGTCTAAGGCGCTGCGTTCAGGTCGCAGTCTCCCCTGGAGGCGTGGGTTCGAATCCCACTTCTGACAAACCTAACCTTTGGCTGCGGGCTCAAGCTAGAGTCTTGAACCCTCTGGCAAGTTCACCCCGAAGTGCATTAATGTTGACAAAGCACTGCATTTCAGTTCATGCTAGAGTTAACCAAACAATGCAGTTGCACTGACCTGCATAATATGGACTTTAAAGTAACACTTTTGGTGCAATGTATGGGATTTGGTGGCGTTTTCGTGCAGTTTTCTTGGAATTTCAAGTCAAGACATTTCACGAAATTGGACATGTTTATAGAACGGGATCCAACAGAACTTCGAGGAATGCCACGTTCTGATGTTTACCGGAAGAAGAACTTGTTTATGAAAAGCTATTCATGTCTTTTTTTCTTTTTTTCTTTTCTTTTTAGGGGGAGTATGCAATGTGATTTTGGGAGTCTAACTGGGATGTGGTGGACTGAAGTTTTGGGGATGCAGTAGAACTTCATGGCAAGGATTCTTGGAAATTTCTTGGAATTGAAGGTCATGGGTTTTGGGGGCATGTGGTGCAGAGTCATGGCCTAAGATTCAAGGAATGCCATGCAAAACATTGCTTTAGCATTGACAAGACTTGTCATTAGAATGATAGAATTACATTAGCCTTAAAAAAACATACTGCAACAACACTGACGCATATTACATAAATATGAGAGTAATACTATTGCTGCATTTGTTCAACATTAGTCCCACAAGAACACTTGATTTCTATGACATTGCATATGAAGGACTGGAAAAACGCACAAAAGGAATGATACAGAAAGCAGCTCTTTCATTTACATGCTCCCATGTATCAAAAAGCACCAGCCTGCCCCGTGTGAGGCTCGAACTCACGACCTTCAGATTATGAGACTGACGCGCTGCCTAACTGCGCCAACGAGGCATGTGCTATGGCTCGGGTGAGCGGAGAACCACTAGCTTCCAGATCATCTGCCATTCGGTGCAGCTCCAAAAGTACTGCTCACCCTTTGCCCTCACGTCAGGATGGCCGAGTGGTCTAAGGCGCTGCGTTCAGGTCGCAGTCTCCCCTGGAGGCGTGGGTTCGAATCCCACTTCTGACAAACCTAACCTTTGGCTGCGGGCTCAAGCTAGAGTCTTGAACCCTCTGGCAAGTTCACCCCGAAGTGCATTAATGTTGACAAAGCACTGCATTTCAGTTCATGCTAGAGTTAACCAAACAATGCAGTTGCACTGACCTGCATAATATGGACTTTAAAGTAACACTTTTGGTGCAATGTATGGGATTCGGTGGCGTTTTCGTGCAGTTTTCTTGGAATTTCAAGTCAAGACATTTCACGAAATTGGACATGTTTATAGAATGGGATCCAACAGAACTTCGAGGAATGCCACGTTCTGATGTTTACCGGAAGAAGAACTTGTTTATGAAAGGCTATTCATGTCTTTTTTTCTTTTCTTTTTAGGGGGAGTATGCAATGTGATTTTGGGAGTCTAACTGGGATGTAGTGGACTGAAGTTTTGGGGATGCAGTAGAACTTCATGGCAAGGATTCTTGGAAATTTCTTGGAATTGAAGGTCATGGGTTTTGGGGGCATGTGGTGCAGTGTCATGGCCTAAGATTCAAGGAATGCCATGCAAAACATTGCTTTAGCATTGACAAGACTTGTCATTGGAACGATATAATTACATTAGCCTTAAAAAAAACATACTGCAACAACACTGACGCATATTACATAAATATGAGAGTAATACTATTGCTTCATTTGTTCAACATTACTCCCACAAGAACACTTGATTTCTATGACATTGCATATGAAGGACTGGAAAAACGCACAAAAGGAATGATACAGAAAGCAGCTCTTTCATTTACATGCTCCCATGTATCAAAAACCACCAGCCTGCCCCGTGTGAGGCTCGAACTCACGACCTTCAGATTATGAGACTGACGCGCTGCCTAACTGCGCCAACGAGGCATGTGCTATGCCTCGGGTGAGCGGAGAACCACTAGCTTCCAGATCATCTGCCATTCGGTGCAGCTCCAAAAGTACTGCTCACCCTTTGCCCTCACGTCAGGATGGCCGAGCGGTCTAAGGCGCTGTGTTCAGATCGCAGTCTCCCCTGGAGGCGTGGGTTCGAATCCCACTTCTGACAAACCTAAGCTTTGGCTGCGGGCTCAAGCTAGAGTTTTGAACCCTCTGGCAAGTTCACCCCGAAGTGCATTAATGTTGACAAAGCACTGCATTTCAGTTCATGCTTGAGTTAACCAAACAATGCAGTTGCACTGACCTGCATAATATGGACTTTAAAGTAACACTTTTGGTGCAATGTATGGGATTCGGTGGTGTTTTCGGTCTAGTTTTCTTGGAATTTCAAGTCAAGACATTTCACGAAATTGGACATGTTTATAGAATGGGATCCAACAGAACTTCGAGGAATGCCACGTTCTGATGTTTACCGGAAGAAGAACTTGTTCATGAAAGGCTATTCATGTCTTTTTTTCTTTTTTTATTTTCTTTTTAGGGGGAGTATGCAATGTGATTCTGGGAGTCTAACTGGTATGTGGTGGACTGAAGTTTTGGGGATGCAGTAGAACTTCATGGCAAGGATTCTTGGAAATTTCTTGCAATTGAAGGTCATGGGTTTTGGGGGCATGTGGTGGAGTGTCATGGCCTAAGATTCAAGGAATGCCATGCAAAACATTGCTTTAGCATTGACAAGACTTGTCATTGGAATGATAGAATTACATTAGCCTTAAAAAAACATACTGCAACAACACTGACGCATATTACATAAATATGAGAGTAATACTATTGCTGCATTTGTTCAACATTAGTCCCACAAAAACACTTGATTTCAATGACATTGCATATGAAGGACTGGACAAACGCACAAAAGGAATGATACAGAAAGCAGCTCTTTCATTTACATGCTCCCGTGTATCAAAAAGCACCAGCCTGCCCCGTGTGAGGCTCGAACTCACGACCTTCAGATTATGAGACTGACGCGCTGCCTAACTGCGCCAACGAGGCATGTGCTATGTCTCGGGTGAGCGGAGAACCACTAGCTTCCAGATCATCTGCCATTCGGTGCAGCTCCAAAAGTACTGCTCACCCTTTGCCCTCACGTCAGGATGGCCGAGCGGTCTAAGGCGCTGCGTTCAGGTCGCAGTCTCCCCTGGAGGCGTGGGTTCGAATCCCACTTCTGACAAACCTAACCTTTGGCTGCGGGCTCAAGCTAGAGTCTTGAACCCTCTGGCAAGTTCACCCCGAAGTGCATTAATGTTGACAAAGCACTGCATTTCAGTTCATGCTAGAGTTAACCAAACAATGCAGTTGCACTGACCTGCATAATATGGACTTTAAAGTAACACTTTTGGTGCAATGTATGGGATTCGGTGGCGTTTTCGTGCAGTTTTCTTGGAATTTCAAGTCAAGACATTTCACGAAATTGGACATGTTTATAGAATGGGATCCAACAGAACTTCGAGGAATGCCACGTTCTGATGTTTTCCGGAAGAAGAACTTGTTTATGAAAGGCTATTCATGTCTTTTTTTCTTTTTTTCTTTTCTTTTTAGGGGGAGTATGCAATGTGATTTTGGGAGTCTAACTGGGATGTGGTGGACTGAAGTTTTGCGGATGCAGTAGAACTTCATGGCAAGGATTCTTGGAAATTTCTTGGAATTGAAGGTCATGGGTTTTGGGGGCATGTGGTGCAGAGTCATGGCCTAAGATTCAAGGAATGCCATGCAAAACATTGCTTTAGCATTGACAAGACTTGTCATTGGAATGATAGAATTACATTAGCCTTAAAAAAACATACTGCAACAACACTGACGCATATTACATAAATATGAGAGTAATACTATTGCTGCATTTGTTCAACATTAGTCCCACAAGAACACTTGATTTCTATGACATTGCATATGAAGGACTGGAAAAACGCACAAAAGGAATGATACAGAAAGCAGCTCTTTCATTTACATGCTCCCATGTATCAAAAAGCACCAGCCTGCCCCGTGTGAGGCTCGAACTCACGACCTTCAGATTATGAGACTGACGCGCTGCCTAACTGCGCCAACGAGGCATGTGCTATGGCTCGGGTGAGCGGAGAACCACTAGCTTCCAGATCATCTGCCATTCGGTGCAGCTCCAAAAGTACTGCTCACCCTTTGCCCTCACGTCAGGATGGCCGAGCGGTCTAAGGCGCTGCGTTCAGGTCGCAGTCTCCCCTGGAGGCGAGGGTTCAAATCCCACTTCTGACAACCTAACCTTTGGCTGCGGGCTCAAGCTAGAGTCTTGAACCCTCTGGCAAGTTCACCCCGAAGTGCATTAATGTTGACAAAGCACTGCATTTCTGTTCATGCTAGAGTTAACCAAACAATGCAGTTGCACTGACCTGCATAATATGGACTTTAAAGTAACACTTTTGGTGCAATGTATGGGATTCGGTGGCGTTTTCGTGCAGTTTTCTTGGAATTTCAAGTCAAGACATTTCACGAAATTGGACATGTTTATAGAATGGGATCCAACAGAACTTCGAGGAATGCCACGTTCTGATGTTTACCGGAAGAAGAACTTGTTTATGAAAGGCTATTCATGTCTTTTTTTCTTTTTTTCTTTTCTTTTTAGGGGGAGTATGCAATGTGATTTTGGGAGTCTAACTGGGATGTGGTGGACTGAAGTTTTGGGGTTGCAGTAGAACTTCATGGCAAGGATTCTTGGAAATTTCTTGGAATTGAAGGTCATGGGTTTTGGGGGCATGTGGTGCAGAGTCATGGCCTAAGATTCAAGGAATGCCATGCAAAACATTGCTTTAGCATTGACAAGACTTGTCATTGGAATGATAGAATTACATTAGCCTTAAAAAAACATACTGCAACAACACTGACGCATATTACATAAATATGAGAGTAATACTATTGCTGCATTTGTTCAACATTAGTCCCACAAGAACACTTGATTTCTATGACATTGCATATGAAGGACTGGAAAAACGCACAAAAGGAATGATACAGAAAGCAGCTCTTTCATTTACATGCTCCCATGTATCAAAAAGCACCAGCCTGCCCCGTGTGAGGCTCGAACTCACGACCTTCAGATTATGAGACTGACGCGCTACATAACTGCGCCAACGAGGCATGTGCTGTGGCTCGGGTGAGCGGAGAACCACTAGCTTCCAGATCATCTGCCATTCGGTGCAGCTCCAAAAGTACTGCTCACCCTTAGCCCTCACGTCAGGATGGCCGAGCGGTCTAAGGCGCTGCGTTCAGGTCGCAGTCTCCCCTGGAGGCGTGGGTTCGAATCCCACTTCTGACAAACCTAACCTTTGGCTGCGGGCTCAAGCTAGAGTCTTGAACCCTCTGGCAAGTTCACCCCGAAGTGCATTAATGTTGACAAAGCACTGCATTTCTGTTCATGCTAGAGTTAACCAAACAATGCAGTTGCACTGACCTGCATAATATGGACTTTAAAGTAACACTTTTGGTGCAATGTATGGGATTCGGTTGGCGTTTTCGTGCAGTTTTCTTGGAATTTCAAGTCAAGACATTTCACGAAATTGGACATGTTTATAGAATGGGATCCAACAGAACTTCGAGGAATGCCACGTTCTGATGTTTACCGGAAGAAGAACTTGTTTATGAAAGGCTATTCATGTCTTTTTTTCTTTTTTTCTTTTCTTTTTAGGGGGAGTATGCAATGTGATTTTGGGAGTCTAACTGGGATGTGGTGGACTGAAGTTTTGGGGATGTAGTAGAACTTCATGGCAAGGATTCTTGGAAATTTCTTGGAATTGAAGGTCATGGGTTTTGGGGGCATGTGGTGCAGAGTCATGGCCTAAGATTCAAGGAATGCCATGCAAAACATTGCTTTAGCATTGACAAGACTTGTCATTGGAATGATAGAATTACATTAGCCTTAAAAAAACAATACTGCAACAACACTGACGCATATTACATAAATATGAGAGTAATACTATTGCTGCATTTGTTCAACATTAGTCCCACAAGAACACTTGATTTCTATGACATTGCATATGAAGGACTGGAAAAACGCACAAAAGGAATGATACAGAAAGCAGCTCTTTCATTTACATGCTCCCATGTATCAAAAAGCACCAGCCTGCCCCGTGTGAGGCTCGAACTCACGACCTTCAGATTATGAGACTGACGCGCTGCCTAACTGCGCCAACGAGGCATGTGCTATGGCTCGGGTGAGCGGAGAACCACTAGCTTCCAGATCATCTGCCATTCGGTGCAGCTCCAAAAGTACTGCTCACCCTTTGCCCTCACGTCAGGATGGCCGAGCGGTCTAAGGCGCTGCGTTCAGGTCGCAGTCTCCCCTGGAGGCGAGGGTTCGAATCCCACTTCTGACAACCTAACCTTTGGCTGCGGGCTCAAGCTAGAGTCTTGAACCCTCTGGCAAGTTCACCCCGAAGTGCATTAATGTTGACAAAGCACTGCATTTCTGTTCATGCTAGAGTTAACCAAACAATGCAGTTGCACTGACCTGCATAATATGGACTTTAAAGTAACACTTTTGGTGCAATGTATGGGATTCGGTGGCGTTTTCGTGCAGTTTTCTTGGAATTTCAAGTCAAGACATTTCACGAAATTGGACATGTTTATAGAATGGGAACCAACAGAACTTCGAGGAATGCCACGTTCTGATGTTTACCGGAAGAAGAACTTGTTTATGAAAGGCTATTCATGTCTTTTTTTCTTTTTTTCTTTTCTTTTTAGGGGGAGTATGCAATGTGATTTTGGGAGTCTAACTGGGATGTGGTGGACTGAAGTTTTGGGGTTGCAGTAGAACTTCATGGCAAGGATTCTTGGAAATTTCTTGGAATTGAAGGTCATGGGTTTTGGGGGCATGTGGTGCAGAGTCATGGCCTAAGATTCAAGGAATGCCATGCAAAACATTGCTTTAGCATTGACAAGACTTGTCATTGGAATGATAGAATTACATTAGCCTTAAAAAAACATACTGCAACAACACTGACGCATATTACATAAATATGAGAGTAATACTATTGCTGCATTTGTTCAACATTAGTCCCACAAGAACACTTGATTTCTATGACATTGCATATGAAGGACTGGAAAAACGCACAAAAGGAATGATACAGAAAGCAGCTCTTTCATTTACATGCTCCCATGTATCAAAAAGCACCAGCCTGCCCCGTGTGAGGCTCGAACTCACGACCTTCAGATTATGAGACTGACGCGCTACATAACTGCGCCAACGAGGCATGTGCTGTGGCTCGGGTGAGCGGAGAACCACTAGCTTCCAGATCATCTGCCATTCGGTGCAGCTCCAAAAGTACTGCTCACCCTTAGCCCTCATGTCAGGATGGCCGAGCGGTCTAAGGCGCTGCGTTCAGGTCGCAGTCTCCCCTGGAGGCGTGGGTTCGAATCCCACTTCTGACAAACCTAACCTTTGGCTGCGGGCTCAAGCTAGAGTCTTGAACCCTCTGGCAAGTTCACCCCGAAGTGCATTAATGTTGACAAAGCACTGCATTTCAGTTCATGCTAGAGTTAACCAAACAATGCAGTTGCACTGACCTGCATAATATGGACTTTAAAGTAACACTTTTGGTGCAATGTATGGGATTCGGTGGCGTTTTCGTGCAGTTTTCTTGGAATTTCAAGTCAAGACATTTCACGAAATTGGACATGTTTATAGAATGGGATCCAACAGAACTTCGAGGAATGCCACGTTCTGATGTTTACCGGAAGAAGAACTTGTTTATGAAAGGCTATTCATGTCTTTTTTTCTTTTCTTTTTAGGGGGAGTATGCAATGTGATTTTGGGAGTCTAACTGGGATGTGGTGGACTGAAGTTTTGGGGATGCAGTAGAACTTCATGGCAAGGATTCTTGGAAATTTCTTGGAATTGAAGGTCATGGGTTTTGGGGGCATGTGGTGCAGAGTCATGGCCTAAGATTCAAGGAATGCCATGCAAAACATTGCTTTAGCATTGACAAGACTTGTCATTGGAATGATAGAATTACATTAGCCTTAAAAAAACAATACTGCAACAACACTGACGCATATTACATAAATATGAGAGTAATACTATTGCTGCATTTGTTCAACATTAGTCCCACAAGAACACTTGATTTCTATGACATTGCATATGAAGGACTGGAAAAACGCACAAAAGGAATGATACAGAAAGCAGCTCTTTCATTTACATGCTCCCATGTATCAAAAAGCAACAGCCTGCCCCGTGTGAGGCTCGAACTCACAACCTTCAGATTATGAGACTGACGCGCTGCCTAACTGCGCCAACGAGGCATGTGCTATGGCTCGGGTGAGCGGAGAACCACTAGCTTCCAGATCATCTGCCATTCGGTGCAGCTCCAAAAGTACTGCTCACCCTTTGCCCTCACGTCAGGATGGCCGAGCGGTCTAAGGCGCTGCGTTCAGGTCGCAGTCTCCCCTGGAGGCGTGGGTTCGAATCCCACTTCTGACAAACCTAACCTTTGGCTGCGGGCTCAAGCTAGAGTCTTGAACCCTCTGGCAAGTTCACCCCGAAGTGCATTAATGTTGACAAAGCACTGCATTTCAGTTCATGCTAGAGTTAACCAAACAATGCAGTTGCACTGACCTGCATAATATGGACTTTAAAGTAACACTTTTGGTGCAATGTATGGGATTCGGTGGCGTTTTTGTGCAGTTTTCTTGGAATTTCAAGTCAAGACATTTCACGAAATTCGACATGTTTATAGAATGGGATCCAACAGAACTTCGAGGAATGCCACGTTCTGATGTTTACCGGAAGAAGAACTTGTTTATGAAAGGCTATTCATGTCTTTTTTTCTTTTCTTTTTAGGGGGAGTATGCAATGTGATTTTGGGAGTCTAACTGGGATGTGGTGGACTGAAGTTTTGGGGATGTAGTAGAACTTCATGGCAAGGATTCTTGGAAATTTCTTGGAATTGAAGGTCATGGGTTTTGGGGGCATGTGGTGCAGAGTCATGGCCTAAGATTCAAGGAATGCCATGCAAAACATTGCTTTAGCATTGACAAGACTTGTCATTGGAATGATAGAATTACATTAGCCTTAAAAAAACATACTGCAACAACACTGACGCATATTACATAAATATGAGAGTAATACTATTGCTGCATTTGTTCAACATTAGTCCCACAAGAACACTTGATTTCTATGACATTGCATATGAAGGACTGGAAAAACGCACAAAAGGAATGATACAGAAAGCAGCTCTTTCATTTACATGCTCCCATGTATCAAAAAGCACCAGCCTGCCCCGTGTGAGGCTCGAACTCACGACCTTCAGATTATGAGACTGACGCGCTGCCTAACTGCGCCAACGAGGCATGTGCTATGGCTCGGGTGAGCGGAGAACCACTAGCTTCCAGATCATCTGCCATTCGGTGCAGCTCCAAAAGTACTGCTCACCCTTTGCCCTCACGTCAGGATGGCCGAGCGGTCTAAGGCGCTGCGTTCAGGTCGCAGTCTCCCCTGGAGGCGAGGGTTCGAATCCCACTTCTGACAACCTAACCTTTGGCTGCGGGCTCAAGCTAGAGTCTTGAACCCTCTGGCAAGTTCACCCCGAAGTGCATTAATGTTGACAAAGCACTGCATTTCTGTTCATGCTAGAGTTAACCAAACAATGCAGTTGCACTGACCTGCATAATATGGACTTTAAAGTAACACTTTTGGTGCAATGTATGGGATTCGGTGGCGTTTTCGTGCAGTTTTCTTGGAATTTCAAGTCAAGACATTTCACGAAATTGGACATGTTTATAGAATGGGATCCAACAGAACTTCGAGGAATGCCACGTTCTGATGTTTACCGGAAGAAGAACTTGTTTATGAAAGGCTATTCATGTCTTTTTTTCTTTTTTTCTTTTCTTTTTAGGGGGAGTATGCAATGTGATTTTGGGAGTCTAACTGGGATGTGGTGGACTGAAGTTTTGGGGATGTAGTAGAACTTCATGGCAAGGATTCTTGGAAATTTCTTGGAATTGAAGGTCATGGGTTTTGGGGGCATGTGGTGCAGAGTCATGGCCTAAGATTCAAGGAATGCCATGCAAAACATTGCTTTAGCATTGACAAGACTTGTCATTGGAATGATAGAATTACATTAGCCTTAAAAAAACAATACTGCAACAACACTGACGCATATTACATAAATATGAGAGTAATACTATTGCTGCATTTGTTCAACATTAGTCCCACAAGAACACTTGATTTCTATGACATTGCATATGAAGGACTGGAAAAACGCACAAAAGGAATGATACAGAAAGCAGCTCTTTCATTTACATGCTCCCATGTATCAAAAAGCACCAGCCTGCCCCGTGTGAGGCTCGAACTCACGACCTTCAGATTATGAGACTGACGCGCTACATAACTGCGCCAACGAGGCATGTGCTGTGGCTCGGGTGAGCGGAGAACCACTAGCTTCCAGATCATCTGCCATTCGGTGCAGCTCCAAAAGTACTGCTCACCCTTAGCCCTCATGTCAGGATGGCCGAGCGGTCTAAGGCGCTGCGTTCAGGTCGCAGTCTCCCCTGGAGGCGTGGGTTCGAATCCCACTTCTGACAAACCTAACCTTTGGCTGCGGGCTCAAGCTAGAGTCTTGAACCCTCTGGCAAGTTCACCCCGAAGTGCATTAATGTTGACAAAGCACTGCATTTCAGTTCATGCTAGAGTTAACCAAACAATGCAGTTGCACTGACCTGCATAATATGGACTTTAAAGTAACACTTTTGGTGCAATGTATGGGATTCGGTGGCGTTTTCGTGCAGTTTTCTTGGAATTTCAAGTCAAGACATTTCACGAAATTGGACATGTTTATAGAATGGGATCCAACAGAACTTCGAGGAATGCCACGTTCTGATGTTTACCGGAAGAAGAACTTGTTTATGAAAGGCTATTCATGTCTTTTTTTCTTTTCTTTTTAGGGGGAGTATGCAATGTGATTTTGGGAGTCTAACTGGGATGTGGTGGACTGAAGTTTTGGGGATGCAGTAGAACTTCATGGCAAGGATTCTTGGAAATTTCTTGGAATTGAAGGTCATGGGTTTTGGGGGCATGTGGTGCAGAGTCATGGCCTAAGATTCAAGGAATGCCATGCAAAACATTGCTTTAGCATTGACAAGACTTGTCATTGGAATGATAGAATTACATTAGCCTTAAAAAAACAATACTGCAACAACACTGACGCATATTACATAAATATGAGAGTAATACTATTGCTGCATTTGTTCAACATTAGTCCCACAAGAACACTTGATTTCTATGACATTGCATATGAAGGACTGGAAAAACGCACAAAAGGAATGATACAGAAAGCAGCTCTTTCATTTACATGCTCCCATGTATCAAAAAGCAACAGCCTGCCCCGTGTGAGGCTCGAACTCACAACCTTCAGATTATGAGACTGACGCGCTGCCTAACTGCGCCAACGAGGCATGTGCTATGGCTCGGGTGAGCGGAGAACCACTAGCTTCCAGATCATCTGCCATTCGGTGCAGCTCCAAAAGTACTGCTCACCCTTTGCCCTCACGTCAGGATGGCCGAGCGGTCTAAGGCGCTGCGTTCAGGTCGCAGTCTCCCCTGGAGGCGTGGGTTCGAATCCCACTTCTGACAAACCTAACCTTTGGCTGCGGGCTCAAGCTAGAGTCTTGAACCCTCTGGCAAGTTCACCCCGAAGTGCATTAATGTTGACAAAGCACTGCATTTCAGTTCATGCTAGAGTTAACCAAACAATGCAGTTGCACTGACCTGCATAATATGGACTTTAAAGTAACACTTTTGGTGCAATGTATGGGATTCGGTGGCGTTTTTGTGCAGTTTTCTTGGAATTTCAAGTCAAGACATTTCACGAAATTCGACATGTTTATAGAATGGGATCCAACAGAACTTCGAGGAATGCCACGTTCTGATGTTTACCGGAAGAAGAACTTGTTTATGAAAGGCTATTCATGTCTTTTTTTCTTTTCTTTTTAGGGGGAGTATGCAATGTGATTTTGGGAGTCTAACTGGGATGTGGTGGACTGAAGTTTTGGGGATGTAGTAGAACTTCATGGCAAGGATTCTTGGAAATTTCTTGGAATTGAAGGTCATGGGTTTTGGGGGCATGTGGTGCAGAGTCATGGCCTAAGATTCAAGGAATGCCATGCAAAACATTGCTTTAGCATTGACAAGACTTGTCATTGGAATGATAGAATTACATTAGCCTTAAAAAAACATACTGCAACAACACTGACGCATATTACATAAATATGAGAGTAATACTATTGCTGCATTTGTTCAACATTAGTCCCACAAGAACACTTGATTTCTATGACATTGCATATGAAGGACTGGAAAAACGCACAAAAGGAATGATACAGAAAGCAGCTCTTTCATTTACATGCTCCCATGTATCAAAAAGCACCAGCCTGCCGCGTGTGAGGCTCGAACTCACGACCTTCAGATTATGAGACTGACGCTCTGCCTAACTGCGCCAACGAGGCATGTGCTATGGCTCGGGTGAGCGGAGAACCACTAGCTTCCAGATCATCTGCAATTCGGTGCAGCTCCAAAAGTACTGCTCACCCTTTGCCCTCACGTCTGGATGGCCGAGCGGTCTAAGGCGCTCCGTTCAGGTCGCAGTCTCCCCTGGAGGCGTGGGTTCGAATCCCACTTCTGACAAACCTAACCTTTGGCTGCGGGCTCAAGCTAGAGTCTTGAACCCTCTGGCAAGTTCACCCCGAAGTGCATTAATGTTGACAAAGCACTGCATTTCAGTTCATGCTAGAGTTAACCAAACAATGCAGTTGCACTGACCTGCATAATATGGACTTTAAAGTAACACTTTTGGTGCAATGTATGGGATTCGGTGGCGTTTTCGTGCAGTTTTCTTGGAATTTCAAGTCAAGACATTTCACGAAATTGGACATGTTTATAGAATGGGATCCAACAGAACTTCGAGGAATGCCACGTTCTGATGTTTACCGGAAGAAGAACTTGTTTATGAAAGGCTATTCATGTCTTTTTTTCTTTTTTTCTTTTCTTTTTAGGGGGAGTATGCAATGTGATTTTGGGAGTCTAACTGGGATGTGGTGGACTGAAGTTTTGGGGATGCAGTAGAACTTCATGGCAAGGATTCTTGGAAATTTCTTGGAATTGAAGGTCATGGGTTTTGGGGGCATGTGGTGCAGAGTCATGGCCTAAGATTCAAGGAATGCCATGCAAAACATTGCTTTAGCATTGACAAGACTTGTCATTGGAATGATAGAATTACATTAGACTTAAAAAAACATACTGCAACAACACTGACGCATATTACATAAATATGAGAGTAATACTATTGCTGCATTTGTTCAACATTAGTCCCACAAGAACACTTGATTTCTATGACATTGCATATGAAGGACTGGAAAAACGCACAAAAGGAATGATACAGAAAGCAGCTCTTTCATTTACATGCTCCCATGTATCAAAAAGCACCAGCCTGCCCCGTGTGAGGCTCGAACTCACGAACTTCAGATTATGAGACTGACGCGCTGCCTAACTGCGCCAACGAGGCATGTGCTATGGCTCGGGTGAGCGGAGAACCACTAGCTTCCAGATCATCTGCCATTCGGTGCAGCTCCAAAAGTACTGCTCACCCTTTGCCCTCACGTCAGAATGGCCGAGCGGTCTAAGGCGCTGCGTTCAGGTCGCAGTCTCCCCTGGAGGCGTGGGTTCGAATCCCACTTCTGACAAGCCTAACCTTTGGCTGCGGGCTCAAGCTAGAGTCTTGAACCCTCTGGCAAGTTCACCCCGAAGTGCATTAATGTTGACAAAGCACTGCATTTCAGTTCATGCTAGAGTTAACCAAACAATGCAGTTGCACTGACCTGCATAATATGGACTTTAAAGTAACACTTTTGGTGCAATGTATGGGATTCGGTGGCGTTTTCGTGCAGTTTTCTTGGAATTTCAAGTCAAGACATTTCACGAAATTGGACATGTTTATAGAATGGGATCCAACAGAACTTCGAGGAATGCCACGTTCTGATGTTTACCGGAAGAAGAACTTGTTTATGAAAGGCTATTCATGTCTTTTTTTCTTTTCTTTTTAGGGGGAGTATGCAATGTGATTTTGGGAGTCTAACTGGGATGTGGTGGACTGAAGTTTTGGGGATGCAGTAGAACTTCATGGCAAGGATTCTTGGAAATTTCTTGGAATTGAAGGTCATGGGTTTTGGGGGCATGTGGTGCAGAGTCATGGCCTAAGATTCAAGGAATGCCATGCAAAACATTGCTTTAGCATTGACAAGACTTGTCATTGGAATGATAGAATTACATTAGCCTTAAAAAAACATACTGCAACAACACTGACGCATATTACATAAATATGAGAGTAATACTATTGCTGCATTTGTTCAACATTAGTCCCACAAGAACACTTGATTTCTATGACATTGCATATGAAGGACTGGAAAAACGCACAAAAGGAATGATACAGAAAGCAGCTCTTTCATTTACATGCTCCCATGTATCAAAAAGCACCAGCCTGCCCCGTGTGAGGCTCGAACTCACGACCTTCAGATTATGAGACTGACGCGCTACATAACTGCGCCAACGAGGCATGTGCTGTCGCTCGGGTGAGTGGAGAACCACTAGCTTCCAGATCATCTGCCATTCGGTGCAGATCCAAAAGTACTGCTCACCCTTAGCCCTCACGTCAGGATGGCCGAGCGGTCTAAGGCGCTGCGTTCAGGTCGCAGTCTCCCCTGGAGGCGTGGGTTCGAATCCCACTTCTGACAAACCTAACCTTTGGCTGCGGGCTCAAGCTAGAGTCTTGAACCCTCTGGCAAGTTCACCCCGAAGTGCATTAATGTTGACAAAGCACTGCATTTCTGTTCATGCTAGAGTTAACCAAACAATGCAGTTGCACTGACCTGCATAATATGGACTTTAAAGTAACACTTTTGGTGCAATGTATGGGATTCGGTGGCGTTTTCGTGCAGTTTTCTTGGAATTTCAAGTCAAGACATTTCACGAAATTGGACATGTTTATAGAATGGGATCCAACAGAACTTCGAGGAATGCCACGTTCCGATGTTTACCGGAAGAAGAACTTGTTTATGAAAGGCTATTCATGTCTTTTTTTCTTTTTTTCTTTTCTTTTTAGGGGGAGTATGCAATGTGATTTTGGGAGTCTAACTGGGATGTGGTGGACTGAAGTTTTGGGGATGCAGTAGAACTTCATGGCAAGGATTCTTGGAAATTTCTTGGAATTGAAGGTCATGGGTTTTGGGGGCATGTGGTACAGAGTCATGGCCTAAGATTCAAGGAATGCCATGCAAAACATTGCTTTAGCATTGACAAGACTTGTCATTGGAATGATAGAATTACATTAGCCTTAAAAAAACATACTGCAACAACACTGACGCATATTACATAAATATGAGAGTAATACTATTGCTGCATTTGTTCAACATTAGTCCCACAAGAACACTTGATTTCTATGACATTGCATATGAAGGACTGGAAAAACGCACAAAAGGAATGATACAGAAAGCAGCTCTTTCATTTACATGCTCCCATGTATCAAAAACCACCAGCCTGCCCCGTGTGAGGCTCGAACTCACGACCTTCAGATTATGAGACTGACGCGCTGCCTAACTGCGCCAACGAGGCATGTGCTGTGGCTCGGGTGAGCGGAGAACCACTAGCTTCCAGATCATCTGCCATTCGGTGCAGCTCCAAAAGTACTGCTCACCCTTAGCCCTCACGTCAGGATGGCCGAGCGGTCTAAGGCGCTGCGTTCAGGTCGCAGTCTCCCCTGGAGGCGTGGGTTCGAATCCCACTTCTGACAAACCTAACCTTTGGCTGCGGGCTCAAGCTAGAGTCTTGAACCCTCTGGCAAGTTCACCCCGAAGTGCATTAATGTTGACAAAGCACTGCATTTCAGTTCATGCTAGAGTTAACCAAACAATGCAGTTGCACTGACCTGCATAATATGGACTTTAAAGTAACACTTTTGGTGCAATGTATGGGATTCGGTGGCGTTTTCGTGCAGTTTTCTTGGAATTTCAAGTCAAGACATTTCACGAAATTGGACATGTTTATAGAATGGGATCCAACAGAACTTCGAGGAATGCCATGTTCTGATGTTTACCGGAAGAAGAACTTGTTTATGAAAGGCTATTCATGTCTTTTTTTCTTTTTTTCTTTTCTTTTTAGGGGGAGTATGCAATGTGATTTTGGGAGTCTAACTGGGATGTGGTGGACTGAAGTTTTGGGGATGTAGTAGAACTTCATGGCAAGGATTCTTGGAAATTTCTTGGAATTGAAGGTCATGGGTTTTGGGGGCATGTGGTGCAGAGTCATGGCCTAAGATTCAAGGAATGCCATGCAAAACATTGCTTTAGCATTGACAAGACTTGTCATTGGAATGATAGAATTACATTAGCCTTAAAAAAACAATACTGCAACAACACTGACGCATATTACATAAATATGAGAGTAATACTATTGCTGCATTTGTTCAACATTAGTCCCACAAGAACACTTGATTTCTATGACATTGCATATGAAGGACTGGAAAAACGCACAAAAGGAATGATACAGAAAGCAGCTCTTTCATTTACATGCTCCCATGTATCAAAAAGCACCAGCCTGCCCCGTGTGAGGCTCGAACTCACGACCTTCAGATTATGAGACTGACGCGCTGCCTAACTGCGCCAACGAGGCATGTGCTATGGCTCGGGTGAGCGGAGAACTACTAGCTTCCAGATCATCTGCCATTCGGTGCAGCTCCAAAAGTACTGCTCACCCTTTGCCCTCACTTCAGGATGGCCGAGCGGTCTAAGGTGCTGCGTTCAGGTCGCAGTCTCCCCTGGAGGCGTGGGTTTGAATCCCACTTCTGACAAACCTAACCTTTGGCTGCGGGCTCAAGCTAGAGTCTTGAACCCTCTGGCAAGTTCACCCCGAAGTGCATTAATGTTGACAAAGCACTGCATTTCAGTTCATGCTAGAGTTAACCAAACAATGCAGTTGCACTGACCTGCATAATATGGACTTTAAAGTAACACTTTTGGTGCAATGTATGGGATTCGGTGGCGTTTTCGTGCAGTTTTCTTGGAATTTCAAGTCAAGACATTTCACGAAATTGGACATGTTTATAGAATGGGATCCAACAGAACTTCGAGGAATGCCACGTTCTGATGTTTACCGGAAGAAGAACTTGTTTATGAAAGGCTATTCATGTCTTTTTTTCTTTTTTTCTTTTCTTTTTAGGGGGAGTATGCAATGTGATTCTGGGAGTCTAACTGGTATGTGGTGGACTGAAGTTTTGGGGATGCAGTAGAACTTCATGGCAAGGATTCTTGGAAATTTCTTGCAATTGAAGGTCATGGGTTTTGGGGGCATGTGGTGGAGTGTCATGGCCTAAGATTCAAGGAATGCCATGCAAAACATTGCTTTAGCATTGACAAGACTTGTCATTGGAATGATAGAATTACATTAGCCTTAAAAAAAACATACTGCAACAACACTGACGCATATTACATAAATATGAGAGTAATACTATTGCTGCATTTGTTCAACATTAGTCCCACAAAAACACTTGATTTCAATGACATTGCATATGAAGGACTGGACAAACGCACAAAAGGAATGATACAGAAAGCAGCTCTTTCATTTACATGCTCCCGTGTATCAAAAAGCACCAGCCTGCCCCGTGTGAGGCTCGAACTCACGACCTTCAGATTATGAGACTGACGCGCTGCCTAACTGCGCCAACGAGGCATGTGCTATGGCTCGGGTGAGCGGAGAACCACTAGCTTCCAGATCATCTGCCATTCGGTGCAGCTCCAAAAGTACTGCTCACCCTTTGCCCTCACGTCAGGATGGCCGAGCGGTCTAAGGCGCTGCGTTCAGGTCGCAGTCTCCCCTGGAGGCGTGGGTTCGAATCCCACTTCTGACAAACCTAACCTTTGGCTGCGGGCTCAAGCTAGAGTCTTGAACCCTCTGGCAAGTTCACCCCGAAGTGCATTAATGTTGACAAAGCACTGCATTTCAGTTCATGCTAGAGTTAACCAAACAATGCAGTTGCACTGACCTGCATAATATGGACTTTAAAGTAACACTTTTGGTGCAATGTATGGGATTCGGTGGCGTTTTCGTGCAGTTTTCTTGGAATTTCAAGTCAAGACATTTCACGAAATTGGACATGTTTATAGAATGGGATCCAACAGAACTTCGAGGAATGCCACGTTCTGATGTTAACCGGAAGAAGAACTTGTTTATGAAAGGCTATTCATGTCTTTTTTTCTTTTCTTTTTAGGGGGAGTATGCAATGTGATTTTGGGAGTCTAACTGGGATGTAGTGGACTGAAGTTTTGGGGATGCAGTAGAACTTCATGGCAAGGATTCTTGGAAATTTCTTGGAATTGAAGGTCATGGGTTTTGGGGGCATGTGGTGCAGTGTCATGGCCTAAGATTCAAGGAATGCCATGCAAAACATTGCTTTAGCATTGACAAGATTTGTCATTGGAATGATAGAATTACATTAGCCTTAAAAAAACATACTGCAACAACACTGACGCATATTACATAAATATGAGAGTAATACTATTGCTGCATTTGTTCAACATTACTCCCACAAGAACACTTGATTTCTATGACATTGCATATGAAGGACTGGAAAAACGCACAAAAGGAATGATACAGAAAGCAGCTCTTTCATTTACATGCTCCCATGTATCAAAAAGCACCAGCCTGCCCCGTGTGAGGCTCGAACTCACGACCTTCAGATTATGAGACTGATGCGCTGCCTAACTGCGCCAACGAGGCATGTACTATGGCTCGGGTGAGCGGAGAACCACTAGCTTCCAGATCATCTGCCATTCGGTGCAGCTCCAAAAGTACTGCTCACCCTTTGCCCTCACGTCAGGATGGCCGAGCGGTCTAAGGCGCTGCGTTCAGGTCGCAGTCTCCCCTGGAGGCGTGGGTTCGAATCCCACTTCTGACAAACCTAACCTTTGGCTGCGGGCTCAAGCTAGAGTCTTGAACCCTCTGGCAAGTTCACCCCGAAGTGCATTAATGTTGACAAAGCACTGCATTTCAGTTCATGCTAGAGTTAACCAAACAATGCAGTTGCACTGACCTGCATAATATGGACTTTAAAGTAACACTTTTGGTGCAATGTATGGGATTTGGTGGCGTTTTCGTGCAGTTTTCTTGGAATTTCAAGTCAAGACATTTCACGAAATTGGACATGTTTATAGAACGGGATCCAACAGAACTTCGAGGAATGCCACGTTCTGATGTTTACCGGAAGAAGAACTTGTTTATGAAAAGCTATTCATGTCTTTTTTTCTTTTTTTCTTTTCTTTTTAGGGGGAGTATGCAATGTGATTTTGGGAGTCTAACTGGGATGTGGTGGACTGAAGTTTTGGGGATGCAGTAGAACTTCATGGCAAGGATTCTTGGAAATTTCTTGGAATTGAAGGTCATGGGTTTTGGGGGCATGTGGTGCAGAGTCATGGCCTAAGATTCAAGGAATGCCATGCAAAACATTGCTTTAGCATTGACAAGACTTGTCATTAGAATGATAGAATTACATTAGCCTTAAAAAAACATACTGCAACAACACTGACGCATATTACATAAATATGAGAGTAATACTATTGCTGCATTTGTTCAACATTAGTCCCACAAGAACACTTGATTTCTATGACATTGCATATGAAGGACTGGAAAAACGCACAAAAGGAATGATACAGAAAGCAGCTCTTTCATTTACATGCTCCCATGTATCAAAAAGCACCAGCCTGCCCCGTGTGAGGCTCGAACTCACGACCTTCAGATTATGAGACTGACGCGCTGCCTAACTGCGCCAACGAGGCATGTGCTATGGCTCGGGTGAGCGGAGAACCACTAGCTTCCAGATCATCTGCCATTCGGTGCAGCTCCAAAAGTACTGCTCACCCTTTGCCCTCACGTCAGGATGGCCGAGCGGTCTAAGGCGCTGCGTTCAGGTCGCAGTCTCCCCTGGAGGCGTGGGTTCGAATCCCACTTCTGACAAACCTAACCTTTGGCTGCGGGCTCAAGCTAGAGTCTTGAACCCTCTGGCAAGTTCACCCCGAAGTGCATTAATGTTGACAAAGCACTGCATTTCAGTTCATGCTAGAGTTAACCAAACAATGCAGTTGCACTGACCTGCATAATATGGACTTTAAAGTAACACTTTTGGTGCAATGTATGGGATTCGGTGGCGTTTTCGTGCAGTTTTCTTGGAATTTCAAGTCAAGACATTTCACGAAATTGGACATGTTTATAGAATGGGATCCAACAGAACTTCGAGGAATGCCACGTTCTGATGTTTACCGGAAGAAGAACTTGTTTATGAAAGGCTATTCATGTCTTTTTTTCTTTTCTTTTTAGGGGGAGTATGCAATGTGATTTTGGGAGTCTAACTGGGATGTAGTGGACTGAAGTTTTGGGGATGCAGTAGAACTTCATGGCAAGGATTCTTGGAAATTTCTTGGAATTGAAGGTCATGGGTTTTGGGGGCATGTGGTGCAGTGTCATGGCCTAAGATTCAAGGAATGCCATGCAAAACATTGCTTTAGCATTGACAAGACTTGTCATTGGAACGATATAATTACATTAGCCTTAAAAAAAACATACTGCAACAACACTGACGCATATTACATAAATATGAGAGTAATACTATTGCTTCATTTGTTCAACATTACTCCCACAAGAACACTTGATTTCTATGACATTGCATATGAAGGACTGGAAAAACGCACAAAAGGAATGATACAGAAAGCAGCTCTTTCATTTACATGCTCCCATGTATCAAAAACCACCAGCCTGCCCCGTGTGAGGCTCGAACTCACGACCTTCAGATTATGAGACTGACGCGCTGCCTAACTGCGCCAACGAGGCATGTGCTATGCCTCGGGTGAGCGGAGAACCACTAGCTTCCAGATCATCTGCCATTCGGTGCAGCTCCAAAAGTACTGCTCACCCTTTGCCCTCACGTCAGGATGGCCGAGCGGTCTAAGGCGCTGCGTTCAGATCGCAGTCTCCCCTGGAGGCGTGGGTTCGAATCCCACTTCTGACAAACCTAAGCTTTGGCTGCGGGCTCAAGCTAGAGTTTTGAACCCTCTGGCAAGTTCACCCCGAAGTGCATTAATGTTGACAAAGCACTGCATTTCAGTTCATGCTTGAGTTAACCAAACAATGCAGTTGCACTGACCTGCATAATATGGACTTTAAAGTAACACTTTTGGTGCAATGTATGGGATTCGGTGGTGTTTTCGGTCTAGTTTTCTTGGAATTTCAAGTCAAGACATTTCACGAAATTGGACATGTTTATAGAATGGGATCCAACAGAACTTCGAGGAATGCCACGTTCTGATGTTTACCGGAAGAAGAACTTGTTCATGAAAGGCTATTCATGTCTTTTTTTCTTTTTTTATTTTCTTTTTAGGGGGAGTATGCAATGTGATTCTGGGAGTCTAACTGGTATGTGGTGGACTGAAGTTTTGGGGATGCAGTAGAACTTCATGGCAAGGATTCTTGGAAATTTCTTGCAATTGAAGGTCATGGGTTTTGGGGGCATGTGGTGGAGTGTCATGGCCTAAGATTCAAGGAATGCCATGCAAAACATTGCTTTAGCATTGACAAGACTTGTCATTGGAATGATAGAATTACATTAGCCTTAAAAAAACATACTGCAACAACACTGACGCATATTACATAAATATGAGAGTAATACTATTGCTGCATTTGTTCAACATTAGTCCCACAAAAACACTTGATTTCAATGACATTGCATATGAAGGACTGGACAAACGCACAAAAGGAATGATACAGAAAGCAGCTCTTTCATTTACATGCTCCCGTGTATCAAAAAGCACCAGCCTGCCCCGTGTGAGGCTCGAACTCACGACCTTCAGATTATGAGACTGACGCGCTGCCTAACTGCGCCAACGAGGCATGTGCTATGGCTCGGGTGAGCGGAGAACCACTAGCTTCCAGATCATCTGCCATTCGGTGCAGCTCCAAAAGTACTGCTCACCCTTTGCCCTCACGTCAGGATGGCCGAGCGGTCTAAGGCGCTGCGTTCAGGTCGCAGTCTCCCCTGGAGGCGTGGGTTCGAATCCCACTTCTGACAAACCTAACCTTTGGCTGCGGGCTCAAGCTAGAGTCTTGAACCCTCTGGCAAGTTCACCCCGAAGTGCATTAATGTTGACAAAGCACTGCATTTCAGTTCATGCTAGAGTTAACCAAACAATGCAGTTGCACTGACCTGCATAATATGGACTTTAAAGTAACACTTTTGGTGCAATGTATGGGATTCGGTGGCGTTTTCGTGCAGTTTTCTTGGAATTTCAAGTCAAGACATTTCACGAAATTGGACATGTTTATAGAATGGGATCCAACAGAACTTCGAGGAATGCCACGTTCTGATGTTTACCGGAAGAAGAACTTGTTTATGAAAGGCTATTCATGTCTTTTTTTCTTTTCTTTTTAGGGGGAGTATGCAATGTGATTTTGGGAGTCTAACTGGGATGTAGTGGACTGAAGTTTTGGGGATGCAGTAGAACTTCATGGCAAGGATTCTTGGAAATTTCTTGGAATTGAAGGTCATGGGTTTTGGGGGCATGTGGTGCAGTGTCATGGCCTAAGATTCAAGGAATGCCATGCAAAACATTGCTTTAGCATTGACAAGACTTGTCATTGGAACGATATAATTACATTAGCCTTAAAAAAAACATACTGCAACAACACTGACGCATATTACATAAATATGAGAGTAATACTATTACTTCATTTGTTCAACATTACTCCCACAAGAACACTTGATTTCTATGACATTGCATATGAAGGACTGGAAAAACGCACAAAAGGAATGATACAGAAAGCAGCTCTTTCATTTACATGCTCCCATGTATCAAAAACCACCAGCCTGCCCCGTGTGAGGCTCGAACTCACGACCTTCAGATTATGAGACTGACGCGCTGCCTAACTGCGCCAACGAGGCATGTGCTATGCCTCGGGTGAGCGGAGAACCACTAGCTTCCAGATCATCTGCCATTCGGTGCAGCTCCAAAAGTACTGCTCACCCTTTGCCCTCACGTCAGGATGGCCGAGCGGTCTAAGGCGCTGCGTTCAGATCGCAGTCTCCCCTGGAGGCGTGGGTTCGAATCCCACTTCTGACAAACCTAAGCTTTGGCTGCGGGCTCAAGCTAGAGTTTTGAACCCTCTGGCAAGTTCACCCCGAAGTGCATTAATGTTGACAAAGCACTGCATTTCAGTTCATGCTTGAGTTAACCAAACAATGCAGTTGCACTGACCTGCATAATATGGACTTTAAAGTAACACTTTTGGTGCAATGTATGGGATTCGGTGGTGTTTTCGGTCTAGTTTTCTTGGAATTTCAAGTCAAGACAGTTCACGAAATTGGACATGTTTATAGAATGGGATCCAACAGAACTTCGAGGAATGCCACGTTCTGATGTTTACCGGAAGAAGAACTTGTTTATGAAAGGCTATTCATGTCTTTTTTTCTTTTTTTCTTTTCTTTTTAGGGGGAGTATGCAATGTGATTCTGGGAGTCTAACTGGGATGTGGTGGACTGAAGTTTTGGGGATGCAGTAGAACTTCATGGCAAGGATTCTTGGAAATTTCTTGCAATTGAAGGTCATGGGTTTTGGGGGCATGTGGTGGAGTGTCATGGCCTAAGATTCAAGGAATGCCATGCAAAACATTGCTTTCGCATTGACAAGACTTGTCATTGGAATGATAGAATTACATTAGCCTTAAAAAAACATACTGCAACAACACTGACGCATATTACATAAATATGAGAGTAATACTATTGCTGCATTTGTTCAACATTAGTCCCACAAGAACACTTGATTTCTATGACATTGCATATGAAGGACTGGAAAAATGCACAAAAGGAATGATACAGAAAGCAGCTCTTTCATTTACATGCTCCCATGTATCAAAAAGCACCAGCCTGCCCCGTGTGAGGCTCGAACTCACGACCTTCAGATTATGAGACTGACGCGCTGCCTAACTGCACCAACGAGGCATGTGCTATGGCTCGGGTGAGCGGAGAACCACTAGCTGCCAGATCATCTGCCATTCGGTGCAGCTCCAAAAGTACTGCTCACCCTTTGCCCTCACTTCAGGATGGCCGAGCGGTCTAAGGTGCTGCGTTCAGGTCGCAGTCTCCCCTGGAGGCGTGGGTTCGAATCCCACTTCTGACAAACCTAACCTTTGGCTGCGGGCTCAAGCTAGAGTCTTGAACCCTCTGGCAAGTTCACCCCGAAGTGCATTAATGTTGACAAAGCACTGCATTTCAGTTCATGCTAGAGTTAACCAAACAATGCAGTTGCACTGACCTGCATAATATGGACTTTAAAGTAACACTTTTGGTGCAATGTATGGGATTCGGTGGCGTTTTCGTGCAGTTTTCTTGGAATTTCAAGTCAAGACATTTCACGAAATTGGACATGTTTATAGAATGGGATCCAACAGAACTTCGAGGAATGCCACGTTCTGATGTTTACCGGAAGAAGAACTTGTTCATGAAAGGCTATTCATGTCTTTTTTTCTTTTTTTCTTTTCTTTTTAGGGGGAGTATGCAATGTGATTCTGGGAGTCTAACTGGTATGTGGTGGACTGAAGTTTTGGGGATGCAGTAGAACTTCATGGCAAGGATTCTTGGAAATTTCTTGCAATTGAAGGTCATGGGTTTTGGGGGCATGTGGTGGAGTGTCATGGCCTAAGATTCAAGGAATGCCATGCAAAACATTGCTTTAGCATTGACAAGACTTGTCATTGGAATGATAGAATTACATTAGCCTTAAAAAAAACATACTGCAACAACACTGACGCATATTACATAAATATGAGAGTAATACTATTGCTGCATTTGTTCAACATTAGTCCCACAAAAACACTTGATTTCAATGACATTGCATATGAAGGACTGGACAAACGCACAAAAGGAATGATACAGAAAGCAGCTCTTTCATTTACATGCTCCCGTGTATCAAAAAGCACCAGCCTGCCCCGTGTGAGGCTCGAACTCACGACCTTCAGATTATGAGACTGACGCGCTGCCTAACTGCGCCAACGAGGCATGTGCTATGGCTCGGGTGAGCGGAGAACCACTAGCTTCCAGATCATCTGCCATTCGGTGCAGCTCCAAAAGTACTGCTCACCCTTTGCCCTCACGTCAGGATGGCCGAGCGGTCTAAGGCGCTGCGTTCAGGTCGCAGTCTCCCCTGGAGGCGTGGGTTCGAATCCCACTTCTGACAAACCTAACCTTTGGCTGCGGGCTCAAGCTAGAGTCTTGAACCCTCTGGCAAGTTCACCCCGAAGTGCATTAATGTTGACAAAGCACTGCATTTCAGTTCATGCTAGAGTTAACCAAACAATGCAGTTGCACTGACCTGCATAATATGGACTTTAAAGTAACACTTTTGGTGCAATGTATGGGATTCGGTGGCGTTTTCGTGCAGTTTTCTTGGAATTTCAAGTCAAGACATTTCACGAAATTGGACATGTTTATAGAATGGGATCCAACAGAACTTCGAGGAATGCCACGTTCTGATGTTTACCGGAAGAAGAACTTGTTTATGAAAGGCTATTCATGTCTTTTTTTCTTTTCTTTTTAGGGGGAGTATGCAATGTGATTTTGGGAGTCTAACTGGGATGTAGTGGACTGAAGTTTTGGGGATGCAGTAGAACTTCATGGCAAGGATTCTTGGAAATTTCTTGGAATTGAAGGTCATGGGTTTTGGGGGCATGTGGTGCAGTGTCATGGCCTAAGATTCAAGGAATGCCATGCAAAACATTGCTTTAGCATTGACAAGACTTGTCATTGGAACGATATAATTACATTAGCCTTAAAAAAAACATACTGAAACAACACTGACGCATATTACATAAATATGAGAGTAATACTATTACTTCATTTGTTCAACATTACTCCCACAAGAACACTTGATTTCTATGACATTGCATATGAAGGACTGGAAAAACGCACAAAAGGAATGATACAGAAAGCAGCTCTTTCATTTACATGCTCCCATGTATCAAAAACCACCAGCCTGCCCCGTGTGAGGCTCGAACTCACGACCTTCAGATTATGAGACTGACGCGCTGCCTAACTGCGCCAACGAGGCATGTGCTATGCCTCGGGTGAGCGGAGAACCACTAGCTTCCAGATCATCTGCCATTCGGTGCAGCTCCAAAAGTACTGCTCACCCTTTGCCCTCACGTCAGGATGGCCGAGCGGTCTAAGGCGCTGCGTTCAGGTCGCAGTCTCCCCTGGAGTCGTGGGTTCGAATCCCACTTCTGACAAACCTAAGCTTTGGCTGCGGGCTCAAGCTAGAGTTTTGAACCCTCTGGCAAGTTCACCCCGAAGTGCATTAATGTTGACAAAGCACTGCATTTCAGTTCATGCTTGAGTTAACCAAACAATGCAGTTGCACTGACCTGCATAATATGGACTTTAAAGTAACACTTTTGGTGCAATGTATGGGATTCGGTGGCGTTTTCGTGCAGTTTTCTTGGAATTTCAAGTCAAGACATTTCACGAAATTGGACATGTTTATAGAATGGGATCCAACAGAACTTCGAGGAATGCCACGTTCTGATGTTTACCGGAAGAAGAACTTGTTTATGAAAGGCTATTCATGTCTTTTTTTTCTTTTTTTCTTTTCTTTTTAGGGGCAGTATGCAATGTGATTCTGGGAGTCTAACTGGGATGTGGTGGACTGAAGTTTTGGGGATGCAGTAGAACTTCATGGCAAGGATTCTTGGAAATTTCTTGCAATTGAAGGTCATGGGTTTTGGGGGCATGTGGTGGAGTGTCATGGCCTAAGATTCAAGGAATGCCATGCAAAACATTGCTTTAGCATTGACAAGATTTGTCATTGGAATGATAGAATTACATTAGCCTTAAAAAAACATACTGCAACAACACTGACGCATATTACATAAATATGAGAGTAATACTATTGCTGCATTTGTTCAACATTACTCCCACAAGAACACTTGATTTCTATGACATTGCATATGAAGGACTGGAAAAACGCACAAAAGGAATGATACAGAAAGCAGCTCTTTCATTTACATGCTCCCATGTATCAAAAAGCACCAGCCTGCCCCGTGTGAGGCTCGAACTCACGACCTTCAGATTATGAGACTGACGCGCTGCCTAACTGCGCCAACGAGGCATGTGCTATGGCTCGGGTGAGCGGAGAACCACTAGCTGCCAGATCATCTGCCATTCGGTGCAGCTCCAAAAGTACTGCTCACCCTTTGCCCTCACTTCAGGATGGCCGAGCGGTCTAAGGTGCTGCGTTCAGGTCGCAGTCTCCCCTGGAGGCGTGGGTTCGAATCCCACTTCTGACAAACCTAACCTTTGGCTGCGGGCTCAAGCTAGAGTCTTGAACCCTCTGGCAAGTTCACCCCGAAGTGCATTAATGTTGACAAAGCACTGCATTTCAGTTCATGCTAGAGTTAACCAAACAATGCAGTTGCACTGACCTGCATAATATGGACTTTAAAGTAACACTTTTGGTGCAATGTATGGGATTCGGTGGCGTTTTCGTGCAGTTTTCTTGGAATTTCAAGTCAAGACATTTCACGAAATTGGACATGTTTATAGAATGGGATCCAACAGAACTTCGAGGAATGCCACGTTCTGATGTTTACCGGAAGAAGAACTTGTTCATGAAAGGCTATTCATGTCTTTTTTTCTTTTTTTATTTTCTTTTTAGGGGGAGTATGCAATGTGATTCTGGGAGTCTAACTGGTATGTGGTGGACTGAAGTTTTGGGGATGCAGTAGAACTTCATGGCAAGGATTCTTGGAAATTTCTTGCAATTGAAGGTCATGGGTTTTGGGGGCATGTGGTGGAGTGTCATGGCCTAAGATTCAAGGAATGCCATGCAAAACATTGCTTTAGCATTGACAAGACTTGTCATTGGAATGATAGAATTACATTAGCCTTAAAAAAAACATACTGCAACAACACTGACGCATATTACATAAATATGAGAGTAATACTATTGCTGCATTTGTTCAACATTAGTCCCACAAAAACACTTGATTTCAATGACATTGCATATGAAGGACTGGACAAACGCACAAAAGGAATGATGCAGAAAGCAGCTCTTTCATTTACATGCTCCCGTGTATCAAAAAGCACCAGCCTGCCCCGTGTGAGGCTCGAACTCACGACCTTCAGATTATGAGACTGACGCGCTGCCTAACTGCGCCAACGAGGCATGTGCTATGGCTCGGGTGAGCGGAGAACCACTAGCTTCCAGATCATCTGCCATTCGGTGCAGCTCCAAAAGTACTGCTCACCCTTTGCCCTCACGTCAGGATGGCCGAGCGGTCTAAGGCGCTGCGTTCAGGTCGCAGTCTCCCCTGGAGGCGTGGGTTCGAATCCCACTTCTGACAAACCTAACCTTTGGCTGCGGGCTCAAGCTAGAGTCTTGAACCCTCTGGCAAGTTCACCCCGAAGTGCATTAATGTTGACAAAGCACTGCATTTCAGTTCATGCTAGAGTTAACCAAACAATGCAGTTGCACTGACCTGCATAATATGGACTTTAAAGTAACACTTTTGGTGCAATGTATGGGATTCGGTGGCGTTTTCGTGCAGTTTTCTTGGAATTTCAAGTCAAGACATTTCACGAAATTGGACATGTTTATAGAATGGGATCCAACAGAACTTCGAGGAATGCCACGTTCTGATGTTTACCGGAAGAAGAACTTGTTTATGAAAGGCTATTCATGTCTTTTTTTTCTTTTTTTCTTTTCTTTTTAGGGGGAGTATGCAATGTGATTCTGG
Source organism: Pimephales promelas (assembly GCF_988280905.1). Taxonomy (NCBI): domain Eukaryota; kingdom Metazoa; phylum Chordata; class Actinopteri; order Cypriniformes; family Leuciscidae; genus Pimephales; species Pimephales promelas. Next base: position 22,215,518 of record NC_142792.1, on the reverse strand, counting down.
GAGTCTAACTGGGATGTGGTGGACTGAAGTTTTGGGGATGCAGTAGAACTTCATGGCAAGGATTCTTGGAAATTTCTTGCAATTGAAGGTCATGGGTTTTGGGGGCATGTGGTGGAGTGTCATGGCCTAAGATTCAAGGAATGCCATGCAAAACATTGCTTTAGCATTGACAAGATTTGTCATTGGAATGATAGAATTACATTAGCCTTAAAAAAACATACTGCAACAACACTGACGCATATTACATAAATATGAGAGTAATACTATTGCTGCATTTGTTCAACATTACTCCCACAAGAACACTTGATTTCTATGACATTGCATATGAAGGACTGGAAAAACGCACAAAAGGAATGATACAGAAAGCAGCTCTTTCATTTACATGCTCCCATGTATCAAAAAGCACCAGCCTGCCCCGTGTGAGGCTCGAACTCACGACCTTCAGATTATGAGACTGATGCGCTGCCTAACTGCGCCAACGAGGCATGTATTATGGCTCGGGTGAGCGGAGAACCACTAGCTTCCAGATCATCTGCCATTCGGTGCAGCTCCAAAAGTACTGCTCACCCTTTGCCCTCACGTCAGGATGGCCGAGCGGTCTAAGGCGCTGCGTTCAGGTCGCAGTCTCCCCTGGAGGCGTGGGTTCGAATCCCACTTCTGACAAACCTAATCTTTGGCTGCGGGCTCAAGCTAGAGTCTAGAACCCTCTGGCAAGTTCACCCCGAAGTGCATTAATGTTGACAAAGCACTGCATTTCAGTTCATGCTAGAGTTAACCAAACAATGCAGTTGCACTGACCTGCATAATATGGACTTTAAAGTAACACTTTTGGTGCAATGTATGGGATTCGGTGGCGTTTTCGTGCAGTTTTCTTGGAATTTCAAGTCAAGACATTTCACGAAATTGGACATGTTTATAGAACGGGATCCAACAGAACTTCGAGGAATGCCACGTTCTGATGTTTACCGGAAGAAGAACTTGTTTATGAAAAGCTATTCATGTCTTTTTTTCTTTTTTTCTTTTCTTTTTAGGGGGAGTATGCAATGTGATTTTGGGAGTCTAACTGGGATGTGGTGGACTGAAGTTTTGGGGATGCAGTAGAACTTCATGGCAAGGATTCTTGGAAATTTCTTGGAATTGAAGGTCATGGGTTTTGGGGGCATGTGGTGCAGAGTCATGGCCTAAGATTCAAGGAATGCCATGCAAAACATTGCTTTAGCATTGACAAGACTTGTCATTAGAATGATAGAATTACATTAGCCTTAAAAAAACATACTGCAACAACACTGACGCATATTACATAAATATGAGAGTAATACTATTGCTGCATTTGTTCAACATTAGTCCCACAAGAACACTTGATTTCTATGACATTGCATATGAAGGACTGGAAAAACGCACAAAAGGAATGATACAGAAAGCAGCTCTTTCATTTACATGCTCCCATGTATCAAAAAGCACCAGCCTGCCCCATGTGAGGCTCGAACTCACGACCTTCAGATTATGAGACTGACGCGCTGCCTAACTGCGCCAACGAGGCATGTACTATGGCTCGGGTGAGCGGAGAACCACTAGCTTCCAGATCATCTGCCATTCGGTGCAGCTCCAAAAGTACTGCTCACCCTTTGCCCTCACGTCAGGATGGCCGAGCGGTCTAGGGCGCTGCGTTCAGGTCGCAGTCTCCCCTGGAGGCGTGGGTTCGAATCCCACTTCTGACAAACCTAACCTTTGGCTGCGGGCTCAAGCTAGAGTCTTGAACCCTCTGGCAAGTTCACCCCGAAGTGCATTAATGTTGACAAAGCACTGCATTTCAGTTCATGCTAGAGTTAACCAAACAATGCAGTTGCACTGACCTGCATAATATGGACTTTAAAGTAACACTTTTGGTGCAATGTATGGGATTCGGTGGCGTTTTCGTGCAGTGTTCTTGGAATTTCAAGTCAAGACATTTCACAAAATTGGACATGTTTATAGAATGGGATCCAACAGAACTTCGAGGAATGCCACGTTCTGATGTTTACCGGAAGAAGAACTTGTTTATGAAAGGCTATTCATGTCTTTTTTTCTTTTCTTTTTAGGGGGAGTATGCAATGTGATTTTGGGAGTCTAACTGGGATGTAGTGGACTGAAGTTTTGGGGATGCAGTAGAACTTCATGGCAAGGATTCTTGGAAATTTCTTGGAATTGAAGGTCATGGGTTTTGGGGGCATGTGGTGCAGTGTCATGGCCTAAGATTCAAGGAATGCCATGCAAAACATTGCTTTAGCATTGACAAGACTTGTCATTGGAACGATATAATTACATTAGCCTTAAAAAAAACATACTGCAACAACACTGACGCATATTACATAAATATGAGAGTAATACTATTGCTTCATTTGTTCAACATTACTCCCACAAGAACACTTGATTTCTATGACATTGCATATGAAGGACTGGAAAAACGCACAAAAGGAATGATACAGAAAGCAGCTCTTTCATTTACATGCTCCCATGTATCAAAAACCACCAGCCTGCCCCGTGTGAGGCTCGAACTCACGACCTTCAGATTATGAGACTGACGCGCTGCCTAACTGCGCCAACGAGGCATGTGCTATGCCTCGGGTGAGCGGAGAACCACTAGCTTCCAGATCATCTGCCATTCGGTGCAGCTCCAAAAGTACTGCTCACCCTTTGCCCTCACGTCAGGATGGCCGAGCGGTCTAAGGCGCTGCGTTCAGGTCGCAGTCTCCCCTGGAGTCGTGGGTTCGAATCCCACTTCTGACAAACCTAAGCTTTGGCTGCGGGCTCAAGCTAGAGTTTTGAACCCTCTGGCAAGTTCACCCCGAAGTGCATTAATGTTGACAAAGCACTGCATTTCAGTTCATGCTTGAGTTAACCAAACAATGCAGTTGCACTGACTTGCATAATATGGACTTTAAAGTAACACTTTTGGTGCAATGTATGGGATTCGGTGGCGTTTTCGTGCAGTTTTCTTGGAATTTCAAGTCAAGACATTTCACGAAATTGGACATGTTTATAGAATGGGATCCAACAGAACTTCGAGGAATGCCACGTTCTGATGTTTACCGGAAGAAGAACTTGTTTATGAAAGGCTATTCATGTCTTTTTTTTCTTTTTTTCTTTTCTTTTTAGGGGGAGTATGCAATGTGATTCTGGGAGTCTAACTGGGATGTGGTGGACTGAAGTTTTGGGGATGCAGTAGAACTTCATGGCAAGGATTCTTGGAAATTTCTTGCAATTGAAGGTCATGGGTTTTGGGGGCATGTGGTGGAGTGTCATGGCCTAAGATTCAAGGAATGCCATGCAAAACATTGCTTTAGCATTGACAAGATTTGTCATTGGAATGATAGAATTACATTAGCCTTAAAAAAAACATACTGCAACAACACTGACGCATATTACATAAATATGAGAGTAATACTATTGCTGCATTTGTTCAACATTAGTCCCACAAAAACACTTGATTTCAATGACATTGCATATGAAGGACTGGACAAACGCACAAAAGGAATGATACAGAAAGCAGCTCTTTCATTTACATGCTCCCGTGTATCAAAAAGCACCAGCCTGCCCCGTGTGAGGCTCGAACTCACGACCTTCAGATTATGAGACTGACGCGCTGCCTAACTGCGCCAACGAGGCATGTGCTATGGCTCGGGTGAGCGGAGAACCACTAGCTTCCAGATCATCTGCCATTCGGTGCAGCTCCAAAAGTACTGCTCACCCTTTGCCCTCACGTCAGGATGGCCGAGCGGTCTAAGGCGCTGCGTTCAGGTCGCAGTCTCCCCTGGAGGCGTGGGTTCGAATCCCACTTCTGACAAACCTAACCTTTGGCTGCGGGCTCAAGCTAGAGTCTTGAACCCTCTGGCAAGTTCACCCCGAAGTGCATTAATGTTGACAAAGCACTGCATTTCAGTTCATGCTAGAGTTAACCAAACAATGCAGTTGCACTGACCTGCATAATATGGACTTTAAAGTAACACTTTTGGTGCAATGTATGGGATTCGGTGGCGTTTTCGTGCAGTTTTCTTGGAATTTCAAGTCAAGACATTTCACGAAATTGGACATGTTTATAGAATGGGATCCAACAGAACTTCGAGGAATGCCACGTTCTGATGTTTACCGGAAGAAGAACTTGTTTATGAAAGGCTATTCATGTCTTTTTTTCTTTTCTTTTTAGGGGGAGTATGCAATGTGATTTTGGGAGTCTAACTGGGATGTAGTGGACTGAAGTTTTGGGGATGCAGTAGAACTTCATGGCAAGGATTCTTGGAAATTTCTTGGAATTGAAGGTCATGGGTTTTGGGGGCATGTGGTGCAGTGTCATGGCCTAAGATTCAAGGAATGCCATGCAAAACATTGCTTTAGCATTGACAAGACTTGTCATTGGAACGATATAATTACATTAGCCTTAAAAAAAACATACTGCAACAACACTGACGCATATTACATAAATATGAGAGTAATACTATTACTTCATTTGTTCAACATTACTCCCACAAGAACACTTGATTTCTATGACATTGCATATGAAGGACTGGAAAAACGCACAAAAGGAATGATACAGAAAGCAGCTCTTTCATTTACATGCTCCCATGTATCAAAAACCACCAGCCTGCCCCGTGTGAGGCTCGAACTCACGACCTTCAGATTATGAGACTGACGCGCTGCCTAACTGCGCCAACGAGGCATGTGCTATGCCTCGGGTGAGCGGAGAACCACTAGCTTCCAGATCATCTGCCATTCGGTGCAGCTCCAAAAGTACTGCTCACCCTTTGCCCTCACGTCAGGATGGCCGAGCGGTCTAAGGCGCTGCGTTCAGGTCGCAGTCTCCCCTGGAGTCGTGGGTTCGAATCCCACTTCTGACAAACCTAAGCTTTGGCTGCAGGCTCAAGCTAGAGTTTTGAACCCTCTGGCAAGTTCACCCCGAAGTGCATTAATGTTGACAAAGCACTGCATTTCAGTTCATGCTTGAGTTAACCAAACAATGCAGTTGCACTGACCTGCATAATATGGACTTTAAAGTAACACTTTTGGTGCAATGTATGGGATTCGGTGGCGTTTTCGTGCAGTTTTCTTGGAATTTCAAGTCAAGACATTTCACGAAATTGGACATGTTTATAGAATGGGATCCAACAGAACTTCGAGGAATGCCACGTTCTGATGTTTACCGGAAGAAGAACTTGTTTATGAAAGGCTATTCATGTCTTTTTTTTCTTTTTTTCTTTTCTTTTTAGGGGCAGTATGCAATGTGATTCTGGGAGTCTAACTGGGATGTGGTGGACTGAAGTTTTGGGGATGCAGTAGAACTTCATGGCAAGGATTCTTGGAAATTTCTTGCAATTGAAGGTCATGGGTTTTGGGGGCATGTGGTGGAGTGTCATGGCCTAAGATTCAAGGAATGCCATGCAAAACATTGCTTTAGCATTGACAAGATTTGTCATTGGAATGATAGAATTACATTAGCCTTAAAAAAACATACTGCAACAACACTGACGCATATTACATAAATATGAGAGTAATACTATTGCTGCATTTGTTCAACATTACTCCCACAAGAACACTTGATTTCTATGACATTGCATATGAAGGACTGGAAAAACGCACAAAAGGAATGATACAGAAAGCAGCTCTTTCATTTACATGCTCCCATGTATCAAAAAGCACCAGCCTGCCCCGTGTGAGGCTCGAACTCACGACCTTCAGATTATGAGACTGACGCGCTGCCTAACTGCGCCAACGAGGCATGTGCTATGGCTCGGGTGAGCGGAGAACCACTAGCTGCCAGATCATCTGCCATTCGGTGCAGCTCCAAAAGTACTGCTCACCCTTTGCCCTCACTTCAGGATGGCCGAGCGGTCTAAGGTGCTGCGTTCAGGTCGCAGTCTCCCCTGGAGGCGTGGGTTCGAATCCCACTTCTGACAAACCTAACCTTTGGCTGCGGGCTCAAGCTAGAGTCTTGAACCCTCTGGCAAGTTCACCCCGAAGTGCATTAATGTTGACAAAGCACTGCATTTCAGTTCATGCTAGAGTTAACCAAACAATGCAGTTGCACTGACCTGCATAATATGGACTTTAAAGTAACACTTTTGGTGCAATGTATGGGATTCGGTGGCGTTTTCGTGCAGTTTTCTTGGAATTTCAAGTCAAGACATTTCACGAAATTGGACATGTTTATAGAATGGGATCCAACAGAACTTCGAGGAATGCCACGTTCTGATGTTTACCGGAAGAAGAACTTGTTCATGAAAGGCTATTCATGTCTTTTTTTCTTTTCTTTTTAGGGGGAGTATGCAATGTGATTTTGGGAGTCTAACTGGGATGTAGTGGACTGAAGTTTTGGGGATGCAGTAGAACTTCATGGCAAGGATTCTTGGAAATTTCTTGGAATTGAAGGTCATGGGTTTTGGGGGCATGTGGTGCAGTGTCATGGCCTAAGATTCAAGGAATGCCATGCAAAACATTGCTTTAGCATTGACAAGACTTGTCATTGGAACGATATAATTACATTAGCCTTAAAAAAAACATACTGCAACAACACTGACGCATATTACATAAATATGAGAGTAATACTATTGCTTCATTTGTTCAACATTACTCCCACAAGAACACTTGATTTCTATGACATTGCATATGAAGGACTGGAAAAACGCACAAAAGGAATGATACAGAAAGCAGCTCTTTCATTTACATGCTCCCATGTATCAAAAACCACCAGCCTGCCCCGTGTGAGGCTCGAACTCACGACCTTCAGATTATGAGACTGACGCGCTGCCTAACTGCGCCAACGAGGCATGTGCTATGCCTCGGGTGAGCGGAGAACCACTAGCTTCCAGATCATCTGCCATTCGGTGCAGCTCCAAAAGTACTGCTCACCCTTTGCCCTCACGTCAGGATGGCCGAGCGGTCTAAGGCGCTGCGTTCAGGTCGCAGTCTCCCCTGGAGTCGTGGGTTCGAATCCCACTTCTGACAAACCTAAGCTTTGGCTGCGGGCTCAAGCTAGAGTTTTGAACCCTCTGGCAAGTTCACCCCGAAGTGCATTAATGTTGACAAAGCACTGCATTTCAGTTCATGCTTGAGTTAACCAAACAATGCAGTTGCACTGACTTGCATAATATGGACTTTAAAGTAACACTTTTGGTGCAATGTATGGGATTCGGTGGCGTTTTCGTGCAGTTTTCTTGGAATTTCAAGTCAAGACATTTCACGAAATTGGACATGTTTATAGAATGGGATCCAACAGAACTTCGAGGAATGCCACGTTCTGATGTTTACCGGAAGAAGAACTTGTTTATGAAAGGCTATTCATGTCTTTTTTTTCTTTTTTTCTTTTCTTTTTAGGGGGAGTATGCAATGTGATTCTGGGAGTCTAACTGGGATGTGGTGGACTGAAGTTTTGGGGATGCAGTAGAACTTCATGGCAAGGATTCTTGGAAATTTCTTGCAATTGAAGGTCATGGGTTTTGGGGGCATGTGGTGGAGTGTCATGGCCTAAGATTCAAGGAATGCCATGCAAAACATTGCTTTAGCATTGACAAGATTTGTCATTGGAATGATAGAATTACATTAGCCTTAAAAAAAACATACTGCAACAACACTGACGCATATTACATAAATATGAGAGTAATACTATTGCTGCATTTGTTCAACATTAGTCCCACAAAAACACTTGATTTCAATGACATTGCATATGAAGGACTGGACAAACGCACAAAAGGAATGATACAGAAAGCAGCTCTTTCATTTACATGCTCCCGTGTATCAAAAAGCACCAGCCTGCCCCGTGTGAGGCTCGAACTCACGACCTTCAGATTATGAGACTGACGCGCTGCCTAACTGCGCCAACGAGGCATGTGCTATGGCTCGGGTGAGCGGAGAACCACTAGCTTCCAGATCATCTGCCATTCGGTGCAGCTCCAAAAGTACTGCTCACCCTTTGCCCTCACGTCAGGATGGCCGAGCGGTCTAAGGCGCTGCGTTCAGGTCGCAGTCTCCCCTGGAGGCGTGGGTTCGAATCCCACTTCTGACAAACCTAACCTTTGGCTGCGGGCTCAAGCTAGAGTCTTGAACCCTCTGGCAAGTTCACCCCGAAGTGCATTAATGTTGACAAAGCACTGCATTTCAGTTCATGCTAGAGTTAACCAAACAATGCAGTTGCACTGACCTGCATAATATGGACTTTAAAGTAACACTTTTGGTGCAATGTATGGGATTCGGTGGCGTTTTCGTGCAGTTTTCTTGGAATTTCAAGTCAAGACATTTCACGAAATTGGACATGTTTATAGAATGGGATCCAACAGAACTTCGAGGAATGCCACGTTCTGATGTTTACCGGAAGAAGAACTTGTTTATGAAAGGCTATTCATGTCTTTTTTTCTTTTCTTTTTAGGGGGAGTATGCAATGTGATTTTGGGAGTCTAACTGGGATGTAGTGGACTGAAGTTTTGGGGATGCAGTAGAACTTCATGGCAAGGATTCTTGGAAATTTCTTGGAATTGAAGGTCATGGGTTTTGGGGGCATGTGGTGCAGTGTCATGGCCTAAGATTCAAGGAATGCCATGCAAAACATTGCTTTAGCATTGACAAGACTTGTCATTGGAACGATATAATTACATTAGCCTTAAAAAAAACATACTGCAACAACACTGACGCATATTACATAAATATGAGAGTAATACTATTACTTCATTTGTTCAACATTACTCCCACAAGAACACTTGATTTCTATGACATTGCATATGAAGGACTGGAAAAACGCACAAAAGGAATGATACAGAAAGCAGCTCTTTCATTTACATGCTCCCATGTATCAAAAACCACCAGCCTGCCCCGTGTGAGGCTCGAACTCACGACCTTCAGATTATGAGACTGACGCGCTGCCTAACTGCGCCAACGAGGCATGTGCTATGCCTCGGGTGAGCGGAGAACCACTAGCTTCCAGATCATCTGCCATTCGGTGCAGCTCCAAAAGTACTGCTCACCCTTTGCCCTCACGTCAGGATGGCCGAGCGGTCTAAGGCGCTGCGTTCAGATCGCAGTCTCCCCTGGAGTCGTGGGTTCGAATCCCACTTCTGACAAACCTAAGCTTTGGCTGCGGGCTCAAGCTAGAGTTTTGAACCCTCTGGCAAGTTCACCCCGAAGTGCATTAATGTTGACAAAGCACTGCATTTCAGTTCATGCTTGAGTTAACCAAACAATGCAGTTGCACTGACCTGCATAATATGGACTTTAAAGTAACACTTTTGGTGCAATGTATGGGATTCGGTGGCGTTTTCGTGCAGTTTTCTTGGAATTTCAAGTCAAGACATTTCACGAAATTGGACATGTTTATAGAATGGGATCCAACAGAACTTCGAGGAATGCCACGTTCTGATGTTTACCGGAAGAAGAACTTGTTTATGAAAGGCTATTCATGTCTTTTTTTTCTTTTTTTCTTTTCTTTTTAGGGGGAGTATGCAATGTGATTCTGGGAGTCTAACTGGGATGTGGTGGACTGAAGTTTTGGGGATGCAGTAGAACTTCATGGCAAGGATTCTTGGAAATTTCTTGCAATTGAAGGTCATGGGTTTTGGGGGCATGTGGTGGAGTGTCATGGCCTAAGATTCAAGGAATGCCATGCAAAACATTGCTTTAGCATTGACAAGATTTGTCATTGGAATGATAGAATTACATTAGCCTTAAAAAAACATACTGCAACAACACTGACGCATATTACATAAATATGAGAGTAATACTATTGCTGCATTTGTTCAACATTACTCCCACAAGAACACTTGATTTCTATGACATTGCATATGAAGGACTGGAAAAACGCACAAAAGGAATGATACAGAAAGCAGCTCTTTCATTTACATGCTCCCATGTATCAAAAAGCACCAGCCTGCCCCGTGTGAGGCTCGAACTCACGACCTTCAGATTATGAGACTGATGCGCTGCCTAACTGCGCCAACGAGGCATGTACTATGGCTCGGGTGAGCGGAGAACCACTAGCTTCCAGATCATCTGCCATTCGGTGCAGCTCCAAAAGTACTGCTCACCCTTTGCCCTCACGTCAGGATGGCCGAGCGGTCTAAGGCGCTACGTTCAGGTCGCAGTCTCCCCTGGAGGCGTGGGTTCGAATCCCACTTCTGACAAACCTAACCTTTGGCTGCGGGCTCAAGCTAGAGTCTTGAACCCTCTGGCAAGTTCACCCCGAAGTGCATTAATGTTGACAAAGCACTGCATTTCAGTTCATGCTAGAGTTAACCAAACAATGCAGTTGCACTGACCTGCATAATATGGACTTTAAAGTAACACTTTTGGTGCAATGTATGGGATTCGGTGGCGTTTTCGTGCAGTTTTCTTGGAATTTCAAGTCAAGACATTTCACGAAATTGGACATGTTTATAGAACGGGATCCAACAGAACTTCGAGGAATGCCACGTTCTGATGTTTACCGGAAGAAGAACTTGTTTATGAAAAGCTATTCATGTCTTTTTTTCTTTTTTTCTTTTCTTTTTAGGGGGAGTATGCAATGTGATTTTGGGAGTCTAACTGGGATGTAGTGGACTGAAGTTTTGGGGATGCAGTAGAACTTCATGGCAAGGATTCTTGGAAATTTCTTGGAATTGAAGGTCATGGGTTTTGGGGGCATGTGGTGCAGTGTCATGGCCTAAGATTCAAGGAATGCCATGCAAAACATTGCTTTAGCATTGACAAGACTTGTCATTGGAACGATATAATTACATTAGCCTTAAAAAAAACATACTGCAACAACACTGACGCATATTACATAAATATGAGAGTAATACTATTACTTCATTTGTTCAACATTACTCCCACAAGAACACTTGATTTCTATGACATTGCATATGAAGGACTGGAAAAACGCACAAAAGGAATGATACAGAAAGCAGCTCTTTCATTTACATGCTCCCATGTATCAAAAACCACCAGCCTGCCCCGTGTGAGGCTCGAACTCACGACCTTCAGATTATGAGACTGACGCGCTGCCTAACTGCGCCAACGAGGCATGTGCTATGCCTCGGGTGAGCGGAGAACCACTAGCTTCCAGATCATCTGCCATTCGGTGCAGCTCCAAAAGTACTGCTCACCCTTTGCCCTCACGTCAGGATGGCCGAGCGGTCTAAGGCGCTGCGTTCAGGTCGCAGTCTCCCCTGGAGTCGTGGGTTCGAATCCCACTTCTGACAAACCTAAGCTTTGGCTGCGGGCTCAAGCTAGAGTTTTGAACCCTCTGGCAAGTTCACCCCGAAGTGCATTAATGTTGACAAAGCACTGCATTTCAGTTCATGCTTGAGTTAACCAAACAATGCAGTTGCACTGACCTGCATAATATGGACTTTAAAGTAACACTTTTGGTGCAATGTATGGGATTCGGTGGCGTTTTCGTGCAGTTTTCTTGGAATTTCAAGTCAAGACATTTCACGAAATTGGACATGTTTATAGAATGGGATCCAACAGAACTTCGAGGAATGCCACGTTCTGATGTTTACCGGAAGAAGAACTTGTTTATGAAAGGCTATTCATGTCTTTTTTTTCTTTTTTTCTTTTCTTTTTAGGGGGAGTATGCAATGTGATTCTGGGAGTCTAACTGGGATGTGGTGGACTGAAGTTTTGGGGATGCAGTAGAACTTCATGGCAAGGATTCTTGGAAATTTCTTGCAATTGAAGGTCATGGGTTTTGGGGGCATGTGGTGGAGTGTCATGGCCTAAGATTCAAGGAATGCCATGCAAAACATTGCTTTAGCATTGACAAGATTTGTCATTGGAATGATAGAATTACATTAGCCTTGAAAAAACATACTGCAACAACACTGACGCATATTACATAAATATGAGAGTAATACTATTGCTGCATTTGTTCAACATTAGTCCCACAAGAACACTTGATTTCTATGACATTGCATATGAAGGACTGGAAAAACGCACAAAAGGAATGATACAGAAAGCAGCTCTTTCATTTACATGCTCCCATGTATCAAAAAGCACCAGCCTGCCCCGTGTGAGGCTCGAACTCACGACCTTCAGATTATGAGACTGACGCGCTGCCTAACTGCGCCAACGAGGCATGTACTATGGCTCGGGTGAGCGGAGAACCACTAGCTTCCAGATCATCTGCCATTCGGTGCAGCTCCAAAAGTACTGCTCACCCTTTGCCCTCACGTCAGGATGGCCGAGCGGTCTAAGGCGCTGCGTTCAGGTCGCAGTCTCCCCTGGAGGCGTGGGTTCGAATCCCACTTCTGACAAACCTAACCTTTGGCTGCGGGCTCAAGCTAGAGTCTTGAACCCTCTGGCAAGTTCACCCCGAAGTGCATTAATGTTGACAAAGCACTGCATTTCAGTTCATGCTAGAGTTAACCAAACAATGCAGTTGCACTGACCTGCATAATATGGACTTTAAAGTAACACTTTTGGTGCAATGTATGGGATTCGGTGGCGTTTTCGTGCAGTTTTCTTGGAATTTCAAGTCAAGACATTTCACGAAATTGGACATGTTTATAGAATGGGATCCAACAGAACTTCGAGGAATGCCACGTTCTGATGTTTTCCGGAAGAAGAACTTGTTTATGAAAGGCTATTCATGTCTTTTTTTCTTTTTTTCTTTTCTTTTTAGGGGGAGTATGCAATGTGATTTTGGGAGTCTAACTGGGATGTGGTGGACTGAAGTTTTGGGGATGCAGTAGAACTTCATGGCAAGGATTCTTGGAAATTTCTTGGAATTGAAGGTCATGGGTTTTGGGGGCATGTGGTGCAGAGTCATGGCCTAAGATTCAAGGAATACCATGCAAAACATTGCTTTAGCATTGACAAGACTTGTCATTGGAATGATAGAATTACATTAGCCTTAAAAAAACATACTGCAACAACACTGACGCATATTACATAAATATGAGAGTAATACTATTGCTGCATTTGTTCGACATTAGTCCCACGAGAACACTTGATTTCTATGACATTGCATATGAAGGACTGGAAAAACGCACAAAAGGAATGATACAGAAAGCAGCTCTTTCATTTACATGCTCCCATGTATCAAAAAGCACCAGCCTGCCCCGTGTGAGGCTCGAACTCACGACCTTCAGATTATGAGACTGACGCGCTGCCTAACTGCGCCAACGAGGCATGTGCTATGGCTCGGGTGAGCGGAGAACCACTAGCTTCCAGATCATCTGCCATTCGGTGCAGCTCCAAAAGTACTGCTCACCCTTTGCCCTCACGTCAGGATGGCCAAGCGGTCTAAGGCGCTGCGTTCAGGTCGCAGTCTCCCCTGGAGGCGGGGTTCGAATCCCACTTCTGACAAACCTAACCTTTGGCTGCGGGCTCAAGCTAGAGTCTTGAACCCTCTGGCAAGTTCACCCCGAAGTGCATTAATGTTGACAAAGCACTGCATTTCAGTTCATGCTAGAGTTAACCAAACAATGCAGTTGCACTGACCTGCATAATATGGACTTTAAAGTAACACTTTTGGTGCAATGTATGGGATTCGGTGGCGTTTTCGTGCAGTTTTCTTGGAATTTCAAGTCAAGACATTTCATGAAATTGGACATGTTTATAGAATGGGATCCAACAGAACTTCGAGGAATGCCACGTTCTGATGTTTACCGGAAGAAGAACTTGTTTATGAAAGGCTATTCATGTCTTTTTTTCTTTTTTTCTTTTCTTTTTAGGGGGAGTATGCAATGTGATTTTGGGAGTCTAACTGGGATGTGGTGGACTGAAGTTTTGGGGATGCAGTAGAACTTCATGGCAAGGATTCTTGGAAATTTCTTGCAATTGAAGGTCATGGGTTTTGGGGGCATGTGGTGGAGTGTCATGGCCTAAGATTCAAGGAATGCCATGCAAAACATTGCTTTAGCATTGACAAGACTTGTCATTGGAATGATAGAATTACATTAGCCTTAAAAAAAACATACTGCAACAACACTGACGCATATTACATAAATATGAGAGTAATACTATTGCTGCATTTGTTCAACATTAGTCCCACAAAAACACTTGATTTCAATGACATTGCATATGAAGGACTGGACAAACGCACAAAAGGAATGATACAGAAAGCAGCTCTTTCATTTACATGCTCCCGTGTATCAAAAAGCACCAGCCTGCCCCGTGTGAGGCTCGAACTCACGACCTTCAGATTATGAGACTGACGCGCTGCCTAACTGCGCCAACGAGGCATGTGCTATGGCTCGGGTGAGCGGAGAACCACTAGCTTCCAGATCATCTGCCATTCGGTGCAGCTCCAAAAGTACTGCTCACCCTTTGCCCTCACGTCAGGATGGCCGAGCGGTCTAAGGCGCTGCGTTCAGGTCGCAGTCTCCCCTGGAGGCGTGGGTTCGAATCCCACTTCTGACAAACCTAACCTTTGGCTGCGGGCTCAAGCTAGAGTCTTGAACCCTCTGGCAAGTTCACCCCGAAGTGCATTAATGTTGACAAAGCACTGCATTTCAGTTCATGCTAGAGTTAACCAAACAATGCAGTTGCACTGACCTGCATAATATGGACTTTAAAGTAACACTTTTGGTGCAATGTATGGGATTCGGTGGCGTTTTCGTGCAGTTTTCTTGGAATTTCAAGTCAAGACATTTCACGAAATTGGACATGTTTATAGAATGGGATCCAACAGAACTTCGAGGAATGCCACGTTCTGATGTTAACCGGAAGAAGAACTTGTTTATGAAAGGCTATTCATGTCTTTTTTTCTTTTTTTCTTTTCTTTTTAGGGGGAGTATGCAATGTGATTTTGGGAGTCTAACTGGGATGTGGTGGACTGAAGTTTTGGGGATGCAGTAGAACTTCATGGCAAGGATTCTTGGAAATTTCTTGGAATTGAAGGTCATGGGTTTTGGGGGCATGTGGTGCAGAGTCATGGCCTAAGATTCAAGGAATACCATGCAAAACATTGCTTTAGCATTGACAAGACTTGTCATTGGAATGATAGAATTACATTAGCCTTAAAAAACATACTGCAACAACACTGACGCATATTACATAAATATGAGAGTAATACTATTGCTGCATTTGTTCGACATTAGTCCCACGAGAACACTTGATTTCTATGACATTGCATATGAAGGACTGGAAAAACGCACAAAAGGAATGATACAGAAAGCAGCTCTTTCATTTACATGCTCCCATGTATCAAAAAGCACCAGCCTGCCCCGTGTGAGGCTCGAACTCACGACCTTCAGATTATGAGACTGACGCGCTGCCTAACTGCGCCAACGAGGCATGTGCTATGGCTCGGGTGAGCGGAGAACCACTAGCTTCCAGATCATCTGCCATTCGGTGCAGCTCCAAAAGTACTGCTCACCCTTTGCCCTCACGTCAGGATGGCCAAGCGGTCTAAGGCGCTGCGTTCAGGTCGCAGTCTCCCCTGGAGGCGGGGTTCGAATCCCACTTCTGACAAACCTAACCTTTGGCTGCGGGCTCAAGCTAGAGTCTTGAACCCTCTGGCAAGTTCACCCCGAAGTGCATTAATGTTGACAAAGCACTGCATTTCAGTTCATGCTAGAGTTAACCAAACAATGCAGTTGCACTGACCTGCATAATATGGACTTTAAAGTAACACTTTTGGTGCAATGTATGGGATTCGGTGGCGTTTTCGTGCAGTTTTCTTGGAATTTCAAGTCAAGACATTTCACGAAATTGGACATGTTTATAGAACGGGATCCAACAGAAGTTCGAGGAATGCCACGTTCTGATGTTTACCGGAAGAAGAACTTGTTTATGAAAGGCTATTCATGTCTTTTTTTCTTTTTTTCTTTTCTTTTTAGGGGGAGTATGCAATGTGATTTTGGGAGTCTAACTGGGATGTGGTGGACTGAAGTTTTGGGGATGCAGTAGAACTTCATGGCAAGGATTCTTGGAAATTTCTTGCAATTGAAGGTCATGGGTTTTGGGGGCATGTGGTGGAGTGTCATGGCCTAAGATTCAAGGAATGCCATGCAAAACATTGCTTTAGCATTGACAAGACTTGTCATTGGAATGATAGAATTACATTAGCCTTAAAAAAAACATACTGCAACAACACTGACGCATATTACATAAATATGAGAGTAATACTATTGCTGCATTTGTTCAACATTAGTCCCACAAAAACACTTGATTTCAATGACATTGCATATGAAGGACTGGACAAACGCACAAAAGGAATGATACAGAAAGCAGCTCTTTCATTTACATGCTCCCGTGTATCAAAAAGCACCAGCCTGCCCCGTGTGAGGCTCGAACTCACGACCTTCAGATTATGAGACTGACGCGCTGCCTAACTGCGCCAACGAGGCATGTGCTATGGCTCGGGTGAGCGGAGAACCACTAGCTTCCAGATCATCTGCCATTCGGTGCAGCTCCAAAAGTACTGCTCACCCTTTGCCCTCACGTCAGGATGGCCGAGCGGTCTAAGGCGCTGCGTTCAGGTCGCAGTCTCCCCTGGAGGCGTGGGTTCGAATCCCACTTCTGACAAACCTAACCTTTGGCTGCGGGCTCAAGCTAGAGTCTTGAACCCTCTGGCAAGTTCACCCCGAAGTGCATTAATGTTGACAAAGCACTGCATTTCAGTTCATGCTAGAGTTAACCAAACAATGCAGTTGCACTGACCTGCATAATATGGACTTTAAAGTAACACTTTTGGTGCAATGTATGGGATTCGGTGGCGTTTTCGTGCAGTTTTCTTGGAATTTCAAGTCAAGACATTTCACGAAATTGGACATGTTTATAGAATGGGATCCAACAGAACTTCGAGGAATGCCACGTTCTGATGTTAACCGGAAGAAGAACTTGTTTATGAAAGGCTATTCATGTCTTTTTTTCTTTTCTTTTTAGGGGGAGTATGCAATGTGATTTTGGGAGTCTAACTGGGATGTGGTGGACTGAAGTTTTGGGGATGCAGTAGAACTTCATGGCAAGGATTCTTGGAAATTTCTTGGAATTGAAGGTCATGGGTTTTGGGGGCATGTGGTGCAGTGTCATGGCCTAAGATTCAAGGAATGCCATGCAAAACATTGCTTTAGCATTGACAAGACTTGTCATTGGAACGATATAATTACATTAGCCTTAAAAAAAACATACTGCAACAACACTGACGCATATTACATAAATATGAGAGTAATACTATTGCTTCATTTGTTCAACATTACTCCCACAAGAACACTTGATTTCTATGACATTGCATATGAAGGACTGGAAAAACGCACAAAAGGAATGATACAGAAAGCAGCTCTTTCATTTACATGCTCCCATGTATCAAAAACCACCAGCCTGCCCCGTGTGAGGCTCGAACTCACGACCTTCAGATTATGAGACTGACGCGCTGCCTAACTGCGCCAACGAGGCATGTGCTATTCCTCGGGTGAGCGGAGAACCACTAGCTTCCAGATCATCTGCCATTCGGTGCAGCTCCAAAAGTACTGCTCACCCTTTGCCCTCACGTCAGGATGGCCGAGCGGTCTAAGGCGCTGCGTTCAGGTCGCAGTCTCCCCTGGAGGCGTGGGTTCGAATCCCACTTCTGACAAACCTAAGCTTTGGCTGCGGGCTCAAGCTAGAGTTTTGAACCCTCTGGCAAGTTCACCCCGAAGTGCATTAATGTTGACAAAGCACTGCATTTCAGTTCATGCTTGAGTTAACCAAACAATGCAGTTGCACTGACCTGCATAATATGGACTTTAAAGTAACACTTTTGGTGCAATGTATGGGATTCGGTGGCGTTTTCGTGCAGTTTTCTTGGAATTTCAAGTCAAGACATTTCACGAAATTGGACATGTTTATAGAATGGGATCCAACAGAACTTCGAGGAATGCCACGTTCTGATGTTTACCGGAAGAAGAACTTGTTTATGAAAGGCTATTCATGTCTTTTTTTTCTTTTTTTCTTTTCTTTTTAGGGGGAGTATGCAATGTGATTCTGGGAGTCTAACTGGGATGTGGTGGACTGAAGTTTTGGGGATGCAGTAGAACTTCATGGCAAGGATTCTTGGAAATTTCTTGCAATTGAAGGTCATGGGTTTTGGGGGCATGTGGTGGAGTGTCATGGCCTAAGATTCAAGGAATGCCATGCAAAACATTGCTTTAGCATTGACAAGATTTGTCATTGGAATGATAGAATTACATTAGCCTTAAAAAAACATACTGCAACAACACTGACGCATATTACATAAATATGAGAGTAATACTATTGCTGCATTTGTTCAACATTACTCCCACAAGAACACTTGATTTCTATGACATTGCATATGAAGGACTGGAAAAACGCACAAAAGGAATGATACAGAAAGCAGCTCTTTCATTTACATGCTCCCATGTATCAAAAAGCACCAGCCTGCCCCGTGTGAGGCTCGAACTCACGACCTTCAGATTATGAGACTGATGCGCTGCCTAACTGCGCCAACGAGGCATGTACTATGGCTCGGGTGAGCGGAGAACCACTAGCTTCCAGATCATCTGCCATTCGGTGCAGCTCCAAAAGTACTGCTCACCCTTTGCCCTCACGTCAGGATGGCCGAGCGGTCTAAGGCGCTGCGTTCAGGTCGCAGTCTCCCCTGGAGGCGTGGGTTCGAATCCCACTTCTGACAAACCTAACCTTTGGCTGCGGGCTCAAGCTAGAGTCTTGAACCCTCTGGCAAGTTCACCCCGAAGTGCATTAATGTTGACAAAGCACTGCATTTCAGTTCATGCTAGAGTTAACCAAACAATGCAGTTGCACTGACCTGCATAATATGGACTTTAAAGTAACACTTTTGGTGCAATGTATGGGATTCGGTGGCGTTTTCGTGCAGTTTTCTTGGAATTTCAAGTCAAGACATTTCACGAAATTGGACATGTTTATAGAACGGGATCCAACAGAACTTCGAGGAATGCCACGTTCTGATGTTTACCGGAAGAAGAACTTGTTTATGAAAAGCTATTCATGTCTTTTTTTCTTTTTTTCTTTTCTTTTTAGGGGGAGTATGCAATGTGATTTTGGGAGTCTAAAGGCCAATTTATACTTCTGCGTAGGGTGCGCGCAGTAGGTACGGCGTAGCATACGCACAGACGCGTCCCATTGCGCGTACCCTTCGCCGTCGCCTGACGCGCACCTCCTCAAAAATGTAACTACACGTCGCGACGACGCGGACCGCAAGATCGGTGATTGGTCGGCTTGGTAGCATCGCATTTCCTCCTACGCATTTCCGCACGTACCTTCTCACGCATTTCCATCACTGTCTATGATTTCCACACGTACCATCTCCTCCAACGTCTTCTCTCATTTCTGCCTTTCAGTTTTAGTAATTTCACTAAAGTGAACTGTTTTTCCACCTCAATAAGCTCCAACTCCAACATGATCCACTCTCTTTCAATCGCTATTGCTTGTAGTAACCTAGCCGCGAGGAATCTAAACACAGTGGAACATTAAAACTCTCCGCCGCCAACTAGCGTTTCGGAGCAGTACTGCAGAGCAACCAAGACCTGAACGCAGAAGTATAAATGCTCATAACGGCGTCGCCTACGTGCGTAGCCAACGCCGCACATTACGGCGTACCCTCGACGCAGAAGTATAAATTGGCCTTAACTGGGATGTGGTGGACTGAAGTTTTGGGGATGCAGTAGAACTTCATGGCAAGGATTCTTGGAAATTTCTTGGAATTGAAGGTCATGGGTTTTGGGGGCATGTGGTGCAGAGTCATGGCCTAAGATTCAAGGAATGCCATGCAAAACATTGCTTTAGCATTGACAAGACTTGTCATTGGAATGATAGAATTACATTAGCCTTAAAAAAACATACTGCAACAACACTGACGCATATTACATAAATATGAGAGTAATACTATTGCTGCATTTGTTCAACATTAGTCCCACAAGAACACTTGATTTCTATGACATTGCATATGAAGGACTGGAAAAATGCACAAAAGGAATGATACAGAAAGCAGCTCTTTCATTTACATGCTCCCATGTATCAAAAAGCACCAGCCTGACCCGTGTGAGGCTCGAACTCACGACCTTCAGATTATGAGACTGACGCGCTGCCTAACTGCGCCAACGAGGCATGTGCTATGGCTCGGGTGAGCGGAGAACCACTAGCTTCCAGATCATCTGCCATTCGGTGCAGCTCCAAAAGTACTGCTCACCCTTTGCCCTCACGTCAGGATGGCCGAGCGGTCTAAGGCGCTGCGTTCAGGTCGCAGTCTCCCCTGGAGGCGTGGGTTCGAATCCCACTTCTGACAAACCTAACCTTTGGCTGCGGGCTCAAGCTAGAGTCTTGAACCCTCTGGCAAGTTCACCCCGAAGTGCATTAATGTTGACAAAGCACTGCATTTCAGTTCATGCTAGAGTTAACCAAACAATGCAGTTGCACTGACCTGCATAATATGGACTTTAAAGTAACACTTTTGGTGCAATGTATGGGATTCGGTGGCGTTTTCGTGCAGTTTTCTTGGAATTTCAAGTCAAGACATTTCACGAAATTGGACATGTTTATAGAATGGGATCCAACAGAACTTCGAGGAATGCCACGTTCTGATGTTTACCGGAAGAAGAACTTGTTTATGAAAGGCTATTCATGTCTTTTTTTCTTTTCTTTTTAGGGGGAGTATGCAATGTGATTTTGGGAGTCTAACTGGGATGTAGTGGACTGAAGTTTTGGGGATGCAGTAGAACTTCATGGCAAGGATTCTTGGAAATTTCTTGGAATTGAAGGTCATGGGTTTTGGGGGCATGTGGTGCAGTGTCATGGCCTAAGATTCAAGGAATGCCATGCAAAACATTGCTTTAGCATTGACAAGACTTGTCATTGGAACGATATAATTACATTAGCCTTAAAAAAAACATACTGCAACAACACTGACGCATATTACATAAATATGAGAGTAATACTATTGCTTCATTTGTTCAACATTACTCCCACAAGAACACTTGATTTCTATGACATTGCATATGAAGGACTGGAAAAACGCACAAAAGGAATGATACAGAAAGCAGCTCTTTCATTTACATGCTCCCATGTATCAAAAACCACCAGCCTGCCCCGTGTGAGGCTCGAACTCACGACCTTCAGATTATGAGACTGACGCGCTGCCTAACTGCGCCAACGAGGCATGTGCTATGCCTCGGGTGAGCGGAGAACCACTAGCTTCCAGATCATCTGCCATTCGGTGCAGCTCCAAAAGTACTGCTCACCCTTTGCCCTCACGTCAGGATGGCTGAGCGGTCTAAGGCGCTGCGTTCAGGTCGCAGTCTCCCCTGGAGTCGTGGGTTCGAATCCCACTTCTGACAAACCTAAGCTTTGGCTGCGGGCTCAAGCTAGAGTTTTGAACCCTCTGGCAAGTTCACCCCGAAGTGCATTAATGTTGACAAAGCACTGCATTTCAGTTCATGCTTGAGTTAACCAAACAATGCAGTTGCACTGACTTGCATAATATGGACTTTAAAGTAACACTTTTGGTGCAATGTATGGGATTCGGTGGCGTTTTCGTGCAGTTTTCTTGGAATTTCAAGTCAAGACATTTCACGAAATTGGACATGTTTATAGAATGGGATCCAACAGAACTTCGAGGAATGCCACGTTCTGATGTTTACCGGAAGAAGAACTTGTTTATGAAAGGCTATTCATGTCTTTTTTTTCTTTTTTTCTTTTCTTTTTAGGGGGAGTATGCAATGTGATTCTGGGAGTCTAACTGGGATGTGGTGGACTGAAGTTTTGGGGATGCAGTAGAACTTCATGGCAAGGATTCTTGGAAATTTCTTGCAATTGAAGGTCATGGGTTTTGGGGGCATGTGGTGGAGTGTCATGACCTAAGATTCAAGGAATGCCATGCAAAACATTGCTTTAGCATTGACAAGATTTGTCATTGGAATGATAGAATTACATTAGCCTTAAAAAAACATACTGCAACAACACTGACGCATATTACATAAATATGAGAGTAATACTATTGCTGCATTTGTTCAACATTACTCCCACAAGAACACTTGATTTCTATGACATTGCATATGAAGGACTGGAAAAACGCACAAAAGGAATGATACAGAAAGCAGCTCTTTCATTTACATGCTCCCATGTATCAAAAAGCACCAGCCTGCCCCGTGTGAGGCTCGAACTCACGACCTTCAGATTATGAGACTGATGCGCTGCCTAACTGCGCCAACGAGGCATGTACTATGGCTCGGGTGAGCGGAGAACCACTAGCTTCCAGATCATCTGCCATTCGGTGCAGCTCCAAAAGTACTGCTCACCCTTTGCCCTCACGTCAGGATGGCCGAGCGGTCTAAGGCGCTGCGTTCAGGTCGCAGTCTCCCCTGGAGGCGTGGGTTCGAATCCCACTTCTGACAAACCTAACCTTTGGCTGCGGGCTCAAGCTAGAGTCTTGAACCCTCTGGCAAGTTCACCCCGAAGTGCATTAATGTTGACAAAGCACTGCATTTCAGTTCATGCTAGAGTTAACCAAACAATGCAGTTGCACTGACCTGCATAATATGGACTTTAAAGTAACACTTTTGGTGCAATGTATGGGATTCGGTGGCGTTTTCGTGCAGTTTTCTTGGAATTTCAAGTCAAGACATTTCACGAAATTGGACATGTTTATAGAACGGGATCCAACAGAACTTCGAGGAATGCCACGTTCTGATGTTTACCGGAAGAAGAACTTGTTTATGAAAAGCTATTCATGTCTTTTTTTCTTTTCTTTTTAGGGGGAGTATGCAATGTGATTTTGGGAGTCTAACTGGGATGTGGTGGACTGAAGTTTTGGGGATGCAGTAGAACTTCATGGCAAGGATTCTTGGAAATTTCTTGGAATTGAAGGTCATGGGTTTTGGGGGCATGTGGTGCAGAGTCATGGCCTAAGATTCAAGGAATGCCATGCAAAACATTGCTTTAGCATTGACAAGACTTGTCATTAGAATGATAGAATTACATTAGCCTTAAAAAACATACTGCAACAACACTGACGCATATTACATAAATATGAGAGTAATACTATTGCTGCATTTGTTCAACATTAGTCCCACAAGAACACTTGATTTCTATGACATTGCATATGAAGGACTGGAAAAACGCACAAAAGGAATGATACAGAAAGCAGCTCTTTCATTTACATGCTCCCATGTATCAAAAAGCACCAGCCTGCCCCGTGTGAGGCTCGAACTCACGACCTTCAGATTATGAGACTGACGCGCTGCCTAACTGCGCCAACGAGGCATGTACTATGGCTCGGGTGAGCGGAGAACCACTAGCTTCCAGATCATCTGCCATTCGGTGCAGCTCCAAAAGTACTGCTCACCCTTTGCCCTCACGTCAGGATGGCCGAGCGGTCTAAGGCGCTACGTTCAGGTCGCAGTCTCCCCTGGAGGCGTGGGTTCGAATCCCACTTCTGACAAACCTAACCTTTGGCTGCGGGCTCAAGCTAGAGTCTTGAACCCTCTGGCAAGTTCACCCCGAAGTGCATTAATGTTGACAAAGCACTGCATTTCAGTTCATGCTAGAGTTAACCAAACAATGCAGTTGCACTGACCTGCATAATATGGACTTTAAAGTAACACTTTTGGTGCAATGTATGGGATTCGGTGGCGTTTTCGTGCAGTTTTCTTGGAATTTCAAGTCAAGACATTTCACGAAATTGGACATGTTTATAGAATGGGATCCAACAGAACTTCGAGGAATGCCACGTTCTGATGTTTTCCGGAAGAAGAACTTGTTTATGAAAGGCTATTCATGTCTTTTTTTCTTTTCTTTTTAGGGGGAGTATGCAATGTGATTTTGGGAGTCTAACTGGGATGTAGTGGACTGAAGTTTTGGGGATGCAGTAGAACTTCATGGCAAGGATTCTTGGAAATTTCTTGGAATTGAAGGTCATGGGTTTTGGGGGCATGTGGTGCAGTGTCATGGCCTAAGATTCAAGGAATGCCATGCAAAACATTGCTTTAGCATTGACAAGACTTGTCATTGGAACGATATAATTACATTAGCCTTAAAAAAAACATACTGCAACAACACTGACGCATATTACATAAATATGAGAGTAATACTATTACTTCATTTGTTCAACATTACTCCCACAAGAACACTTGATTTCTATGACATTGCATATGAAGGACTGGAAAAACGCACAAAAGGAATGATACAGAAAGCAGCTCTTTCATTTACATGCTCCCATGTATCAAAAACCACCAGCCTGCCCCGTGTGAGGCTCGAAC
Source organism: Pimephales promelas (assembly GCF_988280905.1). NCBI lineage: Eukaryota > Metazoa > Chordata > Actinopteri > Cypriniformes > Leuciscidae > Pimephales > Pimephales promelas. Next base: position 22,191,348 of record NC_142792.1, on the reverse strand, counting down.
TCACGACCTTCAGATTATGAGACTGACGCGCTGCCTAACTGCGCCAACGAGGCATGTGCTATGCCTCGGGTGAGCGGAGAACCACTAGCTTCCAGATCATCTGCCATTCGGTGCAGCTCCAAAAGTACTGCTCACCCTTTGCCCTCACGTCAGGATGGCCGAGCGGTCTAAGGCGCTGCATTCAGGTCGCAGTCTCCCCTGGAGTCGTGGGTTCGAATCCCACTTCTGACAAACCTAAGCTTTGGCTGCGGGCTCAAGCTAGAGTTTTGAACCCTCTGGCAAGTTCACCCCGAAGTGCATTAATGTTGACAAAGCACTGCATTTCAGTTCATGCTTGAGTTAACCAAACAATGCAGTTGCACTGACCTGCATAATATGGACTTTAAAGTAACACTTTTGGTGCAATGTATGGGATTCGGTGGCGTTTTCGTGCAGTTTTCTTGGAATTTCAAGTCAAGACATTTCACGAAATTGGACATGTTTATAGAATGGGATCCAACAGAACTTCGAGGAATGCCACGTTCTGATGTTTACCGGAAGAAGAACTTGTTTATGAAAGGCTATTCATGTCTTTTTTTTCTTTTTTTCTTTTCTTTTTAGGGGGAGTATGCAATGTGATTCTGGGAGTCTAACTGGGATGTGGTGGACTGAAGTTTTGGGGATGCAGTAGAACTTCATGGCAAGGATTCTTGGAAATTTCTTGCAATTGAAGGTCATGGGTTTTGGGGGCATGTGGTGGAGTGTCATGGCCTAAGATTCAAGGAATGCCATGCAAAACATTGCTTTAGCATTGACAAGATTTGTCATTGGAATGATAGAATTACATTAGCCTTGAAAAAACATACTGCAACAACACTGACGCATATTACATAAATATGAGAGTAATACTATTGCTGCATTTGTTCAACATTACTCCCACAAGAACACTTGATTTCTATGACATTGCATATGAAGGACTGGAAAAACGCACAAAAGGAATGATACAGAAAGCAGCTCTTTCATTTACATGCTCCCATGTATCAAAAAGCACCAGCCTGCCCCGTGTGAGGCTCGAACTCACGACCTTCAGATTATGAGACTGATGCGCTGCCTAACTGCGCCAATGAGGCATGTACTATGGCTCGGGTGAGCGGAGAACCACTAGCTTCCAGATCATCTGCCATTCGGTGCAGCTCCAAAAGTACTGCTCACCCTTTGCCCTCACGTCAGGATGGCCGAGCGGTCTAAGGCGCTGCGTTCAGGTCGCAGTCTCCCCTGGAGGCGTGGGTTCGAATCCCACTTCTGACAAACCTAATCTTTGGCTGCGGGCTCAAGCTAGAGTCTTGAACCCTCTGGCAAGTTCACCCCGAAGTGCATTAATGTTGACAAAGCACTGCATTTCAGTTCATGCTAGAGTTAACCAAACAATGCAGTTGCACTGACCTGCATAATATGGACTTTAAAGTAACACTTTTGGTGCAATGTATGGGATTCGGTGGCGTTTTCGTGCAGTTTTCTTGGAATTTCAAGTCAAGACATTTCACGAAATTGGACATGTTTATAGAACGGGATCCAACAGAACTTCGAGGAATGCCACGTTCTGATGTTTACCGGAAGAAGAACTTGTTTATGAAAAGCTATTCATGTCTTTTTTTCTTTTTTTCTTTTCTTTTTAGGGGGAGTATGCAATGTGATTTTGGGAGTCTAACTGGGATGTGGTGGACTGAAGTTTTGGGGATGCAGTAGAACTTCATGGCAAGGATTCTTGGAAATTTCTTGGAATTGAAGGTCATGGGTTTTGGGGGCATGTGGTGCAGAGTCATGGCCTAAGATTCAAGGAATACCATGCAAAACATTGCTTTAGCATTGACAAGACTTGTCATTGGAATGATAGAATTACATTAGCCTTAAAAAAACATACTGCAACAACACTGACGCATATTACATAAATATGAGAGTAATACTATTGCTGCATTTGTTCGACATTAGTCCCACGAGAACACTTGATTTCTATGACATTGCATATGAAGGACTGGAAAAACGCACAAAAGGAATGATACAGAAAGCAGCTCTTTCATTTACATGCTCCCATGTATCAAAAAGCACCAGCCTGCCCCGTGTGAGGCTCGAACTCACGACCTTCAGATTATGAGACTGACGCGCTGCCTAACTGCGCCAACGAGGCATGTGCTATGGCTCGTGTGAGCGGAGAACCACTAGCTTCCAGATCATCTGCCATTCGGTGCAGCTCCAAAAGTACTGCTCACCCTTTGCCCTCACGTCAGGATGGCCAAGCGGTCTAAGGCGCTGCGTTCAGGTCGCAGTCTCCCCTGGAGGCGTGGGTTCGAATCCCACTTCTGACAAACCTAACCTTTGGCTGCGGGCTCAAGCTAGAGTCTTGAACCCTCTGGCAAGTTCACCCCGAAGTGCATTAATGTTGACAAAGCACTGCATTTCAGTTCATGCTAGAGTTAACCAAACAATGCAGTTGCACTGACCTGCATAATATGGACTTTAAAGTAACACTTTTGGTGCAATGTATGGGATTCGGTGGCGTTTTCGTGCAGTTTTCTTGGAATTTCAAGTCAAGACATTTCACGAAATTGGACATGTTTATAGAACGGGATCCAACAGAAGTTCGAGGAATGCCACGTTCTGATGTTTACCGGAAGAAGAACTTGTTTATGAAAGGCTATTCATGTCTTTTTTTCTTTTTTTCTTTTCTTTTTAGGGGGAGTATGCAATGTGATTTTGGGAGTCTAACTGGGATGTGGTGGACTGAAGTTTTGGGGATGCAGTAGAACTTCATGGCAAGGATTCTTGGAAATTTCTTGGAATTGAAGGTCATGGGTTTTGGGGGCATGTGGTGCAGAGTCATGGCCTAAGATTCAAGGAATGCCATGCAAAACATTGCTTTAGTATTGACAAGACTTGTCATTGGAATGATAGAATTACATTAGCCTTAAAAAAACATACTGCAACAACACTGACGCATATTACATAAATATGAGAGTAATACTATTGCTGCATTTGTTCAACATTAGTCCCACAAGAACACTTGATTTCTATGACATTGCATATGAAGGACTGGAAAAATGCACAAAAGGAATGATACAGAAAGCAGCTCTTTCATTTACATGCTCCCATGTATCAAAAAGCACCAGCCTGCCCCGTGTGAGGCTCGAACTCAGGACCTTCAGATTATGAGACTGACGCGCTGCCTAACTGCGCCAACGAGGCATGTGCTATGGCTCGGGTGAGCGGAGAACTACTAGCTTCCAGATCATCTGCCATTCGGTGCAGCTCCAAAAGTACTGCTCACCCTTTGCCCTCACTTCAGGATGGCCGAGCGGTCTAAGGTGCTGCGTTCAGGTCGCAGTCTCCCCTGGAGGCGTGGGTTTGAATCCCACTTCTGACAAACCTAACCTTTGGCTGCGGGCTCAAGCTAGAGTCTTGAACCCTCTGGCAAGTTCACCCCGAAGTGCATTAATGTTGACAAAGCACTGCATTTCAGTTCATGCTAGAGTTAACCAAACAATGCAGTTGCACTGACCTGCATAATATGGACTTTAAAGTAACACTTTTGGTGCAATGTATGGGATTCGGTGGCGTTTTCGTGCAGTTTTCTTGGAATTTCAAGTCAAGACATTTCACGAAATTGGACATGTTTATAGAATGGGATCCAACAGAACTTCGAGGAATGCCACGTTCTGATGTTTACCGGAAGAAGAACTTGTTCATGAAAGGCTATTCATGTCTTTTTTTCTTTTTTTATTTTCTTTTTAGGGGGAGTATGCAATGTGATTCTGGGAGTCTAACTGGTATGTGGTGGACTGAAGTTTTGGGGATGCAGTAGAACTTCATGGCAAGGATTCTTGGAAATTTCTTGCAATTGAAGGTCATGGGTTTTGGGGGCATGTGGTGGAGTGTCATGGCCTAAGATTCAAGGAATGCCATGCAAAACATTGCTTTAGCATTGACAAGATTTGTCATTGGAATGATAGAATTACATTAGCCTTGAAAAAACATACTGCAACAACACTGACGCATATTACATAAATATGAGAGTAATACTATTGCTGCATTTGTTCAACATTACTCCCACAAGAACACTTGATTTCTATGACATTGCATATGAAGGACTGGAAAAACGCACAAAAGGAATGATACAGAAAGCAGCTCTTTCATTTACATGCTCCCATGTATCAAAAAGCACCAGCCTGCCCCGTGTGAGGCTCGAACTCACGACCTTCAGATTATGAGACTGATGCGCTGCCTAACTGCGCCAACGAGGCATGTACTATGGCTCGGGTGAGCGGAGAACCACTAGCTTCCAGATCATCTGCCATTCGGTGCAGCTCCAAAAGTACTGCTCACCCTTTGCCCTCACGTCAGGATGGCCGAGCGGTCTAAGGCGCTGCGTTCAGGTCGCAGTCTCCCCTGGAGGCGTGGGTTCGAATCCCACTTCTGACAAACCTAATCTTTGGCTGCGGGCTCAAGCTAGAGTCTTGAACCCTCTGGCAAGTTCACCCCGAAGTGCATTAATGTTGACAAAGCACTGCATTTCAGTTCATGCTAGAGTTAACCAAACAATGCAGTTGCACTGACCTGCATAATATGGACTTTAAAGTAACACTTTTGGTGCAATGTATGGGATTCGGTGGCGTTTTCGTGCAGTTTTCTTGGAATTTCAAGTCAAGACATTTCACGAAATTGGACATGTTTATAGAACGGGATCCAACAGAACTTCGAGGAATGCCACGTTCTGATGTTTACCGGAAGAAGAACTTGTTTATGAAAAGCTATTCATGTCTTTTTTTCTTTTTTTCTTTTCTTTTTAGGGGGAGTATGCAATGTGATTTTGGGAGTCTAACTGGGATGTGGTGGACTGAAGTTTTGGGGATGCAGTAGAACTTCATGGCAAGGATTCTTGGAAATTTCTTGGAATTGAAGGTCATGGGTTTTGGGGGCATGTGGTGCAGAGTCATGGCCTAAGATTCAAGGAATACCATGCAAAACATTGCTTTAGCATTGACAAGACTTGTCATTGGAATGATAGAATTACATTAGCCTTAAAAAAACATACTGCAACAACACTGACGCATATTACATAAATATGAGAGTAATACTATTGCTGCATTTGTTCGACATTAGTCCCACGAGAACACTTGATTTCTATGACATTGCATATGAAGGACTGGAAAAACGCACAAAAGGAATGATACAGAAAGCAGCTCTTTCATTTACATGCTCCCATGTATCAAAAAGCACCAGCCTGCCCCGTGTGAGGCTCGAACTCACGACCTTCAGATTATGAGACTGACGCGCTGCCTAACTGCGCCAACGAGGCATGTGCTATGGCTCGGGTGAGCGGAGAACCACTAGCTTCCAGATCATCTGCCATTCGGTGCAGCTCCAAAAGTACTGCTCACCCTTTGCCCTCACGTCAGGATGGCCAAGCGGTCTAAGGCGCTGCGTTCAGGTCGCAGTCTCCCCTGGAGGCGTGGGTTCGAATCCCACTTCTGACAAACCTAACCTTTGGCTGCGGGCTCAAGCTAGAGTCTTGAACCCTCTGGCAAGTTCACCCCGAAGTGCATTAATGTTGACAAAGCACTGCATTTCAGTTCATGCTAGAGTTAACCAAACAATGCAGTTGCACTGACCTGCATAATATGGACTTTAAAGTAACACTTTTGGTGCAATGTATGGGATTCGGTGGCGTTTTCGTGCAGTTTTCTTGGAATTTCAAGTCAAGACATTTCACGAAATTGGACATGTTTATAGAACGGGATCCAACAGAAGTTCGAGGAATGCCACGTTCTGATGTTTACCGGAAGAAGAACTTGTTTATGAAAGGCTATTCATGTCTTTTTTTCTTTTTTTCTTTTCTTTTTAGGGGGAGTATGCAATGTGATTTTGGGAGTCTAACTGGGATGTGGTGGACTGAAGTTTTGGGGATGCAGTAGAACTTCATGGCAAGGATTCTTGGAAATTTCTTGGAATTGAAGGTCATGGGTTTTGGGGGCATGTGGTGCAGAGTCATGGCCTAAGATTCAAGGAATGCCATGCAAAACATTGCTTTAGTATTGACAAGACTTGTCATTGGAATGATAGAATTACATTAGCCTTAAAAAAACATACTGCAACAACACTGACGCATATTACATAAATATGAGAGTAATACTATTGCTGCATTTGTTCAACATTAGTCCCACAAGAACACTTGATTTCTATGACATTGCATATGAAGGACTGGAAAAATGCACAAAAGGAATGATACAGAAAGCAGCTCTTTCATTTACATGCTCCCATGTATCAAAAAGCACCAGCCTGCCCCGTGTGAGGCTCGAACTCAGGACCTTCAGATTATGAGACTGACGCGCTGCCTAACTGCGCCAACGAGGCATGTGCTATGGCTCGGGTGAGCGGAGAACTACTAGCTTCCAGATCATCTGCCATTCGGTGCAGCTCCAAAAGTACTGCTCACCCTTTGCCCTCACTTCAGGATGGCCGAGCGGTCTAAGGTGCTGCGTTCAGGTCGCAGTCTCCCCTGGAGGCGTGGGTTTGAATCCCACTTCTGACAAACCTAACCTTTGGCTGCGGGCTCAAGCTAGAGTCTTGAACCCTCTGGCAAGTTCACCCCGAAGTGCATTAATGTTGACAAAGCACTGCATTTCAGTTCATGCTAGAGTTAACCAAACAATGCAGTTGCACTGACCTGCATAATATGGACTTTAAAGTAACACTTTTGGTGCAATGTATGGGATTCGGTGGCGTTTTCGTGCAGTTTTCTTGGAATTTCAAGTCAAGACATTTCACGAAATTGGACATGTTTATAGAATGGGATCCAACAGAACTTCGAGGAATGCCACGTTCTGATGTTTACCGGAAGAAGAACTTGTTCATGAAAGGCTATTCATGTCTTTTTTTCTTTTTTTATTTTCTTTTTAGGGGGAGTATGCAATGTGATTCTGGGAGTCTAACTGGTATGTGGTGGACTGAAGTTTTGGGGATGCAGTAGAACTTCATGGCAAGGATTCTTGGAAATTTCTTGCAATTGAAGGTCATGGGTTTTGGGGGCATGTGGTGGAGTGTCAAGGCCTAAGATTCAAGGAATGCCATGCAAAACATTGCTTTAGCATTGACAAGACTTGTCATTGGAATGATAGAATTACATTAGCCTTAAAAAAAACATACTGCAACAACACTGACGCATATTACATAAATATGAGAGTAATACTATTGCTGCATTTGTTCAACATTAGTCCCACAAAAACACTTGATTTCAATGACATTGCATATGAAGGACTGGACAAACGCACAAAAGGAATGATACAGAAAGCAGCTCTTTCATTTACATGCTCCCGTGTATCAAAAAGCACCAGCCTGCCCCGTGTGAGGCTCGAACTCACGACCTTCAGATTATGAGACTGACGCGCTGCCTAACTGCGCCAACGAGGCATGTGCTATGGCTCGGGTGAGCGGAGAACCACTAGCTTCCAGATCATCTGCCATTCGGTGCAGCTCCAAAAGTACTGCTCACCCTTTGCCCTCACGTCAGGATGGCCGAGCGGTCTAAGGCGCTGCGTTCAGGTCGCAGTCTCCCCTGGAGGCGTGGGTTCGAATCCCACTTCTGACAAACCTAACCTTTGGCTGCGGGCTCAAGCTAGAGTCTTGAACCCTCTGGCAAGTTCACCCCGAAGTGCATTAATGTTGACAAAGCACTGCATTTCAGTTCATGCTAGAGTTAACCAAACAATGCAGTTGCACTGACCTGCATAATATGGACTTTAAAGTAACACTTTTGGTGCAATGTATGGGATTCGGTGGCGTTTTCGTGCAGTTTTCTTGGAATTTCAAGTCAAGACATTTCACGAAATTGGACATGTTTATAGAATGGGATCCAACAGAACTTCGAGGAATGCCACGTTCTGATGTTAACCGGAAGAAGAACTTGTTTATGAAAGGCTATTCATGTCTTTTTTTCTTTTCTTTTTAGGGGGAGTATGCAATGTGATTTTGGGAGTCTAACTGGGATGTAGTGGACTGAAGTTTTGGGGATGCAGTAGAACTTCATGGCAAGGATTCTTGGAAATTTCTTGGAATTGAAGGTCATGGGTTTTGGGGGCATGTGGTGCAGTGTCATGGCCTAAGATTCAAGGAATGCCATGCAAAACATTGCTTTAGCATTGACAAGACTTGTCATTGGAACGATATAATTACATTAGCCTTAAAAAAAACATACTGCAACAACACTGACGCATATTACATAAATATGAGAGTAATACTATTGCTTCATTTGTTCAACATTACTCCCACAAGAACACTTGATTTCTATGACATTGCATATGAAGGACTGGAAAAACGCACAAAAGGAATGATACAGAAAGCAGCTCTTTCATTTACATGCTCCCATGTATCAAAAACCACCAGCCTGCCCCGTGTGAGGCTCGAACTCACGACCTTCAGATTATGAGACTGACGCGCTGCCTAACTGCGCCAACGAGGCATGTGCTATTCCTCGGGTGAGCGGAGAACCACTAGCTTCCAGATCATCTGCCATTCGGTGCAGCTCCAAAAGTACTGCTCACCCTTTGCCCTCACGTCAGGATGGCCGAGCGGTCTAAGGCGCTGCGTTCAGGTCGCAGTCTCCCCTGGAGGCGTGGGTTCGAATCCCACTTCTGACAAACCTAAGCTTTGGCTGCGGGCTCAAGCTAGAGTTTTGAACCCTCTGGCAAGTTCACCCCGAAGTGCATTAATGTTGACAAAGCACTGCATTTCAGTTCATGCTTGAGTTAACCAAACAATGCAGTTGCACTGACCTGCATAATATGGACTTTAAAGTAACACTTTTGGTGCAATGTATGGGATTCGGTGGCGTTTTCGTGCAGTTTTCTTGGAATTTCAAGTCAAGACATTTCACGAAATTGGACATGTTTATAGAATGGGATCCAACAGAACTTCGAGGAATGCCACGTTCTGATGTTTACCGGAAGAAGAACTTGTTTATGAAAGGCTATTCATGTCTTTTTTTTCTTTTTTTCTTTTCTTTTTAGGGGGAGTATGCAATGTGATTCTGGGAGTCTAACTGGGATGTGGTGGACTGAAGTTTTGGGGATGCAGTAGAACTTCATGGCAAGGATTCTTGGAAATTTCTTGCAATTGAAGGTCATGGGTTTTGGGGGCATGTGGTGGAGTGTCATGGCCTAAGATTCAAGGAATGCCATGCAAAACATTGCTTTAGCATTGACAAGACTTGTCATTAGAATGATAGAATTACATTAGCCTTAAAAAAACATACTGCAACAACACTGACGCATATTACATAAATATGAGAGTAATACTATTGCTGCATTTGTTCAACATTAGTCCCACAAGAACACTTGATTTCTATGACATTGCATATGAAGGACTGGAAAAACGCACAAAAGGAATGATACAGAAAGCAGCTCTTTCATTTACATGCTCCCATGTATCAAAAAGCACCAGCCTGCCCCGTGTGAGGCTCGAACTCACGACCTTCAGATTATGAGACTGACGCGCTGCCTAACTGCGCCAACGAGGCATGTACTATGGCTCGGGTGAGCGGAGAACCACTAGCTTCCAGATCATCTGCCATTCGGTGCAGCTCCAAAAGTACTGCTCACCCTTTGCCTTCACGTCAGGATGGCCGAGCGGTCTAAGGCGCTACGTTCAGGTCGCAGTCTCCCCTGGAGGCGTGGGTTCGAATCCCACTTCTGACAAACCTAACCTTTGGCTGCGGGCTCAAGCTAGAGTCTTGAACCCTCTGGCAAGTTCACCCCGAAGTGCATTAATGTTGACAAAGCACTGCATTTCAGTTCATGCTAGAGTTAACCAAACAATGCAGTTGCACTGACCTGCATAATATGGACTTTAAAGTAACACTTTTGGTGCAATGTATGGGATTCGGTGGCGTTTTCGTGCAGTTTTCTTGGAATTTCAAGTCAAGACATTTCACGAAATTGGACATGTTTATAGAATGGGATCCAACAGAACTTCGAGGAATGCCACGTTCTGATGTTTTCCGGAAGAAGAACTTGTTTATGAAAGGCTATTCATGTCTTTTTTTCTTTTTTTCTTTTCTTTTTAGGGGGAGTATGCAATGTGATTTTGGGAGTCTAACTGGGATGTGGTGGACTGAAGTTTTGGGGATGCAGTAGAACTTCATGGCAAGGATTCTTGGAAATTTCTTGGAATTGAAGGTCATGGGTTTTGGGGGCATGTGGTGCAGAGTCATGGCCTAAGATTCAAGGAATGCCATGCAAAACATTGCTTTAGTATTGACAAGACTTGTCATTGGAATGATAGAATTACATTAGCCTTAAAAAAAAAAATTACTGCAACAACACTGACGCATATTACATAAATATGAGAGTAATACTATTGCTGCATTTGTTCAACATTAGTCCCACAAGAACACTTGATTTCTATGACATTGCATATGAAGGACTGGAAAAACGCACAAAAGGAATGATAAAGAAAGCAGCTCTTTCATTTACATGCTCCCATGTATCAAAAAGCACCAGCATGCCCCGTGTGAGGCTCGAACTCACGACCTTCAGATTATGAGACTGACGCGCTGCCTAACTGCGCCAACGAGGCATGTGTTATGGCTCGGGTGAGCGGAGAACCACTAGCTTCCAGATCATCTGCCATTCGGTGCAGCTCCAAAAGTACTGCTCACCCTTTGCCCTCACGTCAGGATGGCCGAGCGGTCTAAGGCGCTGCGTTCAGGTCGCAGTCTCCCCTGGAGGCGTGGGTTCGAATCCCACTTCTGACAACCTAACCTTTGGCTGCGGGCTCAAGCTAGAGTCTTGAACCCTCTGGCAAGTTCACCCCGAAGTGCATTAATGTTGACAAAGCACTGCATTTCTGTTCATGCTAGAGTTAACCAAACAATGCAGTTGCACTGACCTGCATAATTTGGACTTTAAAGTAACACTTTTGGTGCAATGTATGGGATTCGGTGGCGTTTTCGTGCAGTTTTCTTGGAATTTCAAGTCAAGACATTTCACGAAATTGGACATGTTTATAAAATGGGATCCAACAGAACTTCGAGGAATGCCACGTTCTGATGTTTACCGGAAGAAGAACTTGTTTATGAAAGGCTATTCATGTCTTTTTTTCTTTTTTTCTTTTCTTTTTTAGGGGGAGTATGCAATGTGATTTTGGGAGTCTAACTGGGATGTGGTGGACTGAAGTTTTGGGGATGCAGTAGAACTTCATGGCAAGGATTCTTGGAAATTTCTTGGAATTGAAGGTCATGGGTTTTGGGGGCATGTGGTGCAGAGTCATGGCCTAAGATTCAAGGAATGCCATGCAAAACATTGCTTGAGCATTGACAAGACTTGTCATTGGAATGATAGAATTACATTAGCCTTAAAAAAACATACTGCAACAACACTGACGCATATTACATAAATATGAGAGTAATACTATTGCTGCATTTGTTCAACATTAGTCCCACAAGAACACTTGATTTCTATGACATTGCATATGAAGGACTGGAAAAACGCACAAAAGGAATGATACAGAAAGCAGCTCTTTCATTTACATGCTCCCATGTATCAAAAAGCACCAGCCTGCCCCGTGTGAGGCTCGAACTCACGACCTTCAGATTATGAGACTGACGCGCTGCCTAACTGCGCCAACGAGGCATGTGCTATGGCTCGGGTGAGCGGAGAACCACTAGCTTCCAGATCATCTGCCATTCGGTGCAGCTCCAAAAGTACTGCTCACCCTTTGCCCTCACGTCAGGATGGCCGAGCGGTCTAAGGCGCTGCGTTCAGGTCGCAGTCTCCCCTGGAGGCGTGGGTTCGAATCCCACTTCTGACAAACCTAACCTTTGGCTGCGGGCTCAAGCTAGAGTCTTGAACCCTCTGGCAAGTTCACCCCGAAGTGCATTAATGTTGACAAAGCACTGCATTTCAGTTCATGCTAGAGTTAACCAAACAATGCAGTTGCACTGACCTGCATAATATGGACTTTAAAGTAACACTTTTGGTGCAATGTATGGGATTCGGTGGCGTTTTCGTGCAGTTTTCTTGGAATTTCAAGTCAAGACATTTCACGAAATTGGACATGTTTATAGAATGGGATCCAACAGAACTTCGAGGAATGCCACGTTCTGATGTTTACCGGAAGAAGAACTTGTTTATGAAAGGCTATTCATGTCTTTTTTTTCTTTTTTTCTTTTCTTTTTAGGGGGAGTATGCAATGTGATTCTGGGAGTCTAACTGGGATGTGGTGGACTGAAGTTTTGGGGATGCAGTAGAACTTCATGGCAAGGATTCTTGGAAATTTCTTGCAATTGAAGGTCATGGGTTTTGGGGGCATGTGGTGGAGTGTCATGACCTAAGATTCAAGGAATGCCATGCAAAACATTGCTTTAGCATTGACAAGATTTGTCATTGGAATGATAGAATTACATTAGCCTTAAAAAAACATACTGCAACAACACTGACGCATATTACATAAATATGAGAGTAATACTATTGCTGCATTTGTTCAACATTACTCCCACAAGAACACTTGATTTCTATGACATTGCATATGAAGGACTGGAAAAACGCACAAAAGGAATGATACAGAAAGCAGCTCTTTCATTTACATGCTCCCATGTATCAAAAAGCACCAGCCTGCCCCGTGTGAGGCTCGAACTCACGACCTTCAGATTATGAGACTGATGCGCTGCCTAACTGCGCCAACGAGGCATGTACTATGGCTCGGGTGAGCGGAGAACCACTAGCTTCCAGATCATCTGCCATTCGGTGCAGCTCCAAAAGTACTGCTCACCCTTTGCCCTCACGTCAGGATGGCCGAGCGGTCTAAGGCGCTGCGTTCAGGTCGCAGTCTCCCCTGGAGGCGTGGGTTCGAATCCCACTTCTGACAAACCTAACCTTTGGCTGCGGGCTCAAGCTAGAGTCTTGAACCCTCTGGCAAGTTCACCCCGAAGTGCATTAATGTTGACAAAGCACTGCATTTCAGTTCATGCTAGAGTTAACCAAACAATGCAGTTGCACTGACCTGCATAATATGGACTTTAAAGTAACACTTTTGGTGCAATGTATGGGATTCGGTGGCGTTTTCGTGCAGTTTTCTTGGAATTTCAAGTCAAGACATTTCACGAAATTGGACATGTTTATAGAACGGGATCCAACAGAACTTCGAGGAATGCCACGTTCTGATGTTTACCGGAAGAAGAACTTGTTTATGAAAAGCTATTCATGTCTTTTTTTCTTTTCTTTTTAGGGGGAGTATGCAATGTGATTTTGGGAGTCTAACTGGGATGTGGTGGACTGAAGTTTTGGGGATGCAGTAGAACTTCATGGCAAGGATTCTTGGAAATTTCTTGGAATTGAAGGTCATGGGTTTTGGGGGCATGTGGTGCAGAGTCATGGCCTAAGATTCAAGGAATGCCATGCAAAACATTGCTTTAGCATTGACAAGACTTGTCATTAGAATGATAGAATTACATTAGCCTTAAAAAAACATACTGCAACAACACTGACGCATATTACATAAATATGAGAGTAATACTATTGCTGCATTTGTTCAACATTAGTCCCACAAGAACACTTGATTTCTATGACATTGCATATGAAGGACTGGAAAAACGCACAAAAGGAATGATACAGAAAGCAGCTCTTTCATTTACATGCTCCCATGTATCAAAAAGCACCAGCCTGCCCCGTGTGAGGCTCGAACTCACGACCTTCAGATTATGAGACTGACGCGCTGCCTAACTGCGCCAACGAGGCATGTACTATGGCTCGGGTGAGCGGAGAACCACTAGCTTCCAGATCATCTGCCATTCGGTGCAGCTCCAAAAGTACTGCTCACCCTTTGCCCTCACGTCAGGATGGCCGAGCGGTCTAAGGCGCTACGTTCAGGTCGCAGTCTCCCCTGGAGGCGTGGGTTCGAATCCCACTTCTGACAAACCTAACCTTTGGCTGCGGGCTCAAGCTAGAGTCTTGAACCCTCTGGCAAGTTCACCCCGAAGTGCATTAATGTTGACAAAGCACTGCATTTCAGTTCATGCTAGAGTTAACCAAACAATGCAGTTGCACTGACCTGCATAATATGGACTTTAAAGTAACACTTTTGGTGCAATGTATGGGATTCGGTGGCGTTTTCGTGCAGTTTTCTTGGAATTTCAAGTCAAGACATTTCACGAAATTGGACATGTTTATAGAATGGGATCCAACAGAACTTCGAGGAATGCCACGTTCTGATGTTTTCCGGAAGAAGAACTTGTTTATGAAAGGCTATTCATGTCTTTTTTTCTTTTCTTTTTAGGGGGAGTATGCAATGTGATTTTGGGAGTCTAACTGGGATGTAGTGGACTGAAGTTTTGGGGATGCAGTAGAACTTCATGGCAAGGATTCTTGGAAATTTCTTGGAATTGAAGGTCATGGGTTTTGGGGGCATGTGGTGCAGTGTCATGGCCTAAGATTCAAGGAATGCCATGCAAAACATTGCTTTAGCATTGACAAGACTTGTCATTGGAACGATATAATTACATTAGCCTTAAAAAAAACATACTGCAACAACACTGACGCATATTACATAAATATGAGAGTAATACTATTACTTCATTTGTTCAACATTACTCCCACAAGAACACTTGATTTCTATGACATTGCATATGAAGGACTGGAAAAACGCACAAAAGGAATGATACAGAAAGCAGCTCTTTCATTTACATGCTCCCATGTATCAAAAACCACCAGCCTGCCCCGTGTGAGGCTCGAACTCACGACCTTCAGATTATGAGACTGACGCGCTGCCTAACTGCGCCAACGAGGCATGTGCTATGCCTCGGGTGAGCGGAGAACCACTAGCTTCCAGATCATCTGCCATTCGGTGCAGCTCCAAAAGTACTGCTCACCCTTTGCCCTCACGTCAGGATGGCCGAGCGGTCTAAGGCGCTGCATTCAGGTCGCAGTCTCCCCTGGAGTCGTGGGTTCGAATCCCACTTCTGACAAACCTAAGCTTTGGCTGCGGGCTCAAGCTAGAGTTTTGAACCCTCTGGCAAGTTCACCCCGAAGTGCATTAATGTTGACAAAGCACTGCATTTCAGTTCATGCTTGAGTTAACCAAACAATGCAGTTGCACTGACCTGCATAATATGGACTTTAAAGTAACACTTTTGGTGCAATGTATGGGATTCGGTGGCGTTTTCGTGCAGTTTTCTTGGAATTTCAAGTCAAGACATTTCACGAAATTGGACATGTTTATAGAATGGGATCCAACAGAACTTCGAGGAATGCCACGTTCTGATGTTTACCGGAAGAAGAACTTGTTTATGAAAGGCTATTCATGTCTTTTTTTTCTTTTTTTCTTTTCTTTTTAGGGGGAGTATGCAATGTGATTCTGGGAGTCTAACTGGGATGTGGTGGACTGAAGTTTTGGGGATGCAGTAGAACTTCATGGCAAGGATTCTTGGAAATTTCTTGCAATTGAAGGTCATGGGTTTTGGGGGCATGTGGTGGAGTGTCATGGCCTAAGATTCAAGGAATGCCATGCAAAACATTGCTTTAGCATTGACAAGATTTGTCATTGGAATGATAGAATTACATTAGCCTTGAAAAAACATACTGCAACAACACTGACGCATATTACATAAATATGAGAGTAATACTATTGCTGCATTTGTTCAACATTACTCCCACAAGAACACTTGATTTCTATGACATTGCATATGAAGGACTGGAAAAACGCACAAAAGGAATGATACAGAAAGCAGCTCTTTCATTTACATGCTCCCATGTATCAAAAAGCACCAGCCTGCCCCGTGTGAGGCTCGAACTCACGACCTTCAGATTATGAGACTGATGCGCTGCCTAACTGCGCCAATGAGGCATGTACTATGGCTCGGGTGAGCGGAGAACCACTAGCTTCCAGATCATCTGCCATTCGGTGCAGCTCCAAAAGTACTGCTCACCCTTTGCCCTCACGTCAGGATGGCCGAGCGGTCTAAGGCGCTGCGTTCAGGTCGCAGTCTCCCCTGGAGGCGTGGGTTCGAATCCCACTTCTGACAAACCTAATCTTTGGCTGCGGGCTCAAGCTAGAGTCTTGAACCCTCTGGCAAGTTCACCCCGAAGTGCATTAATGTTGACAAAGCACTGCATTTCAGTTCATGCTAGAGTTAACCAAACAATGCAGTTGCACTGACCTGCATAATATGGACTTTAAAGTAACACTTTTGGTGCAATGTATGGGATTCGGTGGCGTTTTCGTGCAGTTTTCTTGGAATTTCAAGTCAAGACATTTCACGAAATTGGACATGTTTATAGAACGGGATCCAACAGAACTTCGAGGAATGCCACGTTCTGATGTTTACCGGAAGAAGAACTTGTTTATGAAAAGCTATTCATGTCTTTTTTTCTTTTTTTCTTTTCTTTTTAGGGGGAGTATGCAATGTGATTTTGGGAGTCTAACTGGGATGTGGTGGACTGAAGTTTTGGGGATGCAGTAGAACTTCATGGCAAGGATTCTTGGAAATTTCTTGGAATTGAAGGTCATGGGTTTTGGGGGCATGTGGTGCAGAGTCATGGCCTAAGATTCAAGGAATACCATGCAAAACATTGCTTTAGCATTGACAAGACTTGTCATTGGAATGATAGAATTACATTAGCCTTAAAAAAACATACTGCAACAACACTGACGCATATTACATAAATATGAGAGTAATACTATTGCTGCATTTGTTCGACATTAGTCCCACGAGAACACTTGATTTCTATGACATTGCATATGAAGGACTGGAAAAACGCACAAAAGGAATGATACAGAAAGCAGCTCTTTCATTTACATGCTCCCATGTATCAAAAAGCACCAGCCTGCCCCGTGTGAGGCTCGAACTCACGACCTTCAGATTATGAGACTGACGCGCTGCCTAACTGCGCCAACGAGGCATGTGCTATGGCTCGTGTGAGCGGAGAACCACTAGCTTCCAGATCATCTGCCATTCGGTGCAGCTCCAAAAGTACTGCTCACCCTTTGCCCTCACGTCAGGATGGCCAAGCGGTCTAAGGCGCTGCGTTCAGGTCGCAGTCTCCCCTGGAGGCGTGGGTTCGAATCCCACTTCTGACAAACCTAACCTTTGGCTGCGGGCTCAAGCTAGAGTCTTGAACCCTCTGGCAAGTTCACCCCGAAGTGCATTAATGTTGACAAAGCACTGCATTTCAGTTCATGCTAGAGTTAACCAAACAATGCAGTTGCACTGACCTGCATAATATGGACTTTAAAGTAACACTTTTGGTGCAATGTATGGGATTCGGTGGCGTTTTCGTGCAGTTTTCTTGGAATTTCAAGTCAAGACATTTCACGAAATTGGACATGTTTATAGAACGGGATCCAACAGAAGTTCGAGGAATGCCACGTTCTGATGTTTACCGGAAGAAGAACTTGTTTATGAAAGGCTATTCATGTCTTTTTTTCTTTTTTTCTTTTCTTTTTAGGGGGAGTATGCAATGTGATTTTGGGAGTCTAACTGGGATGTGGTGGACTGAAGTTTTGGGGATGCAGTAGAACTTCATGGCAAGGATTCTTGGAAATTTCTTGGAATTGAAGGTCATGGGTTTTGGGGGCATGTGGTGCAGAGTCATGGCCTAAGATTCAAGGAATGCCATGCAAAACATTGCTTTAGTATTGACAAGACTTGTCATTGGAATGATAGAATTACATTAGCCTTAAAAAAACATACTGCAACAACACTGACGCATATTACATAAATATGAGAGTAATACTATTGCTGCATTTGTTCAACATTAGTCCCACAAGAACACTTGATTTCTATGACATTGCATATGAAGGACTGGAAAAATGCACAAAAGGAATGATACAGAAAGCAGCTCTTTCATTTACATGCTCCCATGTATCAAAAAGCACCAGCCTGCCCCGTGTGAGGCTCGAACTCAGGACCTTCAGATTATGAGACTGACGCGCTGCCTAACTGCGCCAACGAGGCATGTGCTATGGCTCGGGTGAGCGGAGAACTACTAGCTTCCAGATCATCTGCCATTCGGTGCAGCTCCAAAAGTACTGCTCACCCTTTGCCCTCACTTCAGGATGGCCGAGCGGTCTAAGGTGCTGCGTTCAGGTCGCAGTCTCCCCTGGAGGCGTGGGTTTGAATCCCACTTCTGACAAACCTAACCTTTGGCTGCGGGCTCAAGCTAGAGTCTTGAACCCTCTGGCAAGTTCACCCCGAAGTGCATTAATGTTGACAAAGCACTGCATTTCAGTTCATGCTAGAGTTAACCAAACAATGCAGTTGCACTGACCTGCATAATATGGACTTTAAAGTAACACTTTTGGTGCAATGTATGGGATTCGGTGGCGTTTTCGTGCAGTTTTCTTGGAATTTCAAGTCAAGACATTTCACGAAATTGGACATGTTTATAGAATGGGATCCAACAGAACTTCGAGGAATGCCACGTTCTGATGTTTACCGGAAGAAGAACTTGTTCATGAAAGGCTATTCATGTCTTTTTTTCTTTTTTTATTTTCTTTTTAGGGGGAGTATGCAATGTGATTCTGGGAGTCTAACTGGTATGTGGTGGACTGAAGTTTTGGGGATGCAGTAGAACTTCATGGCAAGGATTCTTGGAAATTTCTTGCAATTGAAGGTCATGGGTTTTGGGGGCATGTGGTGGAGTGTCATGGCCTAAGATTCAAGGAATGCCATGCAAAACATTGCTTTAGCATTGACAAGATTTGTCATTGGAATGATAGAATTACATTAGCCTTGAAAAAACATACTGCAACAACACTGACGCATATTACATAAATATGAGAGTAATACTATTGCTGCATTTGTTCAACATTACTCCCACAAGAACACTTGATTTCTATGACATTGCATATGAAGGACTGGAAAAACGCACAAAAGGAATGATACAGAAAGCAGCTCTTTCATTTACATGCTCCCATGTATCAAAAAGCACCAGCCTGCCCCGTGTGAGGCTCGAACTCACGACCTTCAGATTATGAGACTGATGCGCTGCCTAACTGCGCCAACGAGGCATGTACTATGGCTCGGGTGAGCGGAGAACCACTAGCTTCCAGATCATCTGCCATTCGGTGCAGCTCCAAAAGTACTGCTCACCCTTTGCCCTCACGTCAGGATGGCCGAGCGGTCTAAGGCGCTGCGTTCAGGTCGCAGTCTCCCCTGGAGGCGTGGGTTCGAATCCCACTTCTGACAAACCTAATCTTTGGCTGCGGGCTCAAGCTAGAGTCTTGAACCCTCTGGCAAGTTCACCCCGAAGTGCATTAATGTTGACAAAGCACTGCATTTCAGTTCATGCTAGAGTTAACCAAACAATGCAGTTGCACTGACCTGCATAATATGGACTTTAAAGTAACACTTTTGGTGCAATGTATGGGATTCGGTGGCGTTTTCGTGCAGTTTTCTTGGAATTTCAAGTCAAGACATTTCACGAAATTGGACATGTTTATAGAACGGGATCCAACAGAACTTCGAGGAATGCCACGTTCTGATGTTTACCGGAAGAAGAACTTGTTTATGAAAAGCTATTCATGTCTTTTTTTCTTTTTTTCTTTTCTTTTTAGGGGGAGTATGCAATGTGATTTTGGGAGTCTAACTGGGATGTGGTGGACTGAAGTTTTGGGGATGCAGTAGAACTTCATGGCAAGGATTCTTGGAAATTTCTTGGAATTGAAGGTCATGGGTTTTGGGGGCATGTGGTGCAGAGTCATGGCCTAAGATTCAAGGAATACCATGCAAAACATTGCTTTAGCATTGACAAGACTTGTCATTGGAATGATAGAATTACATTAGCCTTAAAAAAACATACTGCAACAACACTGACGCATATTACATAAATATGAGAGTAATACTATTGCTGCATTTGTTCGACATTAGTCCCACGAGAACACTTGATTTCTATGACATTGCATATGAAGGACTGGAAAAACGCACAAAAGGAATGATACAGAAAGCAGCTCTTTCATTTACATGCTCCCATGTATCAAAAAGCACCAGCCTGCCCCGTGTGAGGCTCGAACTCACGACCTTCAGATTATGAGACTGACGCGCTGCCTAACTGCGCCAACGAGGCATGTGCTATGGCTCGGGTGAGCGGAGAACCACTAGCTTCCAGATCATCTGCCATTCGGTGCAGCTCCAAAAGTACTGCTCACCCTTTGCCCTCACGTCAGGATGGCCAAGCGGTCTAAGGCGCTGCGTTCAGGTCGCAGTCTCCCCTGGAGGCGTGGGTTCGAATCCCACTTCTGACAAACCTAACCTTTGGCTGCGGGCTCAAGCTAGAGTCTTGAACCCTCTGGCAAGTTCACCCCGAAGTGCATTAATGTTGACAAAGCACTGCATTTCAGTTCATGCTAGAGTTAACCAAACAATGCAGTTGCACTGACCTGCATAATATGGACTTTAAAGTAACACTTTTGGTGCAATGTATGGGATTCGGTGGCGTTTTCGTGCAGTTTTCTTGGAATTTCAAGTCAAGACATTTCACGAAATTGGACATGTTTATAGAACGGGATCCAACAGAAGTTCGAGGAATGCCACGTTCTGATGTTTACCGGAAGAAGAACTTGTTTATGAAAGGCTATTCATGTCTTTTTTTCTTTTTTTCTTTTCTTTTTAGGGGGAGTATGCAATGTGATTTTGGGAGTCTAACTGGGATGTGGTGGACTGAAGTTTTGGGGATGCAGTAGAACTTCATGGCAAGGATTCTTGGAAATTTCTTGGAATTGAAGGTCATGGGTTTTGGGGGCATGTGGTGCAGAGTCATGGCCTAAGATTCAAGGAATGCCATGCAAAACATTGCTTTAGTATTGACAAGACTTGTCATTGGAATGATAGAATTACATTAGCCTTAAAAAAACATACTGCAACAACACTGACGCATATTACATAAATATGAGAGTAATACTATTGCTGCATTTGTTCAACATTAGTCCCACAAGAACACTTGATTTCTATGACATTGCATATGAAGGACTGGAAAAATGCACAAAAGGAATGATACAGAAAGCAGCTCTTTCATTTACATGCTCCCATGTATCAAAAAGCACCAGCCTGCCCCGTGTGAGGCTCGAACTCAGGACCTTCAGATTATGAGACTGACGCGCTGCCTAACTGCGCCAACGAGGCATGTGCTATGGCTCGGGTGAGCGGAGAACTACTAGCTTCCAGATCATCTGCCATTCGGTGCAGCTCCAAAAGTACTGCTCACCCTTTGCCCTCACTTCAGGATGGCCGAGCGGTCTAAGGTGCTGCGTTCAGGTCGCAGTCTCCCCTGGAGGCGTGGGTTTGAATCCCACTTCTGACAAACCTAACCTTTGGCTGCGGGCTCAAGCTAGAGTCTTGAACCCTCTGGCAAGTTCACCCCGAAGTGCATTAATGTTGACAAAGCACTGCATTTCAGTTCATGCTAGAGTTAACCAAACAATGCAGTTGCACTGACCTGCATAATATGGACTTTAAAGTAACACTTTTGGTGCAATGTATGGGATTCGGTGGCGTTTTCGTGCAGTTTTCTTGGAATTTCAAGTCAAGACATTTCACGAAATTGGACATGTTTATAGAATGGGATCCAACAGAACTTCGAGGAATGCCACGTTCTGATGTTTACCGGAAGAAGAACTTGTTCATGAAAGGCTATTCATGTCTTTTTTTCTTTTTTTATTTTCTTTTTAGGGGGAGTATGCAATGTGATTCTGGGAGTCTAACTGGTATGTGGTGGACTGAAGTTTTGGGGATGCAGTAGAACTTCATGGCAAGGATTCTTGGAAATTTCTTGCAATTGAAGGTCATGGGTTTTGGGGGCATGTGGTGGAGTGTCAAGGCCTAAGATTCAAGGAATGCCATGCAAAACATTGCTTTAGCATTGACAAGACTTGTCATTGGAATGATAGAATTACATTAGCCTTAAAAAAAACATACTGCAACAACACTGACGCATATTACATAAATATGAGAGTAATACTATTGCTGCATTTGTTCAACATTAGTCCCACAAAAACACTTGATTTCAATGACATTGCATATGAAGGACTGGACAAACGCACAAAAGGAATGATACAGAAAGCAGCTCTTTCATTTACATGCTCCCGTGTATCAAAAAGCACCAGCCTGCCCCGTGTGAGGCTCGAACTCACGACCTTCAGATTATGAGACTGACGCGCTGCCTAACTGCGCCAACGAGGCATGTGCTATGGCTCGGGTGAGCGGAGAACCACTAGCTTCCAGATCATCTGCCATTCGGTGCAGCTCCAAAAGTACTGCTCACCCTTTGCCCTCACGTCAGGATGGCCGAGCGGTCTAAGGCGCTGCGTTCAGGTCGCAGTCTCCCCTGGAGGCGTGGGTTCGAATCCCACTTCTGACAAACCTAACCTTTGGCTGCGGGCTCAAGCTAGAGTCTTGAACCCTCTGGCAAGTTCACCCCGAAGTGCATTAATGTTGACAAAGCACTGCATTTCAGTTCATGCTAGAGTTAACCAAACAATGCAGTTGCACTGACCTGCATAATATGGACTTTAAAGTAACACTTTTGGTGCAATGTATGGGATTCGGTGGCGTTTTCGTGCAGTTTTCTTGGAATTTCAAGTCAAGACATTTCACGAAATTGGACATGTTTATAGAATGGGATCCAACAGAACTTCGAGGAATGCCACGTTCTGATGTTAACCGGAAGAAGAACTTGTTTATGAAAGGCTATTCATGTCTTTTTTTCTTTTCTTTTTAGGGGGAGTATGCAATGTGATTTTGGGAGTCTAACTGGGATGTAGTGGACTGAAGTTTTGGGGATGCAGTAGAACTTCATGGCAAGGATTCTTGGAAATTTCTTGGAATTGAAGGTCATGGGTTTTGGGGGCATGTGGTGCAGTGTCATGGCCTAAGATTCAAGGAATGCCATGCAAAACATTGCTTTAGCATTGACAAGACTTGTCATTGGAACGATATAATTACATTAGCCTTAAAAAAAACATACTGCAACAACACTGACGCATATTACATAAATATGAGAGTAATACTATTGCTTCATTTGTTCAACATTACTCCCACAAGAACACTTGATTTCTATGACATTGCATATGAAGGACTGGAAAAACGCACAAAAGGAATGATACAGAAAGCAGCTCTTTCATTTACATGCTCCCATGTATCAAAAAGCACCAGCCTGCCCCGTGTGAGGCTCGAACTCAGGACCTTCAGATTATGAGACTGACGCGCTGCCTAACTGCGCCAACGAGGCATGTGCTATGGCTCGGGTGAGCGGAGAACTACTAGCTTCCAGATCATCTGCCATTCGGTGCAGCTCCAAAAGTACTGCTCACCCTTTGCCCTCACGTCAGGATGGCCGAGCGGTCTAAGGCGCTGCGTTCAGGTCGCAGTCTCCCCTGGAGGCGTGGGTTCGAATCCCACTTCTGACAAACCTAAGCTTTGGCTGCGGGCTCAAGCTAGAGTTTTGAACCCTCTGGCAAGTTCACCCCGAAGTGCATTAATGTTGACAAAGCACTGCATTTCAGTTCATGCTTGAGTTAACCAAACAATGCAGTTGCACTGACCTGCATAATATGGACTTTAAAGTAACACTTTTGGTGCAATGTATGGGATTCGGTGGCGTTTTCGTGCAGTTTTCTTGGAATTTCAAGTCAAGACATTTCACGAAATTGGACATGTTTATAGAATGGGATCCAACAGAACTTCGAGGAATGCCACGTTCTGATGTTTACCGGAAGAAGAACTTGTTTATGAAAGGCTATTCATGTCTTTTTTTTCTTTTTTTCTTTTCTTTTTAGGGGGAGTATGCAATGTGATTCTGGGAGTCTAACTGGGATGTGGTGGACTGAAGTTTTGGGGATGCAGTAGAACTTCATGGCAAGGATTCTTGGAAATTTCTTGCAATTGAAGGTCATGGGTTTTGGGGGCATGTGGTGGAGTGTCATGGCCTAAGATTCAAGGAATGCCATGCAAAACATTGCTTTAGCATTGACAAGACTTGTCATTAGAATGATAGAATTACATTAGCCTTAAAAAAACATACTGCAACAACACTGACGCATATTACATAAATATGAGAGTAATACTATTGCTGCATTTGTTCAACATTAGTCCCACAAGAACACTTGATTTCTATGACATTGCATATGAAGGACTGGAAAAACGCACAAAAGGAATGATACAGAAAGCAGCTCTTTCATTTACATGCTCCCATGTATCAAAAAGCACCAGCCTGCCCCGTGTGAGGCTCGAACTCACGACCTTCAGATTATGAGACTGACGCGCTGCCTAACTGCGCCAACGAGGCATGTACTATGGCTCGGGTGAGCGGAGAACCACTAGCTTCCAGATCATCTGCCATTCGGTGCAGCTCCAAAAGTACTGCTCACCCTTTGCCTTCACGTCAGGATGGCCGAGCGGTCTAAGGCGCTACGTTCAGGTCGCAGTCTCCCCTGGAGGCGTGGGTTCGAATCCCACTTCTGACAAACCTAACCTTTGGCTGCGGGCTCAAGCTAGAGTCTTGAACCCTCTGGCAAGTTCACCCCGAAGTGCATTAATGTTGACAAAGCACTGCATTTCAGTTCATGCTAGAGTTAACCAAACAATGCAGTTGCACTGACCTGCATAATATGGACTTTAAAGTAACACTTTTGGTGCAATGTATGGGATTCGGTGGCGTTTTCGTGCAGTTTTCTTGGAATTTCAAGTCAAGACATTTCACGAAATTGGACATGTTTATAGAATGGGATCCAACAGAACTTCGAGGAATGCCACGTTCTGATGTTTTCCGGAAGAAGAACTTGTTTATGAAAGGCTATTCATGTCTTTTTTTCTTTTTTTCTTTTCTTTTTAGGGGGAGTATGCAATGTGATTTTGGGAGTCTAACTGGGATGTGGTGGACTGAAGTTTTGGGGATGCAGTAGAACTTCATGGCAAGGATTCTTGGAAATTTCTTGGAATTGAAGGTCATGGGTTTTGGGGGCATGTGGTGCAGAGTCATGGCCTAAGATTCAAGGAATGCCATGCAAAACATTGCTTTAGTATTGACAAGACTTGTCATTGGAATGATAGAATTACATTAGCCTTAAAAAAAAAAATTACTGCAACAACACTGACGCATATTACATAAATATGAGAGTAATACTATTGCTGCATTTGTTCAACATTAGTCCCACAAGAACACTTGATTTCTATGACATTGCATATGAAGGACTGGAAAAACGCACAAAAGGAATGATAAAGAAAGCAGCTCTTTCATTTACATGCTCCCATGTATCAAAAAGCACCAGCATGCCCCGTGTGAGGCTCGAACTCACGACCTTCAGATTATGAGACTGACGCGCTGCCTAACTGCGCCAACGAGGCATGTGTTATGGCTCGGGTGAGCGGAGAACCACTAGCTTCCAGATCATCTGCCATTCGGTGCAGCTCCAAAAGTACTGCTCACCCTTTGCCCTCACGTCAGGATGGCCGAGCGGTCTAAGGCGCTGCGTTCAGGTCGCAGTCTCCCCTGGAGGCGTGGGTTCGAATCCCACTTCTGACAACCTAACCTTTGGCTGCGGGCTCAAGCTAGAGTCTTGAACCCTCTGGCAAGTTCACCCCGAAGTGCATTAATGTTGACAAAGCACTGCATTTCTGTTCATGCTAGAGTTAACCAAACAATGCAGTTGCACTGACCTGCATAATTTGGACTTTAAAGTAACACTTTTGGTGCAATGTATGGGATTCGGTGGCGTTTTCGTGCAGTTTTCTTGGAATTTCAAGTCAAGACATTTCACGAAATTGGACATGTTTATAAAATGGGATCCAACAGAACTTCGAGGAATGCCACGTTCTGATGTTTACCGGAAGAAGAACTTGTTTATGAAAGGCTATTCATGTCTTTTTTTCTTTTTTTCTTTTCTTTTTTAGGGGGAGTATGCAATGTGATTTTGGGAGTCTAACTGGGATGTGGTGGACTGAAGTTTTGGGGATGCAGTAGAACTTCATGGCAAGGATTCTTGGAAATTTCTTGGAATTGAAGGTCATGGGTTTTGGGGGCATGTGGTGCAGAGTCATGGCCTAAGATTCAAGGAATGCCATGCAAAACATTGCTTGAGCATTGACAAGACTTGTCATTGGAATGATAGAATTACATTAGCCTTAAAAAAACATACTGCAACAACACTGACGCATATTACATAAATATGAGAGTAATACTATTGCTGCATTTGTTCAACATTAGTCCCACAAGAACACTTGATTTCTATGACATTGCATATGAAGGACTGGAAAAACGCACAAAAGGAATGATACAGAAAGCAGCTCTTTCATTTACATGCTCCCATGTATCAAAAAGCACCAGCCTGCCCCGTGTGAGGCTCGAACTCACGACCTTCAGATTATGAGACTGACGCGCTGCCTAACTGCGCCAACGAGGCATGTGCTATGGCTCGGGTGAGCGGAGAACCACTAGCTTCCAGATCATCTGCCATTCGGTGCAGCTCCAAAAGTACTGCTCACCCTTTGCCCTCACGTCAGGATGGCCGAGCGGTCTAAGGCGCTGCGTTCAGGTCGCAGTCTCCCCTGGAGGCGTGGGTTCGAATCCCACTTCTGACAAACCTAACCTTTGGCTGCGGGCTCAAGCTAGAGTCTTGAACCCTCTGGCAAGTTCACCCCGAAGTGCATTAATGTTGACAAAGCACTGCATTTCAGTTCATGCTAGAGTTAACCAAACAATGCAGTTGCACTGACCTGCATAATATGGACTTTAAAGTAACACTTTTGGTGCAATGTATGGGATTCGGTGGCGTTTTCGTGCAGTTTTCTTGGAATTTCAAGTCAAGACATTTCACGAAATTGGACATGTTTATAGAACGGGATCCAACAGAAGTTCGAGGAATGCCACGTTCTGATGTTTACCGGAAGAAGAACTTGTTTATGAAAGGCTATTCATGTCTTTTTTTCTTTTTTTCTTTTCTTTTTAGGGGGAGTATGCAATGTGATTTGGGGAGTCTAACTTTGATGTGGTGGACTGAAGTTTTGGGGATGCAGTAGAACTTCATGGCAAGGATTCTTGGAAATTTCTTGGAATTGAAGGTCATGGGTTTTGGGGGCATGTGGTGCAGAGTCATGGCCTAAGATTCAAGGAATGCCATGCAAAACATTGCTTTAGCATTGACAAGACTTGTCATTAGAATGATAGAATTACATTAGCCTTAAAAAAACATACTGCAACAACACTGACGCATATTACATAAATATGAGAGTAATACTATTGCTGCATTTGTTCAACATTAGTCCCACAAGAACACTTGATTTCTATGACATTGCATATGAAGGACTGGAAAAACGCACAAAAGGAATGATACAGAAAGCAGCTCTTTCATTTACATGCTCCCATGTATCAAAAAGCACCAGCCTGC
Source organism: Pimephales promelas (assembly GCF_988280905.1). Taxonomy (NCBI): domain Eukaryota; kingdom Metazoa; phylum Chordata; class Actinopteri; order Cypriniformes; family Leuciscidae; genus Pimephales; species Pimephales promelas. The sequence continues at coordinate 22,163,952 of NC_142792.1, read as the reverse complement.
CCCGTGTGAGGCTCGAACTCACGACCTTCAGATTATGAGACTGACGCGCTGCCTAACTGCGCCAACGAGGCATGTACTATGGCTCGGGTGAGCGGAGAACCACTAGCTTCCAGATCATCTGCCATTCGGTGCAGCTCCAAAAGTACTGCTCACCCTTTGCCCTCACGTCAGGATGGCCGAGCGGTCTAAGGCGCTACGTTCAGGTCGCAGTCTCCCCTGGAGGCGTGGGTTCGAATCCCACTTCTGACAAACCTAACCTTTGGCTGCGGGCTCAAGCTAGAGTCTTGAACCCTCTGGCAAGTTCACCCCGAAGTGCATTAATGTTGACAAAGCACTGCATTTCAGTTCATGCTAGAGTTAACCAAACAATGCAGTTGCACTGACCTGCATAATATGGACTTTAAAGTAACACTTTTGGTGCAATGTATGGGATTCGGTGGCGTTTTCGTGCAGTTTTCTTGGAATTTCAAGTCAAGACATTTCACGAAATTGGACATGTTTATAGAATGGGATCCAACAGAACTTCGAGGAATGCCACGTTCTGATGTTTTCCGGAAGAAGAACTTGTTTATGAAAGGCTATTCATGTCTTTTTTTCTTTTTTTCTTTTCTTTTTAGGGGGAGTATGCAATGTGATTTTGGGAGTCTAACTGGGATGTGGTGGACTGAAGTTTTGGGGATGCAGTAGAACTTCATGGCAAGGATTCTTGGAAATTTCTTGGAATTGAAGGTCATGGGTTTTGGGGGCATGTGGTGCAGAGTCATGGCCTAAGATTCAAGGAATACCATGCAAAACATTGCTTTAGCATTGACAAGACTTGTCATTGGAATGATAGAATTACATTAGCCTTAAAAAAACATACTGCAACAACACTGACGCATATTACATAAATATGAGAGTAATACTATTGCTGCATTTGTTCGACATTAGTCCCACGAGAACACTTGATTTCTATGACATTGCATATGAAGGACTGGAAAAACGCACAAAAGGAATGATACAGAAAGCAGCTCTTTCATTTACATGCTCCCATGTATCAAAAAGCACCAGCCTGCCCCGTGTGAGGCTCGAACTCACGACCTTCAGATTATGAGACTGACGCGCTGCCTAACTGCGCCAACGAGGCATGTGCTATGGCTCGGGTGAGCGGAGAACCACTAGCTTCCAGATCATCTGCCATTCGGTGCAGCTCCAAAAGTACTGCTCACCCTTTGCCCTCACGTCAGGATGGCCAAGCGGTCTAAGGCGCTGCGTTCAGGTCGCAGTCACCCCTGGAGGCGTGGGTTCGAATCCCACTTCTGACAAACCTAACCTTTGGCTGCGGGCTCAAGCTAGAGTCTTGAACCCTCTGGCAAGTTCACCCCGAAGTGCATTAATGTTGACAAAGCACTGCATTTCAGTTCATGCTAGAGTTAACCAAACAATGCAGTTGCACTGACCTGCATAATATGGACTTTAAAGTAACACTTTTGGTGCAATGTATGGGATTCGGTGGCGTTTTCGTGCAGTTTTCTTGGAATTTCAAGTCAAGACATTTCACGAAATTGGACATGTTTATAGAACGGGATCCAACAGAAGTTCGAGGAATGCCACGTTCTGATGTTTACCGGAAGAAGAACTTGTTTATGAAAGGCTATTCATGTCTTTTTTTCTTTTTTTCTTTTCTTTTTAGGGGGAGTATGCAATGTGATTTTGGGAGTCTAACTGGGATGTGGTGGACTGAAGTTTTGGGGATGCAGTAGAACTTCATGGCAAGGATTCTTGGAAATTTCTTGGAATTGAAGGTCATGGGTTTTGGGGGCATGTGGTGCAGAGTCATGGCCTAAGATTCAAGGAATGCCATGCAAAACATTGCTTTAGCATTGACAAGACTTGTCATTAGAATGATAGAATTACATTAGCCTTAAAAAAACATACTGCAACAACACTGACGCATATTACATAAATATGAGAGTAATACTATTGCTGCATTTGTTCAACATTAGTCCCACAAGAACACTTGATTTCTATGACATTGCATATGAAGGACTGGAAAAACGCACAAAAGGAATGATACAGAAAGCAGCTCTTTCATTTACATGCTCCCATGTATCAAAAAGCACCAGCCTGCCCCGTGTGAGGCTCGAACTCACGACCTTCAGATTATGAGACTGACGCGCTGCCTAACTGCGCCAACGAGGCATGTACTATGGCTCGGGTGAGCGGAGAACCACTAGCTTCCAGATCATCTGCCATTCGGTGCAGCTCCAAAAGTACTGCTCACCCTTTGCCCTCACGTCAGGATGGCCGAGCGGTCTAAGGCGCTACGTTCAGGTCGCAGTCTCCCCTGGAGGCGTGGGTTCGAATCCCACTTCTGACAAACCTAACCTTTGGCTGCGGGCTCAAGCTAGAGTCTTGAACCCTCTGGCAAGTTCACCCCGAAGTGCATTAATGTTGACAAAGCACTGCATTTCAGTTCATGCTAGAGTTAACCAAACAATGCAGTTGCACTGACCTGCATAATATGGACTTTAAAGTAACACTTTTGGTGCAATGTATGGGATTCGGTGGCGTTTTCGTGCAGTTTTCTTGGAATTTCAAGTCAAGACATTTCACGAAATTGGACATGTTTATAGAATGGGATCCAACAGAACTTCGAGGAATGCCACGTTCTGATGTTTTCCGGAAGAAGAACTTGTTTATGAAAGGCTATTCATGTCTTTTTTTCTTTTTTTCTTTTCTTTTTAGGGGGAGTATGCAATGTGATTTTGGGAGTCTAACTGGGATGTGGTGGACTGAAGTTTTGGGGATGCAGTAGAACTTCATGGCAAGGATTCTTGGAAATTTCTTGGAATTGAAGGTCATGGGTTTTGGGGGCATGTGGTGCAGAGTCATGGCCTAAGATTCAAGGAATACCATGCAAAACATTGCTTTAGCATTGACAAGACTTGTCATTGGAATGATAGAATTACATTAGCCTTAAAAAAACATACTGCAACAACACTGACGCATATTACATAAATATGAGAGTAATACTATTGCTGCATTTGTTCGACATTAGTCCCACGAGAACACTTGATTTCTATGACATTGCATATGAAGGACTGGAAAAACGCACAAAAGGAATGATACAGAAAGCAGCTCTTTCATTTACATGCTCCCATGTATCAAAAAGCACCAGCCTGCCCCGTGTGAGGCTCGAACTCACGACCTTCAGATTATGAGACTGACGCGCTGCCTAACTGCGCCAACGAGGCATGTGCTATGGCTCGGGTGAGCGGAGAACCACTAGCTTCCAGATCATCTGCCATTCGGTGCAGCTCCAAAAGTACTGCTCACCCTTTGCCCTCACGTCAGGATGGCCAAGCGGTCTAAGGCGCTGCGTTCAGGTCGCAGTCACCCCTGGAGGCGTGGGTTCGAATCCCACTTCTGACAAACCTAACCTTTGGCTGCGGGCTCAAGCTAGAGTCTTGAACCCTCTGGCAAGTTCACCCCGAAGTGCATTAATGTTGACAAAGCACTGCATTTCAGTTCATGCTAGAGTTAACCAAACAATGCAGTTGCACTGACCTGCATAATATGGACTTTAAAGTAACACTTTTGGTGCAATGTATGGGATTCGGTGGCGTTTTCGTGCAGTTTTCTTGGAATTTCAAGTCAAGACATTTCACGAAATTGGACATGTTTATAGAACGGGATCCAACAGAAGTTCGAGGAATGCCACGTTCTGATGTTTACCGGAAGAAGAACTTGTTTATGAAAGGCTATTCATGTCTTTTTTTCTTTTTTTCTTTTCTTTTTAGGGGGAGTATGCAATGTGATTTTGGGAGTCTAACTGGGATGTGGTGGACTGAAGTTTTGGGGATGCAGTAGAACTTCATGGCAAGGATTCTTGGAAATTTCTTGGAATTGAAGGTCATGGGTTTTGGGGGCATGTGGTGCAGAGTCATGGCCTAAGATTCAAGGAATGCCATGCAAAACATTGCTTTAGTATTGACAAGACTTGTCATTGGAATGATAGAATTACATTAGCCTTAAAAAAAAAAATTACTGCAACAACACTGACGCATATTACATAAATATGAGAGTAATACTATTGCTGCATTTGTTCAACATTAGTCCCACAAGAACACTTGATTTCTATGACATTGCATATGAAGGACTGGAAAAACGCACAAAAGGAATGATAAAGAAAGCAGCTCTTTCATTTACATGCTCCCATGTATCAAAAAGCACCAGCATGCCCCGTGTGAGGCTCGAACTCACGACCTTCAGATTATGAGACTGACGCGCTGCCTAACTGCGCCAACGAGGCATGTGTTATGGCTCGGGTGAGCGGAGAACCACTAGCTTCCAGATCATCTGCCATTCGGTGCAGCTCCAAAAGTACTGCTCACCCTTTGCCCTCACGTCAGGATGGCCGAGCGGTCTAAGGCGCTGCGTTCAGGTCGCAGTCTCCCCTGGAGGCGTGGGTTCGAATCCCACTTCTGACAACCTAACCTTTGGCTGCGGGCTCAAGCTAGAGTCTTGAACCCTCTGGCAAGTTCACCCCGAAGTGCATTAATGTTGACAAAGCACTGCATTTCTGTTCATGCTAGAGTTAACCAAACAATGCAGTTGCACTGACCTGCATAATTTGGACTTTAAAGTAACACTTTTGGTGCAATGTATGGGATTCGGTGGCGTTTTCGTGCAGTTTTCTTGGAATTTCAAGTCAAGACATTTCACGAAATTGGACATGTTTATAAAATGGGATCCAACAGAACTTCGAGGAATGCCACGTTCTGATGTTTACCGGAAGAAGAACTTGTTTATGAAAGGCTATTCATGTCTTTTTTTCTTTTTTTCTTTTCTTTTTTAGGGGGAGTATGCAATGTGATTTTGGGAGTCTAACTGGGATGTGGTGGACTGAAGTTTTGGGGATGCAGTAGAACTTCATGGCAAGGATTCTTGGAAATTTCTTGGAATTGAAGGTCATGGGTTTTGGGGGCATGTGGTGCAGAGTCATGGCCTAAGATTCAAGGAATGCCATGCAAAACATTGCTTGAGCATTGACAAGACTTGTCATTGGAATGATAGAATTACATTAGCCTTAAAAAAACATACTGCAACAACACTGACGCATATTACATAAATATGAGAGTAATACTATTGCTGCATTTGTTCAACATTAGTCCCACAAGAACACTTGATTTCTATGACATTGCATATGAAGGACTGGAAAAACGCACAAAAGGAATGATACAGAAAGCAGCTCTTTCATTTACATGCTCCCATGTATCAAAAAGCACCAGCCTGCCCCGTGTGAGGCTCGAACTCACGACCTTCAGATTATGAGACTGACGCTCTGCCTAACTGCGCCAACGAGGCATGTGCTATGGCTCGGGTGAGCGGAGAACCACTAGCTTCCAGATCATCTGCCATTCGGTGCAGCTCCAAAAGTACTGCTCACCCTTTGCCCTCACGTCAGGATGGCCGAGCGGTCTAAGGCGCTGCGTTCAGGTCGCAGTCTCCCCTGGAGGCGTGGGTTCGAATCCCACTTCTGACAAACCTAACCTTTGGCTGCGGGCTCAAGCTAGAGTCTTGAACCCTCTGGCAAGTTCACCCCGAAGTGCATTAATGTTGACAAAGCACTGCATTTCAGTTCATGCTAGAGTTAACCAAACAATGCAGTTGCACTGACCTGCATAATATGGACTTTAAAGTAACACTTTTGGTGCAATGTATGGGATTCGGTGGCGTTTTCGTGCAGTTTTCTTGGAATTTCAAGTCAAGACATTTCACGAAATTGGACATGTTTATAGAACGGGATCCAACAGAAGTTCGAGGAATGCCACGTTCTGATGTTTACCGGAAGAAGAACTTGTTTATGAAAGGCTATTCATGTCTTTTTTTCTTTTTTTCTTTTCTTTTTAGGGGGAGTATGCAATGTGATTTGGGGAGTCTAACTTTGATGTGGTGGACTGAAGTTTTGGGGATGCAGTAGAACTTCATGGCAAGGATTCTTGGAAATTTCTTGGAATTGAAGGTCATGGGTTTTGGGGGCATGTGGTGCAGAGTCATGGCCTAAGATTCAAGGAATGCCATGCAAAACATTGCTTTAGCATTGACAAGACTTGTCATTAGAATGATAGAATTACATTAGCCTTAAAAAAACATACTGCAACAACACTGACGCATATTACATAAATATGAGAGTAATACTATTGCTGCATTTGTTCAACATTAGTCCCACAAGAACACTTGATTTCTATGACATTGCATATGAAGGACTGGAAAAACGCACAAAAGGAATGATACAGAAAGCAGCTCTTTCATTTACATGCTCCCATGTATCAAAAAGCACCAGCCTGCCCCGTGTGAGGCTCGAACTCACGACCTTCAGATTATGAGACTGACGCGCTGCCTAACTGCGCCAACGAGGCATGTACTATGGCTCGGGTGAGCGGAGAACCACTAGCTTCCAGATCATCTGCCATTCGGTGCAGCTCCAAAAGTACTGCTCACCCTTTGCCCTCACGTCAGGATGGCCGAGCGGTCTAAGGCGCTACGTTCAGGTCGCAGTCTCCCCTGGAGGCGTGGGTTCGAATCCCACTTCTGACAAACCTAACCTTTGGCTGCGGGCTCAAGCTAGAGTCTTGAACCCTCTGGCAAGTTCACCCCGAAGTGCATTAATGTTGACAAAGCACTGCATTTCAGTTCATGCTAGAGTTAACCAAACAATGCAGTTGCACTGACCTGCATAATATGGACTTTAAAGTAACACTTTTGGTGCAATGTATGGGATTCGGTGGCGTTTTCGTGCAGTTTTCTTGGAATTTCAAGTCAAGACATTTCACGAAATTGGACATGTTTATAGAATGGGATCCAACAGAACTTCGAGGAATGCCACGTTCTGATGTTTTCCGGAAGAAGAACTTGTTTATGAAAGGCTATTCATGTCTTTTTTTCTTTTTTTCTTTTCTTTTTAGGGGGAGTATGCAATGTGATTTTGGGAGTCTAACTGGGATGTGGTGGACTGAAGTTTTGGGGATGCAGTAGAACTTCATGGCAAGGATTCTTGGAAATTTCTTGGAATTGAAGGTCATGGGTTTTGGGGGCATGTGGTGCAGAGTCATGGCCTAAGATTCAAGGAATACCATGCAAAACATTGCTTTAGCATTGACAAGACTTGTCATTGGAATGATAGAATTACATTAGCCTTAAAAAAACATACTGCAACAACACTGACGCATATTACATAAATATGAGAGTAATACTATTGCTGCATTTGTTCGACATTAGTCCCACGAGAACACTTGATTTCTATGACATTGCATATGAAGGACTGGAAAAACGCACAAAAGGAATGATACAGAAAGCAGCTCTTTCATTTACATGCTCCCATGTATCAAAAAGCACCAGCCTGCCCCGTGTGAGGCTCGAACTCACGACCTTCAGATTATGAGACTGACGCGCTGCCTAACTGCGCCAACGAGGCATGTGCTATGGCTCGGGTGAGCGGAGAACCACTAGCTTCCAGATCATCTGCCATTCGGTGCAGCTCCAAAAGTACTGCTCACCCTTTGCCCTCACGTCAGGATGGCCAAGCGGTCTAAGGCGCTGCGTTCAGGTCGCAGTCACCCCTGGAGGCGTGGGTTCGAATCCCACTTCTGACAAACCTAACCTTTGGCTGCGGGCTCAAGCTAGAGTCTTGAACCCTCTGGCAAGTTCACCCCGAAGTGCATTAATGTTGACAAAGCACTGCATTTCAGTTCATGCTAGAGTTAACCAAACAATGCAGTTGCACTGACCTGCATAATATGGACTTTAAAGTAACACTTTTGGTGCAATGTATGGGATTCGGTGGCGTTTTCGTGCAGTTTTCTTGGAATTTCAAGTCAAGACATTTCACGAAATTGGACATGTTTATAGAACGGGATCCAACAGAAGTTCGAGGAATGCCACGTTCTGATGTTTACCGGAAGAAGAACTTGTTTATGAAAGGCTATTCATGTCTTTTTTTCTTTTTTTCTTTTCTTTTTAGGGGGAGTATGCAATGTGATTTTGGGAGTCTAACTGGGATGTGGTGGACTGAAGTTTTGGGGATGCAGTAGAACTTCATGGCAAGGATTCTTGGAAATTTCTTGGAATTGAAGGTCATGGGTTTTGGGGGCATGTGGTGCAGAGTCATGGCCTAAGATTCAAGGAATGCCATGCAAAACATTGCTTTAGTATTGACAAGACTTGTCATTGGAATGATAGAATTACATTAGCCTTAAAAAAAAAAATTACTGCAACAACACTGACGCATATTACATAAATATGAGAGTAATACTATTGCTGCATTTGTTCAACATTAGTCCCACAAGAACACTTGATTTCTATGACATTGCATATGAAGGACTGGAAAAACGCACAAAAGGAATGATAAAGAAAGCAGCTCTTTCATTTACATGCTCCCATGTATCAAAAAGCACCAGCATGCCCCGTGTGAGGCTCGAACTCACGACCTTCAGATTATGAGACTGACGCGCTGCCTAACTGCGCCAACGAGGCATGTGTTATGGCTCGGGTGAGCGGAGAACCACTAGCTTCCAGATCATCTGCCATTCGGTGCAGCTCCAAAAGTACTGCTCACCCTTTGCCCTCACGTCAGGATGGCCGAGCGGTCTAAGGCGCTGCGTTCAGGTCGCAGTCTCCCCTGGAGGCGTGGGTTCGAATCCCACTTCTGACAACCTAACCTTTGGCTGCGGGCTCAAGCTAGAGTCTTGAACCCTCTGGCAAGTTCACCCCGAAGTGCATTAATGTTGACAAAGCACTGCATTTCTGTTCATGCTAGAGTTAACCAAACAATGCAGTTGCACTGACCTGCATAATTTGGACTTTAAAGTAACACTTTTGGTGCAATGTATGGGATTCGGTGGCGTTTTCGTGCAGTTTTCTTGGAATTTCAAGTCAAGACATTTCACGAAATTGGACATGTTTATAAAATGGGATCCAACAGAACTTCGAGGAATGCCACGTTCTGATGTTTACCGGAAGAAGAACTTGTTTATGAAAGGCTATTCATGTCTTTTTTTCTTTTTTTCTTTTCTTTTTTAGGGGGAGTATGCAATGTGATTTTGGGAGTCTAACTGGGATGTGGTGGACTGAAGTTTTGGGGATGCAGTAGAACTTCATGGCAAGGATTCTTGGAAATTTCTTGGAATTGAAGGTCATGGGTTTTGGGGGCATGTGGTGCAGAGTCATGGCCTAAGATTCAAGGAATGCCATGCAAAACATTGCTTGAGCATTGACAAGACTTGTCATTGGAATGATAGAATTACATTAGCCTTAAAAAAACATACTGCAACAACACTGACGCATATTACATAAATATGAGAGTAATACTATTGCTGCATTTGTTCAACATTAGTCCCACAAGAACACTTGATTTCTATGACATTGCATATGAAGGACTGGAAAAACGCACAAAAGGAATGATACAGAAAGCAGCTCTTTCATTTACATGCTCCCATGTATCAAAAAGCACCAGCCTGCCCCGTGTGAGGCTCGAACTCACGACCTTCAGATTATGAGACTGACGCGCTGCCTAACTGCGCCAACGAGGCATGTGCTATGGCTCGGGTGAGCGGAGAACCACTAGCTTTCAGATCATCTGCCATTCGGTGCAGCTCCAAAAGTACTGCTCAACCTTTGCCCTCACGTCAGGATGGCCGAGCGGTCTAAGGCGCTGCGTTCAGGTCGCAGTCTCCCCTGGAGGCGTGGGTTCGAATCCCACTTCTGACAAACCTAACCTTTGGCTGCGGGCTCAAGCTAGAGTCTTGAACCCTCTGGCAAGTTCACCCCGAAGTGCATTAATGTTGACAAAGCACTGCATTTCAGTTCATGCTAGAGTTAACCAAACAATGCAGTTGCACTGACCTGCATAATATGGACTTTAAAGTAACACTTTTGGTGCAATGTATGGGATTCGGTGGCGTTTTCGTGCAGTTTTCTTGGAATTTCAAGTCAAGACATTTCACGAAATTGGACATGTTTATAGAACGGGATCCAACAGAACTTCGAGGAATGCCACGTTCTGATGTTTACCGGAAGAAGAACTTGTTTATGAAAGGCTATTCATGTCTTTTTTTCTTTTTTTCTTTTCTTTTTAGGGGGAGTATGCAATGTGATTTGGGGAGTCTAACTGGGATGTGGTGGACTGAAGTTTTGGGGATGCAGTAGAACTTCATGGCAAGGATTCTTGGAAATTTCTTGGAATTGAAGGTCATGGGTTTTGGGGGCATGTGGTGCAGAGTCATGGCCTAAGATTCAAGAAATGCCATGCAAAACATTGCTTTAGCATTGACAAGACTTGTCATTAGAATGATAGAATTACATTAGCCTTAAAAAAACATACTGCAACAACACTGACGCATATTACATAAATATGAGAGTAATACTATTGCTGCATTTGTTCAACATTAGTCCCACAAGAACACTTGATTTCTATGACATTGCATATGAAGGACTGGAAAAACTCACAAAAGGAATGATACAGAAAGCAGCTCTTTCATTTACATGCTCCCATGTATCAAAAAGCACCAGCCTGCCCCGTGTGAGGCTCGAACTCACGACCTTCAGATTATGAGACTGACGCGCTGCCTAACTGCGCCAACGAGGCATGTGCTATGGCTCGGGTGAGCGGAGAACCACTAGCTTTCAGATCATCTGCCATTCGGTGCAGCTCCAAAAGTACTGCTCACCCTTTGCCCTCACGTCAGGATGGCCGAGCGGTCTAAGGCGCTGCGTTCAGGTCGCAGTCTCCCCTGGAGGCGTGGGTTCGAATCCCACTTCTGACAAACCTAACCTTTGGCTGCGGGCTCAAGCTAGAGTCTTGAACCCTCTGGCAAGTTCACCCCGAAGTGCATTAATGTTGACAAAGCACTGCATTTCAGTTCATGCTAGAGTTAACCAAACAATGCAGTTGCACTGACCTGCATAATATGAACTTTAAAGTAACACTTTTGGTGCAATGTATGGGATTCGGTGGCGTTTTCGTGCAGTTTTCTTGGAATTTCAAGTCAAGACATTTCACGAAATTGGACATGTTTATAGAACGGGATCCAACAGAACTTCGAGGAATGCCACGTTCTGATGTTTACCGGAAGAAGAACTTGTTTATGAAAGGCTATTCATGTCTTTTTTTCTTTTTTTCTTTTCTTTTTAGGGGGAGTATGCAATGTGATTTGGGGAGTCTAACTGGGATGTGGTGGACTGAAGTTTTGGGGATGCAGTAGAACTTCATGGCAAGGATTCTTGGAAATTTCTTGGAATTGAAGGTCATGGGTTTTGGGGGCATGTGGTGCAGAGTCATGGCCTAAGATTCAAGGAATGCCATGCAAAACATTGCTTTAGCATTGACAAGACTTGTCATTGGAATGATAGAATTACATTAGCCTTAAAAAAACATACTGCAACAACACTGACGCATATTACATAAATATGAGAGTAATAGTATTGCTGCATTTGTTCAACATTAGTCCCACAAGAACACTTGATTTCTATGACATTGCATATGAAGGACTGGAAAAACGCACAAAAGGAATGATACAGAAAGCAGCTCTTTCATTTACATGCTCCCATGTATCAAAAAGCACCAGCCTGCCCCGTGTGAGGCTCGAACTCACGACCTTCAGATTATGAGACTGACGCGCTGCCTAACTGCGCCAACGAGGCATGTGCTGTGGCTCGGGTGAGCGGAGAACCACTAGCTTCCAGATCATCTGCCATTCGGTGCAGCTCCAAAAGTACTGCTCACCCTTAGCCCTCACGTCAGGATGGCCGAGCGGTCTAAGGCGCTGCGTTCAGGTCGCAGTCTCCCCTGGAGGCGTGGGTTCGAATCCCACTTCTGACAAACCTAACCTTTGGCTGTGGGCTCAAGCTAGAGTCTTGAACCCTCTGGCAAGTTCACCCCAAAGTGCATTAATGTTGACAAAGCACTGCATTTCTGTTCATGCTAGAGTTAACCAAACAATGCAGTTGCACTGACCTGCATAATATGGACTTTAAAGTAACACTTTTGGTGCAATGTATGGGATTCTGTGGCGTTTTCGTGCAGTTTTCTTGGAATTTCAAGTCAAGACATTTCACGAAATTGGACATGTTTATAGAACGGGATCCAACAGAAGTTCGAGGAATGCCACGTTCTGATGTTTACCGGAAGAAGAACTTGTTTATGAAAGGCTATTCATGTCTTTTTTTCTTTTTTTCTTTTCTTTTTAGGGGGAGTATGCAATGTGATTTGGGGAGTCTAACTGGGATGTGGTGGACTGAAGTTTTGGGGATGCAGTAGAACTTCATGGCAAGGATTCTTGGAAATTTCTTGGAATTGAAGGTCATGGGTTTTGGGGGCATGTGGTGCAGAGTCATGGCCTAAGATTCAAGGAATGCCATGCAAAACATTGCTTTAGCATTGACAAGACTTGTCATTGGAATGATAGAATTACATTAGCCTTAAAAAAACATACTGCAACAACACTGACGCATATTACATAAATATGAGAGTAATAGTATTGCTGCATTTGTTCAACATTAGTCCCACAAGAACACTTGATTTCTATGACATTGCATATGAAGGACTGGAAAAACGCACAAAAGGAATGATACAGAAAGCAGCTCTTTCATTTACATGCTCCCATGTATCAAAAAGCACCAGCCTGCCCCGTGTGAGGCTCGAACTCACGACCTTCAGATTATGAGACTGACGCGCTGCCTAACTGCGCCAACGAGGCATGTGCTGTGGCTCGGGTGAGCGGAGAACCACTAGCTTCCAGATCATCTGCCATTCGGTGCAGCTCCAAAAGTACTGCTCACCCTTAGCCCTCACGTCAGGATGGCCGAGCGGTCTAAGGCGCTGCGTTCAGGTCGCAGTCTCCCCTGGAGGTGTGGGTTCGAATCCCACTTCTGACAAACCTAACCTTTGGCTGTGGGCTCAAGCTAGAGTCTTGAACCCTCTGGCAAGTTCACCCCAAAGTGCATTAATGTTGACAAAGCACTGCATTTCTGTTCATGCTAGAGTTAACCAAACAATGCAGTTGCACTGACCTGCATAATATGGACTTTAAAGTAACACTTTTGGTGCAATGTATGGGATTCTGTGGCGTTTTCGTGCAGTTTTCTTGGAATTTCAAGTCAAGACATTTCACGAAATTGGACATGTTTATAGAACGGGATCCAACAGAAGTTCGAGGAATGCCACGTTCTGATGTTTACCGGAAGAAGAACTTGTTTATGAAAGGCTATTCATGTCTTTTTTTCTTTTTTTCTTTTCTTTTTAGGGGGAGTATGCAATGTGATTTGGGGAGTCTAACTGGGATGTGGTGGACTGAAGTTTTGGGGATGCAGTAGAACTTCATGGCAAGGATTCTTGGAAATTTCTTGGAATTGAAGGTCATGGGTTTTGGGGGCATGTGGTGCAGAGTCATGGCCTAAGATTCAAGGAATGCCATGCAAAACATTGCTTTAGCATTGACAAGACTTGTCATTGGAATGATAGAATTACATTAGCCTTAAAAAAACATACTGCAACAACACTGACGCATATTACATAAATATGAGAGTAATACTATTGCTGCATTTGTTCAACATTAGTCCCACAAGAACACTTGATTTCTATGACATTGCATATGAAGGACTGGAAAAACGCACAAAAGGAATGATACAGAAAGCAGCTCTTTCATTTACATGCTCCCATGTATCAAAAAGCACCAGCATGCCCCGTGTGAGGCTCGAACTCACGACCTTCAGATTATGAGACTGACGCGCTGCCTAACTGCGCCAACGAGGCATGTACTATGGCTCGGGTGAGCGGAGAACCACTAGCTTCCAGATCATCTGCCATTCGGTGCAGCTCCAAAAGTACTGCTCACCCTTTGCCCTCACGTCAGGATGGCCGAGCGGTCTAAGGCGCTGCGTTCAGGTCGCAGTCTCCCCTGGAGGCGTGGGTTCGAATCCCACTTCTGACAAACCTAACCTTTGGCTGCGGGCTCAAGCTAGAGTCTTGAACCCTCTGGCAAGTTCAACCCGAAGTGCATTAATGTTGACAAAGCACTGCATTTCAGTTCATGCTAGAGTTAACCAAACAATGCAGTTGCACTGACCTGCATAATATGGACTTTAAAGTAACACTTTTGGTGCAATGTATGGGATTCGGTGGCGTTTTCGTGCAGTTTTCTTGGAATTTCAAGTCAAGACATTTCACGAAATTGGACATGTTTATAGAATGGGATCCAACAGAACTTCGAGGAATGCCACGTTCTGATGTTTACCGGAAGAAGAACTTGTTTATGAATGGCTATTCATGTCTTTTTTTCTTTTTTTCTTTTCTTTTTAGGGGGAGTATGCAATGTGATTTTGGGAGTCTAACTGGGATGTGGTGGACTGAAGTTTTGGGGATGCAGTAGAACTTCATGGCAAGGATTCTTGGAAATTTCTTGGAATTGAAGGTCATGGGTTTTGGGGGCATGTGGTGCAGAGTCATGGCCTAAGACTCAAGGAATGCCATGCAAAACATTGCTTTAGCATTGACAAGACTTGTCATTAGAATGATAGAATTACATTAGCCTTAAAAAAACATACTGCAACAACACTGACGCATATTACATAAATATGAGAGTAATACTATTGCTGCATTTGTTCAACATTAGTCCCACAAGAACACTTGATTTCTATGACATTGCATATGAAGGACTGGAAAAACGCACAAAAGGAATGATACAGAAAGCAGCTCTTTCATTTACATGCTCCCATGTATCAAAAAGCACCAGCCTGCCCCGTGTGAGGCTCGAACTCACGACCTTCAGATTATGAGACTGACGCGCTGCCTAACTGCGCCAACGAGGCATGTACTATGGCTCGGGTGAGCGGAGAACCACTAGCTTCCAGATCATCTGCCATTCGGTGCAGCTCCAAAAGTACTGCTCACCCTTTGCCCTCACGTCAGGATGGCCGAGCGGTCTAAGGCGCTGCGTTCAGGTCGCAGTCTCCCCTGGAGGCGTGGGTTCGAATCCCACTTCTGACAAACCTAACCTTTGGCTGCGGGCTCAAGCTAGAGTCTTGAACCCTCTGGCAAGTTCACCCCGAAGTGCATTAATGTTGACAAAGCACTGCATTTCAGTTCATGCTAGAGTTAACCAAACAATGCAGTTGCACTGACCTGCATAATATGGACTTTAAAGTAACACTTTTGGTGCAATGTATGGGATTCGGTGGCGTTTTCGTGCAGTTTTCTTGGAATTTCAAGTCAAGACATTTCACGAAATTGGACATGTTTATAGAACGGGATCCAACAGAACTTCGAGGAATGCCACGTTCTGATGTTTACCGGAAGAAGAACTTGTTTATGAAAGGCTATTCATGTCTTTTTTTCTTTTTTTCTTTTCTTTTTAGGGGGAGTATGCAATGTGATTTGGGGAGTCTAACTGGGATGTGGTGGACTGAAGTTTTGGGGATGCAGTAGAACTTCATGGCAAGGATTCTTGGAAATTTCTTGGAATTGAAGGTCATGGGTTTTGGGGGCATGTGGTGCAGAGTCATGGCCTAAGATTCAAGGAATGCCATGCAAAACATTGCTTTAGCATTGACAAGACTTGTCATTGGAATGATAGAATTACATTAGCCTTAAAAAAACATACTGCAACAACACTGACGCATATTACATAAATATGAGAGTAATAGTATTGCTGCATTTGTTCAACATTAGTCCCACAAGAACACTTGATTTCTATGACATTGCATATGAAGGACTGGAAAAACGCACAAAAGGAATGATACAGAAAGCAGCTCTTTCATTTACATGCTCCCATGTATCAAAAAGCACCAGCCTGCCCCGTGTGAGGCTCGAACTCACGACCTTCAGATTATGAGACTGACGCGCTGCCTAACTGCGCCAACGAGGCATGTGCTGTGGCTCGGGTGAGCGGAGAACCACTAGCTTCCAGATCATCTGCCATTCGGTGCAGCTCCAAAAGTACTGCTCACCCTTAGCCCTCACGTCAGGATGGCCGAGCGGTCTAAGGCGCTGCGTTCAGGTCGCAGTCTCCCCTGGAGGCGTGGGTTCGAATCCCACTTCTGACAAACCTAACCTTTGGCTGTGGGCTCAAGCTAGAGTCTTGAACCCTCTGGCAAGTTCACCCCAAAGTGCATTAATGTTGACAAAGCACTGCATTTCTGTTCATGCTAGAGTTAACCAAACAATGCAGTTGCACTGACCTGCATAATATGGACTTTAAAGTAACACTTTTGGTGCAATGTATGGGATTCGGTGGCGTTTTCGTGCAGTTTTCTTGGAATTTCAAGTCAAGACATTTCACGAAATTGGACATGTTTATAGAACGGGATCCAACAGAAGTTCGAGGAATGCCACGTTCTGATGTTTACCGGAAGAAGAACTTGTTTATGAAAGGCTATTCATGTCTTTTTTTCTTTTTTTCTTTTCTTTTTAGGGGGAGTATGCAATGTGATTTGGGGAGTCTAACTGGGATGTGGTGGACTGAAGTTTTGGGGATGCAGTAGAACTTCATGGCAAGGATTCTTGGAAATTTCTTGGAATTGAAGGTCATGGGTTTTGGGGGCATGTGGTGCAGAGTCATGGCCTAAGATTCAAGGAATGCCATGCAAAACATTGCTTTAGCATTGACAAGACTTGTCATTGGAATGATAGAATTACATTAGCCTTAAAAAAACATACTGCAACAACACTGACGCATATTACATAAATATGAGAGTAATACTATTGCTGCATTTGTTCAACATTAGTCCCACAAGAACACTTGATTTCTATGACATTGCATATGAAGGACTGGAAAAACGCACAAAAGGAATGATACAGAAAGCAGCTCTTTCATTTACATGCTCCCATGTATCAAAAAGCACCAGCATGCCCCGTGTGAGGCTCGAACTCACGACCTTCAGATTATGAGACTGACGCGCTGCCTAACTGCGCCAACGAGGCATGTACTATGGCTCGGGTGAGCGGAGAACCACTAGCTTCCAGATCATCTGCCATTCGGTGCAGCTCCAAAAGTACTGCTCACCCTTTGCCCTCACGTCAGGATGGCCGAGCGGTCTAAGGCGCTGCGTTCAGGTCGCAGTCTCCCCTGGAGGCGTGGGTTCGAATCCCACTTCTGACAAACCTAAGCTTTGGCTGCGGGCTCAAGCTAGAGTCTTGAACCCTCTGGCAAGTTCAACCCGAAGTGCATTAATGTTGACAAAGCACTGCATTTCAGTTCATGCTAGAGTTAACCAAACAATGCAGTTGCACTGACCTGCATAATATGGACTTTAAAGTAACACTTTTGGTGCAATGTATGGGATTCGGTGGCGTTTTCGTGCAGTTTTCTTGGAATTTCAAGTCAAGACATTTCACGAAATTGGACATGTTTATAGAATGGGATCCAACAGAACTTCGAGGAATGCCACGTTCTGATGTTTACCGGAAGAAGAACTTGTTTATGAATGGCTATTCATGTCTTTTTTTCTTTTTTTCTTTTCTTTTTAGGGGGAGTATGCAATGTGATTTTGGGAGTCTAACTGGGATGTGGTGGACTGAAGTTTTGGGGATGCAGTAGAACTTCATGGCAAGGATTCTTGGAAATTTCTTGGAATTGAAGGTCATGGGTTTTGGGGGCATGTGGTGCAGAGTCATGGCCTAAGATTCAAGGAATGCCATGCAAAACATTGCTTTAGCATTGACAAGACTTGTCATTAGAATGATAGAATTACATTAGCCTTAAAAAAACATACTGCAACAACACTGACGCATATTACATAAATATGAGAGTAATACTATTGCTGCATTTGTTCAACATTAGTCCCACAAGAACACTTGATTTCTATGACATTGCATATGAAGGACTGGAAAAACGCACAAAAGGAATGATACAGAAAGCAGCTCTTTCATTTACATGCTCCCATGTATCAAAAAGCACCAGCCTGCCCCGTGTGAGGCTCGAACTCACGACCTTCAGATTATGAGATTGACGCGCTGCCTAACTGCGCCAACGAGGCATGTACTATGGCTCGGGTGAGCGGAGAACCACTAGCTTCCAGATCATCTGCCATTCGGTGCAGCTCCAAAAGTACTGCTCACCCTTTGCCCTCACGTCAGGATGGCCGAGCGGTCTAAGGCGCTGCGTTCAGGTCGCAGTCTCCCCTGGATGCGAGTGGGTTCGAATCCCACTTCTGACAAACCTAACCTTTGGCTGCGGGCTCAAGCTAGAGTCTTGAACCCTCTGGCAAGTTCACCCCGAAGTGCATTAATGTTGACAAAGCACTGCATTTCAGTTCATGCTAGAGTTAACCAAACAATGCAGTTGCACTGACCTGCATAATATGGACTTTAAAGTAACACTTTTGGTGCAATGTATGGGATTCGGTGGCGTTTTCGTGCAGTTTTCTTGGAATTTCAAGTCAAGACATTTCACGAAATTGGACATGTTTATAGAATGGGATCCAACAGAACTTCGAGGAATGCCACGTTCTGATGTTTACCGGAAGAAGAACTTGTTTATGAATGGCTATTCATGTCTTTTTTTCTTTTTTTCTTTTCTTTTTAGGGGGAGTATGCAATGTGATTTTGGGAGTCTAACTGGGATGTGGTGGACTGAAGTTTTGGGGATGCAGTAGAACTTCATGGCAAGGATTCTTGGAAATTTCTTGGAATTGAAGGTCATGGGTTTTGGGGGCATGTGGTGCAGAGTCATGGCCTAAGATTCAAGGAATGCCATGCAAAACATTGCTTTAGCATTGACAAGACTTGTCATTAGAATGATAGAATTACATTAGCCTTAAAAAAACATACTGCAACAACACTGACGCATATTACATAAATATGAGAGTAATACTATTGCTGCATTTGTTCAACATTAGTCCCACAAGAACACTTGATTTCTATGACATTGCATATGAAGGACTGGAAAAACGCACAAAAGGAATGATACAGAAAGCAGCTCTTTCATTTACATGCTCCCATGTATCAAAAAGCACCAGCCTGCCCCGTGTGAGGCTCGAACTCACGACCTTCAGATTATGAGACTGACGCGCTGCCTAACTGCGCCAACGAGGCATGTACTATGGCTCGGGTGAGCGGAGAACCACTAGCTTCCAGATCATCTGCCATTCGGTGCAGCTCCAAAAGTACTGCTCACCCTTTGCCCTCACGTCAGGATGGCCGAGCGGTCTAAGGCGCTGCGTTCAGGTCGCAGTCTCCCCTGGATGCGAGTGGGTTCGAATCCCACTTCTGACAAACCTAACCTTTGGCTGCGGGCTCAAGCTAGAGTCTTGAACCCTCTGGCAAGTTCACCCCGAAGTGCATTAATGTTGACAAAGCACTGCATTTCAGTTCATGCTAGAGTTAACCAAACAATGCAGTTGCACTGACCTGCATAATATGGACTTTAAAGTAACACTTTTGGTGCAATGTATGGGATTCGGTGGCGTTTTCGTGCAGTTTTCTTGGAATTTCAAGTCAAGACATTTCACGAAATTGGACATGTTTATAAAATGGGATCCAACAGAACTTCGAGGAATGCCACGTTCTGATGTTTACCGGAAGAAGAACTTGTTTATGAAAGGCTATTCATGTCTTTTTTTCTTTTTTTCTTTTCTTTTTAGGGGGAGTATGCAATGTGATTTTGGGAGTCTAACTGGGATGTGGTGGACTGAAGTTTTGGGGATGCAGTAGAACTTCATGGCAAGGATTCTTGGAAATTTCTTGGAATTGAAGGTCATGGGTTTTGGGGGCATGTGGTGCAGAGTCATGGCCTAAGATTCAAGGAATACCATGCAAAACATTGCTTTAGCATTGACAAGACTTGTCATTGGAATGATAGAATTACATTAGCCTTAAAAAAACATACTGCAACAACACTGACGCATATTACATAAATATGAGAGTAATACTATTGCTGCATTTGTTCAACATTAGTCCCACAAGAACACTTGATTTCTATGACATTGCATATGAAGGACTGGAAAAACGCACAAAAGGAATGATACAGAAAGCAGCTCTTTCATTTACATGCTCCCATGTATCAAAAAGCACCAGCCTGCCCCGTGTGAGGCTCAAACTCACGACCTTCAGATTATGAGACTGACGCGCTGCCTAACTGCGCCAACGAGGCATGTGCTATGGCTCGGGTGAGCGGAGAACCACTAGCTTCCAGATCATCTGCCATTCGGTGCAGCTCCAAAAGTACTGCTCACCCTTTGCCCTCACGTCAGGATGGCCGAGCGGTCTAAGGCGCTGCGTTCAGGTCGCAGTCTCCCCTGGAGGCGTGGGTTCGAATCCCACTTCTGACAAACCTAACCTTTGGCTGCGGGCTCAAGCTAGAGTCTTGAACCCTCTGGCAAGTTCACCCCGAAGTGCATTAATGTTGACAAAGCACTGCATTTCAGTTCATGCTAGAGTTAACCAAACAATGCAGTTGCACTGACCTGCATAATATGGACTTTAAAGTAACACTTTTGGTGCAATGTATGGGATTCGGTGGCGTTTTCGTGCAGTTTTCTTGGAATTTCAAGTCAAGACATTTCACGAAATTGGACATGTTTATAGAATGGGATCCAACAGAACTTCGAGGAATGCCACGTTCTGATGTTTTCCGGAAGAAGAACTTGTTTATGAAAGGCTATTCATGTCTTTTTTTCTTTTTTTCTTTTCTTTTTAGGGGGAGTATGCAATGTGATTTTGGGAGTCTAACTGGGATGTGGTGGACTGAAGTTTTGGGGATGCAGTAGAACTTCATGGCAAGGATTCTTGGAAATTTCTTGGAATTGAAGGTCATGGGTTTTGGGGGCATGTGGTGCAGAGTCATGGCCTAAGATTCAAGGAATGCCATGCAAAACATTGCTTTAGCATTGACAAGACTTGTCATTGGAATGATAGAATTACATTAGCCTTAAAAAAACATACTGCAACAACACTGACGCATATTATATAAATATGAGAGTAATACTATTGCTGCATTTGTTCAACATTAGTCCCACAAGAATACTTGATTTCTATGACATTGCATATGAAGGACTGGAAAAACGCACAAAAGGAATGATACAGAAAGCAGCTCTTTCATTTACATGCTCCCATGTATCAAAAAGCACCAGCATGCCCCGTGTGAGGCTCGAACTCACGACCTTCAGATTATGAGACTGACGCGCTGCCTAACTGCGCCAACGAGGCATGTGTTATGGCTCGGGTGAGCGGAGAACCACTAGCTTCCAGATCATCTGCCATTCGGTGCAGCTCCAAAAGTACTGCTCACCCTTTGCCCTCACGTCAGGATGGCCGAGCGGTCTAAGGCGCTGCGTTCAGGTCGCAGTCTCCCCTGGAGGCGTGGGTTCGAATCCCACTTCTGACAACCTAACCTTTGGCTGCGGGCTCAAGCTAGAGTCTTGAACCCTCTGGCAAGTTCACCCCGAAGTGCATTAATGTTGACAAAGCACTGCATTTCTGTTCATGCTAGAGTTAACCAAACAATGCAGTTGCACTGACCTGCATAATTTGGACTTTAAAGTAACACTTTTGGTGCAATGTATGGGATTCGGTGGCGTTTTCGTGCAGTTTTCTTGGAATTTCAAGTCAAGACATTTCACGAAATTGGACATGTTTATAAAATGGGATCCAACAGAACTTCGAGGAATGCCACGTTCTGATGTTTACCGGAAGAAGAACTTGTTTATGAAAGGCTATTCATGTCTTTTTTTCTTTTTTTCTTTTCTTTTTAGGGGGAGTATGCAATGTGATTTTGGGAGTCTAACTGGGATGTGGTGGACTGAAGTTTTGGGGATGCAGTAGAACTTCATGGCAAGGATTCTTGGAAATTTCTTGGAATTGAAGGTCATGGGTTTTGGGGGCATGTGGTGCAGAGTCATGGCCTAAGATTCAAGGAATACCATGCAAAACATTGCTTTAGCATTGACAAGACTTGTCATTGGAATGATAGAATTACATTAGCCTTAAAAAAACATACTGCAACAACACTGACGCATATTACATAAATATGAGAGTAATACTATTGCTGCATTTGTTCAACATTAGTCCCACAAGAACACTTGATTTCTATGACATTGCATATGAAGGACTGGAAAAACGCACAAAAGGAATGATACAGAAAGCAGCTCTTTCATTTACATGCTCCCATGTATCAAAAAGCACCAGCCTGCCCCGTGTGAGGCTCAAACTCACGACCTTCAGATTATGAGACTGACGCACTGCCTAACTGCGCCAACGAGGCATGTGCTATGGCTCGGGTGAGCGGAGAACCACTAGCTTCCAGATCATCTGCCATTCGGTGCAGCTCCAAAAGTACTGCTCACCCTTTTCCCTCACGTCAGGATGGCCGAGCGGTTTAAGGCGCTGCGTTCAGGTCGCAGTCTCCCCTGGAGGCGTGGGTTCGAATCCCACTTCTGACAAACCTAACCTTTGGCTGCGGGCTCAAGCTAGAGTCTTGAACCCTCTGGCAAGTTCACCCCGAAGTGCATTAATGTTGACAAAGCACTGCATTTCAGTTCATGCTAGAGTTAACCAAACAATGCAGTTGCACTGACCTGCATAATATGGACTTTAAAGTAACACTTTTGGTGCAATGTATGGGATTCGGTGGCGTTTTCGTGCAGTTTTCTTGGAATTTCAAGTCAAGGCATTTCACGAAATTGGGCATGTTTATAGAACGGGATCCAACAGAACTTCGAGGAATGCCACGTTCTGATGTTTACCGGAAGAAGAACTTGTTTATGAAAGGCTATTCATGTCTTTTTTTCTTTTTTTCTTTTCTTTTTAGGGGGAGTATTCAATGTGATTTTGGGAGTCTAACTGGGATGTGGTGGACTGAAGTTTTGGGGATGCAGTAGAACTTCATGGCAAGGATTCTTGGAAATTTCTTGGAATTGAAGGTCATGGGTTTTGGGGGCATGTGGTGCAGAGTCATGGCCTAAGATTCAAGGAATGCCATGCAAAACATTGCTTTAGCATTGACAAGACTTGTCATTGGAATGATAGAATTACATTAGCCTTAAAAAAACATACTGCAACAACACTGACGCATATTACATAAATATGAGAGTAATACTATTGCTGCATTTGTGCAACATTAGTCCCACAAGAACACTTGATTTCTATGACATTGCATATGAAGGACTGGAAAAACGCACAAAAAGAATGATACAGAAAGCAGCTCTTTCATTTACATGCTCCCATGTATCAAAAAGCACCAGCCTGCCCCGTGTGAGGCTCGAACTCACGACCTTCAGATTATGAGACTGACGCGCTGCCTAACTGCGCCAACGAGGCATGTGCTATGGCTCGGGTGAGCGGAGAACCACTAGCTTTCAGATCATCTGCCATTCGGTGCAGCTCCAAAAGTACTGCTCACCCTTTGCCCTCACGTCAGGATGGCCGAGCGGTCTAAGGCGCTGCGTTCAGGTCGCAGTCTCCCCTGGAGGCGTGGGTTCGAATCCCACTTCTGACAAACCTAACCTTTGGCTGCGGGCTCAAGCTAGAGTCTTGAACCCTCTGGCAAGTTCACCCCGAAGTGCATTAATGTTGACAAAGCACTGCATTTCAGTTCATGTTAGAGTTAACCAAACAATGCAGTTGCACTGACCTGCATAATATGGACTTTAAAGTAACACTTTTGGTGCAATGTATGGGATTCGGTGGCGTTTTCGTGCAGTTTTCTTGGAATTTCAAGTCAAGACATTTCATGAAATTGGACATGTTTATAGAATGGGATCCAACAGAACTTCGAGGAATGCCACGTTCTGATGTTTACCGGAAGAAGAACTTGTTTATGAAAGGCTATTCATGTCTTTTTTTCTTTTTTTCTTTTCTTTTTTAGGGGGAGTATGCAATGTGATTTTGGGAGTCTAACTGGGATGTGGTGGACTGAAGTTTTGGGGATGCAGTAGAACTTCATGGCAAGGATTCTTGGAAATTTCTTGGAATTGAAGGTCATGGGTTTTGGGGGCATGTGGTGCAGAGTCATGGCCTAAGATTCAAGGAATGCCATGCAAAACATTGCTTTAGCATTGACAAGACTTGTCATTGGAATGATAGAATTACATTAGCCTTAAAAAAACATACTGCAACAACACTGACGCATATTACATAAATATGAGAGTAATACTATTGCTGCATTTGTTCAACATTAGTCCCACAAGAACACTTGATTTCTATGACATTGCATATGAAGGACTGGAAAAACTCACAAAAGGAATGATACAGAAAGCAGCTCTTTCATTTACATGCTCCCATGTATCAAAAAGCACCAGCCTGCCCCGTGTGAGGCTCGAACTCACGACCTTCAGATTATGAGACTGACGCGCTGCCTAACTGCGCCAACGAGGCATGTGCTATGGCTCGGGTGAGCGGAGAACCACTAGCTTTCAGATCATCTGCCATTCGGTGCAGCCTCAAAAGTACTGCTCACCCTTTGCCCTCACGTCAGGATGGACGAGCGGTCTAAGGCGCTGCGTTCAGGTCGCAGTCTCCCCTGGAGGCGTGGGTTCGAATCCCACTTCTGACAAACCTAACCTTTGGCTGCGGGCTCAAGCTAGAGTCTTGAACCCTCTGGCAAGTTCACCCCGAAGTGCATTAATGTTGACAAAGCACTGCATTTCAGTTCATGCTAGAGTTAACCAAACAATGCAGTTGCACTGACCTGCATAATATGGACTTTAAAGTAACACTTTTGGTGCAATGTATGGGATTCGGTGGCGTTTTCGTGCAGTTTTCTTGGAATTTCAAGTCAAGACATTTCACGAAATTGGACATGTTTATAGAACGGGATCCAACAGAACTTCGAGGAATGCCACGTTCTGATGTTTACCGGAAGAAGAACTTGTTTATGAAAGGCTATTCATGTCTTTTTTTCTTTTTTTCTTTTCTTTTTAGGGGGAGTATGCAATGTGATTTGGGGAGTCTAACTGGGATGTGGTGGACTGAAGTTTTGGGGATGCAGTAGAACTTCATGGCAAGGATTCTTGGAAATTTCTTGGAATTGAAGGTCATGGGTTTTGGGGGCATGTGGTGCAGAGTCATGGCCTAAGATTCAAGGAATGCCATGCAAAACATTGCTTTAGCATTGACAAGACTTGTCATTGGAATGATAGAATTACATTAGCCTTAAAAAAACATACTGCAACAACACTGACGCATATTACATAAATATGAGAGTAATAGTATTGCTGCATTTGTTCAACATTAGTCCCACAAGAACACTTGATTTCTATGACATTGCATATGAAGGACTGGAAAAATGCACAAAAGGAATGATACAGAAAGCAGCTCTTTCATTTACATGCTCCCATGTATCAAAAAGCACCAGCCTGCCCCGTGTGAGGCTCGAACTCACGACCTTCAGATTATGAGACTGACGCGCTGCCTAACTGCGCCAACGAGGCATGTGCTGTGGCTCGGGTGAGCGGAGAACCACTAGCTTCCAGATCATCTGCCATTCGGTGCAGCTCCAAAAGTACTGCTCACCCTTAGCCCTCACGTCAGGATGGCCGAGCGGTCTAAGGCGCTGCGTTCAGGTCGCAGTCTCCCCTGGAGGCGTGGGTTCGAATCCCACTTCTGACAAACCTAACCTTTGGCTGTGGGCTCAAGCTAGAGTCTTGAACCCTCTGGCAAGTTCACCCCAAAGTGCATTAATGTTGACAAAGCACTGCATTTCTGTTCATGCTAGAGTTAACCAAACAATGCAGTTGCACTGACCTGCATAATATGGACTTTAAAGTAACACTTTTGGTGCAATGTATGGGATTCTGTGGCGTTTTCGTGCAGTTTTCTTGGAATTTCAAGTCAAGACATTTCACGAAATTGGACATGTTTATAGAACGGGATCCAACAGAAGTTCGAGGAATGCCACGTTCTGATGTTTACCGGAAGAAGAACTTGTTTATGAAAGGCTATTCATGTCTTTTTTTCTTTTCTTTTTAGGGGGAGTATGCAATGTGATTTGGGGAGTCTAACTGGGATGTGGTGGACTGAAGTTTTGGGGATGCAGTAGAACTTCATGGCAAGGATTCTTGGAAATTTCTTGGAATTGAAGGTCATGGGTTTTGGGGGCATGTGGTGCAGAGTCATGGCCTAAGATTCAAGGAATGCCATGCAAAACATTGCTTTAGCATTGACAAGACTTGTCATTGGAATGATAGAATTACATTAGCCTTAAAAAAACATACTGCAACAACACTGACGCATATTACATAAATATGAGAGTAATACTATTGCTGCATTTGTTCAACATTAGTCCCACAAGAACACTTGATTTCTATGACATTGCATATGAAGGACTGGAAAAACGCACAAAAGGAATGATACAGAAAGCAGCTCTTTCATTTACATGCTCCCATGTATCAAAAAGCACCAGCATGCCCCGTGTGAGGCTCGAACTCACGACCTTCAGATTATGAGACTGACGCGCTGCCTAACTGCGCCAACGAGGCATGTGTTATGGCTCGGGTGAGCGGAGAACCACTAGCTTCCAGATCATCTGCCATTCGGTGCAGCTCCAAAAGTACTGCTCACCCTTTGCCCTCACGTCAGGATGGCCGAGCGGTCTAAGGCGCTGCGTTCAGGTCGCAGTCTCCCCTGGAGGCGTGGGTTCGAATCCCACTTCTGACAAACCTAACCTTTGGCTGTGGGCTCAAGCTAGAGTCTTGAACCCTCTGGCAAGTTCACCCCAAAGTGCATTAATGTTGACAAAGCACTGCATTTCAGTTCATGCTAGAGTTAACCAAACAATGCAGTTGCACTGACCTGCATAATATGGACTTTAAAGTAACACTTTTGGTGCAATGTATGGGATTCTGTGGCGTTTTCGTGCAGTTTTCTTGGAATTTCAAGTCAAGACATTTCACGAAATTGGACATGTTTATAGAATGGGATCCAACAGAACTTCGAGGAATGCCACGTTCTGATGTTTACCGGAAGAAGAACTTGTTTATGAAAGGCTATTCATGTCTTTTTTTCTTTTTTTCTTTTCTTTTTAGGGGGAGTATGCAATGTGATTTTGGGAGTCTAACTGGGATGTGGTGGACTGAAGTTTTGGGGATGCAGTAGAACTTCATGGCAAGGATTCTTGGAAATTTCTTGGAATTGAAGGTCATGGGTTTTGGGGGCATGTGGTGCAGAGTCATGGCCTAAGATTCAAGGAATGCCATGCAAAACATTGCTTTAGCATTGACAAGACTTGTCATTAGAATGATAGAATTACATTAGCCTTAAAAAAACATACTGCAACAACACTGACGCATATTACATAAATATGAGAGTAATACTATTGCTGCATTTGTTCAACATTAGTCCCACAAGAACACTTGATTTCTATGACATTGCATATGAAGGACTGGAAAAACGCACAAAAGGAATGATACAGAAAGCAGCTCTTTCATTTACATGCTCCCGTGTATCAAAAAGCACCAGCCTGCCCCGTGTGAGGCTCGAACTCACGACCTTCAGATTATGAGACTGACGCGCTGCCTAACTGCGCCAACGAGGCATGTACTATGGCTCGGGTGAGCGGAGAACCACTAGCTTCCAGATCATCTGCCATTCGGTGCAGCTCCAAAAGTACTGCTCACCCTTTGCCCTCACGTCAGGATGGCCGAGCGGTCTAAGGCGCTGCGTTCAGGTCGCAGTCTCCCCTGGAGGCGTGGGTTCGAATCCCACTTCTGACAAACCTAACCTTTGGCTGCGGGCTCAAGCTAGAGTCTTGAACCCTCTGGCAAGTTCACCCCGAAGTGCATTAATGTTGACAAAGCACTGCATTTCAGTTCATGCTAGAGTTAACCAAACAATGCAGTTGCACTGACCTGCATAATATGGACTTTAAAGTAACACTTTTGGTGCAATGTATGGGATTCGGTGGCGTTTTCGTGCAGTTTTCTTGGAATTTCAAGTCAAGACATTTCACGAAATTGGACATGTTTATAGAATGGGATCCAACAGAACTTCGAGGAATGCCACGTTCTGATGTTTTCCGGAAGAAGAACTTGTTTATGAAAGGCTATTCATGTCTTTTTTTCTTTTTTTCTTTTCTTTTTAGGGGGAGTATGCAATGTGATTTGGGGAGTCTAACTGGGATGTGGTGGACTGAAGTTTTGGGGATGCAGTAGAACTTCATGGCAAGGATTCTTGGAAATTTCTTGGAATTGAAGGTCATGGGTTTTGGGGGCATGTGGTGCAGAGTCATGGCCTAAGATTCAAGGAATGCCATGCAAAACATTGCTTTAGCATTGACAAGACTTGTCATTAGAATGATAGAATTACATTAGCCTTAAAAAAACATACTGCAACAACACTGACGCATATTACATAAATATGAGAGTAATACTATTGCTGCATTTGTTCAACATTAGTCCCACAAGAACACTTGATTTCTATGACATTGCATATGAAGGACTGGAAAAACGCACAAAAGGAATGATACAGAAAGCAGCTCTTTCATTTACATGCTCCCATGTATCAAAAAGCACCAGCCTGCCCCGTGTGAGGCTCGAACTCACGACCTTCAGATTATGAGACTGACGCGCTGCCTAACTGCGCCAACGAGGCATGTGTTATGGCTCGGGTGAGCGGAGAACCACTAGCTTCCAGATCATCTGCCATTCGGTGCAGCTCCAAAAGTACTGCTCACCCTTTGCCCTCACGTCAGGATGGCCGAGCGGTCTAAAGGCCATTGCACACCGAGCACGAAATATTCGTATGCGTATTTTCGTGTTCGTCAGCTTAAAAATTCGTCACGCATAGAAACCTTGCACACCGAGTCCTTTGCGTATTTCTTAAACCTTTGCGGGAAAAAACGCAAAAATACCAAATAGATTCGTCAAGCAGTGAGGATGATTTTTGCCCTCTCTCTTATTGAAAAGGGAAGAAAGAGAAAATATTGCGTCCATCCAATCCTGAAATTGCGCCGAGAGGAAGGAGAGTTCCTTATCAAGGAGTTGCGAATTTATCCTGAGCGATTCAAAATTATTACCTCAGAATGTCAGTGGGACAGTTCGATGCTTTGCTAGCGATTCTGGAGCCACATATTAAAAACAAGACCACCAATTTCCGTGAACCAATCGATTCTGAACGGAGACTGGCAGTGTGTCTGAAATGGACCAGGTATGGACACACACACGGACATACACACACCCGCGCGCGGCCCGGTGGAAGCGCTGGGCAGACAGAACAGCTAGGCTGTTATTGTGTATATTGTGCCCAAATAATACATTAGTTATCGAATAGGCTGCTCAATCACACCTTATTCGATCCTAAATTTCAATCTGATTGAAAGGGGAGGTTTATTAATTTCATAATCCAATATAGAGAAGAGAACATAAACACTTGATCGAATTGAAAACCGAAACTGAAAGCACGGCGCATATGTGCAATGATTTGAGGACGAGCTCCCCCTGGCCCTGAATTGTCAAAAGACCTCTCAAAATGCTGGCTCTGGATGCGAAAAACGCAGAAAATCGAACCCGATCCGATTAATTTTATGACGGACGAAAGTTTCGGAGGCGGTGTGCAAGCGTGACTGACATAACGTGAGGTCGAATTTTTTTTTTAACGTGCGAAAATTTCGGATGCGAATTTCGGACTCGGTGTGCAATGGCCTTAAGGCGCTGCGTTCAGGTCGCAGTCTCCCCTGGAGGCGTGGGTTCGAATCCCACTTCTGACAAACCTAACCTTTGGCTGTGGGCTCAAGCTAGAGTCTTGAACCCTCTGGCAAGTTCACCCCAAAGTGCATTAATGTTGACAAAGCACTGCATTTCTGTTCATGCTAGAGTTAACCAAACAATGCAGTTGCACTGACCTGCATAATATGGACTTTAAAGTAACACTTTTGGTGCAATGTATGGGATTCTGTGGCGTTTTCGTGCAGTTTTCTTGGAATTTCAAGTCAAGACATTTCACGAAATTGGACATGTTTATAGAACGGGATCCAACAGAAGTTCGAGGAATGCCACGTTCTGATGTTTACCGGAAGAAGAACTTGTTTATGAAAGGCTATTCATGTCTTTTTTTCTTTTTTTCTTTTCTTTTTAGGGGGAGTATGCAATGTGATTTGGGGAGTCTAACTGGGATGTGGTGGACTGAAGTTTTGGGGATGCAGTAGAACTTCATGGCAAGGATTCTTGGAAATTTCTTGGAATTGAAGGTCATGGGTTTTGGGGGCATGTGGTGCAGAGTCATGGCCTAAGATTCAAGGAATGCCATGCAAAACATTGCTTTAGCATTGACAAGACTTGTCATTAGAATGATAGAATTACATTAGCCTTAAAAAAACATACTGCAACAACACTGACGCATATTACATAAATATGAGAGTAATACTATTGCTGCATTTGTTCAACATTAGTCCCACAAGAACACTTGATTTCTATGACATTGCATATGAAGGACTGGAAAAACGCACAAAAGGAATGATACAGAAAGCAGCTCTTTCATTTACATGCTCCCATGTATCAAAAAGCACCAGCCTGCCCCGTGTGAGGCTCGAACTCACGACCTTCAGATTATGAGACTGACGCGCTGCCTAACTGCGCCAACGAGGCATGTGTTATGGCTCGGGTGAGCGGATAACCACTAGCTTCCAGATCATCTGCCATTCGGTGCAGCTCCAAAAGTACTGCTCACCCTTTGCCCTCACGTCAGGATGGCCGAGCGGTCTAAGGCGCTGCGTTCAGGTCGCACTCTCCCCTGGAGGCGTGGGTTCGAATCCCACTTCTGACAAACCTAATCTTTGGCTGTGGGCTCAAGCTAGAGTCTTGAACCCTCTGGCAAGTTCACCCCAAAGTGCATTAATGTTGACAAAGCACTGCATTTCTGTTCATGCTAGAGTTAACCAAACAATGCAGTTGCACTGACCTGCATAATATGGACTTTAAAGTAACACTTTTGGTGCAATGTATGGGATTCTGTGGCGTTTTCGTGCAGTTTTCTTGGAATTTCAAGTCAAGACATTTCACGAAATTGGACATGTTTATAGAATGGGATCCAACAGAACTTCGAGGAATGCCACGTTCTGATGTTTTCCGGAAGAAGAACTTGTTTATGAAAGGCTATTCATGTCTTTTTTTCTTTTTTTCTTTTCTTTTTAGGGGGAGTATGCAATGTGATTTGGGGAGTCTAACTGGGATGTGGTGGACTGAAGTTTTGGGGATGCAGTAGAACTTCATGGCAAGGATTCTTGGAAATTTCTTGGAATTGAAGGTCATGGGTTTTGGGGGCATGTGGTGCAGAGTCATGGCCTAAGATTCAAGGAATGCCATGCAAAACATTGCTTTAGCATTGACAAGACTTGTCATTAGAATGATAGAATTACATTAGCCTTAAAAAAACATACTGCAACAACACTGACGCATATTACATAAATATGAGAGTAATACTATTGCTGCATTTGTTCAACATTAGTCCCACAAGAACACTTGATTTCTATGACATTGCATATGAAGGACTGGAAAAACGCACAAAAGGAATGATACAGAAAGCAGCTCTTTCATTTACATGCTCCCATGTATCAAAAAGCACCAGCCTGCCCCGTGTGAGGCTCGAACTCACGACCTTCAGATTATGAGACTGACGCGCTGCCTAACTGCGCCAACGAGGCATGTGTTATGGCTCGGGTGAGCGGAGAACCACTAGCTTCCAGATCATCTGCCATTCGGTGCAGCTCCAAAAGTACTGCTCACCCTTTGCCCTCACGTCAGGATGGCCGAGCGGTCTAAGGCGCTGCGTTCAGGTCGCAGTCTCCCCTGGAGGCGTGGGTTCGAATCCCACTTCTGACAAACCTAACCTTTGGCTGTGGGCTCAAGCTAGAGTCTTGAACCCTCTGGCAAGTTCACCCCAAAGTGCATTAATGTTGACAAAGCACTGCATTTCTGTTCATGCTAGAGTTAACCAAACAATGCAGTTGCACTGACCTGCATAATATGGACTTTAAAGTAACACTTTTGGTGCAATGTATGGGATTCTGTGGCGTTTTCGTGCAGTTTTCTTGGAATTTCAAGTCAAGACATTTCACGAAATTGGACATGTTTATAGAACGGGATCCAACAGAAGTTCGAGGAATGCCACGTTCTGATGTTTACCGGAAGAAGAACTTGTTTATGAAAGGCTATTCATGTCTTTTTTTCTTTTTTTCTTTTCTTTTTAGGGGGAGTATGCAATGTGATTTGGGGAGTCTAACTGGGATGTGGTGGACTGAAGTTTTGGGGATGCAGTAGAACTTCATGGCAAGGATTCTTGGAAATTTCTTGGAATTGAAGGTCATGGGTTTTGGGGGCATGTGGTGCAGAGTCATGGCCTAAGATTCAAGGAATGCCATGCAAAACATTGCTTTAGCATTGACAAGACTTGTCATTGGAATGATAGAATTACATTAGCCTTAAAAAAACATACTGCAACAACACTGACGCATATTACATAAATATGAGAGTAATAGTATTGCTGCATTTGTTCAACATTAGTCCCACAAGAACACTTGATTTCTATGACATTGCATATGAAGGACTGGAAAAATGCACAAAAGGAATGATACAGAAAGCAGCTCTTTCATTTACATGCTCCCATGTATCAAAAAGCACCAGCCTGCCCCGTGTGAGGCTCGAACTCACGACCTTCAGATTATGAGACTGACGCGCTGCCTAACTGCGCCAACGAGGCATGTGCTGTGGCTCGGGTGAGCGGAGAACCACTAGCTTCCAGATCATCTGCCATTCGGTGCAGCTCCAAAAGTACTGCTCACCCTTAGCCCTCACGTCAGGATGGCCGAGCGGTCTAAGGCGCTGCGTTCAGGTCGCAGTCTCCCCTGGAGGCGTGGGTTCGAATCCCACTTCTGACAAACCTAACCTTTGGCTGTGGGCTCAAGCTAGAGTCTTGAACCCTCTGGCAAGTTCACCCCAAAGTGCATTAATGTTGACAAAGCACTGCATTTCTGTTCATGCTAGAGTTAACCAAACAATGCAGTTGCACTGACCTGCATAATATGGACTTTAAAGTAACACTTTTGGTGCAATGTATGGGATTCTGTGGCGTTTTCGTGCAGTTTTCTTGGAATTTCAAGTCAAGACATTTCACGAAATTGGACATGTTTATAGAACGGGATCCAACAGAAGTTCGAGGAATGCCACGTTCTGATGTTTACCGGAAGAAGAACTTGTTTATGAAAGGCTATTCATGTCTTTTTTTCTTTTCTTTTTAGGGGGAGTATGCAATGTGATTTGGGGAGTCTAACTGGGATGTGGTGGACTGAAGTTTTGGGGATGCAGTAGAACTTCATGGCAAGGATTCTTGGAAATTTCTTGGAATTGAAGGTCATGGGTTTTGGGGGCATGTGGTGCAGAGTCATGGCCTAAGATTCAAGGAATGCCATGCAAAACATTGCTTTAGCATTGACAAGACTTGTCATTGGAATGATAGAATTACATTAGCCTTAAAAAAACATACTGCAACAACACTGACGCATATTACATAAATATGAGAGTAATACTATTGCTGCATTTGTTCAACATTAGTCCCACAAGAACACTTGATTTCTATGACATTGCATATGAAGGACTGGAAAAACGCACAAAAGGAATGATACAGAAAGCAGCTCTTTCATTTACATGCTCCCATGTATCAAAAAGCACCAGCATGCCCCGTGTGAGGCTCGAACTCACGACCTTCAGATTATGAGACTGACGCGCTGCCTAACTGCGCCAACGAGGCATGTGTTATGGCTCGGGTGAGCGGAGAACCACTAGCTTCCAGATCATCTGCCATTCGGTGCAGCTCCAAAAGTACTGCTCACCCTTTGCCCTCACGTCAGGATGGCCGAGCGGTCTAAGGCGCTGCGTTCAGGTCGCAGTCTCCCCTGGAGGCGTGGGTTCGAATCCCACTTCTGACAAACCTAACCTTTGGCTGTGGGCTCAAGCTAGAGTCTTGAACCCTCTGGCAAGTTCACCCCAAAGTGCATTAATGTTGACAAAGCACTGCATTTCAGTTCATGCTAGAGTTAACCAAACAATGCAGTTGCACTGACCTGCATAATATGGACTTTAAAGTAACACTTTTGGTGCAATGTATGGGATTCTGTGGCGTTTTCGTGCAGTTTTCTTGGAATTTCAAGTCAAGACATTTCACGAAATTGGACATGTTTATAGAATGGGATCCAACAGAACTTCGAGGAATGCCACGTTCTGATGTTTACCGGAAGAAGAACTTGTTTATGAAAGGCTATTCATGTCTTTTTTTCTTTTTTTCTTTTCTTTTTAGGGGGAGTATGCAATGTGATTTTGGGAGTCTAACTGGGATGTGGTGGACTGAAGTTTTGGGGATGCAGTAGAACTTCATGGCAAGGATTCTTGGAAATTTCTTGGAATTGAAGGTCATGGGTTTTGGGGGCATGTGGTGCAGAGTCATGGCCTAAGATTCAAGGAATGCCATGCAAAACATTGCTTTAGCATTGACAAGACTTGTCATTAGAATGATAGAATTACATTAGCCTTAAAAAAACATACTGCAACAACACTGACGCATATTACATAAATATGAGAGTAATACTATTGCTGCATTTGTTCAACATTAGTCCCACAAGAACACTTGATTTCTATGACATTGCATATGAAGGACTGGAAAAACGCACAAAAGGAATGATACAGAAAGCAGCTCTTTCATTTACATGCTCCCGTGTATCAAAAAGCACCAGCCTGCCCCGTGTGAGGCTCGAACTCACGACCTTCAGATTATGAGACTGACGCGCTGCCTAACTGCGCCAACGAGGCATGTACTATGGCTCGGGTGAGCGGAGAACCACTAGCTTCCAGATCATCTGCCATTCGGTGCAGCTCCAAAAGTACTGCTCACCCTTTGCCCTCACGTCAGGATGGCCGAGCGGTCTAAGGCGCTGCGTTCAGGTCGCAGTCTCCCCTGGAGGCGTGGGTTCGAATCCCACTTCTGACAAACCTAACCTTTGGCTGCGGGCTCAAGCTAGAGTCTTGAACCCTCTGGCAAGTTCACCCCGAAGTGCATTAATGTTGACAAAGCACTGCATTTCAGTTCATGCTAGAGTTAACCAAACAATGCAGTTGCACTGACCTGCATAATATGGACTTTAAAGTAACACTTTTGGTGCAATGTATGGGATTCGGTGGCGTTTTCGTGCAGTTTTCTTGGAATTTCAAGTCAAGACATTTCACGAAATTGGACATGTTTATAGAATGGGATCCAACAGAACTTCGAGGAATGCCACGTTCTGATGTTTTCCGGAAGAAGAACTTGTTTATGAAAGGCTATTCATGTCTTTTTTTCTTTTTTTCTTTTCTTTTTAGGGGGAGTATGCAATGTGATTTGGGGAGTCTAACTGGGATGTGGTGGACTGAAGTTTTGGGGATGCAGTAGAACTTCATGGCAAGGATTCTTGGAAATTTCTTGGAATTGAAGGTCATGGGTTTTGGGGGCATGTGGTGCAGAGTCATGGCCTAAGATTCAAGGAATGCCATGCAAAACATTGCTTTAGCATTGACAAGACTTGTCATTAGAATGATAGAATTACATTAGCCTTAAAAAAACATACTGCAACAACACTGACGCATATTACATAAATATGAGAGTAATACTATTGCTGCATTTGTTCAACATTAGTCCCACAAGAACACTTGATTTCTATGACATTGCATATGAAGGACTGGAAAAACGCACAAAAGGAATGATACAGAAAGCAGCTCTTTCATTTACATGCTCCCATGTATCAAAAAGCACCAGCCTGCCCCGTGTGAGGCTCGAACTCACGACCTTCAGATTATGAGACTGACGCGCTGCCTAACTGCGCCAACGAGGCATGTGTTATGGCTCGGGTGAGCGGAGAACCACTAGCTTCCAGATCATCTGCCATTCGGTGCAGCTCCAAAAGTACTGCTCACCCTTTGCCCTCACGTCAGGATGGCCGAGCGGTCTAAAGGCCATTGCACACCGAGCACGAAATATTCGTATGCGTATTTTCGTGTTCGTCAGCTTAAAAATTCGTCACGCATAGAAACCTTGCACACCGAGTCCTTTGCGTATTTCTTAAACCTTTGCGGGAAAAAACGCAAAAATACCAAATAGATTCGTCAAGCAGTGAGGATGATTTTTGCCCTCTCTCTTATTGAAAAGGGAAGAAAGAGAAAATATTGCGTCCATCCAATCCTGAAATTGCGCCGAGAGGAAGGAGAGTTCCTTATCAAGGAGTTGCGAATTTATCCTGAGCGATTCAAAATTATTACCTCAGAATGTCAGTGGGACAGTTCGATGCTTTGCTAGCGATTCTGGAGCCACATATTAAAAACAAGACCACCAATTTCCGTGAACCAATCGATTCTGAACGGAGACTGGCAGTGTGTCTGAAATGGACCAGGTATGGACACACACACGGACATACACACACCCGCGCGCGGCCCGGTGGAAGCGCTGGGCAGACAGAACAGCTAGGCTGTTATTGTGTATATTGTGCCCAAATAATACATTAGTTATCGAATAGGCTGCTCAATCACACCTTATTCGATCCTAAATTTCAATCTGATTGAAAGGGGAGGTTTATTAATTTCATAATCCAATATAGAGAAGAGAACATAAACACTTGATCGAATTGAAAACCGAAACTGAAAGCACGGCGCATATGTGCAATGATTTGAGGACGAGCTCCCCCTGGCCCTGAATTGTCAAAAGACCTCTCAAAATGCTGGCTCTGGATGCGAAAAACGCAGAAAATCGAACCCGATCCGATTAATTTTATGACGGACGAAAGTTTCGGAGGCGGTGTGCAAGCGTGACTGACATAACGTGAGGTCGAATTTTTTTTTTAACGT
Source organism: Pimephales promelas (assembly GCF_988280905.1). NCBI lineage: Eukaryota > Metazoa > Chordata > Actinopteri > Cypriniformes > Leuciscidae > Pimephales > Pimephales promelas. Next base: position 22,127,130 of record NC_142792.1, on the reverse strand, counting down.
GCGAAAATTTCGGATGCGAATTTCGGACTCGGTGTGCAATGGCCTTAAGGCGCTGCGTTCAGGTCGCAGTCTCCCCTGGAGGCGTGGGTTCGAATCCCACTTCTGACAAACCTAACCTTTGGCTGTGGGCTCAAGCTAGAGTCTTGAACCCTCTGGCAAGTTCACCCCAAAGTGCATTAATGTTGACAAAGCACTGCATTTCTGTTCATGCTAGAGTTAACCAAACAATGCAGTTGCACTGACCTGCATAATATGGACTTTAAAGTAACACTTTTGGTGCAATGTATGGGATTCTGTGGCGTTTTCGTGCAGTTTTCTTGGAATTTCAAGTCAAGACATTTCACGAAATTGGACATGTTTATAGAACGGGATCCAACAGAAGTTCGAGGAATGCCACGTTCTGATGTTTACCGGAAGAAGAACTTGTTTATGAAAGGCTATTCATGTCTTTTTTTCTTTTTTTCTTTTCTTTTTAGGGGGAGTATGCAATGTGATTTGGGGAGTCTAACTGGGATGTGGTGGACTGAAGTTTTGGGGATGCAGTAGAACTTCATGGCAAGGATTCTTGGAAATTTCTTGGAATTGAAGGTCATGGGTTTTGGGGGCATGTGGTGCAGAGTCATGGCCTAAGATTCAAGGAATGCCATGCAAAACATTGCTTTAGCATTGACAAGACTTGTCATTAGAATGATAGAATTACATTAGCCTTAAAAAAACATACTGCAACAACACTGACGCATATTACATAAATATGAGAGTAATACTATTGCTGCATTTGTTCAACATTAGTCCCACAAGAACACTTGATTTCTATGACATTGCATATGAAGGACTGGAAAAACGCACAAAAGGAATGATACAGAAAGCAGCTCTTTCATTTACATGCTCCCATGTATCAAAAAGCACCAGCCTGCCCCGTGTGAGGCTCGAACTCACGACCTTCAGATTATGAGACTGACGCGCTGCCTAACTGCGCCAACGAGGCATGTGTTATGGCTCGGGTGAGCGGATAACCACTAGCTTCCAGATCATCTGCCATTCGGTGCAGCTCCAAAAGTACTGCTCACCCTTTGCCCTCACGTCAGGATGGCCGAGCGGTCTAAGGCGCTGCGTTCAGGTCGCACTCTCCCCTGGAGGCGTGGGTTCGAATCCCACTTCTGACAAACCTAATCTTTGGCTGTGGGCTCAAGCTAGAGTCTTGAACCCTCTGGCAAGTTCACCCCAAAGTGCATTAATGTTGACAAAGCACTGCATTTCTGTTCATGCTAGAGTTAACCAAACAATGCAGTTGCACTGACCTGCATAATATGGACTTTAAAGTAACACTTTTGGTGCAATGTATGGGATTCTGTGGCGTTTTCGTGCAGTTTTCTTGGAATTTCAAGTCAAGACATTTCACGAAATTGGACATGTTTATAGAATGGGATCCAACAGAACTTCGAGGAATGCCACGTTCTGATGTTTTCCGGAAGAAGAACTTGTTTATGAAAGGCTATTCATGTCTTTTTTTCTTTTTTTCTTTTCTTTTTAGGGGGAGTATGCAATGTGATTTGGGGAGTCTAACTGGGATGTGGTGGACTGAAGTTTTGGGGATGCAGTAGAACTTCATGGCAAGGATTCTTGGAAATTTCTTGGAATTGAAGGTCATGGGTTTTGGGGGCATGTGGTGCAGAGTCATGGCCTAAGATTCAAGGAATGCCATGCAAAACATTGCTTTAGCATTGACAAGACTTGTCATTAGAATGATAGAATTACATTAGCCTTAAAAAAACATACTGCAACAACACTGACGCATATTACATAAATATGAGAGTAATACTATTGCTGCATTTGTTCAACATTAGTCCCACAAGAACACTTGATTTCTATGACATTGCATATGAAGGACTGGAAAAACGCACAAAAGGAATGATACAGAAAGCAGCTCTTTCATTTACATGCTCCCATGTATCAAAAAGCACCAGCCTGCCCCGTGTGAGGCTCGAACTCACGACCTTCAGATTATGAGACTGACGCGCTGCCTAACTGCGCCAACGAGGCATGTGTTATGGCTCGGGTGAGCGGAGAACCACTAGCTTCCAGATCATCTGCCATTCGGTGCAGCTCCAAAAGTACTGCTCACCCTTTGCCCTCACGTCAGGATGGCTGAGCGGTCTAAGGCGCTGCGTTCAGGTCGCAGTCTCCCCTGGAGGCGTGGGTTCGAATCCCACTTCTGACAAACCTAACCTTTGGCTGTGGGCTCAAGCTAGAGTCTTGAACCCTCTGGCAAGTTCACCCCAAAGTGCATTAATGTTGACAAAGCACTGCATTTCTGTTCATGCTAGAGTTAACCAAACAATGCAGTTGCACTGACCTGCATAATATGGACTTTAAAGTAACACTTTTGGTGCAATGTATGGGATTCTGTGGCGTTTTCGTGCAGTTTTCTTGGAATTTCAAGTCAAGACATTTCACGAAATTGGACATGTTTATAGAACGGGATCCAACAGAAGTTCGAGGAATGCCACGTTCTGATGTTTACCGGAAGAAGAACTTGTTTATGAAAGGCTATTCATGTCTTTTTTTCTTTTTTTCTTTTCTTTTTAGGGGGAGTATGCAATGTGATTTGGGGAGTCTAACTGGGATGTGGTGGACTGAAGTTTTGGGGATGCAGTAGAACTTCATGGCAAGGATTCTTGGAAATTTCTTGGAATTGAAGGTCATGGGTTTTGGGGGCATGTGGTGCAGAGTCATGGCCTAAGATTCAAGGAATGCCATGCAAAACATTGCTTTAGCATTGACAAGACTTGTCATTGGAATGATAGAATTACATTAGCCTTAAAAAAACATACTGCAACAACACTGACGCATATTACATAAATATGAGAGTAATAGTATTGCTGCATTTGTTCAACATTAGTCCCACAAGAACACTTGATTTCTATGACATTGCATATGAAGGACTGGAAAAATGCACAAAAGGAATGATACAGAAAGCAGCTCTTTCATTTACATGCTCCCATGTATCAAAAAGCACCAGCCTGCCCCGTGTGAGGCTCGAACTCACGACCTTCAGATTATGAGACTGACGCGCTGCCTAACTGCGCCAACGAGGCATGTGCTGTGGCTCGGGTGAGCGGAGAACCACTAGCTTCCAGATCATCTGCCATTCGGTGCAGCTCCAAAAGTACTGCTCACCCTTAGCCCTCACGTCAGGATGGCCGAGCGGTCTAAGGCGCTGCGTTCAGGTCGCAGTCTCCCCTGGAGGCGTGGGTTCGAATCCCACTTCTGACAAACCTAACCTTTGGCTGTGGGCTCAAGCTAGAGTCTTGAACCCTCTGGCAAGTTCACCCCAAAGTGCATTAATGTTGACAAAGCACTGCATTTCTGTTCATGCTAGAGTTAACCAAACAATGCAGTTGCACTGACCTGCATAATATGGACTTTAAAGTAACACTTTTGGTGCAATGTATGGGATTCTGTGGCGTTTTCGTGCAGTTTTCTTGGAATTTCAAGTCAAGACATTTCACGAAATTGGACATGTTTATAGAACGGGATCCAACAGAAGTTCGAGGAATGCCACGTTCTGATGTTTACCGGAAGAAGAACTTGTTTATGAAAGGCTATTCATGTCTTTTTTTCTTTTCTTTTTAGGGGGAGTATGCAATGTGATTTGGGGAGTCTAACTGGGATGTGGTGGACTGAAGTTTTGGGGATGCAGTAGAACTTCATGGCAAGGATTCTTGGAAATTTCTTGGAATTGAAGGTCATGGGTTTTGGGGGCATGTGGTGCAGAGTCATGGCCTAAGATTCAAGGAATGCCATGCAAAACATTGCTTTAGCATTGACAAGACTTGTCATTGGAATGATAGAATTACATTAGCCTTAAAAAAACATACTGCAACAACACTGACGCATATTACATAAATATGAGAGTAATACTATTGCTGCATTTGTTCAACATTAGTCCCACAAGAACACTTGATTTCTATGACATTGCATATGAAGGACTGGAAAAACGCACAAAAGGAATGATACAGAAAGCAGCTCTTTCATTTACATGCTCCCATGTATCAAAAAGCACCAGCATGCCCCGTGTGAGGCTCGAACTCACGACCTTCAGATTATGAGACTGACGCGCTGCCTAACTGCGCCAACGAGGCATGTGTTATGGCTCGGGTGAGCGGAGAACCACTAGCTTCCAGATCATCTGCCATTCGGTGCAGCTCCAAAAGTACTGCTCACCCTTTGCCCTCACGTCAGGATGGCCGAGCGGTCTAAGGCGCTGCGTTCAGGTCGCAGTCTCCCCTGGAGGCGTGGGTTCGAATCCCACTTCTGACAAACCTAACCTTTGGCTGTGGGCTCAAGCTAGAGTCTTGAACCCTCTGGCAAGTTCACCCCAAAGTGCATTAATGTTGACAAAGCACTGCATTTCAGTTCATGCTAGAGTTAACCAAACAATGCAGTTGCACTGACCTGCATAATATGGACTTTAAAGTAACACTTTTGGTGCAATGTATGGGATTCTGTGGCGTTTTCGTGCAGTTTTCTTGGAATTTCAAGTCAAGACATTTCACGAAATTGGACATGTTTATAGAATGGGATCCAACAGAACTTCGAGGAATGCCACGTTCTGATGTTTACCGGAAGAAGAACTTGTTTATGAAAGGCTATTCATGTCTTTTTTTCTTTTTTTCTTTTCTTTTTAGGGGGAGTATGCAATGTGATTTTGGGAGTCTAACTGGGATGTGGTGGACTGAAGTTTTGGGGATGCAGTAGAACTTCATGGCAAGGATTCTTGGAAATTTCTTGGAATTGAAGGTCATGGGTTTTGGGGGCATGTGGTGCAGAGTCATGGCCTAAGATTCAAGGAATGCCATGCAAAACATTGCTTTAGCATTGACAAGACTTGTCATTAGAATGATAGAATTACATTAGCCTTAAAAAAACATACTGCAACAACACTGACGCATATTACATAAATATGAGAGTAATACTATTGCTGCATTTGTTCAACATTAGTCCCACAAGAACACTTGATTTCTATGACATTGCATATGAAGGACTGGAAAAACGCACAAAAGGAATGATACAGAAAGCAGCTCTTTCATTTACATGCTCCCGTGTATCAAAAAGCACCAGCCTGCCCCGTGTGAGGCTCGAACTCACGACCTTCAGATTATGAGACTGACGCGCTGCCTAACTGCGCCAACGAGGCATGTACTATGGCTCGGGTGAGCGGAGAACCACTAGCTTCCAGATCATCTGCCATTCGGTGCAGCTCCAAAAGTACTGCTCACCCTTTGCCCTCACGTCAGGATGGCCGAGCGGTCTAAGGCGCTGCGTTCAGGTCGCAGTCTCCCCTGGAGGCGTGGGTTCGAATCCCACTTCTGACAAACCTAACCTTTGGCTGCGGGCTCAAGCTAGAGTCTTGAACCCTCTGGCAAGTTCACCCCGAAGTGCATTAATGTTGACAAAGCACTGCATTTCAGTTCATGCTAGAGTTAACCAAACAATGCAGTTGCACTGACCTGCATAATATGGACTTTAAAGTAACACTTTTGGTGCAATGTATGGGATTCGGTGGCGTTTTCGTGCAGTTTTCTTGGAATTTCAAGTCAAGACATTTCACGAAATTGGACATGTTTATAGAATGGGATCCAACAGAACTTCGAGGAATGCCACGTTCTGATGTTTTCCGGAAGAAGAACTTGTTTATGAAAGGCTATTCATGTCTTTTTTTCTTTTTTTCTTTTCTTTTTAGGGGGAGTATGCAATGTGATTTGGGGAGTCTAACTGGGATGTGGTGGACTGAAGTTTTGGGGATGCAGTAGAACTTCATGGCAAGGATTCTTGGAAATTTCTTGGAATTGAAGGTCATGGGTTTTGGGGGCATGTGGTGCAGAGTCATGGCCTAAGATTCAAGGAATGCCATGCAAAACATTGCTTTAGCATTGACAAGACTTGTCATTAGAATGATAGAATTACATTAGCCTTAAAAAAACATACTGCAACAACACTGACGCATATTACATAAATATGAGAGTAATACTATTGCTGCATTTGTTCAACATTAGTCCCACAAGAACACTTGATTTCTATGACATTGCATATGAAGGACTGGAAAAACGCACAAAAGGAATGATACAGAAAGCAGCTCTTTCATTTACATGCTCCCATGTATCAAAAAGCACCAGCCTGCCCCGTGTGAGGCTCGAACTCACGACCTTCAGATTATGAGACTGACGCGCTGCCTAACTGCGCCAACGAGGCATGTGTTATGGCTCGGGTGAGCGGAGAACCACTAGCTTCCAGATCATCTGCCATTCGGTGCAGCTCCAAAAGTACTGCTCACCCTTTGCCCTCACGTCAGGATGGCCGAGCGGTCTAAAGGCCATTGCACACCGAGCACGAAATATTCGTATGCGTATTTTCGTGTTCGTCAGCTTAAAAATTCGTCACGCATAGAAACCTTGCACACCGAGTCCTTTGCGTATTTCTTAAACCTTTGCGGGAAAAAACGCAAAAATACCAAATAGATTCGTCAAGCAGTGAGGATGATTTTTGCCCTCTCTCTTATTGAAAAGGGAAGAAAGAGAAAATATTGCGTCCATCCAATCCTGAAATTGCGCCGAGAGGAAGGAGAGTTCCTTATCAAGGAGTTGCGAATTTATCCTGAGCGATTCAAAATTATTACCTCAGAATGTCAGTGGGACAGTTCGATGCTTTGCTAGCGATTCTGGAGCCACATATTAAAAACAAGACCACCAATTTCCGTGAACCAATCGATTCTGAACGGAGACTGGCAGTGTGTCTGAAATGGACCAGGTATGGACACACACACGGACATACACACACCCGCGCGCGGCCCGGTGGAAGCGCTGGGCAGACAGAACAGCTAGGCTGTTATTGTGTATATTGTGCCCAAATAATACATTAGTTATCGAATAGGCTGCTCAATCACACCTTATTCGATCCTAAATTTCAATCTGATTGAAAGGGGAGGTTTATTAATTTCATAATCCAATATAGAGAAGAGAACATAAACACTTGATCGAATTGAAAACCGAAACTGAAAGCACGGCGCATATGTGCAATGATTTGAGGACGAGCTCCCCCTGGCCCTGAATTGTCAAAAGACCTCTCAAAATGCTGGCTCTGGATGCGAAAAACGCAGAAAATCGAACCCGATCCGATTAATTTTATGACGGACGAAAGTTTCGGAGGCGGTGTGCAAGCGTGACTGACATAACGTGAGGTCGAATTTTTTTTTTAACGTGCGAAAATTTCGGATGCGAATTTCGGACTCGGTGTGCAATGGCCTTAAGGCGCTGCGTTCAGGTCGCAGTCTCCCCTGGAGGCGTGGGTTCGAATCCCACTTCTGACAAACCTAACCTTTGGCTGTGGGCTCAAGCTAGAGTCTTGAACCCTCTGGCAAGTTCACCCCAAAGTGCATTAATGTTGACAAAGCACTGCATTTCTGTTCATGCTAGAGTTAACCAAACAATGCAGTTGCACTGACCTGCATAATATGGACTTTAAAGTAACACTTTTGGTGCAATGTATGGGATTCTGTGGCGTTTTCGTGCAGTTTTCTTGGAATTTCAAGTCAAGACATTTCACGAAATTGGACATGTTTATAGAACGGGATCCAACAGAAGTTCGAGGAATGCCACGTTCTGATGTTTACCGGAAGAAGAACTTGTTTATGAAAGGCTATTCATGTCTTTTTTTCTTTTTTTCTTTTCTTTTTAGGGGGAGTATGCAATGTGATTTGGGGAGTCTAACTGGGATGTGGTGGACTGAAGTTTTGGGGATGCAGTAGAACTTCATGGCAAGGATTCTTGGAAATTTCTTGGAATTGAAGGTCATGGGTTTTGGGGGCATGTGGTGCAGAGTCATGGCCTAAGATTCAAGGAATGCCATGCAAAACATTGCTTTAGCATTGACAAGACTTGTCATTAGAATGATAGAATTACATTAGCCTTAAAAAAACATACTGCAACAACACTGACGCATATTACATAAATATGAGAGTAATACTATTGCTGCATTTGTTCAACATTAGTCCCACAAGAACACTTGATTTCTATGACATTGCATATGAAGGACTGGAAAAACGCACAAAAGGAATGATACAGAAAGCAGCTCTTTCATTTACATGCTCCCATGTATCAAAAAGCACCAGCCTGCCCCGTGTGAGGCTCGAACTCACGACCTTCAGATTATGAGACTGACGCGCTGCCTAACTGCGCCAACGAGGCATGTGTTATGGCTCGGGTGAGCGGATAACCACTAGCTTCCAGATCATCTGCCATTCGGTGCAGCTCCAAAAGTACTGCTCACCCTTTGCCCTCACGTCAGGATGGCCGAGCGGTCTAAGGCGCTGCGTTCAGGTCGCACTCTCCCCTGGAGGCGTGGGTTCGAATCCCACTTCTGACAAACCTAATCTTTGGCTGTGGGCTCAAGCTAGAGTCTTGAACCCTCTGGCAAGTTCACCCCAAAGTGCATTAATGTTGACAAAGCACTGCATTTCTGTTCATGCTAGAGTTAACCAAACAATGCAGTTGCACTGACCTGCATAATATGGACTTTAAAGTAACACTTTTGGTGCAATGTATGGGATTCTGTGGCGTTTTCGTGCAGTTTTCTTGGAATTTCAAGTCAAGACATTTCACGAAATTGGACATGTTTATAGAATGGGATCCAACAGAACTTCGAGGAATGCCACGTTCTGATGTTTTCCGGAAGAAGAACTTGTTTATGAAAGGCTATTCATGTCTTTTTTTCTTTTTTTCTTTTCTTTTTAGGGGGAGTATGCAATGTGATTTGGGGAGTCTAACTGGGATGTGGTGGACTGAAGTTTTGGGGATGCAGTAGAACTTCATGGCAAGGATTCTTGGAAATTTCTTGGAATTGAAGGTCATGGGTTTTGGGGGCATGTGGTGCAGAGTCATGGCCTAAGATTCAAGGAATGCCATGCAAAACATTGCTTTAGCATTGACAAGACTTGTCATTAGAATGATAGAATTACATTAGCCTTAAAAAAACATACTGCAACAACACTGACGCATATTACATAAATATGAGAGTAATACTATTGCTGCATTTGTTCAACATTAGTCCCACAAGAACACTTGATTTCTATGACATTGCATATGAAGGACTGGAAAAACGCACAAAAGGAATGATACAGAAAGCAGCTCTTTCATTTACATGCTCCCATGTATCAAAAAGCACCAGCCTGCCCCGTGTGAGGCTCGAACTCACGACCTTCAGATTATGAGACTGACGCGCTGCCTAACTGCGCCAACGAGGCATGTGTTATGGCTCGGGTGAGCGGAGAACCACTAGCTTCCAGATCATCTGCCATTCGGTGCAGCTCCAAAAGTACTGCTCACCCTTTGCCCTCACGTCAGGATGGCCGAGCGGTCTAAGGCGCTGCGTTCAGGTCGCAGTCTCCCCTGGAGGCGTGGGTTCGAATCCCACTTCTGACAAACCTAACCTTTGGCTGTGGGCTCAAGCTAGAGTCTTGAACCCTCTGGCAAGTTCACCCCAAAGTGCATTAATGTTGACAAAGCACTGCATTTCTGTTCATGCTAGAGTTAACCAAACAATGCAGTTGCACTGACCTGCATAATATGGACTTTAAAGTAACACTTTTGGTGCAATGTATGGGATTCTGTGGCGTTTTCGTGCAGTTTTCTTGGAATTTCAAGTCAAGACATTTCACGAAATTGGACATGTTTATAGAACGGGATCCAACAGAAGTTCGAGGAATGCCACGTTCTGATGTTTACCGGAAGAAGAACTTGTTTATGAAAGGCTATTCATGTCTTTTTTTCTTTTTTTCTTTTCTTTTTAGGGGGAGTATGCAATGTGATTTGGGGAGTCTAACTGGGATGTGGTGGACTGAAGTTTTGGGGATGCAGTAGAACTTCATGGCAAGGATTCTTGGAAATTTCTTGGAATTGAAGGTCATGGGTTTTGGGGGCATGTGGTGCAGAGTCATGGCCTAAGATTCAAGGAATGCCATGCAAAACATTGCTTTAGCATTGACAAGACTTGTCATTAGAATGATAGAATTACATTAGCCTTAAAAAAACATACTGCAACAACACTGACGCATATTACATAAATATGAGAGTAATACTATTGCTGCATTTGTTCAACATTAGTCCCACAAGAACACTTGATTTCTATGACATTGCATATGAAGGACTGGAAAAACGCACAAAAGGAATGATACAGAAAGCAGCTCTTTCATTTACATGCTCCCATGTATCAAAAAGCACCAGCCTGCCCCGTGTGAGGCTCGAACTCACGACCTTCAGATTATGAGACTGACGCGCTGCCTAACTGCGCCAACGAGGCATGTGTTATGGCTCGGGTGAGCGGAGAACCACTAGCTTCCAGATCATCTGCCATTCGGTGCAGCTCCAAAAGTACTGCTCACCCCTTGCCCTCACGTCAGGATGGCCGAGCGGTCTAAGGCGCTGCGTTCAGGTCGCAGTCTCCCCTGGAGGCGTGGGTTCGAATCCCACTTCTGACAAACCTAATCTTTGGCTGTGGGCTCAAGCTAGAGTCTTGAACCCTCTGGCAAGTTCACCCCAAAGTGCATTAATGTTGACAAAGCACTGCATTTCTGTTCATGCTAGAGTTAACCAAACAATGCAGTTGCACTGACCTGCATAATATGGACTTTAAAGTAACACTTTTGGTGCAATGTATGGGATTCTGTGGCGTTTTCGTGCAGTTTTCTTGGAATTTCAAGTCAAGACATTTCACGAAATTGGACATGTTTATAGAACGGGATCCAACAGAAGTTCGAGGAATGCCACGTTCTGATGTTTACCGGAAGAAGAACTTGTTTATGAAAGGCTATTCATGTCTTTTTTTCTTTTTTTCTTTTCTTTTTAGGGGGAGTATGCAATGTGATTTGGGGAGTCTAACTGGGATGTGGTGGACTGAAGTTTTGGGGATGCAGTAGAACTTCATGGCAAGGATTCTTGGAAATTTCTTGGAATTAAAGGTCATGGGTTTTGGGGGCATGTGGTGCAGAGTCATGGCCTAAGATTCAAGGAATGCCATGCAAAACATTGCTTTAGCATTGACAAGACTTGTCATTGGAATGATAGAATTACATTAGCCTTAAAAAAACATACTGCAACAACACTGACGCATATTACATAAATATGAGAGTAATACTATTGCTGCATTTGTTCAACATTAGTCCCACAAGAACACTTGATTTCTATGACATTGCATATGAAGGACTGGAAAAACGCACAAAAGGAATGATACAGAAAGCAGCTCTTTCATTTACATGCTCCCATGTATCAAAAAGCACCAGCATGCCCCGTGTGAGGCTCGAACTCACGACCTTCAGATTATGAGACTGACGCGCTGCCTAACTGCGCCAACGAGGCATGTGCTATGGCTCGGGTGAGCGGAGAACCACTAGCTTCCAGATCATCTGCCATTCGGTGCAGCTCCAAAAGTACTGCTCACCCTTTGCCCTCACGTCAGGATGGCCGAACGGTCTAAGGCGCTGCGTTCAGGTCGCAGTCTCCCCTGGAGGCGTGGGTTCGAATCCCATTTCTGACAACCTAAACTTTGGCTGCGGGCTCAAGCTAGAGTCTTGAACCCTCTGGCAAGTTCACCCCAAAGTGCATTAATGTTGACAAAGCACTGCATTTCTGTTCATGCTAGAGTTAAGCAAACAATGCAGTTGCACTGACCTGCATAATATGGACTTTAAAGTAACACTTTTGGTGCAATGTATGGGATTCTGTGGCGTTTTCGTGCAGTTTTCTTGGAATTTCAAGTCAAGACATTTCACGAAATTGGACATGTTTATAGAATGGGATCCAACAGAACTTCGAGGAATGCCACGTTCTGATGTTTACCGGAAGAAGAACTTGTTTATGAAAGGCTATTCATGTCTTTTTTTCTTTTTTTCTTTTCTTTTTAGGGGGAGTATGCAATGTGATTTTGGGAGTCTAACTGGGATGTGGTGGACTGAAGTTTTGGGGATGCAGTAGAACTTCATGGCAAGGATTCTTGGAAATTTCTTGGAATTGAAGGTCATGGGTTTTGGGGGCATGTGGTGCAGAGTCATGGCCTAAGATTCAAGGAATGCCATGCAAAACATTGCTTTAGCATTGACAAGACTTGTCATTAGAATGATAGAATTACATTAGCCTTAAAAAAACATACTGCAACAACACTGACGCATATTACATAAATATGAGAGTAATACTATTGCTGCATTTGTTCAACATTAGTCCCACAAGAACACTTGATTTCTATGACATTGCATATGAAGGACTGGAAAAACGCACAAAAGGAATGATACAGAAAGCAGCTCTTTCATTTACATGCTCCCATGTATCAAAAAGCACCAGCCTGCCCCGTGTGAGGCTCGAACTCACGACCTTCAGATTATGAGACTGACGCGCTGCCTAACTGCGCCAACGAGGCATGTGCTATGGCTCGGGTGAGCGGAGAACCACTAGCTTCCAGATCATCTGCCATTCGGTGCAGCTCCAAAAGTACTGCTCACCCTTTGCCCTCACGTCAGGATGGCCGAACGGTCTAAGGCGCTGCGTTCAGGTCGCAGTCTCCCCTGGAGGCGTGGGTTCGAATCCCATTTCTGACAACCTAAACTTTGGCTGCGGGCTCAAGCTAGAGTCTTGAACCCTCTGGCAAGTTCACCCCAAAGTGCATTAATGTTGACAAAGCACTGCATTTCTGTTCATGCTAGAGTTAACCAAACAATGCAGTTCCACTGACCTGCATAATATGGACTTTAAAGTAACACTTTTGGTGCAATGTATGGGATTCTGTGGCGTTTTCGTGCAGTTTTCTTGGAATTTCAAGTCAAGACATTTCACGAAATTGGACATGTTTATAGAATGGGATCCAACAGAACTTCGAGGAATGCCACGTTCTGATGTTTACCGGAAGAAGAACTTGTTTATGAAAGGCTATTCATGTCTTTTTTTCTTTTTTTCTTTTCTTTTTAGGGGGAGTATGCAATGTGATTTGGGGAGTCTAACTGGGATGTGGTGGACTGAAGTTTTGGGGATGCAGTAGAACTTCATGGCAAGGATTCTTGGAAATTTCTTGGAATTGAAGGTCATGGGTTTTGGGGGCATGTGGTGCAGAGTCATGGCCTAAGATTCAAGGAATGCCATGCAAAACATTGCTTTAGCATTGACAAGACTTGTCATTAGAATTATAGAATTACATTAGCCTTAAAAAAACATACTGCAACAACACTGACGCATATTACATAAATATGAGAGTAATACTATTGCTGCATTTGTTCAACATTAGTCCCACAAGAACACTTGATTTCTATGACATTGCATATGAAGGACTGGAAAAACGCACAAAAGGAATGATACAGAAAGCAGCTCTTTCATTTACATGCTCCCATGTATCAAAAAGCACCAGCCTGCCCCGTGTGAGGCTCGAACTCACGACCTTCAGATTATGAGACTGACGCGCTGCCTAACTGCGCCAACGAGGCATGTGCTATGGCTCGGGTGAGCGGAGAACCACTAGCTTTCAGATCATCTGCCATTCGGTGCAGCTCCAAAAGTACTGCTCACCCTTTGCCCTCACGTCAGGATGGCCGAGCGGTCTAAGGCGCTGCGTTCAGGTCGCAGTCTCCCCTGGAGGCGTGGGTTCGAATCCCACTTCTGACAAACCTAACCTTTGGCTGCGGGCTCAAGCTAGAGTCTTGAACCCTCTGGCAAGTTCACCCCGAAATGTGCATTAATGTTGACAAAGCACTGCATTTCAGTTCATGCTAGAGTTAACCAAACAATGCAGTTGCACTGACCTGCATAATATGGACTTTAAAGTAACACTTTTGGTGCAATGTATGGGATTCGGTGGCGTTTTCGTGCAGTTTTCTTGGAATTTCAAGTCAAGACATTTCACGAAATTGGACATGTTTATAGAACGGGATCCAACAGAACTTCGAGGAATGCCACGTTCTGATGTTTACCGGAAGAAGAACTTGTTTATGAAAGGCTATTCATGTCGTTTTTTCTTTTTTTCTTTTCTTTTTAGGGGGAGTATGCAATGTGATTTGGGGAGTCTAACTGGGATGTGGTGGACTGAAGTTTTGGGGATGCAGTAGAACTTCATGGCAAGGATTCTTGGAAATTTCTTGGAATTGAAGGTCATGGGTTTTGGGGGCATGTGGTGCAGAGTCATGGCCTAAGATTCAAGGAATGCCATGCAAAACATTGCTTTAGCATTGACAAGACTTGTCATTGGAATGATAGAATTACATTAGCCTTAAAAAACATACTGCAACAACACTGACGCATATTACATAAATATGAGAGTAATACTATTGCTGCATTTGTTCAACATTAGTCCCACAAGAACACTTGATTTCTATGACATTGCATATGAAGGACTGGAAAAACGCACAAAAGGAATGATACAGAAAGCAGCTCTTTCATTTACATGCTCCCATGTATCAAAAAGCACCAGCCTGCCCCGTGTGAGGCTCGAACTCACGACCTTCAGATTATGAGACTGACGCGCTGCCTAACTGCGCCAACGAGGCATGTGCTATGGCTCGGGTGAGCGGAGAAACACTAGCTTCCAGATCATCTGCCATTCGGTGCAGCTCCAAAAGTACTGCTCACCCTTTGCCCTCACGTCAGGATGGCCGAACGGTCTAAGGCGCTGCGTTCAGGTCGCAGTCTCCCCTGGAGGCGTGGGTTCGAATCCCATTTCTGACAACCTAAACTTTGGCTGCGGGCTCAAGCTAGAGTCTTGAACCCTCTGGCAAGTTCACCCCAAAGTGCATTAATGTTGACAAAGCACTGCATTTCTGTTCATGCTAGAGTTAACCAAACAATGCAGTTCCACTGACCTGCATAATATGGACTTTAAAGTAACACTTTTGGTGCAATGTATGGGATTCTGTGGCGTTTTCGTGCAGTTTTCTTGGAATTTCAAGTCAAGACATTTCACGAAATTGGACATGTTTATAGAACGGGATCCAACAGAACTTCGAGGAATGCCACGTTCTGATGTTTACCGGAAGAAGAACTTGTTTATGAAAGGCTATTCATGTCTTTTTTTCTTTTTTTCTTTTCTTTTTAGGGGGAGTATGCAATGTGATTTGGGGAGTCTAACTGGGATGTGGTGGACTGAAGTTTTGGGGATGCAGTAGAACTTCATGGCAAGGATTCTTGGAAATTTCTTGGAATTGAAGGTCATGGGTTTTGGGGGCATGTGGTGCAGAGTCATGGCCTAAGATTCAAGGAATGCCATGCAAAACATTGCTTTAGCATTGACAAGACTTGTCATTAGAATTATAGAATTACATTAGCCTTAAAAAAACATACTGCAACAACACTGACGCATATTACATAAATATGAGAGTAATACTATTGCTGCATTTGTTCAACATTAGTCCCACAAGAACACTTGATTTCTATGACATTGCATATGAAGGACTGGAAAAACGCACAAAAGGAATGATACAGAAAGCAGCTCTTTCATTTACATGCTCCCATGTATCAAAAAGCACCAGCCTGCCCCGTGTGAGGCTCGAACTCACGACCTTCAGATTTTGAGACTGACGCGCTGCCTAACTGCGCCAACGAGGCATGTGCTATGGCTCGGGTGAGCGGAGAACCACTAGCTTTCAGATCATCTGCCATTCGGTGCAGCTCCAAAAGTACTGCTCACCCTTTGCCCTCACGTCAGGATGGCCGAGCGGTCTAAGGCGCTGCGTTCAGGTCGCAGTCTCCCCTGGAGGCGTGGGTTCGAATCCCACTTCTGACAAACCTAACCTTTGGCTGCGGGCTCAAGCTAGAGTCTTGAACCCTCTGGCAAGTTCACCCCGAAATGTGCATTAATGTTGACAAAGCACTGCATTTCAGTTCATGCTAGAGTTAACCAAACAATGCAGTTGCACTGACCTGCATAATATGGACTTTAAAGTAACACTTTTGGTGCAATGTATGGGATTCGGTGGCGTTTTCGTGCAGTTTTCTTGGAATTTCAAGTCAAGACATTTCACGAAATTGGACATGTTTATAGAACGGGATCCAACAGAACTTCGAGGAATGCCACGTTCTGATGTTTACCGGAAGAAGAACTTGTTTATGAAAGGCTATTCATGTCGTTTTTTCTTTTTTTCTTTTCTTTTTAGGGGGAGTATGCAATGTGATTTGGGGAGTCTAACTGGGATGTGGTGGACTGAAGTTTTGGGGATGCAGTAGAACTTCATGGCAAGGATTCTTGGAAATTTCTTGGAATTGAAGGTCATGGGTTTTGGGGGCATGTGGTGCAGAGTCATGGCCTAAGATTCAAGGAATGCCATGCAAAACATTGCTTTAGCATTGACAAGACTTGTCATTGGAATGATAGAATTACATTAGCCTTAAAAAAACATACTGCAACAACACTGACGCATATTACATAAATATGAGAGTAATACTATTGCTGCATTTGTTCAACATTAGTCCCACAAGAACACTTGATTTCTATGACATTGCATATGAAGGACTGGAAAAACGCACAAAAGGAATGATACAGAAAGCAGCTCTTTCATTTACATGCTCCCATGTATCAAAAAGCACCAGCCTGCCCCGTGTGAGGCTCGAACTCACGACCTTCAGATTATGAGACTGACGCGCTGCCTAACTGCGCCAACGAGGCATGTGCTATGGCTCGGGTGAGCGGAGAAACACTAGCTTCCAGATCATCTGCCATTCGGTGCAGCTCCAAAAGTACTGCTCACCCTTTGCCCTCACGTCAGGATGGCCGAACGGTCTAAGGCGCTGCATTCAGGTCGCAGTCTCCCCTGGAGGCGTGGGTTCGAATCCCATTTCTGACAACCTAAACTTTGGCTGCGGGCTCAAGCTAGAGTCTTGAACCCTCTGGCAAGTTCACCCCAAAGTGCATTAATGTTGACAAAGCACTGCATTTCTGTTCATGCTAGAGTTAACCAAACAATGCAGTTCCACTGACCTGCATAATATGGACTTTAAAGTAACACTTTTGGTGCAATGTATGGGATTCTGTGGCGTTTTCGTGCAGTTTTCTTGGAATTTCAAGTCAAGACATTTCACGAAATTGGACATGTTTATAGAACGGGATCCAACAGAACTTCGAGGAATGCCACGTTCTGATGTTTACCGGAAGAAGAACTTGTTTATGAAAGGCTATTCATGTCTTTTTTTCTTTTTTTCTTTTCTTTTTAGGGGGAGTATGCAATGTGATTTGGGGAGTCTAACTGGGATGTGGTGGACTGAAGTTTTGGGGATGCAGTAGAACTTCATGGCAAGGATTCTTGGAAATTTCTTGGAATTGAAGGTCATGGGTTTTGGGGGCATGTGGTGCAGAGTCATGGCCTAAGATTCAAGGAATGCCATGCAAAACATTGCTTTAGCATTGACAAGACTTGTCATTAGAATGATAGAATTACATTAGCCTTAAAAAAACATACTGCAACAACACTGACGCATATTACATAAATATGAGAGTAATACTATTGCTGCATTTGTTCAACATTAGTCCCACAAGAACACTTGATTTCTATGACATTGCATATGAAGGACTGGAAAAACGCACAAAAGGAATGATACAGAAAGCAGCTCTTTCATTTACATGCTCCCATGTATCAAAAAGCACCAGCCTGCCCCGTGTGAGGCTCGAACTCACGACCTTCAGATTATGAGACTGACGCGCTGCCTAACTGCGCCAACGAGGCATGTGCTATGGCTCGGGTGAGCGGAGAACCACTAGCTTTCAGATCATCTGCCATTCGGTGCAGCTCCAAAAGTACTGCTCACCCTTTGCCCTCACGTCAGGATGGCCGAGCGGTCTAAGGCGCTGCGTTCAGGTCGCAGTCTCCCCTGGAGGCGTGGGTTCGAATCCCACTTCTGACAAACCTAACCTTTGGCTGCGGGATCAAGCTAGAGTCTTGAACCCTCTGGCAAGTTCACCCCGAAGTGCATTAATGTTGACAAAGCACTGCATTTCAGTTCATGTTAGAGTTAACCAAACAATGCAGTTGCACTGACCTGCATAATATGGACTTTAAAGTAACACTTTTGGTGCAATGTATGGGATTCGGTGGCGTTTTCGTGCAGTTTTCTTGGAATTTCAAGTCAAGACATTTCATGAAATTGGACATGTTTATAGAATGGGATCCAACAGAACTTCGAGGAATGCCACGTTCTGATGTTTACCGGAAGAAGAACTTGTTTATGAAAGGCTATTCATGTCTTTTTTTCTTTTTTTCTTTTCTTTTTTAGGGGGAGTATGCAATGTGATTTTGGGAGTCTAACTGGGATGTGGTGGACTGAAGTTTTGGGGATGCAGTAGAACTTCATGGCAAGGATTCTTGGAAATTTCTTGGAATTGAAGGTCATGGGTTTTGGGGGCATGTGGTGCAGAGTCATGGCCTAAGATTCAAGGAATGCCATGCAAAACATTGCTTTAGCATTGACAAGACTTGTCATTGGAATGATAGAATTACATTAGCCTTAAAAAAACATACTGCAACAACACTGACGCATATTACATAAATATGAGAGTAATACTATTGCTGCATTTGTTTAACATTAGTCCCACAAGAACACTTGATTTCTATGACATTGCATATGAAGGACTGGAAAAACGCACAAAAGGAATGATACAGAAAGCAGCTCTTTCATTTACATGCTCCCATGTATCAAAAAGCACCAGCCTGCCCCGTGTGAGGCTCGAACTCACGACCTTCAGATTATGAGACTGACGCGCTGCCTAACTGCGCCAACGAGGCATGTGCTGTGGCTCGGGTGAGCGGAGAACCACTAGCTTCCAGATCATCTGCCATTCGGTGCAGCTCCAAAAGTACTGCTCACCCTTTGCCCTCACGTCAGGATGGCCGAGCGGTCTAAGGCGCTGCGTTCAGGTCGCAGTCTCCCCTGGAGGCGTGGGTTCGAATCCCACTTCTGACAAACCTAACCTTTGGCTGTGGGCTCAAGCTAGAGTCTTGAACCCTCTGGCAAGTTCACCCCAAAGTGCATTAATGTTGACAAAGCACTGCATTTCTGTTCATGCTAGAGTTAACCAAACAATGCAGTTGCACTGACCTGCATAATATGGACTTTAAAGTAACACTTTTGGTGCAATGTATGGGATTCGGTGGCGTTTTCGTGCAGTTTTCTTGGAATTTCAAGTCAAGACATTTCACGAAATTGGACATGTTTATAGAACGGGATCCAACAGAACTTCGAGGAATGCCACGTTCTGATGTTTACCGGAAGAAGAACTTGTTTATGAAAGGCTATTCATGTCTTTTTTTCTTTTTTTCTTTTCTTTTTAGGGGGAGTATTCAATGTGATTTTGGGAGTCTAACTGGGATGTGGTGGACTGAAGTTTTGGGGATGCAGTAGAACTTCATGGCAAGGATTCTTGGAAATTTCTTGGAATTGAAGGTCATGGGTTTTGGGGGCATGTGGTGCAGAGTCATGGCCTAAGATTCAAGGAATGCCATGCAAAACATTGCTTTAGCATTGACAAGACTTGTCATTGGAATGATAGAATTACATTAGCCTTAAAAAAACATACTGCAACAACACTGACGCATATTACATAAATATGAGAGTAATACTATTGCTGTATTTGTTCAACATTAGTCCCACAAGAACACTTGATTTCTATGACATTGCATATGAAGGACTGGAAAAACACACAAAAGGAATGATACAGAAAGCAGCTCTTTCATTTACATGCTCCCATGTATCAAAAAGCACCAGCCTGCCCCGTGTGAGGCTCGAACTCACGACCTTCAGATTATGAGACTGACGCGCTGCCTAACTGCGCCAACGAGGCATGTGCTATGGCTCGGGTGAGCGGAGAACCACTAGCTTTAAGATCATCTGCCATTCGGTGCAGCTCCAAAAGTACTGCTCACCCTTTGCCCTCACGTCAGGATGGCCGAGCGGTCTAAGGCGCTGCGTTCAGGTCGCAGTCTCCCCTGGAGGCGTGGGTTCGAATCCCACATCTGACAAACCTAACCTTTGGCTGCGGGCTCAAGCTAGAGTCTTGAACCCTCTGGCAAGTTCACCCCGAAGTGCATTAATGTTGACAAAGCACTGCATTTCAGTTCATGTTAGAGTTAACCAAACAATGCAGTTGCACTGACCTGCATAATATGGACTTTAAAGTAATACTTTTGTTGCAATGTATGGGATTCGGTGGCGTTTTCGTGCAGTTTTCTTGGAATTTCAAGTCAAGACATTTCATGAAATTGGACATGTTTATAGAATGGGATCCAACAGAACTTCGAGGAATGCCACGTTCTGATGTTTACCGGAAGAAGAACTTGTTTATGAAAGGCTATTCATGTCTTTTTTTCTTTTTTTCTTTTCTTTTTTAGGGGGAGTATGCAATGTGATTTTGGGAGTCTAACTGGGATGTGGTGGACTGAAGTTTTGGGGATGCAGTAGAACTTCATGGCAAGGATTCTTGGAAATTTCTTGGAATTGAAGGTCATGGGTTTTGGGGGCATGTGGTGCAGAGTCATGGCCTAAGATTCAAGGAATGCCATGCAAAACATTGCTTTAGCATTGACAAGACTTGTCATTGGAATGATAGAATTACATTAGCCTTAAAAAAACATACTGCAACAACACTGACGCATATTACATAAATATGAGAGTAATACTATTGCTGCATTTGTTCAACATTAGTCCCACAAGAACACTTGATTTCTATGACATTGCATATGAAGGACTGGAAAAACGCACAAAAGGAATGATACAGAAAGCAGCTCTTTCGTTTACATGCTCCCATGTATCAAAAAGCACCAGCCTGCCCCGTGTGAGGCTCGAACTCACGACCTTCAGATTATGAGACTGACGCGCTGCCTAACTGCGCCAACGAGGCATGTGCTATGGCTCGGGTGAGCGGAGAACCACTAGCTTCCAGATCATCTGCCATTCGGTGCAGCTCCAAAAGTACTGCTCACCCTTTGCCCTCACGTCAGGATGGCCGAGCGGTCTAAGGCGCTGCGTTCAGGTCGCAGTCTCCCCTGGAGGCGTGGGTTCGAATCCCACTTCTGACAAACCTAACCTTTGGCTGCGGGCTCAAGCTAGAGTCTTGAACCCTCTGGCAAGTTCACCCCGAAGTGCATTAATGTTGACAAAGCACTGCATTTCAGTTCATGCTAGAGTTAACCAAACAATGCAGTTGCACTGACCTGCATAATATGGACTTTAAAGTAACACTTTTGGTGCAATGTATGGGATTCGGTGGCGTTTTCGTGCAGTTTTCTTGGAATTTCAAGTCAAGACATTTCACGAAATTGGACATGTTTATAGAACGGGATCCAACAGAACTTCGAGGAATGCCACGTTCTGATGTTTACCGGAAGAAGAACTTGTTTATGAAAGGCTATTCATGTCTTTTTTTCTTTTTTTCTTTTCTTTTTAGGGGGAGTATGCAATGTGATTTGGGGAGTCTAACTGGGATGTGGTGGACTGAAGTTTTGGGGATGCAGTAGAACTTCATGGCAAGGATTCTTGGAAATTTCTTGGAATTGAAGGTCATGGGTTTTGGGGGCATGTGGTGCAGAGTCATGGCCTAAGATTCAAGGAATGCCATGCAAAACATTGCTTTAGCATTGACAAGACTTGTCATTGGAATGATAGAATTACATTAGCCTTAAAAAAACATACTGCAACAACACTGACGCATATTACATAAATATGAGAGTAATACTATTGCTGCATTTGTTCAACATTAGTCCCACAAGAACACTTGATTTCTATGACATTGCATATGAAGGACTGGAAAAACGCACAAAAGGAATGATACAGAAAGCAGCTCTTTCATTTACATGCTCCCATGTATCAAAAAGCACCAGCCTGCCCCGTGTGAGGCTCGAACTCACGACCTTCAGATTATGAGACTGACACGCTGCCTAACTGCGCCAACGAGGCATGTGTTATGGCTCGGGTGAGCGGAGAACCACTAGCTTCCAGATCATCTGCCATTCGGTGCAGCTCCAAAAGTACTGCTCACCCTTTGCCCTCACGTCAGGATGGCCGAGCGGTCTAAGGCGCTGCGTTCAGGTCGCAGTCTCCCCTGGAGGCGTGGGTTCGAATCCCACTTCTGACAACCTAACCTTTGGCTGCGGGCTCAAGCTAGAGTCTTGAACCCTCTGGCAAGTTCACCCCGAAGTGCATTAATGTTGACAAAGCACTGCATTTCTGTTCATGCTAGAGTTAACCAAACAATGCAGTTGCACTGACCTGCATAATATGGACTTTAAAGTAACACTTTTGGTGCAATGTATGGGATTCGGTGGCGTTTTCGTGCAGTTTTCTTGGAATTTCAAGTCAAGACATTTCACGAAATTGGACATGTTTATAGAATGGGATCCAACAGAACTTCGAGGAATGCCACGTTCTGATGTTTACCGGAAGAAGAACTTGTTTATGAAAGGCTATTCATGTCTTTTTTTCTTTTTTTCTTTTCTTTTTAGGGGGAGTATGCAATGTGATTTTGGGAGTCTAACTGGGATGTGGTGGACTGAAGTTTTGGGGATGCAGTAGAACTTCATGGCAAGGATTCTTGGAAATTTCTTGGAATTGAAGGTCATGGGTTTTGGGGGCATGTGGTGCAGAGTCATGGCCTAAGATTCAAGGAATACCATGCAAAACATTGCTTTAGCATTGACAAGACTTGTCATTGGAATGATAGAATTACATTAGCCTTAAAAAAACATACTGCAACAACACTGACGCATATTACATAAATATGAGAGTAATACTATTGCTGCATTTGTTCAACATTAGTCCCACAAGAACACTTGATTTCTATGACATTGCATATGAAGGACTGGAAAAACGCACAAAAGGAATGATACAGAAAGCAGCTCTTTCATTTACATGCTCCCATGTATCAAAAAGCACCAGCCTGCCCCGTGTGAGGCTCGAACTCACGACCTTCAGATTATGAGACTGACGCGCTGCCTAACTGCGCCAACGAGGCATGTGCTATGGCTCGGGTGAGCGGAGAACCACTAGCTTCCAGATCATCTGCCATTCGGTGCAGCTCCAAAAGTACTGCTCACCCTTTGCCCTCACGTCAGGATGGCCGAGCGGTCTAAGGCGCTGCGTTCAGGTCGCAGTCTCCCCTGGAGGCGTGGGTTCGAATCCCACTTCTGACAAACCTAACCTTTGGCTGCGGGCTCAAGCTAGAGTCTTGAACCCTCTGGCAAGTTCACCCCGAAGTGCATTAATGTTGACAAAGCACTGCATTTCAGTTCATGCTAGAGTTAACCAAACAATGCAGTTGCACTGACCTGCACAATTTGGACTTTAAAGTAACACTTTTGGTGCAATGTATGGGATTCGGTGGCGTTTTCGTGCAGTTTTCTTGGAATTTCAAGTCAAGACATTTCACGAAATTGGACATGTTTATAAAATGGGATCCAACAGAACTTCGAGGAATGCCACGTTCTGATGTTTACCGGAAGAAGAACTTGTTTATGAAAGGCTATTCATGTCTTTTTTTCTTTTTTTCTTTTCTTTTTAGGGGGAGTATGCAATGTGATTTTGGGAGTCTAACTGGGATGTGGTGGACTGAAGTTTTGGGGATGCAGTAGAACTTCATGGCAAGGATTCTTGGAAATTTCTTGGAATTGAAGATCATGGGTTTTGGGGGCATGTGGTGCAGAGTCATGGCCTAAGATTCAAGGAATACCATGCAAAACATTGCTTTAGCATTGACAAGACTTGTCATTGGAATGATAGAATTACATTAGCCTTAAAAAAACATACTGCAACAACACTGACGCATATTACATAAATATGAGAGTAATACTATTGCTGCATTTGTTCAACATTAGTCCCACAAGAACACTTGATTTCTATGACATTGCATATGAAGGACTGGAAAAACGCACAAAAGGAATGATACAGAAAGCAGCTCTTTCATTTACATGCTCCCATGTATCAAAAAGCACCAGCCTGCCCCGTGTGAGGCTCGAACTCACGACCTTCAGATTATGAGACTGACGCGCTGCCTAACTGCGCCAACGAGGCATGTGCTATGGCTCGGGTGAGCGGAGAACCACTAGCTTCCAGATCATCTGCCATTCGGTGCAGCTCCAAAAGTACTGCTCACCCTTTGCCCTCACGTCAGGATGGCCGAGCGGTCTAAGGCGCTGCGTTCAGGTCGCAGTCTCCCCTGGAGGCGTGGGTTCGAATCCCACTTCTGACAAACCTAACCTTTGGCTGCGGGCTCAAGCTAGAGTCTTGAACCCTCTGGCAAGTTCACCCCGAAGTGCATTAATGTTGACAAAGCACTGCATTTCAGTTCATGCTAGAGTTAACCAAACAATGCAGTTGCACTGACCTGCATAATTTGGACTTTAAAGTAACACTTTTGGTGCAATGTATGGGATTCGGTGGCGTTTTCGTGCAGTTTTCTTGGAATTTCAAGTCAAGACATTTCACGAAATTGGACATGTTTATAAAATGGGATCCAACAGAACTTCGAGGAATGCCACGTTCTGATGTTTACCGGAAGAAGAACTTGTTTATGAAAGGCTATTCATGTCTTTTTTTCTTTTTTACTTTTCTTTTTAGGGGGAGTATGCAATGTGATTTTGGGAGTCTAACTGGGATGTGGTGGACTGAAGTTTTGGGGATGCAGTAGAACTTCATGGCAAGGATTCTTGGAAATTTCTTGGAATTGAAGGTCATGGGTTTTGGGGGCATGTGGTGCAGAGTCATGGCCTAAGATTCAAGGAATACCATGCAAAACATTGCTTTAGCATTGACAAGACTTGTCATTGGAATGATAGAATTACATTAGCCTTAAAAAAACATACTGCAACAACACTGACGCATATTACATAAATATGAGAGTAATACTATTGCTGCATTTGTTCAACATTAGTCCCACAAGAACACTTGATTTCTATGACATTGCATATGAAGGACTGGAAAAACGCACAAAAGGAATGATACAGAAAGCAGCTCTTTCATTTACATGCTCCCATGTATCAAAAAGCACCAGCCTGCCCCGTGTGAGGCTCAAACTCACGACCTTCAGATTATGAGACTGACGCGCTGCCTAACTGCGCCAACGAGGCATGTGCTATGGCTCGGGTGAGCGGAGAACCACTAGCTTCCAGATCATCTGCCATTCGGTGCAGCTCCAAAAGTACTGCTCACCCTTTGCCCTCACGTCAGGATGGCCGAGCGGTCTAAGGCGCTGCGTTCAGGTCGCAGTCTCCCCTGGAGGCGTGGGTTCGAATCCCACTTCTGACAAACCTAACCTTTGGCTGCGGGCTCAAGCTAGAGTCTTGAACCCTCTGGCAAGTTCACCCCGAAGTGCATTAATGTTGACAAAGCACTGCATTTCAGTTCATGCTAGAGTTAACCAAACAATGCAGTTGCACTGACCTGCATAATATGGACTTTAAAGTAACACTTTTGGTGCAATGTATGGGATTCGGTGGCGTTTTCGTGCAGTTTTCTTGGAATTTCAAGTCAAGACATTTCACGAAATTGGACATGTTTATAGAACGGGATCCAACAGAACTTCGAGGAATGCCACGTTCTGATGTTTACCGGAAGAAGAACTTGTTTATGAAAGGCTATTCATGTCTTTTTTTCTTTTTTTCTTTTCTTTTTAGGGGGAGTATTCAATGTGATTTTGGGAGTCTAACTGGGATGTGGTGGACTGAAGTTTTGGGGATGCAGTAGAACTTCATGGCAAGGATTCTTGGAAATTTCTTGGAATTGAAGGTCATGGGTTTTGGGGGCATGTGGTGCAGAGTCATGGCCTAAGATTCAAGGAATGCCATGCAAAACATTGCTTTAGCATTGACAAGACTTGTCATTGGAATGATAGAATTACATTAGCCTTAAAAAAACATACTGCAACAACACTGACGCATATTACATAAATATGAGAGTAATACTATTGCTGTATTTGTTCAACATTAGTCCCACAAGAACACTTGATTTCTATGACATTGCATATGAAGGACTGGAAAAACGCACAAAAGGAATGATACAGAAAGCAGCTCTTTCATTTACATGCTCCCATGTATCAAAAAGCACCAGCCTGCCCCGTGTGAGGCTCAAACTCACGACCTTCAGATTATGAGACTGACGCGCTGCCTAACTGCGCCAACGAGGCATGTGCTATGGCTCGGGTGAGCGGAGAACCACTAGCTTCCAGATCATCTGCCATTCGGTGCAGCTCCAAAAGTACTGCTCACCCTTTGCCCTCACGTCAGGATGGCCGAGCGGTCTAAGGCGCTGCGTTCAGGTTGCAGTCTCCCCTGGAGGCGTGGGTTCGAATCCCACTTCTGACAAACCTAACCTTTGGCTGCGGGCTCAAGCTAGAGTCTTGAACCCTCTGGCAAGTTCACCCCGAAGTGCATTAATGTTGACAAAGCACTGCATTTCAGTTCATGCTAGAG
Organism: Pimephales promelas; assembly: GCF_988280905.1. Taxonomy (NCBI): domain Eukaryota; kingdom Metazoa; phylum Chordata; class Actinopteri; order Cypriniformes; family Leuciscidae; genus Pimephales; species Pimephales promelas. The sequence goes on along the minus strand of NC_142792.1, from coordinate 22,100,666 downwards.
TTAACCAAACAATGCAGTTGCACTGACCTGCATAATTTGGACTTTAAAGTAACACTTTTGGTGCAATGTATGGGATTCGGTGGCGTTTTCGTGCAGTTTTCTTGGAATTTCAAGTCAAGACATTTCACGAAATTGGACATGTTTATAAAATGGGATCCAACAGAACTTCGAGGAATGCCACGTTCTGATGTTTACCGGAAGAAGAACTTGTTTATGAAAGGCTATTCATGTCTTTTTTTCTTTTTTACTTTTCTTTTTAGGGGGAGTATGCAATGTGATTTTGGGAGTCTAACTGGGATGTGGTGGACTGAAGTTTTGGGGATGCAGTAGAACTTCATGGCAAGGATTCTTGGAAATTTCTTGGAATTGAAGGTCATGGGTTTTGGGGGCATGTGGTGCAGAGTCATGGCCTAAGATTCAAGGAATACCATGCAAAACATTGCTTTAGCATTGACACGACTTGTCATTGGAATGATAGAATTACATTAGCCTTAAAAAAACATACTGCAACAACACTGACGCATATTACATAAATATGAGAGTAATACTATTGCTGCATTTGTTCAACATTAGTCCCACAAGAACACTTGATTTCTATGACATTGCATATGAAGGACTGGAAAAACGCACAAAAGGAATGATACAGAAAGCAGCTCTTTCATTTACATGCTCCCATGTATCAAAAAGCACCAGCCTGCCCCGTGTGAGGCTCAAACTCACGACCTTCAGATTATGAGACTGACGCGCTGCCTAACTGCGCCAACGAGGCATGTGCTATGGCTCGGGTGAGCGGAGAACCACTAGCTTCCAGATCATCTGCCATTCGGTGCAGCTCCAAAAGTACTGCTCACCCTTTGCCCTCACGTCAGGATGGCCGAGCGGTCTAAGGCGCTGCGTTCAGGTCGCAGTCTCCCCTGGAGGCGTGGGTTCGAATCCCACTTCTGACAAACCTAACCTTTGGCTGCGGGCTCAAGCTAGAGTCTTGAACCCTCTGGCAAGTTCACCCCGAAGTGCATTAATGTTGACAAAGCACTGCATTTCAGTTCATGCTAGAGTTAACCAAACAATGCAGTTGCACTGACCTGCATAATATGGACTTTAAAGTAACACTTTTGGTGCAATGTATGGGATTCGGTGGCGTTTTCGTGCAGTTTTCTTGGAATTTCAAGTCAAGACATTTCACGAAATTGGACATGTTTATAGAACGGGATCCAACAGAACTTCGAGGAATGCCACGTTCTGATGTTTACCGGAAGAAGAACTTGTTTATGAAAGGCTATTCATGTCTTTTTTTCTTTTTTTCTTTTCTTTTTAGGGGGAGTATTCAATGTGATTTTGGGAGTCTAACTGGGATGTGGTGGACTGAAGTTTTGGGGATGCAGTAGAACTTCATGGCAAGGATTCTTGGAAATTTCTTGGAATTGAAGGTCATGGGTTTTGGGGGCATGTGGTGCAGAGTCATGGCCTAAGATTCAAGGAATGCCATGCAAAACATTGCTTTAGCATTGACAAGACTTGTCATTGGAATGATAGAATTACATTAGCCTTAAAAAAACATACTGCAACAACACTGACGCATATTACATAAATATGAGAGTAATACTATTGCTGTATTTGTTCAACATTAGTCCCACAAGAACACTTGATTTCTATGACATTGCATATGAAGGACTGGAAAAACGCACAAAAGGAATGATACAGAAAGCAGCTCTTTCATTTACATGCTCCCATGTATCAAAAAGCACCAGCCTGCCCCGTGTGAGGCTCGAACTCACGACCTTCAGATTATGAGACTGACGCGCTGCCTAACTGCGCCAACGAGGCATGTGCTATGGCTCGGGTGAGCGGAGAACCACTAGCTTTAAGATCATCTGCCATTCGGTGCAGGTCCAAAAGTACTGCTCACCCTTTGCCCTCACGTCAGGATGGCCGAGCGGTCTAAGGCGCTGCGTTCAGGTCGCAGTCTCCCCTGGAGGCGTGGGTTCGAATCCCACTTCTGACAAACCTAACCTTTGGCTGCGGGATCAAGCTAGAGTCTTGAACCCTCTGGCAAGTTCACCCCGAAGTGCATTAATGTTGACAAAGCACTGCATTTCAGTTCATGTTAGAGTTAACCAAACAATGCAGTTGCACTGACCTGCATAATATGGACTTTAAAGTAACACTTTTGGTGCAATGTATGGGATTCGGTGGCGTTTTCGTGCAGTTTTCTTGGAATTTCAAGTCAAGACATTTCATGAAATTGGACATGTTTATAGAATGGGATCCAACAGAACTTCGAGGAATGCCACGTTCTGATGTTTACCGGAAGAAGAACTTGTTTATGAAAGGCTATTCATGTATTTTTTTCTTTTTTTCTTTTCTTTTTTAGGGGGAGTATGCAATGTGATTTTGGGAGTCTAACTGGGATGTGGTGGACTGAAGTTTTGGGGATGCAGTAGAACTTCATGGCAAGGATTCTTGGAAATTTCTTGGAATTGAAGGTCATGGGTTTTGGGGGCATGTGGTGCAGAGTCATGGCCTAAGATTCAAGGAATGCCATGCAAAACATTGCTTTAGCATTGACAAGACTTGTCATTGGAATGATAGAATTACATTAGCCTTAAAAAAACATACTGCAACAACACTGACGCATATTACATAAATATGAGAGTAATACTATTGCTGCATTTGTTTAACATTAGTCCCACAAGAACACTTGATTTCTATGACATTGCATATGAAGGACTGGAAAAACGCACAAAAGGAATGATACAGAAAGCAGCTCTTTCATTTACATGCTCCCATGTATCAAAAAGCACCAGCCTGCCCCGTGTGAGGCTCGAACTCACGACCTTCAGATTATGAGACTGACGCGCTGCCTAACTGCGCCAACGAGGCATGTGCTGTGGCTCGGGTGAGCGGAGAACCACTAGCTTCCAGATCATCTGCCATTCGGTGCAGCTCCAAAAGTACTGCTCACCCTTTGCCCTCACGTCAGGATGGCCGAGCGGTCTAAGGTGCTGCGTTCAGGTCGCAGTCTCCCCTGGAGGCGTGGGTTCGAATCCCACTTCTGACAAACCTAACCTTTGGCTGTGGGCTCAAGCTAGAGTCTTGAACCCTCTGGCAAGTTCACCCCAAAGTGCATTAATGTTGACAAAGCACTGCATTTCTGTTCATGCTAGAGTTAACCAAACAATGCAGTTGCACTGACCTGCATAATATGGACTTTAAAGTAACACTTTTGGTGCAATGTATGGGATTCGGTGGCGTTTTCGTGCAGTTTTCTTGGAATTTCAAGTCAAGACATTTCACGAAATTGGACATGTTTATAGAATGGGATCCAACAGAACTTCGAGGAATGCCACGTTCTGATGTTTACCGGAAGAAGAACTTGTTTATGAAAGGCTATTCATGTCTTTTTTTCTTTTTTTCTTTTCTTTTTAGGGGGAGTATGCAATGTGATTTTGGGAGTCTAACTGGGATGTGGTGGACTGAAGTTTTGGGGATGCAGTAGAACTTCATGGCAAGGATTCTTGGAAATTTCTTGGAATTGAAGGTCATGGGTTTTGGGGGCATGTGGTGCAGAGTCATGGCCTAAGATTCAAGGAATACCATGCAAAACATTGCTTTAGCATTGACAAGACTTGTCATTGGAATGATAGAATTACATTAGCCTTAAAAAAACATACTGCAACAACACTGACGCATATTACATAAATATGAGAGTAATACTATTGCTGCATTTGTTCAACATTAGTCCCACAAGAACACTTGATTTCTATGACATTGCATATGAAGGACTGGAAAAACGCACAAAAGGAATGATACAGAAAGCAGCTCTTTCATTTACATGCTCCCATGTATCAAAAAGCACCAGCCTGCCCCGTGTGAGGCTCGAACTCACGACCTTCAGATTATGAGACTGACGCGCTGCCTAACTGCGCCAACGAGGCATGTGCTATGGCTCGGGTGAGCGGAGAACCACTAGCTTCCAGATCATCTGCCATTCGGTGCAGCTCCAAAAGTACTGCTCACCCTTTGCCCTCACATCAGGATGGCCGAGCGGTCTAAGGCGCTGCGTTCAGGTCGCAGTCTCCCCTGGAGGCGTGGGTTCGAATCCCACTTCTGACAAACCTAACCTTTGGCTGCGGGCTCAAGCTAGAGTCTTGAACCCTCTGGCAAGTTCACCCCGAAGTGCATTAATGTTGACAAAGCACTGCATTTCAGTTCATGCTAGAGTTAACCAAACAATGCAGTTGCACTGACCTGCATAATTTGGACTTTAAAGTAACACTTTTGGTGCAATGTATGGGATTCGGTGGCGTTTTCGTGCAGTTTTCTTGGAATTTCAAGTCAAGACATTTCACGAAATTGGACATGTTTATAAAATGGGATCCAACAGAACTTCGAGGAATGCCACGTTCTGATGTTTACCGGAAGAAGAACTTGTTTATGAAAGGCTATTCATGTCTTTTTTTCTTTTTTTCTTTTCTTTTTAGGGGGAGTATGCAATGTGATTTTGGGAGTCTAACTGGGATGTGGTGGACTGAAGTTTTGGGGATGCAGTAGAACTTCATGGCAAGGATTCTTGGAAATTTCTTGGAATTGAAGGTCATGGGTTTTGGGGGCATGTGGTGCAGAGTCATGGCCTAAGATTCAAGGAATACCATGCAAAACATTGCTTTAGCATTGACAAGACTTGTCATTGGAATGATAGAATTACATTAGCCTTAAAAAAACATACTGCAACAACACTGACGCATATTACATAAATATGAGAGTAATACTATTGCTGCATTTGTTCAACATTAGTCCAACAAGAACACTTGATTTCTATGACATTGCATATGAAGGACTGGAAAAACGCACAAAAGGAATGATACAGAAAGCAGCTCTTTCATTTACATGCTCCCATGTATCAAAAAGCACCAGCCTGCCCCGTGTGAGGCTCGAACTCACGACCTTCAGATTATGAGACTGACGCGCTGCCTAACTGCGCCAACGAGGCATGTGCTATGGCTCGGGTGAGCGGAGAACCACTAGCTTCCAGATCATCTGCCATTCGGTGCAGCTCCAAAAGTACTGCTCACCCTTTGCCCTCACGTCAGGATGGCCGAGCGGTCTAAGGCGCTGTGTTCAGGTCGCAGTCTCCCCTGGAGGCGTGGGTTCGAATCCCACTTCTGACAAACCTAACCTTTGGCTGCGGGCTCAAGCTAGAGTCTTGAACCCTCTGGCAAGTTCACCCCGAAGTGCATTAATGTTGACAAAGCACTGCATTTCAGTTCATGCTAGAGTTAACCAAACAATGCAGTTGCACTGACCTGCATAATTTGGACTTTAAAGTAACACTTTTGGTGCAATGTATGGGATTCGGTGGCGTTTTCGTGCAGTTTTCTTGGAATTTCAAGTCAAGACATTTCACGAAATTGGACATGTTTATAAAATGGGATCCAACAGAACTTCGAGGAATGCCACGTTCTGATGTTTACCGGAAGAAGAACTTGTTTATGAAAGGCTATTCATGTCTTTTTTTCTTTTTTACTTTTCTTTTTAGGGGGAGTATGCAATGTGATTTTGGGAGTCTAACTGGGATGTGGTGGACTGAAGTTTTGGGGATGCAGTAGAACTTCATGGCAAGGATTCTTGGAAATTTCTTGGAATTGAAGGTCATGGGTTTTGGGGGCATGTGGTGCAGAGTCATGGCCTAAGATTCAAGGAATACCATGCAAAACATTGCTTTAGCATTGACAAGACTTGTCATTGGAATGATAGAATTACATTAGCCTTAAAAAAAACATACTGCAACAACACTGACGCATATTACATAAATATGAGAGTAATACTATTGCTGCATTTGTTCAACATTAGTCCCACAAGAACACTTGATTTCTATGACATTGCATATGAAGGACTGGAAAAACGCACAAAAGGAATGATACAGAAAGCAGCTCTTTCATTTACATGCTCCCATGTATCAAAAAGCACCAGCCTGCCCCGTGTGAGGCTCAAACTCACGACCTTCAGATTATGAGACTGACGCGCTGCCTAACTGCGCCAACGAGGCATGTGCTATGGCTCGGGTGAGCGGAGAACCACTAGCTTCCAGATCATCTGCCATTCGGTGCAGCTCCAAAAGTACTGCTCACCCTTTGCCCTCACGTCAGGATGGCCGAGCGGTCTAAGGCGCTGCGTTCAGGTCGCAGTCTCCCCTGGAGGCGTGGGTTCGAATCCCACTTCTGACAAACCTAACCTTTGGCTGCGGGCTCAAGCTAGAGTCTTGAACCCTCTGGCAAGTTCACCCCGAAGTGCATTAATGTTGACAAAGCACTGCATTTCAGTTCATGCTAGAGTTAACCAAACAATGCAGTTGCACTGACCTGCATAATATGGACTTTAAAGTAACACTTTTGGTGCAATGTATGGGATTCGGTGGCGTTTTCGTGCAGTTTTCTTGGAATTTCAAGTCAAGACATTTCACGAAATTGGACATGTTTATAGAACGGGATCCAACAGAACTTCGAGGAATGCCACGTTCTGATGTTTACCGGAAGAAGAACTTGTTTATGAAAGGCTATTCATGTCTTTTTTTCTTTTTTTCTTTTCTTTTTAGGGGGAGTATTCAATGTGATTTTGGGAGTCTAACTGGGATGTGGTGGACTGAAGTTTTGGGGATGCAGTAGAACTTCATGGCAAGGATTCTTGGAAATTTCTTGGAATTGAAGGTCATGGGTTTTGGGGGCATGTGGTGCAGAGTCATGGCCTAAGATTCAAGGAATGCCATGCAAAACATTGCTTTAGCATTGACAAGACTTGTCATTGGAATGATAGAATTACATTAGCCTTAAAAAAACATACTGCAACAACACTGACGCATATTACATAAATATGAGAGTAATACTATTGCTGTATTTGTTCAACATTAGTCCCACAAGAACACTTGATTTCTATGACATTGCATATGAAGGACTGGAAAAACGCACAAAAGGAATGATACAGAAAGCAGCTCTTTCATTTACATGCTCCCATGTATCAAAAAGCACCAGCCTGCCCCGTGTGAGGCTCAAACTCACGACCTTCAGATTATGAGACTGACGCGCTGCCTAACTGCGCCAACGAGGCATGTGCTATGGCTCGGGTGAGCGGAGAACCACTAGCTTCCAGATCATCTGCCAATCGGTGCAGCTCCAAAAGTACTGCTCACCCTTTGCCCTCACGTCAGGATGGCCGAGCGGTCTAAGGCGCTGCGTTCAGGTCGCAGTCTCCCCTGGAGGCGTGGGTTCGAATCCCACTTCTGACAAACCTAACCTTTGGCTGCGGGCTCAAGCTAGAGTCTTGAACCCTCTGGCAAGTTCACCCCGAAGTGCATTAATGTTGACAAAGCACTGCATTTCAGTTCATGCTAGAGTTAACCAAACAATGCAGTTGCACTGACCTGCATAATATGGACTTTAAAGTAACACTTTTGGTGCAATGTATGGGATTCGGTGGCGTTTTCGTGCAGTTTTCTTGGAATTTCAAGTCAAGACATTTCACGAAATTGGACATGTTTATAGAACGGGATCCAACAGAACTTCGAGGAATGCCACGTTCTGATGTTTACCGGAAGAAGAACTTGTTTATGAAAGGCTATTCATGTCTTTTTTTCTTTTTTTCTTTTCTTTTTAGGGGGAGTATTCAATGTGATTTTGGGAGTCTAACTGGGATGTGGTGGACTGAAGTTTTGGGGATGCAGTAGAACTTCATGGCAAGGATTCTTGGAAATTTCTTGGAATTGAAGGTCATGGGTTTTGGGGGCATGTGGTGCAGAGTCATGGCCTAAGATTCAAGGAATGCCATGCAAAACATTGCTTTAGCATTGACAAGACTTGTCATTGGAATGATAGAATTACATTAGCCTTAAAAAAACATACTGCAACAACACTGACGCATATTACATAAATATGAGAGTAATACTATTGCTGTATTTGTTCAACATTAGTCCCACAAGAACACTTGATTTCTATGACATTGCATATGAAGGACTGGAAAAACGCACAAAAGGAATGATACAGAAAGCAGCTCTTTCATTTACATGCTCCCATGTATCAAAAAGCACCAGCCTGCCCCGTGTGAGGCTCGAACTCACGACCTTCAGATTATGAGACTGACGCGCTGCCTAACTGCGCCAACGAGGCATGTGCTATGGCTCGGGTGAGCGGAGAACCACTAGCTTTAAGATCATCTGCCATTCGGTGCAGCTCCAAAAGTACTGCTCACCCTTTGCCCTCACGTCAGGATGGCCGAGCGGTCTAAGGCGCTGCGTTCAGGTCGCAGTCTCCCCTGGAGGCGTGGGTTCGAATCCCACTTCTGACAAACCTAACCTTTGGCTGCGGGATCAAGCTAGAGTCTTGAACCCTCTGGCAAGTTCACCCCGAAGTGCATTAATGTTGACAAAGCACTGCATTTCAGTTCATGTTAGAGTTAACCAAACAATGCAGTTGCACTGACCTGCATAATATGGACTTTAAAGTAACACTTTTGGTGCAATGTATGGGATTCGGTGGCGTTTTCGTGCAGTTTTCTTGGAATTTCAAGTCAAGACATTTCATGAAATTGGACATGTTTATAGAATGGGATCCAACAGAACTTCGAGGAATGCCACGTTCTGATGTTTACCGGAAGAAGAACTTGTTTATGAAAGGCTATTCATGTATTTTTTTCTTTTTTTCTTTTCTTTTTTAGGGGGAGTATGCAATGTGATTTTGGGAGTCTAACTGGGATGTGGTGGACTGAAGTTTTGGGGATGCAGTAGAACTTCATGGCAAGGATTCTTGGAAATTTCTTGGAATTGAAGGTCATGGGTTTTGGGGGCATGTGGTGCAGAGTCATGGCCTAAGATTCAAGGAATGCCATGCAAAACATTGCTTTAGCATTGACAAGACTTGTCATTGGAATGATAGAATTACATTAGCCTTAAAAAAACATACTGCAACAACACTGACGCATATTACATAAATATGAGAGTAATACTATTGCTGCATTTGTTTAACATTAGTCCCACAAGAACACTTGATTTCTATGACATTGCATATGAAGGACTGGAAAAACGCACAAAAGGAATGATACAGAAAGCAGCTCTTTCATTTACATGCTCCCATGTATCAAAAAGCACCAGCCTGCCCCGTGTGAGGCTCGAACTCACGACCTTCAGATTATGAGACTGACGCGCTGCCTAACTGCGCCAACGAGGCATGTGCTGTGGCTCGGGTGAGCGGAGAACCACTAGCTTCCAGATCATCTGCCATTCGGTGCAGCTCCAAAAGTACTGCTCACCCTTTGCCCTCACGTCAGGATGGCCGAGCGGTCTAAGGCGCTGCGTTCAGGTCGCAGTCTCCCCTGGAGGCGTGGGTTCGAATCCCACTTCTGACAAACCTAACCTTTGGCTGTGGGCTCAAGCTAGAGTCTTGAACCCTCTGGCAAGTTCACCCCAAAGTGCATTAATGTTGACAAAGCACTGCATTTCTGTTCATGCTAGAGTTAACCAAACAATGCAGTTGCACTGACCTGCATAATATGGACTTTAAAGTAACACTTTTGGTGCAATGTATGGGATTCGGTGGCGTTTTCGTGCAGTTTTCTTGGAATTTCAAGTCAAGACATTTCACGAAATTGGACATGTTTATAGAATGGGATCCAACAGAACTTCGAGGAATGCCACGTTCTGATGTTTACCGGAAGAAGAACTTGTTTATGAAAGGCTATTCATGTCTTTTTTTCTTTTTTTCTTTTCTTTTTAGGGGGAGTATGCAATGTGATTTTGGGAGTCTAACTGGGATGTGGTGGACTGAAGTTTTGGGGATGCAGTAGAACTTCATGGCAAGGATTCTTGGAAATTTCTTGGAATTGAAGGTCATGGGTTTTGGGGGCATGTGGTGCAGAGTCATGGCCTAAGATTCAAGGAATACCATGCAAAACATTGCTTTAGCATTGACAAGACTTGTCATTGGAATGATAGAATTACATTAGCCTTAAAAAAACATACTGCAACAACACTGACGCATATTACATAAATATGAGAGTAATACTATTGCTGCATTTGTTCAACATTAGTCCCACAAGAACACTTGATTTCTATGACATTGCATATGAAGGACTGGAAAAACGCACAAAAGGAATGATACAGAAAGCAGCTCTTTCATTTACATGCTCCCATGTATCAAAAAGCACCAGCCTGCCCCGTGTGAGGCTCGAACTCACGACCTTCAGATTATGAGACTGACGCGCTGCCTAACTGCGCCAACGAGGCATGTGCTATGGCTCGGGTGAGCGGAGAACCACTAGCTTCCAGATCATCTGCCATTCGGTGCAGCTCCAAAAGTACTGCTCACCCTTTGCCCTCACATCAGGATGGCCGAGCGGTCTAAGGCGCTGCGTTCAGGTCGCAGTCTCCCCTGGAGGCGTGGGTTCGAATCCCACTTCTGACAAACCTAACCTTTGGCTGCGGGCTCAAGCTAGAGTCTTGAACCCTCTGGCAAGTTCACCCCGAAGTGCATTAATGTTGACAAAGCACTGCATTTCAGTTCATGCTAGAGTTAACCAAACAATGCAGTTGCACTGACCTGCATAATTTGGACTTTAAAGTAACACTTTTGGTGCAATGTATGGGATTCGGTGGCGTTTTCGTGCAGTTTTCTTGGAATTTCAAGTCAAGACATTTCACGAAATTGGACATGTTTATAAAATGGGATCCAACAGAACTTCGAGGAATGCCACGTTCTGATGTTTACCGGAAGAAGAACTTGTTTATGAAAGGCTATTCATGTCTTTTTTTCTTTTTTTCTTTTCTTTTTAGGGGGAGTATGCAATGTGATTTTGGGAGTCTAACTGGGATGTGGTGGACTGAAGTTTTGGGGATGCAGTAGAACTTCATGGCAAGGATTCTTGGAAATTTCTTGGAATTGAAGGTCATGGGTTTTGGGGGCATGTGGTGCAGAGTCATGGCCTAAGATTCAAGGAATACCATGCAAAACATTGCTTTAGCATTGACAAGACTTGTCATTGGAATGATAGAATTACATTAGCCTTAAAAAAACATACTGCAACAACACTGACGCATATTACATAAATATGAGAGTAATACTATTGCTGCATTTGTTCAACATTAGTCCCACAAGAACACTTGATTTCTATGACATTGCATATGAAGGACTGGAAAAACGCACAAAAGGAATGATACAGAAAGCAGCTCTTTCATTTACATGCTCCCATGTATCAAAAAGCACCAGCCTGCCCCGTGTGAGGTTCGAACTCACGACCTTCAGATTATGAGACTGACGCGCTGCCTAACTGCGCCAACGAGGCATGTGCTATGGCTCGGGTGAGCGGAGAACCACTAGCTTCCAGATCATCTGCCATTCGGTGCAGCTCCAAAAGTACTGCTCACCCTTTGCCCTCACGTCAGGATGGCCGAGCGGTCTAAGGCGCTGCGTTCAGGTCGCAGTCTCCCCTGGAGGCGTGGGTTCGAATCCCACTTCTGACAAACCTAACCTTTGGCTGCGGGCTCAAGCTAGAGTCTTGAACCCTCTGGCAAGTTCACCCCGAAGTGCATTAATGTTGACAAAGCACTGCATTTCAGTTCATGCTAGAGTTAACCAAACAATGCAGTTGCACTGACCTGCATAATTTGGACTTTAAAGTAACACTTTTGGTGCAATGTATGGGATTCGGTGGCGTTTTCGTGCAGTTTTCTTGGAATTTCAAGTCAAGACATTTCACGAAATTGGACATGTTTATAAAATGGGATCCAACAGAACTTCGAGGAATGCCACGTTCTGATGTTTACCGGAAGAAGAACTTGTTTATGAAAGGCTATTCATGTCTTTTTTTCTTTTTTACTTTTCTTTTTAGGGGGAGTATGCAATGTGATTTTGGGAGTCTAACTGGGATGTGGTGGACTGAAGTTTTGGGGATGCAGTAGAACTTCATGGCAAGGATTCTTGGAAATTTCTTGGAATTGAAGGTCATGGGTTTTGGGGGCATGTGGTGCAGAGTCATGGCCTAAGATTCAAGGAATACCATGCAAAACATTGCTTTAGCATTGACAAGACTTGTCATTGGAATGATAGAATTACATTAGCCTTAAAAAAAACATACTGCAACAACACTGACGCATATTACATAAATATGAGAGTAATACTATTGCTGCATTTGTTCAACATTAGTCCCACAAGAACACTTGATTTCTATGACATTGCATATGAAGGACTGGAAAAACGCACAAAAGGAATGATACAGAAAGCAGCTCTTTCATTTACATGCTCCCATGTATCAAAAAGCACCAGCCTGCCCCGTGTGAGGCTCAAACTCACGACCTTCAGATTATGAGACTGACGCGCTGCCTAACTGCGCCAACGAGGCATGTGCTATGGCTCGGGTGAGCGGAGAACCACTAGCTTCCAGATCATCTGCCATTCGGTGCAGCTCCAAAAGTACTGCTCACCCTTTGCCCTCACGTCAGGATGGCCGAGCGGTCTAAGGCGCTGCGTTCAGGTCGCAGTCTCCCCTGGAGGCGCGGGTTCGAATCCCACTTCTGACAAACCTAACCTTTGGCTGCGGGCTCAAGCTAGAGTCTTGAACCCTCTGGCAAGTTCACCCCGAAGTGCATTAATGTTGACAAAGCACTGCATTTCAGTTCATGCTAGAGTTAACCAAACAATGCAGTTGCACTGACCTGCATAATATGGACTTTAAAGTAACACTTTTGGTGCAATGTATGGGATTCGGTGGCGTTTTCGTGCAGTTTTCTTGGAATTTCAAGTCAAGACATTTCACGAAATTGGACATGTTTATAGAACGGGATCCAACAGAACTTCGAGGAATGCCACGTTCTGATGTTTACCGGAAGAAGAACTTGTTTATGAAAGGCTATTCATGTCTTTTTTTCTTTTTTTCTTTTCTTTTTAGGGGGAGTATTCAATGTGATTTTGGGAGTCTAACTGGGATGTGGTGGACTGAAGTTTTGGGGATGCAGTAGAACTTCATGGCAAGGATTCTTGGAAATTTCTTGGAATTGAAGGTCATGGGTTTTGGGGGCATGTGGTGCAGAGTCATGGCCTAAGATTCAAGGAATGCCATGCAAAACATTGCTTTAGCATTGACAAGACTTGTCATTGGAATGATAGAATTACATTAGCCTTAAAAAAACATACTGCAACAACACTGACGCATATTACATAAATATGAGAGTAATACTATTGCTGTATTTGTTCAACATTAGTCCCACAAGAACACTTGATTTCTATGACATTGCATATGAAGGACTGGAAAAACGCACAAAAGGAATGATACAGAAAGCAGCTCTTTCATTTACATGCTCCCATGTATCAAAAAGCACCAGCCTGCCCCGTGTGAGGCTCGAACTCACGACCTTCAGATTATGAGACTGACGCGCTGCCTAACTGCGCCAACGAGGCATGTGCTATGGCTCGGGTGAGCGGAGAACCACTAGCTTTAAGATCATCTGCCATTCGGTGCAGCTCCAAAAGTACTGCTCACCCTTTGCCCTCACGTCAGGATGGCCGAGCGGTCTAAGGCGCTGCGTTCAGGTCGCAGTCTCCCCTGGAGGCGTGGGTTCGAATCCCACTTCTGACAAACCTAACCTTTGGCTGCGGGATCAAGCTAGAGTCTTGAACCCTCTGGCAAGTTCACCCCGAAGTGCATTAATGTTGACAAAGCACTGCATTTCAGTTCATGTTAGAGTTAACCAAACAATGCAGTTGCACTGACCTGCATAATATGGACTTTAAAGTAACACTTTTGGTGCAATGTATGGGATTCGGTGGCGTTTTCGTGCAATTTTCTTGGAATTTCAAGTCAAGACATTTCATGAAATTGGACATGTTTATAGAATGGGATCCAACAGAACTTCGAGGAATGCCACGTTCTGATGTTTACCGGAAGAAGAACTTGTTTATGAAAGGCTATTCATGTCTTTTTTTCTTTTCTTTTTTAGGGGGAGTATGCAATGTGATTTTGGGAGTCTAACTGGGATGTGGTGGACTGAAGTTTTGGGGATGCAGTAGAACTTCATGGCAAGGATTCTTGGAAATTTCTTGGAATTGAAGGTCATGGGTTTTGGGGGCATGTGGTGCAGAGTCATGGCCTAAGATTCAAGGAATGCCATGCAAAACATTGCTTTAGCATTGACAAGACTTGTCATTGGAATGATAGAATTACATTAGCCTTAAAAAAACATACTGCAACAACACTGACGCATATTACATAAATATGAGAGTAATACTATTGCTGTATTTGTTCAACATTAGTCCCACAAGAACACTTGATTTCTATGACATTGCATATGAAGGACTGGAAAAACGCACAAAAGGAATGATACAGAAAGCAGCTCTTTCATTTACATGCTCCCATGTATCAAAAAGCACCAGCCTGCCCCGTGTGAGGCTCGAACTCACGACCTTCAGATTATGAGACTGACGCGCTGCCTAACTGCGCCAACGAGGCATGTGCTGTGGCTCGGGTGAGCGGAGAACCACTAGCTTCCAGATCATCTGCCATTCGGTGCAGCTCCAAAAGTACTGCTCACCCTTTGCCCTCACGTCAGGATGGCCGAGCGGTCTAAGGCGCTGCGTTCAGGTCGCAGTCTCCCCTGGAGGCGTGGGTTCGAATCCCACTTCTGACAAACCTAACCTTTGGCTGTGGGCTCAAGCTAGAGTCTTGAACCCTCTGGCAAGTTCACCCCAAAGTGCATTAATGTTGACAAAGCACTGCATTTCTGTTCATGCTAGAGTTAACCAAACAATGCAGTTGCACTGACCTGCATAATATGGACTTTAAAGTAACACTTTTGGTGCAATGTATGGGATTCGGTGGCGTTTTCGTGCAGTTTTCTTGGAATTTCAAGTCAAGACATTTCACGAAATTGGACATGTTTATAGAACGGGATCCAACAGAACTTCGAGGAATGCCACGTTCTGATGTTTACCGGAAGAAGAACTTGTTTATGAAAGGCTATTCATGTCTTTTTTTCTTTTTTTCTTTTCTTTTTAGGGGGAGTATTCAATGTGATTTTGGGAGTCTAACTGGGATGTGGTGGACTGAAGTTTTGGGGATGCAGTAGAACTTCATGGCAAGGATTCTTGGAAATTTCTTGGAATTGAAGGTCATGGGTTTTGGGGGCATGTGGTGCAGAGTCATGGCCTAAGATTCAAGGAATGCCATGCAAAACATTGCTTTAGCATTGACAAGACTTGTCATTGGAATGATAGAATTACATTAGCCTTAAAAAAACATACTGCAACAACACTGACGCATATTACATAAATATGAGAGTAATACTATTGCTGTATTTGTTCAACATTAGTCCCACAAGAACACTTGATTTCTATGACATTGCATATGAAGGACTGGAAAAACGCACAAAAGGAATGATACAGAAAGCAGCTCTTTCATTTACATGCTCCCATGTATCAAAAAGCACCAGCCTGCCCCGTGTGAGGCTCGAACTCACGACCTTCAGATTATGAGACTGACGCGCTGCCTAACTGCGCCAACGAGGCATGTGCTATGGCTCGGGTGAGCGGAGAACCACTAGCTTTAAGATCATCTGCCATTCGGTGCAGCTCCAAAAGTACTGCTCACCCTTTGCCCTCACGTCAGGATGGCCGAGCGGTCTAAGGCGCTGCGTTCAGGTCGCAGTCTCCCCTGGAGGCGTGGGTTCGAATCCCACTTCTGACAAACCTAACCTTTGGCTGCGGGATCAAGCTAGAGTCTTGAACCCTCTGGCAAGTTCACCCCGAAGTGCATTAATGTTGACAAAGCACTGCATTTCAGTTCATGTTAGAGTTAACCAAACAATGCAGTTGCACTGACCTGCATAATATGGACTTTAAAGTAACACTTTTGGTGCAATGTATGGGATTCGGTGGCGTTTTCGTGCAGTTTTCTTGGAATTTCAAGTCAAGACATTTCATGAAATTGGACATGTTTATAGAATGGGATCCAACAGAACTTCGAGGAATGCCACGTTCTGATGTTTACCGGAAGAAGAACTTGTTTATGAAAGGCTATTCATGTATTTTTTTCTTTTTTTCTTTTCTTTTTTAGGGGGAGTATGCAATGTGATTTTGGGAGTCTAACTGGGATGTGGTGGACTGAAGTTTTGGGGATGCAGTAGAACTTCATGGCAAGGATTCTTGGAAATTTCTTGGAATTGAAGGTCATGGGTTTTGGGGGCATGTGGTGCAGAGTCATGGCCTAAGATTCAAGGAATGCCATGCAAAACATTGCTTTAGCATTGACAAGACTTGTCATTGGAATGATAGAATTACATTAGCCTTAAAAAAACATACTGCAACAACACTGACGCATATTACATAAATATGAGAGTAATACTATTGCTGCATTTGTTTAACATTAGTCCCACAAGAACACTTGATTTCTATGACATTGCATATGAAGGACTGGAAAAACGCACAAAAGGAATGATACAGAAAGCAGCTCTTTCATTTACATGCTCCCATGTATCAAAAAGCACCAGCCTGCCCCGTGTGAGGCTCGAACTCACGACCTTCAGATTATGAGACTGACGCGCTGCCTAACTGCGCCAACGAGGCATGTGCTGTGGCTCGGGTGAGCGGAGAACCACTAGCTTCCAGATCATCTGCCATTCGGTGCAGCTCCAAAAGTACTGCTCACCCTTTGCCCTCACGTCAGGATGGCCGAGCGGTCTAAGGCGCTGCGTTCAGGTCGCAGTCTCCCCTGGAGGCGTGGGTTCGAATCCCACTTCTGACAAACCTAACCTTTGGCTGTGGGCTCAAGCTAGAGTCTTGAACCCTCTGGCAAGTTCACCCCAAAGTGCATTAATGTTGACAAAGCACTGCATTTCTGTTCATGCTAGAGTTAACCAAACAATGCAGTTGCACTGACCTGCATAATATGGACTTTAAAGTAACACTTTTGGTGCAATGTATGGGATTCGGTGGCGTTTTCGTGCAGTTTTCTTGGAATTTCAAGTCAAGACATTTCACGAAATTGGACATGTTTATAGAATGGGATCCAACAGAACTTCGAGGAATGCCACGTTCTGATGTTTACCGGAAGAAGAACTTGTTTATGAAAGGCTATTCATGTCTTTTTTTCTTTTTTTCTTTTCTTTTTAGGGGGAGTATGCAATGTGATTTTGGGAGTCTAACTGGGATGTGGTGGACTGAAGTTTTGGGGATGCAGTAGAACTTCATGGCAAGGATTCTTGGAAATTTCTTGGAATTGAAGGTCATGGGTTTTGGGGGCATGTGGTGCAGAGTCATGGCCTAAGATTCAAGGAATACCATGCAAAACATTGCTTTAGCATTGACAAGACTTGTCATTGGAATGATAGAATTACATTAGCCTTAAAAAAACATACTGCAACAACACTGACGCATATTACATAAATATGAGAGTAATACTATTGCTGCATTTGTTCAACATTAGTCCCACAAGAACACTTGATTTCTATGACATTGCATATGAAGGACTGGAAAAACGCACAAAAAGAATGATACAGAAAGCAGCTCTTTCATTTACATGCTCCCATGTATCAAAAAGCACCAGCCTGCCCCGTGTGAGGCTCGAACTCACGACCTTCAGATTATGAGACTGACGCGCTGCCTAACTGCGCCAACGAGGCATGTGCTATGGCTCGGGTGAGCGGAGAACCACTAGCTTCCAGATCATCTGCCATTCGGTGCAGCTCCAAAAGTACTGCTCACCCTTTGCCCTCACATCAGGATGGCCGAGCGGTCTAAGGCGCTGCGTTCAGGTCGCAGTCTCCCCTGGAGGCGTGGGTTCGAATCCCACTTCTGACAAACCTAACCTTTGGCTGCGGGCTCAAGCTAGAGTCTTGAACCCTCTGGCAAGTTCACCCCGAAGTGCATTAATGTTGACAAAGCACTGCATTTCAGTTCATGCTAGAGTTAACCAAACAATGCAGTTGCACTGACCTGCATAATTTGGACTTTAAAGTAACACTTTTGGTGCAATGTATGGGATTCGGTGGCGTTTTCGTGCAGTTTTCTTGGAATTTCAAGTCAAGACATTTCACGAAATTGGACATGTTTATAAAATGGGATCCAACAGAACTTCGAGGAATGCCACGTTCTGATGTTTACCGGAAGAAGAACTTGTTTATGAAAGGCTATTCATGTCTTTTTTTCTTTTTTTCTTTTCTTTTTAGGGGGAGTATGCAATGTGATTTTGGGAGTCTAACTGGGATGTGGTGGACTGAAGTTTTGGGGATGCAGTAGAACTTCATGGCAAGGATTCTTGGAAATTTCTTGGAATTGAAGGTCATGGGTTTTGGGGGCATGTGGTGCAGAGTCATGGCCTAAGATTCAAGGAATACCATGCAAAACATTGCTTTAGCATTGACAAGACTTGTCATTGGAATGATAGAATTACATTAGCCTTAAAAAAACATACTGCAACAACACTGACGCATATTACATAAATATGAGAGTAATACTATTGCTGCATTTGTTCAACATTAGTCCCACAAGAACACTTGATTTCTATGACATTGCATATGAAGGACTGGAAAAACGCACAAAAGGAATGATACAGAAAGCAGCTCTTTCATTTACATGCTCCCATGTATCAAAAAGCACCAGCCTGCCCCGTGTGAGGTTCGAACTCACGACCTTCAGATTATGAGACTGACGCGCTGCCTAACTGCGCCAACGAGGCATGTGCTATGGCTCGGGTGAGCGGAGAACCACTAGCTTCCAGATCATCTGCCATTCGGTGCAGCTCCAAAAGTACTGCTCACCCTTTGCCCTCACGTCAGGATGGCCGAGCGGTCTAAGGCGCTGCGTTCAGGTCGCAGTCTCCCCTGGAGGCGTGGGTTCGAATCCCACTTCTGACAAACCTAACCTTTGGCTGCGGGCTCAAGCTAGAGTCTTGAACCCTCTGGCAAGTTCACCCCGAAGTGCATTAATGTTGACAAAGCACTGCATTTCAGTTCATGCTAGAGTTAACCAAACAATGCAGTTGCACTGACCTGCATAATTTGGACTTTAAAGTAACACTTTTGGTGCAATGTATGGGATTCGGTGGCGTTTTCGTGCAGTTTTCTTGGAATTTCAAGTCAAGACATTTCACGAAATTGGACATGTTTATAAAATGGGATCCAACAGAACTTCGAGGAATGCCACGTTCTGATGTTTACCGGAAGAAGAACTTGTTTATGAAAGGCTATTCATGTCTTTTTTTCTTTTTTACTTTTCTTTTTAGGGGGAGTATGCAATGTGATTTTGGGAGTCTAACTGGGATGTGGTGGACTGAAGTTTTGGGGATGCAGTAGAACTTCATGGCAAGGATTCTTGGAAATTTCTTGGAATTGAAGGTCATGGGTTTTGGGGGCATGTGGTGCAGAGTCATGGCCTAAGATTCAAGGAATACCATGCAAAACATTGCTTTAGCATTGACAAGACTTGTCATTGGAATGATAGAATTACATTAGCCTTAAAAAAAACATACTGCAACAACACTGACGCATATTACATAAATATGAGAGTAATACTATTGCTGCATTTGTTCAACATTAGTCCCACAAGAACACTTGATTTCTATGACATTGCATATGAAGGACTGGAAAAACGCACAAAAGGAATGATACAGAAAGCAGCTCTTTCATTTACATGCTCCCATGTATCAAAAAGCACCAGCCTGCCCCGTGTGAGGCTCAAACTCACGACCTTCAGATTATGAGACTGACGCGCTGCCTAACTGCGCCAACGAGGCATGTGCTATGGCTCGGGTGAGCGGAGAACCACTAGCTTCCAGATCATCTGCCATTCGGTGCAGCTCCAAAAGTACTGCTCACCCTTTGCCCTCACGTCAGGATGGCCGAGCGGTCTAAGGCGCTGCGTTCAGGTCGCAGTCTCCCCTGGAGGCGCGGGTTCGAATCCCACTTCTGACAAACCTAACCTTTGGCTGCGGGCTCAAGCTAGAGTCTTGAACCCTCTGGCAAGTTCACCCCGAAGTGCATTAATGTTGACAAAGCACTGCATTTCAGTTCATGCTAGAGTTAACCAAACAATGCAGTTGCACTGACCTGCATAATATGGACTTTAAAGTAACACTTTTGGTGCAATGTATGGGATTCGGTGGCGTTTTCGTGCAGTTTTCTTGGAATTTCAAGTCAAGACATTTCACGAAATTGGACATGTTTATAGAACGGGATCCAACAGAACTTCGAGGAATGCCACGTTCTGATGTTTACCGGAAGAAGAACTTGTTTATGAAAGGCTATTCATGTCTTTTTTTCTTTTTTTCTTTTCTTTTTAGGGGGAGTATTCAATGTGATTTTGGGAGTCTAACTGGGATGTGGTGGACTGAAGTTTTGGGGATGCAGTAGAACTTCATGGCAAGGATTCTTGGAAATTTCTTGGAATTGAAGGTCATGGGTTTTGGGGGCATGTGGTGCAGAGTCATGGCCTAAGATTCAAGGAATGCCATGCAAAACATTGCTTTAGCATTGACAAGACTTGTCATTGGAATGATAGAATTACATTAGCCTTAAAAAAACATACTGCAACAACACTGACGCATATTACATAAATATGAGAGTAATACTATTGCTGTATTTGTTCAACATTAGTCCCACAAGAACACTTGATTTCTATGACATTGCATATGAAGGACTGGAAAAACGCACAAAAGGAATGATACAGAAAGCAGCTCTTTCATTTACATGCTCCCATGTATCAAAAAGCACCAGCCTGCCCCGTGTGAGGCTCGAACTCACGACCTTCAGATTATGAGACTGACGCGCTGCCTAACTGCGCCAACGAGGCATGTGCTATGGCTCGGGTGAGCGGAGAACCACTAGCTTTAAGATCATCTGCCATTCGGTGCAGCTCCAAAAGTACTGCTCACCCTTTGCCCTCACGTCAGGATGGCCGAGCGGTCTAAGGCGCTGCGTTCAGGTCGCAGTCTCCCCTGGAGGCGTGGGTTCGAATCCCACTTCTGACAAACCTAACCTTTGGCTGCGGGATCAAGCTAGAGTCTTGAACCCTCTGGCAAGTTCACCCCGAAGTGCATTAATGTTGACAAAGCACTGCATTTCAGTTCATGTTAGAGTTAACCAAACAATGCAGTTGCACTGACCTGCATAATATGGACTTTAAAGTAACACTTTTGGTGCAATGTATGGGATTCGGTGGCGTTTTCGTGCAATTTTCTTGGAATTTCAAGTCAAGACATTTCATGAAATTGGACATGTTTATAGAATGGGATCCAACAGAACTTCGAGGAATGCCACGTTCTGATGTTTACCGGAAGAAGAACTTGTTTATGAAAGGCTATTCATGTCTTTTTTTCTTTTCTTTTTTAGGGGGAGTATGCAATGTGATTTTGGGAGTCTAACTGGGATGTGGTGGACTGAAGTTTTGGGGATGCAGTAGAACTTCATGGCAAGGATTCTTGGAAATTTCTTGGAATTGAAGGTCATGGGTTTTGGGGGCATGTGGTGCAGAGTCATGGCCTAAGATTCAAGGAATGCCATGCAAAACATTGCTTTAGCATTGACAAGACTTGTCATTGGAATGATAGAATTACATTAGCCTTAAAAAAACATACTGCAACAACACTGACGCATATTACATAAATATGAGAGTAATACTATTGCTGTATTTGTTCAACATTAGTCCCACAAGAACACTTGATTTCTATGACATTGCATATGAAGGACTGGAAAAACGCACAAAAGGAATGATACAGAAAGCAGCTCTTTCATTTACATGCTCCCATGTATCAAAAAGCACCAGCCTGCCCCGTGTGAGGCTCGAACTCACGACCTTCAGATTATGAGACTGACGCGCTGCCTAACTGCGCCAACGAGGCATGTGCTGTGGCTCGGGTGAGCGGAGAACCACTAGCTTCCAGATCATCTGCCATTCGGTGCAGCTCCAAAAGTACTGCTCACCCTTTGCCCTCACGTCAGGATGGCCGAGCGGTCTAAGGCGCTGCGTTCAGGTCGCAGTCTCCCCTGGAGGCGTGGGTTCGAATCCCACTTCTGACAAACCTAACCTTTGGCTGTGGGCTCAAGCTAGAGTCTTGAACCCTCTGGCAAGTTCACCCCAAAGTGCATTAATGTTGACAAAGCACTGCATTTCTGTTCATGCTAGAGTTAACCAAACAATGCAGTTGCACTGACCTGCATAATATGGACTTTAAAGTAACACTTTTGGTGCAATGTATGGGATTCGGTGGCGTTTTCGTGCAGTTTTCTTGGAATTTCAAGTCAAGACATTTCACGAAATTGGACATGTTTATAGAACGGGATCCAACAGAACTTCGAGGAATGCCACGTTCTGATGTTTACCGGAAGAAGAACTTGTTTATGAAAGGCTATTCATGTCTTTTTTTCTTTTTTTCTTTTCTTTTTAGGGGGAGTATTCAATGTGATTTTGGGAGTCTAACTGGGATGTGGTGGACTGAAGTTTTGGGGATGCAGTAGAACTTCATGGCAAGGATTCTTGGAAATTTCTTGGAATTGAAGGTCATGGGTTTTGGGGGCATGTGGTGCAGAGTCATGGCCTAAGATTCAAGGAATGCCATGCAAAACATTGCTTTAGCATTGACAAGACTTGTCATTGGAATGATAGAATTACATTAGCCTTAAAAAAACATACTGCAACAACACTGACGCATATTACATAAATATGAGAGTAATACTATTGCTGTATTTGTTCAACATTAGTCCCACAAGAACACTTGATTTCTATGACATTGCATATGAAGGACTGGAAAAACGCACAAAAGGAATGATACAGAAAGCAGCTCTTTCATTTACATGCTCCCATGTATCAAAAAGCACCAGCCTGCCCCGTGTGAGGCTCGAACTCACGACCTTCAGATTATGAGACTGACGCGTTGCCTAACTGCGCCAACGAGGCATGTGCTATGGCTCGGGTGAGCGGAGAACCACTAGCTTTAAGATCATCTGCCATTCGGTGCAGCTCCAAAAGTACTGCTCACCCTTTGCCCTCACGTCAGGATGGCCGAGCGGTCTAAGGCGCTGCGTTCAGGTCGCAGTCTCCCCTGGAGGCGTGGGTTCGAATCCCACTTCTGACACACCTAACCTTTGGCTGCGGGCTCAAGCTAGAGTCTTGAACCCTCTGGCAAGTTCACCCCGAAGTGCATTAATGTTGACAAAGCACTGCATTTCAGTTCATGTTAGAGTTAACCAAACAATGCAGTTGCACTGACCTGCATAATATGGACTTTAAAGTAACACTTTTGTTGCAATGTATGGGATTCGGTGGCGTTTTCGTGCAGTTTTCTTGGAATTTCAAGTCAAGACATTTCATGAAATTGGACATGTTTATAGAATGGGATCCAACAGAACTTCGAGGAATGCCACGTTCTGATGTTTACCGGAAGAAGAACTTGTTTATGAAAGGCTATTCATGTCTTTTTTTCTTTTTTTCTTTTCTTTTTTAGGGGGAGTATGCAATGTGATTTTGGGAGTCTAACTGGGATGTGGTGGACTGAAGTTTTGGGGATGCAGTAGAACTTCATGGCAAGGATTCTTGGAAATTTCTTGGAATTGAAGGTCATGGGTTTTGGGGGCATGTGGTGCAGAGTCATGGCCTAAGATTCAAGGAATGCCATGCAAAACATTGCTTTAGCATTGACAAGACTTGTCATTGGAATGATAGAATTACATTAGCCTTAAAAAAACATACTGCAACAACACTGACGCATATTACATAAATATGAGAGTAATACTATTGCTGCATTTGTTCAACATTAGTCCCACAAGAACACTTGATTTCTATGACATTGCATATGAAGGACTGGAAAAACGCACAAAAGGAATGATACAGAAAGCAGCTCTTTCATTTACATGCTCCCATGTATCAAAAAGCACCAGCCTGCCCCGTGTGAGGCTCGAACTCACGACCTTCAGATTATGAGACTGACGCGCTGCCTAACTGCGCCAACGAGGCATGTGCTGTGGCTCGGGTGAGCGGAGAACCACTAGCTTCCAGATCATCTGCCATTCGGTGCAGCTCCAAAAGTACTGCTCACCCTTTGCCCTCACGTCAGGATGGCCGAGCGGTCTAAGGCGCTGCGTTCAGGTCGCAGTCTCCCCTGGAGGCGTGGGTTCGAATCCCACTTCTGACAAACCTAACCTTTGGCTGCGGGCTCAAGCTAGAGTCTTGAACCCTCTGGCAAGTTCACCCCGAAGTGCATTAATGTTGACAAAGCACTGCATTTCAGTTCATGCTAGAGTTAACCAAACAATGCAGTTGCACTGACCTGCATAATATGGACTTTAAAGTAACACTTTTGGTGCAATGTATGGGATTCGGTGGCGTTTTCGTGCAGTTTTCTTGGAATTTCAAGTCAAGACATTTCACGAAATTGGACATGTTTATAGAACGGGATCCAACAGAACTTCGAGGAATGCCACGTTCTGATGTTTACCGGAAGAAGAACTTGTTTATGAAAGGCTATTCATGTCTTTTTTTCTTTTTTTCTTTTCTTTTTAGGGGGAGTATGCAATGTGATTTGGGGAGTCTAACTGGGATGTGGTGGACTGAAGTTTTGGGGATGCAGTAGAACTTCATGGCAAGGATTCTTGGAAATTTCTTGGAATTGAAGGTCATGGGTTTTGGGGGCATGTGGTGCAGAGTCATGGCCTAAGATTCAAGGAATGCCATGCAAAACATTGCTTTAGCATTGACAAGACTTGTCATTGGAATGATAGAATTACATTAGCCTTAAAAAAAACATACTGCAACAACACTGACGCATATTACATAAATATGAGAGTAATACTATTGCTGCATTTGTTTAACATTAGTCCCACAAGAACACTTGATTTCTATGACATTGCATATGAAGGACTGGAAAAACGCACAAAAGGAATGATACAGAAAGCAGCTCTTTCATTTACATGCTCCCATGTATCAAAAAGCACCAGCCTGCCCCGTGTGAGGCTCGAACTCACGACCTTCAGATTATGAGACTGACGCGCTGCCTAACTGCGCCAACGAGGCATGTGCTGTGGCTCGGGTGAGCGGAGAACCACTAGCTTCCAGATCATCTGCCATTCGGTGCAGCTCCAAAAGTACTGCTCACCCTTTGCCCTCACGTCAGGATGGCCGAGCGGTCTAAGGCGCTGCGTTCAGGTCGCAGTCTCCCCTGGAGGCGTGGGTTCGAATCCCACTTCTGACAAACCTAACCTTTGCCTGTGGGCTCAAGCTAGAGTCTTGAACCCTCTGGCAAGTTCACCCCAAAGTGCATTAATGTTGACAAAGCACTGCATTTCTGTTCATGCTAGAGTTAACCAAACAATGCAGTTGCACTGACCTGCATAATATGGACTTTAAAGTAACACTTTTGGTGCAATGTATGGGATTCGGTGGCGTTTTCGTGCAGTTTTCTTGGAATTTCAAGTCAAGACATTTCACGAAATTGGACATGTTTATAGAACGGGATCCAACAGAACTTCGAGGAATGCCACGTTCTGATGTTTTCCGGAAGAAGAACTTGTTTATGAAAGGCTATTCATGTCTTTTTTTCTTTTTTTCTTTTCTTTTTAGGGGGAGTATTCAATGTGATTTTGGGAGTCTAACTGGGATGTGGTGGACTGAAGTTTTGGGGATGCAGTAGAACTTCATGGCAAGGATTCTTGGAAATTTCTTGGAATTGAAGGTCATGGGTTTTGGGGGCATGTGGTGCAGAGTCATGGCCTAAGATTCAAGGAATGCCATGCAAAACATTGCTTTAGCATTGACAAGACTTGTCATTGGAATGATAGAATTACATTAGCCTTAAAAAAACATACTGCAACAACACTGACGCATATTACATAAATATGAGAGTAATACTATTGCTGTATTTGTTCAACATTAGTCCCACAAGAACACTTGATTTCTATGACATTGCATATGAAGGACTGGAAAAACGCACAAAAGGAATGATACAGAAAGCAGCTCTTTCATTTACATGCTCCCATGTATCAAAAAGCACCAGCCTGCCCCGTGTGAGGCTCGAACTCACGACCTTCAGATTATGAGACTGACGCACTGCCTAACTGCGCCAACGAGGCATGTGCTATGGCTCGGGTGAGCGGAGAACCACTAGCTTTAAGATCATCTGCCATTCGGTGCAGCTCCAAAAGTACTGCTCACCCTTTGCCCTCACGTCAGGATGGCCGAGCGGTCTAAGGCGCTGCGTTCAGGTCGCAGTCTCCCCTGGAGGCGTGGGTTCGAATCCCACTTCTGACAAACCTAACCTTTGGCTGCGGGCTCAAGCTAGAGTCTTGAACCCTCTGGCAAGTTCACCCCGAAGTGCATTAATGTTGACAAAGCACTGCATTTCAGTTCATGTTAGAGTTAACCAAACAATGCAGTTGCACTGACCTGCATAATATGGACTTTAAAGTAACACTTTTGTTGCAATGTATGGGATTCGGTGGCGTTTTCGTGCAGTTTTCTTGGAATTTCAAGTCAAGACATTTCATGAAATTGGACATGTTTATAGAATGGGATCCAACAGAACTTCGAGGAATGCCACGTTCTGATGTTTACCGGAAGAAGAACTTGTTTATGAAAGGCTATTCATGTCTTTTTTTCTTTTCTTTTTTAGGGGGAGTATGCAATGTGATTTTGGGAGTCTAACTGGGATGTGGTGGACTGAAGTTTTGGGGATGCAGTAGAACTTCATGGCAAGGATTCTTGGAAATTTCTTGGAATTGAAGGTCATGGGTTTTGGGGGCATGTGGTGCAGAGTCATGGCCTAAGATTCAAGGAATGCCATGCAAAACATTGCTTTAGCATTGACAAGACTTGTCATTGGAATGATAGAATTACATTAGCCTTAAAAAAACATACTGCAACAACACTGACGCATATTACATAAATATGAGAGTAATACTATTGCTGCATTTGTTCAACATTAGTCCCACAAGAACACTTGATTTCTGTGACATTGCATATGAAGGACTGGAAAAACGCACAAAAGGAATGATACAGAAAGCAGCTCTTTCATTTACATGCTCCCATGTATCAAAAAGCACCAGCCTGCCCCGTGTGAGGCTCGAACTCACGACCTTCAGATTATGAGACTGACGCGCTGCCTAACTGCGCCAACGAGGCATGTGCTATGGCTCGGGTGAGCGGAGAACCACTAGCTTCCAGATCATCTGCCATTCGGTGCAGCTCCAAAAGTACTGCTCACCCTTTGCCCTCACGTCAGGATGGCCGAGCGGTCTAAGGCGCTGCGTTCAGGTCGCAGTCTCCCCTGGAGGCGTGGGTTCGAATCCCACTTCTGACAAACCTAACCTTTGGCTGCGGGCTCAAGCTAGAGTCTTGAACCCTCTGGCAAGTTCACCCCGAAGTGCATTAATGTTGACAAAGCACTGCATTTCAGTTCATGCTAGAGTTAACCAAACAATGCAGTTGCACTGACCTGCATAATATGGACTTTAAAGTAACACTTTTGGTGCAATGTATGGGATTCGGTGGCGTTTTCGTGCAGTTTTCTTGGAATTTCAAGTCAAGACATTTCACGAAATTGGACATGTTTATAGAACGGGATCCAACAGAACTTCGAGGAATGCCACGTTCTGATGTTTACCGGAAGAAGAACTTGTTTATGAAAGGCTATTCATGTCTTTTTTTCTTTTTTTCTTTTCTTTTTAGGGGGAGTATGCAATGTGATTTGGGGAGTCTAACTGGGATGTGGTGGACTGAAGTTTTGGGGATGCAGTAGAACTTCATGGCAAGGATTCTTGGAAATTTCTTGGAATTGAAGGTCATGGGTTTTGGGGGCATGTGGTGCAGAGTCATGGCCTAAGATTCAAGGAATGCCATGCAAAACATTGCTTTAGCATTGACAAGACTTGTCATTGGAATGATAGAATTACATTAGCCTTAAAAAAACATACTGCAACAACACTGACGCATATTACATAAATATGAGAGTAATACTATTGCTGCATTTGTTCAACATTAGTCCCACAAGAACACTTGATTTCTATGACATTGCATATGAAGGACTGGAAAAACGCACAAAAGGAATGATACAGAAAGCAGCTCTTTCATTTACATGCTCCCATGTATCAAAAAGCACCAGCCTGCCCCGTGTGAGGCTCGAACTCACGACCTTCAGATTATGAGACTGACGCGCTGCCTAACTGCGCCAACGAGGCATGTGCTATGGCTCGGGTGAGCGGAGAACCACTAGCTTCCAGATCATCTGCCTCTCGGTGCAGCTCCAAAAGTACTGCTCACCCTTAGCCCTCACGTCAGGATGGCCGAGCGGTCTAAGGCGCTGCGTTCAGGTCGCAGTCTCCCCTGGAGGCGTGGGTTCGAATCCCACTTCTGACAAACCTAACCTTTGCCTGTGGGCTCAAGCTAGAGTCTTGAACCCTCTGGCAAGTTCACCCCAAAGTGCATTAATGTTGACAAAGCACTGCATTTCTGTTCATGCTAGAGTTAACCAAACAATGCAGTTGCACTGACCTGCATAATATGGACTTTAAAGTAACACTTTTGGTGCAATGTATGGGATTCGGTGGCGTTTTCGTGCAGTTTTCTTGGAATTTCAAGTCAAGACATTTCACGAAATTGGACATGTTTATAGAACGGGATCCAACAGAACTTCGAGGAATGCCACGTTCTGATGTTTACCGGAAGAAGAACTTGTTTATGAAAGGCTATTCATGTCTTTTTTTCTTTTTTTCTTTTCTTTTTTAGGGGGAGTATGCAATGTGATTTGGGGAGTCTAACTGGGATGTGGTGGACTGAAGTTTTGGGGATGCAGTAGAACTTCATGGCAAGGATTCTTGGAAATTTCTTGGAATTGAAGGTCATGGGTTTTGGGGGCATGTGGTGCAGAGTCATGGCCTAAGATTCAAGGAATGCCATGCAAAACATTGCTTTAGCATTGACAAGACTTGTCATTGGAATGATAGAATTACATTAGCCTTAAAAAAACATACTGCAACAACACTGACGCATATTACATAAATATGAGAGTAATACTATTGCTGCATTTGTTCAACATTAGTCCCACAAGAACACTTGATTTCTATGACATTGCATATGAAGGACTGGAAAAACGCACAAAAGGAATGATACAGAAAGCAGCTCTTTCATTTACATGCTCCCATGTATCAAAAAGCACCAGCCTGCCCCGTGTGAGGCTCGAACTCACGACCTTCAGATTATGAGACTGACGCGCTGCCTAACTGCGCCAACGAGGCATGTGCTATGGCTCGGGTGAGCGGAGAACCACTAGCTTCCAGATCATCTGCCATTCGGTGCAGCTCCAAAAGTACTGCTCACCCTTTGCCCTCACGTCAGGATGGCCGAGCGGTCTAAGGCGCTGCGTTCAGGTCGCAGTCTCCCCTGGAGGCGTGGGTTCGAATCCCACTTCTGACAAACCTAACCTTTGGCTGCGGGCTCAAGCTAGAGTCTTGAACCCTCTGGCAAGTTCACCCCGAAGTGCATTAATGTTGACAAAGCACTGCATTTCAGTTCATGCTAGAGTTAACCAAACAATGCAGTTGCACTGACCTGCATAATATGGACTTTAAAGTAACACTTTTGGTGCAATGTATGGGATTCGGTGGCGTTTTCGTGCAGTTTTCTTGGAATTTCAAGTCAAGACATTTCACGAAATTGGACATGTTTATAGAACGGGATCCAACAGAACTTCGAGGAATGCCACGTTCTGATGTTTACCGGAAGAAGAACTTGTTTATGAAAGGCTATTCATGTCTTTTTTTCTTTTTTTCTTTTCTTTTTAGGGGGAGTATGCAATGTGATTTGGGGAGTCTAACTGGGATGTGGTGGACTGAAGTTTTGGGGATGCAGTAGAACTTCATGGCAAGGATTCTTGGAAATTTCTTGGAATTGAAGGTCATGGGTTTTGGGGGCATGTGGTGCAGAGTCATGGCCTAAGATTCAAGGAATGCCATGCAAAACATTGCTTTAGCATTGACAAGACTTGTCATTGGAATGATAGAATTACATTAGCCTTAAAAAAACATACTGCAACAACACTGACGCATATTACATAAATATGAGAGTAATACTATTGCTGTATTTGTTCAACATTAGTCCCACAAGAACACTTGATTTCTATGACATTGCATATGAAGGACTGGAAAAACGCACAAAAGGAATGATACAGAAAGCAGCTCTTTCATTTACATGCTCCCATGTATCAAAAAGCACCAGCCTGCCCCGTGTGAGGCTCGAACTCACGACCTTCAGATTATGAGACTGACGCGCTGCCTAACTGCGCCAACGAGGCATGTGCTATGGCTCGGGTGAGCGGAGAACCACTAGCTTTAAGATCATCTGCCATTCGGTGCAGCTCCAAAAGTACTGCTCACCCTTTGCCCTCACGTCAGGATGGCCGAGCGGTCTAAGGCGCTGCGTTCAGGTCGCAGTCTCCCCTGGAGGCGTGGGTTCGAATCCCACTTCTGACAAACCTAACCTTTGGCTGCGGGCTCAAGCTAGAGTCTTGAACCCTCTGGCAAGTTCACCCCGAAGTGCATTAATGTTGACAAAGCACTGCATTTCAGTTCATGTTAGAGTTAACCAAACAATGCAGTTGCACTGACCTGCATAATATGGACTTTAAAGTAACACTTTTGTTGCAATGTATGGGATTCGGTGGCGTTTTCGTGCAGTTTTCTTGGAATTTCAAGTCAAGACATTTCATGAAATTGGACATGTTTATAGAATGGGATCCAACAGAACTTCGAGGAATGCCACGTTCTGGTGTTTACCGGAAGAAGAACTTGTTTATGAAAGGCTATTCATGTCTTTTTTTCTTTTCTTTTTTAGGGGGAGTATGCAATGTGATTTTGGGAGTCTAACTGGGATGTGGTGGACTGAAGTTTTGGGGATGCAGTAGAACTTCATGGCAAGGATTCTTGGAAATTTCTTGGAATTGAAGGTCATGGGTTTTGGGGGCATGTGGTGCAGAGTCATGGCCTAAGATTCAAGGAATGCCATGCAAAACATTGCTTTAGCATTGACAAGACTTGTCATTGGAATGATAGAATTACATTAGCCTTAAAAAAACATACTGCAACAACACTGACGCATATTACATAAATATGAGAGTAATACTATTGCTGCATTTGTTCAACATTAGTCCCACAAGAACACTTGATTTCTATGACATTGCATATGAAGGACTGGAAAAACGCACAAAAGGAATGATACAGAAAGCAGCTCTTTCATTTACATGCTCCCATGTATCAAAAAGCACCAGCCTGCCCCGTGTGAGGCTCGAACTCACGACCTTCAGATTATGAGACTGACGCGCTGCCTAACTGCGCCAACGAGGCATGTGCTATGGCTCGGGTGAGCGGAGAACCACTAGCTTCCAGATCATCTGCCATTCGGTGCAGCTCCAAAAGTACTGCTCACCCTTTGCCCTCACGTCAGGATGGCCGAGCGGTCTAAGGCGCTGCGTTCAGGTCGCAGTCTCCCCTGGAGGCGTGGGTTCGAATCCCACTTCTGACAAACCTAACCTTTGGCTGCGGGCTCAAGCTAGAGTCTTGAACCCTCTGGCAAGTTCACCCCGAAGTGCATTAATGTTGACAAAGCACTGCATTTCAGTTCATGCTAGAGTTAACCAAACAATGCAGTTGCACTGACCTGCATAATATGGACTTTAAAGTAACACTTTTGGTGCAATGTATGGGATTCGGTGGCGTTTTCGTGCAGTTTTCTTGGAATTTCAAGTCAAGACATTTCACGAAATTGGACATGTTTATAGAACGGGATCCAACAGAACTTCGAGGAATGCCACGTTCTGATGTTTACCGGAAGAAGAACTTGTTTATGAAAGGCTATTCATGTCTTTTTTTCTTTTTTTCTTTTCTTTTTAGGGGGAGTATGCAATGTGATTTGGGGAGTCTAACTGGGATGTGGTGGACTGAAGTTTTGGGGATGCAGTAGAACTTCATGGCAAGGATTCTTGGAAATTTCTTGGAATTGAAGGTCATGGGTTTTGGGGGCATGTGGTGCAGAGTCATGGCCTAAGATTCAAGGAATGCCATGCAAAACATTGCTTTAGCATTGACAAGACTTGTCATTGGAATGATAGAATTACATTAGCCTTAAAAAAACATACTGCAACAACACTGACGCATATTACATAAATATGAGAGTAATACTATTGCTGCATTTGTTCAACATTAGTCCCACAAGAACACTTGATTTCTATGACATTGCATATGAAGGACTGGAAAAACGCACAAAAGGAATGATACAGAAAGCAGCTCTTTCATTTACATGCTCCCATGTATCAAAAAGCACCAGCCTGCCCCGTGTGAGGCTCGAACTCACGACCTTCAGATTATGAGACTGACGCGCTGCCTAACTGCGCCAACGAGGCATGTGCTGTGGCTCGGGTGAGCGGAGAACCACTAGCTTCCAGATCATCTGCCTCTCGGTGCAGCTCCAAAAGTACTGCTCACCCTTAGCCCTCACGTCAGGATGGCCGAGCGGTCTAAGGCGCTGCGTTCAGGTCGCAGTCTCCCCTGGAGGCGTGGGTTCGAATCCCACTTCTGACAAACCTAACCTTTGCCTGTGGGCTCAAGCTAGAGTCTTGAACCCTCTGGCAAGTTCACCCCAAAGTGCATTAATGTTGACAAAGCACTGCATTTCTGTTCATGCTAGAGTTAACCAAACAATGCAGTTGCACTGACCTGCATAATATGGACTTTAAAGTAACACTTTTGGTGCAATGTATGGGATTCGGTGGCGTTTTCGTGCAGTTTTCTTGGAATTTCAAGTCAAGACATTTCACGAAATTGGACATGTTTATAGAACGGGATCCAACAGAACTTCGAGGAATGCCACGTTCTGATGTTTACCGGAAGAAGAACTTGTTTATGAAAGGCTATTCATGTCTTTTTTTCTTTTTTTCTTTTCTTTTTTAGGGGGAGTATGCAATGTGATTTGGGGAGTCTAACTGGGATGTGGTGGACTGAAGTTTTGGGGATGCAGTAGAACTTCATGGCAAGGATTCTTGGAAATTTCTTGGAATTGAAGGTCATGGGTTTTGGGGGCATGTGGTGCAGAGTCATGGCCTAAGATTCAAGGAATGCCATGCAAAACATTGCTTTAGCATTGACAAGACTTGTCATTAGAATGATAGAATTACATTAGCCTTAAAAAAACATACTGCAACAACACTGACGCATATTACATAAATATGAGAGTAATACTATTGCTGCATTTGTTCAACATTAGTCCCACAAGAACACTTGATTTCTATGACATTGCATATGAAGGACTGGAAAAACTCACAAAAGGAATGATACAGAAAGCAGCTCTTTCATTTACATGCTCCCATGTATCAAAAAGCACCAGCCTGCCCTGTGTGAGGCTCGAACTCACGACCTTCAGATTATGAGACTGACGCGCTGCCTAACTGCGCCAACGAGGCATGTGCTATGGCTCGGGTGAGCGGAGAACCACTAGCTTTCAGATCATCTGCCATTCGGTGCAGCTCCAAAAGTACTGCTCACCCTTTGCCCTCACGTCAGGATGGCCGAGCGGTCTAAGGCGCTGCGTTCAGGTCGCAGTCTCCCCTGGAGGCGTGGGTTCGAATCCCACTTCTGACAAACCTAACCTTTGGCTGCGGGCTCAAGCTAGAGTCTTGAACCCTCTGGCAAGTTCACCCCGAAGTGCATTAATGTTGACAAAGCACTGCATTTCAGTTCATGCTAGAGTTAACCAAACAATGCAGTTGCACTGACCTGCATAATATGGACTTTAAAGTAACACTTTTGGTGCAATGTATGGGATTCGGTGGCGTTTCCGTGCAGTTTTCTTGGAATTTCAAGTCAAGACATTTCACGAAATTGGACATGTTTATAGAACGGGATCCAACAGAACTTCGAGGAATGCCACGTTCTGATGTTTACCGGAAGAAGAACTTGTTTATGAAAGGCTATTCATGTCTTTTTTTCTTTTTTTCTTTTCTTTTTAGGGGGAGTATGCAATGTGATTTGGGGAGTCTAACTGGGATGTGGTGGACTGAAGTTTTGGGGATGCAGTAGAACTTCATGGCAAGGATTCTTGGAAATTTCTTGGAATTGAAGGTCATGGGTTTTGGGGGCATGTGGTGCAGAGTCATGGCCTAAGATTCAAGGAATGCCATGCAAAACATTGCTTTAGCATTGACAAGACTTGTCATTGGAATGATAGAATTACATTAGCCTTAAAAAAACATACTGCAACAACACTGACGCATATTACATAAATATGAGAGTAATACTATTGCTGCATTTGTTCAACATTAGTCCCACAAGAACACTTGATTTCTATGACATTGCATATGAAGGACTGGAAAAACGCACAAAAGGAATGATACAGAAAGCAGCTCTTTCATTTACATGCTCCCATGTATCAAAAAGCACCAGCCTGCCCCGTGTGAGGCTCGAACTCACGACCTTCAGATTATGAGACTGACGCGCTGCCTAACTGCGCTAACGAGGCATGTGCTGTGGCTCGGGTGAGCGGAGAACCACTAGCTTCCAGATCATCTGCCATTCGGTGCAGCTCCAAAAGTACTGCTCACTTAGCCCTCACGTCAGGATGGCCGAGCGGTCTAAGGCGCTGCGTTCAGGTCGCAGTCTCCCCTGGAGGCGTGGGTTCGAATCCCACTTCTGACAAACCTAACCTTTGGCTGTGGGCTCAAGCTAGAGTCTTGAACCCTCTGGCAAGTTCACCCCAAAGTGCATTAATGTTGACAAAGCACTGCATTTCTGTTCATGCTAGAGTTAACCAAACAATGCAGTTGCACTGACCTGCATAATATGGACTTTAAAGTAACACTTTTGGTGCAATGTATGGGATTCTGTGGCGTTTTCGTGCAGTTTTCTTGGAATTTCAAGTCAAGACATTTCACGAAATTGGACATGTTTATAGAATGGGATCCAACAGAACTTCGAGGAATGCCACGTTCTGATGTTTACCGGAAGAAGAACTTGTTTATGAAAGGCTATTCATGTCTTTTTTTCTTTTTTTCTTTTCTTTTTAGGGGGAGTATGCAATGTGATTTTGGGAGTCTAACTGGGATGTGGTGGACTGAAGTTTTGGGGATGCAGTAGAACTTCATGGCAAGGATTCTTGGAAATTTCTTGGAATTGAAGGTCATGGGTTTTGGGGGCATGTGGTGCAGAGTCATGGCCTAAGATTCAAGGAATTCTATGCAAAACATTGCTTTAGCATTGACAAGACTTGTCATTGGAATGATAGAATTACATTAGCCTTAAAAAAACATACTGCAACAACACTGACGCATATTACATAAATATGAGAGTAATACTATTGCTGTATTTGTTCAACATTAGTCCCACAAGAACACTTGATTTCTATGACATTGCATATGAAGGACTGGAAAAACGCACAAAAGGAATGATACAGAAAGCAGCTCTTTCATTTACATGCTCCCATGTATCCAAAAGCACCAGCCTGCCCCGTGTGAGGCTCGAACTCACGACCTTCAGATTATGAGACTGACGCGCTGCCTAACTGCGCCAACGAGGCATGTGCTATGGCTCGGGTGAGCGGAGAACCACTAGCTTCCAGATCATCTGCCATTCGGTGCAGCTCCAAAAGTACTGCTCACCCTTTGCCCTCACGTCAGGATGGCCGAGCGGTCTAAGGCGCTGCGTTCAGGTCGCAGTCTCCCCTGGAGGCGTGGGTTCGAATCCCACTTCTGACAAACCTAACCTTTGGCTGCGGGCTCAAGCTAGAGTCTTGAACCCTCTGGCAAGTTCACCCCGAAGTGCATTAATGTTGACAAAGCACTGCATTTCAGTTCATGCTAGAGTTAACCAAACAATGCAGTTGCACTGACCTGCATAATATGGACTTTAAAGTAACACTTTTGGTGCAATGTATGGGATTCGGTGGCGTTTTCGTGCAGTTTTCTTGGAATTTCAAGTCAAGACATTTCACGAAATTGGACATGTTTATAGAACGGGATCCAACAGAACTTCGAGGAATGCCACGTTCTGATGTTTACCGGAAGAAGAACTTGTTTATGAAAGGCTATTCATGTCTTTTTTTCTTTTTTTCTTTTCTTTTTAGGGGGAGTATGCAATGTGATTTGGGGAGTCTAACTGGGATGTGGTGGACTGAAGTTTTGGGGATGCAGTAGAACTTCATGGCAAGGATTCTTGGAAATGTCTTGGAATTGAAGGTCATGGGTTTTGGGGGCATGTGGTGCA
This sequence comes from Pimephales promelas, assembly GCF_988280905.1. Taxonomy (NCBI): domain Eukaryota; kingdom Metazoa; phylum Chordata; class Actinopteri; order Cypriniformes; family Leuciscidae; genus Pimephales; species Pimephales promelas. The sequence continues at coordinate 22,064,416 of NC_142792.1, read as the reverse complement.
GAGTCATGGCCTAAGATTCAAGGAATGCCATGCAAAACATTGCTTTAGCATTGACAAGACTTGTCATTGGAATGATAGAATTACATTAGCCTTAAAAAAACCTACTGCAACAACACTGACGCATATTACATAAATATGAGAGTAATACTATTGCTGCATTTGTTCAACATTAGTCCCACAAGAACACTTGATTTCTATGACATTGCATATGAAGGACTGGAAAAACGCACAAAAGGAATGATACAGAAAGCAGCTCTTTCATTTACATGCTCCCATGTATCAAAAAGCACCAGCCTGCCCCGTGTGAGGCTCGAACTCACGACCTTCAGATTATGAGACTGACGCGCTGCCTAACTGCGCCAACGAGGCATGTGCTGTGGCTCGGGTGAGCGGAGAACCACTAGCTTCCAGATCATCTGCCATTCGGTGCAGCTCCAAAAGTACTGCTCACCCTTAGCCCTCACGTCAGGATGGCCGAGCGGTCTAAGGCGCTGCGTTCAGGTCGCAGTCTCCCCTGCAGGCGTGGGTTCGAATCCCACTTCTGACAAACCTAACCTTTGCCTGTGGGCTCAAGCTAGAGTCTTGAACCCTCTGGCAAGTTCACCCCAAAGTGCATTAATGTTGACAAAGCACTGCATTTCTGTTCATGCTAGAGTTAACCAAACAATGCAGTTGCACTGACCTGCATAATATGGACTTTAAAGTAACACTTTTGGTGCAATGTATGGGATTCGGTGGCGTTTTCGTGCAGTTTTCTTGGAATTTCAAGTCAAGACATTTCACGAAATTGGACATGTTTATAGAACGGGATCCAACAGAACTTCGAGGAATGCCACGTTCTGATGTTTACCGGAAGAAGAACTTGTTTATGAAAGGCTATTCATGTCTTTTTTTCTTTTTTTCTTTTCTTTTTAGGGGGAGTATTCAATGTGATTTTGGGAGTCTAACTGGGATGTGGTGGACTGAAGTTTTGGGGATGCAGTAGAACTTCATGGCAAGGATTCTTGGAAATTTCTTGGAATTGAAGGTCATGGGTTTTGGGGGCATGTGGTGCAGAGTCATGGCCTAAGATTCAAGGAATGCCATGCAAAACATTGCTTTAGCATTGACAAGACTTGTCATTGGAATGATAGAATTACATTAGCCTTAAAAAAACATACTGCAACAACACTGACGCATATTACATAAATATGAGAGTAATACTATTGCTGTATTTGTTCAACATTAGTCCCACAAGAACACTTGATTTCTATGACATTGCATATGAAGGACTGGAAAAACGCACAAAAGGAATGATACAGAAAGCAGCTCTTTCATTTACATGCTCCCATGTATCAAAAAGCACCAGCCTGCCCCGTGTGAGGCTCGAACTCACGACCTTCAGATTATGAGACTGACGCGCTGCCTAACTGCGCCAACGAGGCATGTGCTATGGCTCGGGTGAGCGGAGAACCACTAGCTTTAAGATCATCTGCCATTCGGTGCAGCTCCAAAAGTACTGCTCACCCTTTGCCCTCACGTCAGGATGGCCGAGCGGTCTAAGGCGCTGCGTTCAGGTCGCAGTCTCCCCTGGAGGCGTGGGTTCGAATCCCACTTCTGACAAACCTAACCTTTGGCTGCGGGCTCAAGCTAGAGTCTTGAACCCTCTGGCAAGTTCACCCCGAAGTGCATTAATGTTGACAAAGCACTGCATTTCAGTTCATGTTAGAGTTAACCAAACAATGCAGTTGCACTGACCTGCATAATATGGACTTTAAAGTAACACTTTTGTTGCAATGTATGGGATTCGGTGGCGTTTTCGTGCAGTTTTCTTGGAATTTCAAGTCAAGACATTTCATGAAATTGGACATGTTTATAGAATGGGATCCAACAGAACTTCGAGGAATGCCACGTTCTGATGTTTACCGGAAGAAGAACTTGTTTATGAAAGGCTATTCATGTCTTTTTTTCTTTTTTTCTTTTCTTTTTTAGGGGGAGTATGCAATGTGATTTTGGGAGTCTAACTGGGATGTGGTGGACTGAAGTTTTGGGGATGCAGTAGAACTTCATGGCAAGGATTCTTGGAAATTTCTTGGAATTGAAGGTCATGGGTTTTGGGGGCATGTGGTGCAGAGTCATGGCCTAAGATTCAAGGAATGCCATGCAAAACATTGCTTTAGCATTGACAAGACTTGTCATTGGAATGATAGAATTACATTAGCCTTAAAAAAACATACTGCAACAACACTGACGCATATTACATAAATATGAGAGTAATACTATTGCTGCATTTGTTCAACATTAGTCCCACAAGAACACTTGATTTCTATGACATTGCATATGAAGGACTGGAAAAACGCACAAAAGGAATGATACAGAAAGCAGCTCTTTCATTTACATGCTCCCATGTATCAAAAAGCACCAGCCTGCCCCGTGTGAGGCTCGAACTCACGACCTTCAGATTATGAGACTGACGCGCTGCCTAACTGCGCCAAAGAGGGATGTGCTATGGCTCGGGTGAGCGGAGAACCACTAGCTTCCAGATCATCTGCCATTCGGTGCAGCTCCAAAAGTACTGCTCACCCTTTGCCCTCACGTCAGGATGGCCGAGCGGTCTAAGGCGCTGCGTTCAGGTCGCAGTCTCCCCTGGAGGCGTGGGTTCGAATCCCACTTCTGACAAACCTAACTATTATGTTGCCAAATGAACACGTAGATAAACCACTGAAGAAGACCAGGACCACAAAGGACGTTTTTGCATTTTAATTTCTTCTCCAGATGGTGAAAACTGAAAGCATACACAATATGCTCTTAGAAAAACTAATCTCTACACAGACGAAAATAAAGTCATACATTGGCGCTTTAAATGCATTTCTCAACTAAACAATACAAAAATACATTACTTAAGATCTGTATAAACATATTTATAAACTTACGGCATTGCCTTGACAGTGCTTTAATGAGAATGGCGACAGATCGCGGACCGTATCATGCTGGATTTCGCCTGCTCTGTTTACATGAAACCGAAACCGGAAGTTAGCGCGGCAGAACCGGAGGTGAAATTGTCCGCTAATATTTTTTAAATAAAACTTACAAATAAACATGAAATATTTATAAGAAACCTTTAGAAATGCTTTTTAAACATTTAACTTATTTACTAAATTATTAACTGCCTTAAGAACAAAACTTACAAATAAACATGAAATATTTATAAGAAACCTTTAGAAATGCTTTTTAAACATTTAACTTATTTACTAAATTATTAACTGCCTTAAGAACAACACATTCCCCGCCTGACCTCAGAGAGGACACTACCAACAACAAAACCTTAGCGGGTTTCAGTCCTTTGGCAAAAGAAGAATGACTTCAGTAACTGGTCGCAAAAAGGTCTTTCGAGTGCCTTGGTCATTTACTGTGACCTCGACCTTCCTTACTAGATTGTCCTTCCCAGGGAAGGTTGCCGTGACTCTACTCATGAGCCAGCTGTTCCTTGGGACCTGCTTGTCCTTAAGCAAAACAAGGTCACCAACTTGCAGATTACGACAAGATACAGTCCATTTCTGCCTCTGCTGCAATAAAGGCAGGTACTCTCGCTTCCAGCGTGTCCAGAACTGATTGGCAAGAGCCTGAACTTGTCTCCATTGCTTGGAGTAAAGGTCCTTATCCAAGAAATCTCCAGGAGGAGGTGTAAGGCACGATTTCTGGGTTAGCAGCATGGAGGGAGAGAGAATGAAGGGATTGAGTGGATCGGATGAAACTGGAAGGAGTGGCCTGGCGTTTATGATTGCTGACACTTCAGCCATAAGTGTGCACAATACCTCGTGAGTGAGTTGCACCTTACTTTGAAGCAGCATTGAATCCAATATTCTCCGTGCAATGCCGATCATGCGCTCCCAGGAGCCTCCCATGTGGGACGCATGAGGCGGATTAAATTCCCAACTGCAACCTTGATCATTGAGGTATAGTTGCAGAGCTTTGTCCATTCCTAACTCCTTGGAAGCCCCAATGAAATTAGTGCCACGATCCGATATAAGTTTTTTGGCAGGGCCTCTCAAGGCAAAGAAGCGTCTGAGGGCATTTACGCAACTGCTGGTGTCTAAGGACTCAATCACCTCAATGTGCACGGCTCTTGAGCTCATGCAGGTAAACAGGATGGCCCAACGCTTACTCTGTGCTTGACCACCTCTGGTACGTCTGGTGGTTACTGTCCAAGGCCCGAAAACGTCAAGGCCGACATAGCTAAAGGAAGGACATGTTTTCAAACGTTCCGGGGGAAGGTCTGCCATGAGTTGCTCTTCCTGCTTTCCACGCAGTTTGCGACAGATAACACACTTATGGATAACTGAATTAACTAGTCTCTTTCCACCGATTATCCACAGACCTCCAGCCCTTATTGCACCCTCTGTTAGGTGACGACCCTGGTGCTTGACCTGTTCATGGTAGTGGCGAGTGAGCAGGATAGAAACATGACTGTCCTTAGGGAGAATTATCGGGTATTTTTCAGAGTTCTCAAGCTCTGAGTGTTTGAGACGACCTCCAACTGAAATGATGCCGCTGTCCAGGACTGGGCTGAGCTTTTCCAAAGGGCTTTGTTTGGCGATGGATTTGCCAGCGTTGAGGGCAGACAGCTCCTTTGCAAAGGTGGCCTGTTGCACTTGTTGAAGGATGACACGCTTTGCTTGATCCATTTCATCTGGTGTACGAGGAAACTGACATATGTGCCACCCTTTGCATCCATGGTTTGAATTGGAGCCATTGAAAGATTTTGCCATGTGAATGAGGAAGGCGACTCCACGGACCAAAGACTTGAAGGTGGAAAAGCGCTCAAAGCGCTTGCAGGAGACTACTTGAAGGTGAGTGGAACAAGTTCTCACTTGTGGCCTGATTTCACAGTCTTTGTCAGGCTCAACTAACTCAAAATAGTTGTTATCATTTTTTGCCTCTGGGGGTGAACGACGGATGAAGGAAGGTCCAGTGAACCAAGTAGTTTTTGATAGTTGAGCTGCTGTGAGCGAGCGTGATGCGTGATCCGCTGGGTTTTCCTCGGTGCGCACATAGTGCCACTGCTCCGGCTTTGAAGACTGGCGAATACGCTGCACTCTGTTGTGAACATATGTGTAGAATCTTTTTGATTCATTACAGATGTAGCCCAAGACCACCTTGCTGTCTGTGTGGAAGTGAACAGCGTCAAACTCTATGTCCAGCTCATTCCTGACGAGATCAGCTATCTCTACAGCCAAGACAGCGGCGCACAGTTCCAATCTTGGTATAGTGGGCTGTGACTGAGGAGTTAGTTTTGCTTTACCCATGACAAACCCCACCTCAACTTTGTCATTAGCATACAGAGCTCTCAAGTAGGCTACTGCACCTATTGCTTTGGTCGATGCGTCTGAAAAGACATAGAGTTCTTTGCGCTTTGCCTGACTGAGAGTGGTAGATGTGTACATTCTAGGGACATGGAGTTCCCTTAAGTTCTGCAGCGAATCCCTCCAAGCTTCCCATTTGCTCTGCTTTTCTTCTGGAAGAGGTGTGTCCCAATCAGAGTTTTCTGAGGTGAGTTCTCTGAGTAGAGCTCTTCCTTGAATGGTGACTGGTGCTAATAAGCCTAGTGGATCGAAGACACTATTAACAGATGACAAGACACCTCGGCGAGTAAATGGCTTGTTTGTTGTTGCCACTGAAAATGTGAATGTGTCTGTTATGGTTTCCCAAATTAGACCTAGACTGCGCTGTGATTCTGCTTCCTCACCACTCAGATCCAGATCTTTCAGGACTGCTGCACAATCTTCAGGAGAGAAGGCTTGCATGGTTGCAGGTGAATTAGACGCAAACTTATGCAGGCGCAGATTGGACTCAGCAAGTGAAGCTTGCGTTCTTTGGAGCAAGTCAATAGCTTCGGCTGGAGAAGGCACAGAAATCAGACCATCATCGACGTAGAAGTGTCTCTTCACAAACTTGACAGTGTCGGCCCCATAGTCTTTCGCTCCAGCTTCGATGGCCTTTCGCAGACCGTAAACAGCCACAGCGGGAGATGGAGAGTTCCCAAACACATGGACCTTCATTCTATAATCAATGACCTCCTTCTCAACATCATTGTCCTTGTGCCACAGAAAGCGAAGATAGTCCCGGTGATCCTCACGCACTACGAAGCAGTGAAACATCTGCTGTATGTCAGCCATAACAGCAATGCTTTCTTTACGGAAGCGGAGGAGTACCCCTATGAGACTATTGTTTAAGTCGGGGCCAGTGAGGAGTACACTATTGAGTGAGACACCATCCTCCTGGGCACTAGAATCAAAAACTACCCTGATCTTGTTGGGTTTTTGAGGGTGGTAGACCCCAAACGTGGGGAGGTACCAGCATTCTTCTCCTTGCTTCAGTGCGGGTGCTATCTCAGCGTGACCGCTGGAGAAAATCCCTCCCATAAACTCCACGTATTGCTGCTGCATGTGGGGTTTCTTTTGCATACTCCGCTTGAGAGACAAAAAACGTCTGACTGCTAGCTCTCTATTGTTAGGCATCTTCCGGCGAGGCTCTCTGAAAGGAAGTGGGGCGACCCAGCTATTGTCATCGTCTCTGTACATACTTTCATCCATGATCTTTAAAAAACGTGTGTCTTCTACGGAGGGAGCTGGCTCATTGTCACTTTTGCTGCGGTTGAAAACTGATTGTCCCAGACTTTTCTCTGGAGCCTTAGTGTGCCTGTTACTGTACGGCGTTTCCTTGAGCTGACGGAAGTTATCACACTGTCCAAAAACTGTGGGGCGGCCATTTTCAAGAATAATGGTTTTGAATGAGTTGACTGTAGGCTTGTGGACCTTACCTACACACACCTCCCCGACTACGACCCACCCTAAATCTAGGCGCTGGGCGAAGGGCGCATGATGAGGGCCATTAACTTGTTCCCTTACTTTGTGTGCACGTAAAACATCTCGTCCTAGCAGTAGAAGTATTTCTGCATTATGGTCTAGCTCTGGAATGTACTTTGCTATGGACCGAAGGTGTGGCTGGTGTCGTGCAGCGTTTGGAGTTGGGATCTCCCTTCTTTCGTTAGGAATGTCCTGACATTCAATGAGAGGAGGAAGCGGGATTACCGCAGACCCATCTAAAGACTCAATGTAAAAGCCTTCAGCCATTTTCCCCCGTGTTTCAACGAGGCCTGAACATGTTCTTAGATCATAACTGACTAGTCTGTGTTTAATGTTGAACAGATCGAAGAACTCTGGCCTTGCTAAGGATCGATTGCTCTGATCATCGAGTATGACGTAAGCCTTAACCGCACTGTCCTGGTGACCCTCTGGATACACCTTTGTAAGACAAATTTTTGAACAAGAACGACCCCACTGACCTGGACTGCACACTTTGGTACATGTAGTGGTTACTGCGATGCTGCCTGAGATGTCTTTTTCTTCCCCGCCATCCTCTTGAGCGGGAGCAGGAGCCTTGATGGTTTGAGGTGGAGGGCCAGGATGCATTACTGTTTCGTGGCTTGTACTTTCACATTCGGAGCACTTTACTGTGGATTTGCAGTCCTTAGCGAGATGAGAGTCCGAGGCACAGCACCTAAAACAGATTCCTTTCTCTTTGAGGAAGGCCTTTCTTTCTTCGAGCAGTTTGTTCCTGAATGTCCTGCATTTATTGAGTGGGTGGGGCTTATTGTGCAGCGGGCAGTTGCTTTTAAAGTCCTTGTTGGGGGGTGTAATATTAGTTTTATTTACGGAGATGGGTTTGGCGGAGCTAAAGTTTCTCAGGTAAGGTCTTTCTGGGTGTGATTGGGTTAGGCTGTACTGTTGGTTAAAGCTTGGATCGTTACGTCTCTTAGCTTCTTTGCATATGAACTTACAAAAGTAACTGAACGGTGGAAAGCAGTCTTGATGATCCTCTTTATATTGTGAACCTAGTGACATCCACTTCTCCTGAATTCCGTATGGGAGTTTGTCCACAATCGGCCTGATTCCGCGTGACGTGTCAAGATAGAGAAGACCAGGCAGATACCCATCCTCTTTTGCTCCTTGAATCTCCTGTAACAGATCTCCAAGTTCCCTTAATTTCACATTATCCTTTGCTGTCATTTTAGGAAAACTGTCCAATCTCTGGAAGAGCGATTTTTCAATTATTTCAGGAGCTGCATAACACTCATGGAGTCTGTCCCATGCTTTCTGTAGAGCTACTGCGGGGCTATTGACATACACAGAGCGAATGCGTTTAATTTGACTACTTGATTCCTTTCCTAACCATCTTGTCATCAAGTCGAGCTCTTGTGTTGGCGTGAGGTGAACGTCTGCTGTAGCCCCGGTAAATGAGGAGAGCCACGCTCTGAAATTCTCTGGTTTGTCATCATATTGGTAAAGACCTGAAGTGATGAGGTCACGACGTGCTATATATTGTGCAAGTGGCTCTGATTGGTGTGACGTACTTGCAGGTGAGTTGTAGGGAGGCACGAAAGGGCTAGAGAATGGGTTGAGTGCGTTCTTTATTTGTTCACTTTTTGGTTTAGTCTTACCTTTAGGAGAGGAAGATGTGGTTTGGAAAGCCACGGATGTGTGTTGGATATGGCGTTTGGGCCTAGTATTAACACGTGAAGGTTCTGCGTCTGAAACGTCATTTTCAGTAGGATTCCATGTGATGAATGTGCCCTCTATTTCATCACTTTGGTTGCAGGTGACTGGAGCGGGGCCATTATGTTTATTCACATCCATTTGAGATTTCACATATTCACATGTTCTTTCTCTTTTAACTCTATCTGATTCTGTTCTTCGGCTCTCATGCCCATCTCGTATTAGCTCTGCTTCTTCTAGCACCTCTGCCTCAGCTACTGCGGCATCTGCTTCTCTTTGTAATTCTAGCACGTGTAGCTCTGTGTCGATTTTCACTTTTTCCACTTTTAACTGTGCTTCCTTGCTTGCATATGAGGCTCTTACCCTAGCCGCTTCTGCTTTGGCTCGAGCACGAGCGGCACTGCTTGCAGATGAGGATGAAAGACTTGCGTTGGTAGCAGATCTGTTGCTAGCCGCCATTTTAACCCCGATGAAGCTCTGAATGCTGCCTTTTCACTATTATGTTGCCAAATGAACACGTAGATAAACCACTGAAGAAGACCAGGACCACAAAGGACGTTTTTGCATTTTAATTTCTTCTCCAGATGGTGAAAACTGAAAGCATACACAATATGCTCTTAGAAAAACTAATCTCTACACAGACGAAAATAAAGTCATACATTGGCGCTTTAAATGCATTTCTCAACTAAACAATACAAAAATACATTACTTAAGATCTGTATAAACATATTTATAAACTTACGGCATTGCCTTGACAGTGCTTTAATGAGAATGGCGACAGATCGCGGACCGTATCATGCTGGATTTCGCCTGCTCTGTTTACATGAAACCGAAACCGGAAGTTAGCGCGGCAGAACCGGAGGTGAAATTGTCCGCTAATATTTTTTAAATAAAACTTACAAATAAACATGAAATATTTATAAGAAACCTTTAGAAATGCTTTTTAAACATTTAACTTATTTACTAAATTATTAACTGCCTTAAGAACAACACACTAACCTTTGGCTGCGGGCTCAAGCTAGAGTCTTGAACCCTCTGGCAAGTTCACCCCGAAGTGCATTAATGTTGACAAAGCACTGCATTTCAGTTCATGCTAGAGTTAACCAAACAATGCAGTTGCACTGACCTGCATAATATGGACTTTAAAGTAACACTTTTGGTGCAATGTATGGGATTCGGTGGCGTTTTCGTGCAGTTTTCTTGGAATTTCAAGTCAAGACATTTCACGAAATTGGACATGTTTATAGAACGGGATCCAACAGAACTTCGAGGAATGCCACGTTCTGATGTTTACCGGAAGAAGAACTTGTTTATGAAAGGCTATTCATGTCTTTTTTTCTTTTTTTCTTTTCTTTTTAGGGGGAGTATGCAATGTGATTTGGGGAGTCTAACTGGGATGTGGTGGACTGAAGTTTTGGGGATGCAGTAGAACTTCATGGCAAGGATTCTTGGAAATTTCTTGGAATTGAAGGTCATGGGTTTTGGGGGCATGTGGTGCAGAGTCATGGCCTAAGATTCAAGGAATGCCATGCAAAACATTGCTTTAGCATTGACAAGACTTGTCATTGGAATGATAGAATTACATTAGCCTTAAAAAAACATACTGCAACAACACTGACGCATATTACATAAATATGAGAGTAATACTATTGCTGCATTTGTTCAACATTAGTCCCACAAGAACACTTGATTTCTATGACATTGCATATGAAGGACTGGAAAAACGCACAAAAGGAATGATACAGAAAGCAGCTCTTTCATTTACATGCTCCCATGTATCAAAAAGCACCAGCCTGCCCCGTGTGAGGCTCGAACTCACGACCTTCAGATTATGAGACTGACGCGCTGCCTAACTGCGCCAACGAGGCATGTGCTGTGGCTCGGGTGAGCGGAGAACCACTAGCTTCCAGATCATCTGCCATTCGGTGCAGCTCCAAAAGTACTGCTCACCCTTAGCCCTCACGTCAGGATGGCCGAGCGGTCTAAGGCGCTGCGTTCAGGTCGCAGTCTCCCCTGGAGGCGTGGGTTCGAATCCCACTTCTGACAAACCTAACCTTTGCCTGTGGGCTCAAGCTAGAGTCTTGAACCCTCTGGCAAGTTCACCCCAAAGTGCATTAATGTTGACAAAGCACTGCATTTCTGTTCATGCTAGAGTTAACCAAACAATGCAGTTGCACTGACCTGCATAATATGGACTTTAAAGTAACACTTTTGGTGCAATGTATGGGATTCGGTGGCGTTTTCGTGCAGTTTTCTTGGAATTTCAAGTCAAGACATTTCACGAAATTGGACATGTTTATAGAACGGGATCCAACAGAACTTCGAGGAATGCCACGTTCTGATGTTTACCGGAAGAAGAACTTGTTTATGAAAGGCTATTCATGTCTTTTTTTCTTTTTTTCTTTTCTTTTTAGGGGGAGTATTCAATGTGATTTTGGGAGTCTAACTGGGATGTGGTGGACTGAAGTTTTGGGGATGCAGTAGAACTTCATGGCAAGGATTCTTGGAAATTTCTTGGAATTGAAGGTCATGGGTTTTGGGGGCATGTGGTGCAGAGTCATGGCCTAAGATTCAAGGAATGCCATGCAAAACATTGCTTTAGCATTGACAAGACTTGTCATTGGAATGATAGAATTACATTAGCCTTAAAAAAACATACTGCAACAACACTGACGCATATTACATAAATATGAGAGTAATACTATTGCTGTATTTGTTCAACATTAGTCCCACAAGAACACTTGATTTCTATGACATTGCATATGAAGGACTGGAAAAACGCACAAAAGGAATGATACAGAAAGCAGCTCTTTCATTTACATGCTCCCATGTATCAAAAAGCACCAGCCTGCCCCGTGTGAGGCTCGAACTCACGACCTTCAGATTATGAGACTGACGCGCTGCCTAACTGCGCCAACGAGGCATGTGCTATGGCTCGGGTGAGCGGAGAACCACTAGCTTTAAGATCATCTGCCATTCGGTGCAGCTCCAAAAGTACTGCTCACCCTTTGCCCTCACGTCAGGATGGCCGAGCGGTCTAAGGCGCTGCGTTCAGGTCGCAGTCTCCCCTGGAGGCGTGGGTTCGAATCCCACTTCTGACAAACCTAACCTTTGGCTGCGGGCTCAAGCTAGAGTCTTGAACCCTCTGGCAAGTTCACCCCGAAGTGCATTAATGTTGACAAAGCACTGCATTTCAGTTCATGTTAGAGTTAACCAAACAATGCAGTTGCACTGACCTGCATAATATGGACTTTAAAGTAACACTTTTGTTGCAATGTATGGGATTCGGTGGCGTTTTCGTGCAGTTTTCTTGGAATTTCAAGTCAAGACATTTCATGAAATTGGACATGTTTATAGAATGGGATCCAACAGAACTTCGAGGAATGCCACGTTCTGATGTTTACCGGAAGAAGAACTTGTTTATGAAAGGCTATTCATGTCTTTTTTTCTTTTTTTCTTTTCTTTTTTAGGGGGAGTATGCAATGTGATTTTGGGAGTCTAACTGGGATGTGGTGGACTGAAGTTTTGGGGATGCAGTAGAACTTCATGGCAAGGATTCTTGGAAATTTCTTGGAATTGAAGGTCATGGGTTTTGGGGGCATGTGGTGCAGAGTCATGGCCTAAGATTCAAGGAATGCCATGCAAAACATTGCTTTAGCATTGACAAGACTTGTCATTGGAATGATAGAATTACATTAGCCTTAAAAAAACATACTGCAACAACACTGACGCATATTACATAAATATGAGAGTAATACTATTGCTGCATTTGTTCAACATTAGTCCCACAAGAACACTTGATTTCTATGACATTGCATATGAAGGACTGGAAAAACGCACAAAAGGAATGATACAGAAAGCAGCTCTTTCATTTACATGCTCCCATGTATCAAAAAGCACCAGCCTGCCCCGTGTGAGGCTCGAACTCACGACCTTCAGATTATGAGACTGACGCGCTGCCTAACTGCGCCAACGAGGCATGTGCTATGGCTCGGGTGAGCGGAGAACCACTAGCTTCCAGATCATCTGCCATTCGGTGCAGCTCCAAAAGTACTGCTCACCCTTAGCCCTCACGTCAGGATGGCTGAGCGGTCTAAGGCGCTGCGTTCAGGTCGCAGTCTCCCCTGGAGGCGTGGGTTCGAATCCCACTTCTGACAAACCTAACCTTTGCCTGTGGGCTCAAGCTAGAGTCTTGAACCCTCTGGCAAGTTCACCCCAAAGTGCATTAATGTTGACAAAGCACTGCATTTCTGTTCATGCTAGAGTTAACCAAACAATGCAGTTGCACTGACCTGCATAATATGGACTTTAAAGTAACACTTTTGGTGCAATGTATGGGATTCGGTGGCGTTTTCGTGCAGTTTTCTTGGAATTTCAAGTCAAGACATTTCACGAAATTGGACATGTTTATAGAACGGGATCCAACAGAACTTCGAGGAATGCCACGTTCTGATGTTTACCGGAAGAAGAACTTGTTTATGAAAGGCTATTCATGTCTTTTTTTCTTTTTTTCTTTTCTTTTTAGGGGGAGTATTCAATGTGATTTTGGGAGTCTAACTGGGATGTGGTGGACTGAAGTTTTGGGGATGCAGTAGAACTTCATGGCAAGGATTCTTGGAAATTTCTTGGAATTGAAGGTCATGGGTTTTGGGGGCATGTGGTGCAGAGTCATGGCCTAAGATTCAAGGAATGCCATGCAAAACATTGCTTTAGCATTGACAAGACTTGTCATTGGAATGATAGAATTACATTAGCCTTAAAAAAACATACTGCAACAACACTGACGCATATTACATAAATATGAGAGTAATACTATTGCTGCATTTGTTCAACATTAGTCCCACAAGAACACTTGATTTCTATGACATTGCATATGAAGGACTGGAAAAACTCACAAAAGGAATGATACAGAAAGCAGCTCTTTCATTTACATGCTCCCATGTATCAAAAAGCACCAGCCTGCCCCGTGTGAGGCTCGAACTCACGACCTTCAGATTATGAGACTGACGCGCTGCCTAACTGCGCCAACGAGGCATGTGCTATGGCTCGGGTGAGCGGAGAACCACTAGCTTTCAGATCATCTGCCATTCGGTGCAGCTCCAAAAGTACTGCTCACCCTTTGCCCTCACGTCAGGATGGCCGAGCGGTCTAAGGCGCTGCGTTCAGGTCGCAGTCTCCCCTGGAGGCGTGGGTTCGAATCCCACTTCTGACAAACCTAACCTTTGGCTGCGGGCTCAAGCTAGAGTCTTGAACCCTCTGGCAAGTTCACCCCGAAGTGCATTAATGTTGACAAAGCACTGCATTTCAGTTCATGTTAGAGTTAACCAAACAATGCAGTTGCACTGACCTGCATAATATGGACTTTAAAGTAACACTTTTGGTGCAATGTATGGGATTCGGTGGCGTTTTCGTGCAGTTTTCTTGGAATTTCAAGTCAAGACATTTCATGAAATTGGACATGTTTATAGAATGGGATCCAACAGAACTTCGAGGAATGCCACGTTCTGATGTTTACCGGAAGAAGAACTTGTTTATGAAAGGCTATTCATGTCTTTTTTTCTTTTTTTCTTTTCTTTTTTAGGGGGAGTATGCAATGTGATTTTGGGAGTCTAACTGGGATGTGGTGGACTGAAGTTTTGGGGATGCAGTAGAACTTCATGGCAAGGATTCTTGGAAATTTCTTGGAATTGAAGGTCATGGGTTTTGGGGGCATGTGGTGCAGAGTCATGGCCTAAGATTCAAGGAATGCCATGCAAAACATTGCTTTAGCATTGACAAGACTTGTCATTAGAATGATAGAATTACATTAGCCTTAAAAAAACATACTGCAACAACACTGACGCATATTACATAAATATGAGAGTAATACTATTGCTGCATTTGTTCAACATTAGTCCCACAAGAACACTTGATTTCTATGACATTGCATATGAAGGACTGGAAAAACTCACAAAAGGAATGATACAGAAAGCAGCTCTTTCATTTACATGCTCCCATGTATCAAAAAGCACCAGCCTGCCCTGTGTGAGGCTCGAACTCACGACCTTCAGATTATGAGACTGACGCGCTGCCTAACTGCGCCAACGAGGCATGTGCTATGGCTCGGGTGAGCGGAGAACCACTAGCTTTCAGATCATCTGCCATTCGGTGCAGCTCCAAAAGTACTGCTCACCCTTTGCCCTCACGTCAGGATGGCCGAGCGGTCTAAGGCGCTGCGTTCAGGTCGCAGTCTCCCCTGGAGGCGTGGGTTCGAATCCCACTTCTGACAAACCTAACCTTTGGCTGCGGGCTCAAGCTAGAGTCTTGAACCCTCTGGCAAGTTCACCCCGAAGTGCATTAATGTTGACAAAGCACTGCATTTCAGTTCATGCTAGAGTTAACCAAACAATGCAGTTGCACTGACCTGCATAATATGGACTTTAAAGTAACACTTTTGGTGCAATGTATGGGATTCGGTGGCGTTTCCGTGCAGTTTTCTTGGAATTTCAAGTCAAGACATTTCACGAAATTGGACATGTTTATAGAACGGGATCCAACAGAACTTCGAGGAATGCCACGTTCTGATGTTTACCGGAAGAAGAACTTGTTTATGAAAGGCTATTCATGTCTTTTTTTCTTTTTTTCTTTTCTTTTTAGGGGGAGTATGCAATGTGATTTGGGGAGTCTAACTGGGATGTGGTGGACTGAAGTTTTGGGGATGCAGTAGAACTTCATGGCAAGGATTCTTGGAAATTTCTTGGAATTGAAGGTCATGGGTTTTGGGGGCATGTGGTGCAGAGTCATGGCCTAAGATTCAAGGAATGCCATGCAAAACATTGCTTTAGCATTGACAAGACTTGTCATTGGAATGATAGAATTACATTAGCCTTAAAAAAACATACTGCAACAACACTGACGCATATTACATAAATATGAGAGTAATACTATTGCTGCATTTGTTCAACATTAGTCCCACAAGAACACTTGATTTCTATGACATTGCATATGAAGGACTGGAAAAACGCACAAAAGGAATGATACAGAAAGCAGCTCTTTCATTTACATGCTCCCATGTATCAAAAAGCACCAGCCTGCCCCGTGTGAGGCTCGAACTCACGACCTTCAGATTATGAGACTGACGCGCTGCCTAACTGCGCCAACGAGGCATGTGCTGTGGCTCGGGTGAGCGGAGAACCACTAGCTTCCAGATCATCTGCCATTCGGTGCAGCTCCAAAAGTACTGCTCACCCTTAGCCCTCACGTCAGGATGGCTGAGCGGTCTAAGGCGCTGCGTTCAGGTCGCAGTCTCCCCTGGAGGCGTGGGTTCGAATCCCACTTCTGACAAACCTAACCTTTGCCTGTGGGCTCAAGCTAGAGTCTTGAACCCTCTGGCAAGTTCACCCCAAAGTGCATTATTGTTGACAAAGCACTGCATTTCTGTTCATGCTAGAGTTAACCAAACAATGCAGTTGCACTGACCTGCATAATATGGACTTTAAAGTAACACTTTTGGTGCAATGTATGGGATTCGGTGGCGTTTTCGTGCAGTTTTCTTGGAATTTCAAGTCAAGACATTTCACGAAATTGGACATGTTTATAGAACGGGATCCAACAGAACTTCGAGGAATGCCACGTTCTGATGTTTACCGGAAGAAGAACTTGTTTATGAAAGGCTATTCATGTCTTTTTTTCTTTTTTTCTTTTCTTTTTAGGGGGAGTATTCAATGTGATTTTGGGAGTCTAACTGGGATGTGGTGGACTGAAGTTTTGGGGATGCAGTAGAACTTCATGGCAAGGATTCTTGGAAATTTCTTGGAATTGAAGGTCATGGGTTTTGGGGGCATGTGGTGCAGAGTCATGGCCTAAGATTCAAGGAATGCCATGCAAAACATTGCTTTAGCATTGACAAGACTTGTCATTGGAATGATAGAATTACATTAGCCTTAAAAAAACATACTGCAACAACACTGACGCATATTACATAAATATGAGAGTAATACTATTGCTGCATTTGTTCAACATTAGTCCCACAAGAACACTTGATTTCTATGACATTGCATATGAAGGACTGGAAAAACTCACAAAAGGAATGATACAGAAAGCAGCTCTTTCATTTACATGCTCCCATGTATCAAAAAGCACCAGCCTGCCCCGTGTGAGGCTCGAACTCACGACCTTCAGATTATGAGACTGACGCGCTGCCTAACTGCGCCAACGAGGCATGTGCTATGGCTCGGGTGAGCGGAGAACCACTAGCTTTCAGATCATCTGCCATTCGGTGCAGCTCCAAAAGTACTGCTCACCCTTTGCCCTCACGTCAGGATGGCCGAGCGGTCTAAGGCGCTGCGTTCAGGTCGCAGTCTCCCCTGGAGGCGTGGGTTCGAATCCCACTTCTGACAAACCTAACCTTTGGCTGCGGGCTCAAGCTAGAGTCTTGAACCCTCTGGCAAGTTCACCCCGAAGTGCATTAATGTTGACAAAGCACTGCATTTCAGTTCATGTTAGAGTTAACCAAACAATGCAGTTGCACTGACCTGCATAATATGGACTTTAAAGTAACACTTTTGGTGCAATGTATGGGATTCGGTGGCGTTTTCGTGCAGTTTTCTTGGAATTTCAAGTCAAGACATTTCATGAAATTGGACATGTTTATAGAATGGGATCCAACAGAACTTCGAGGAATGCCACGTTCTGATGTTTACCGGAAGAAGAACTTGTTTATGAAAGGCTATTCATGTCTTTTTTTCTTTTTTTCTTTTCTTTTTTAGGGGGAGTATGCAATGTGATTTTGGGAGTCTAACTGGGATGTGGTGGACTGAAGTTTTGGGGATGCAGTAGAACTTCATGGCAAGGATTCTTGGAAATTTCTTGGAATTGAAGGTCATGGGTTTTGGGGGCATGTGGTGCAGAGTCATGGCCTAAGATTCAAGGAATGCCATGCAAAACATTGCTTTAGCATTGACAAGACTTGTCATTAGAATGATAGAATTACATTAGCCTTAAAAAAACATACTGCAACAACACTGACGCATATTACATAAATATGAGAGTAATACTATTGCTGCATTTGTTCAACATTAGTCCCACAAGAACACTTGATTTCTATGACATTGCATATGAATGACTGGAAAAACTCACAAAAGGAATGATACAGAAAGCAGCTCTTTCATTTACATGCTCCCATGTATCAAAAAGCACCAGCCTGCCCTGTGTGAGGCTCGAACTCACGACCTTCAGATTATGAGACTGACGCGCTGCCTAACTGCGCCAACGAGGCATGTGCTATGGCTCGGGTGAGCGGAGAACCACTAGCTTTCAGATCATCTGCCATTCGGTGCAGCTCCAAAAGTACTGCTCACCCTTTGCCCTCACGTCAGGATGGCCGAGCGGTCTAAGGCGCTGCGTTCAGGTCGCAGTCTCCCCTGGAGGCGTGGGTTCGAATCCCACTTCTGACAAACCTAACCTTTGGCTGCGGGCTCAAGCTAGAGTCTTGAACCCTCTGGCAAGTTCACCCCGAAGTGCATTAATGTTGACAAAGCACTGCATTTCAGTTCATGCTAGAGTTAACCAAACAATGCAGTTGCACTGACCTGCATAATATGGACTTTAAAGTAACACTTTTGGTGCAATGTATGGGATTCGGTGGCGTTTCCGTGCAGTTTTCTTGGAATTTCAAGTCAAGACATTTCACGAAATTGGACATGTTTATAGAACGGGATCCAACAGAACTTCGAGGAATGCCACGTTCTGATGTTTACCGGAAGAAGAACTTGTTTATGAAAGGCTATTCATGTCTTTTTTTCTTTTTTTCTTTTCTTTTTAGGGGGAGTATGCAATGTGATTTGGGGAGTCTAACTGGGATGTGGTGGACTGAAGTTTTGGGGATGCAGTAGAACTTCATGGCAAGGATTCTTGGAAATTTCTTGGAATTGAAGGTCATGGGTTTTGGGGGCATGTGGTGCAGAGTCATGGCCTAAGATTCAAGGAATGCCATGCAAAACATTGCTTTAGCATTGACAAGACTTGTCATTGGAATGATAGAATTACATTAGCCTTAAAAAAACATACTGCAACAACACTGACGCATATTACATAAATATGAGAGTAATACTATTGCTGCATTTGTTCAACATTAGTCCCACAAGAACACTTGATTTCTATGACATTGCATATGAAGGACTGGAAAAACGCACAAAAGGAATGATACAGAAAGCAGCTCTTTCATTTACATGCTCCCATGTATCAAAAAGCACCAGCCTGCCCCGTGTGAGGCTCGAACTCACGACCTTCAGATTATGAGACTGACGCGCTGCCTAACTGCGCCAACGAGGCATGTGCTGTGGCTCGGGTGAGCGGAGAACCACTAGCTTCCAGATCATCTGCCATTCGGTGCAGCTCCAAAAGTACTGCTCACCCTTAGCCCTCACGTCAGGATGGCTGAGCGGTCTAAGGCGCTGCGTTCAGGTCGCAGTCTCCCCTGGAGGCGTGGGTTCGAATCCCACTTCTGACAAACCTAACCTTTGCCTGTGGGCTCAAGCTAGAGTCTTGAACCCTCTGGCAAGTTCACCCCAAAGTGCATTAATGTTGACAAAGCACTGCATTTCAGTTCATGTTAGAGTTAACCAAACAATGCAGTTGCACTGACCTGCATAATATGGACTTTAAAGTAACACTTTTGGTGCAATGTATGGGATTCGGTGGCGTTTTCGTGCAGTTTTCTTGGAATTTCAAGTCAAGACATTTCATGAAATTGGACATGTTTATAGAATGGGATCCAACAGAACTTCGAGGAATGCCACGTTCTGATGTTTACCGGAAGAAGAACTTGTTTATGAAAGGCTATTCATGTCTTTTTTTCTTTTTTTCTTTTCTTTTTTAGGGGGAGTATGCAATGTGATTTTGGGAGTCTAACTGGGATGTGGTGGACTGAAGTTTTGGGGATGCAGTAGAACTTCATGGCAAGGATTCTTGGAAATTTCTTGGAATTGAAGGTCATGGGTTTTGGGGGCATGTGGTGCAGAGTCATGGCCTAAGATTCAAGGAATGCCATGCAAAACATTGCTTTAGCATTGACAAGACTTGTCATTGGAATGATAGAATTACATTAGCCTTAAAAAAACATACTGCAACAACACTGACGCATATTACATAAATATGAGAGTAATACTATTGCTGCATTTGTTCAACATTAGTCCCACAAGAACACTTGATTTCTATGACATTGCATATGAAGGACTGGAAAAACGCACAAAAGGAATGATACAGAAAGCAGCTCTTTCATTTACATGCTCCCATGTATCAAAAAGCACCAGCCTGCCCCGTGTGAGGCTCGAACTCACGACCTTCAGATTATGAGACTGACGCGCTGCCTAACTGCGCCAACGAGGCATGTGCTATGGCTCGGGTGAGCGGAGAACCACTAGCTTCCAGATCATCTGCCATTCGGTGCAGCTCCAAAAGTACTGCTCACCCTTTGCCCTCACGTCAGGATGGCCGAGCGGTCTAAGGCGCTGCGTTCAGGTCGCAGTCTCCCCTGGAGGCGTGGGTTCGAATCCCACTTCTGACAAACCTAACCTTTGGCTGCGGGCTCAAGCTAGAGTCTTGAACCCTCTGGCAAGTTCACCCCGAAGTGCATTAATGTTGACAAAGCACTGCATTTCAGTTCATGCTAGAGTTAACCAAACAATGCCGTTGCACTGACCTGCATAATATGGACTTTAAAGTAACACTTTTGGTGCAATGTATGGGATTCGGTGGCGTTTTCGTGCAGTTTTCTTGGAATTTCAAGTCAAGACATTTCACGAAATTGGACATGTTTATAGAACGGGATCCAACAGAACTTCGAGGAATGCCACGTTCTGATGTTTACCGGAAGAAGAACTTGTTTATGAAAGGCTATTCATGTCTTTTTTTCTTTTTTTCTTTTCTTTTTAGGGGGAGTATGCAATGTGATTTGGGGAGTCTAACTGGGATGTGGTGGACTGAAGTTTTGGGGATGCAGTAGAACTTCATGGCAAGGATTCTTGGAAATTTCTTGGAATTGAAGGTCATGGGTTTTGGGGGCATGTGGTGCAGAGTCATGGCCTAAGATTCAAGGAATGCCATGCAAAACATTGCTTTAGCATTGACAAGACTTGTCATTGGAATGATAGAATTACATTAGCCTTAAAAAAACATACTGCAACAACACTGACGCATATTACATAAATATGAGAGTAATACTATTGCTGCATTTGTTCAACATTAGTCCCACAAGAACACTTGATTTCTATGACATTGCATATGAAGGACTGGAAAAACGCACAAAAGGAATGATACAGAAAGCAGCTCTTTCATTTACATGCTCCCATGTATCAAAAAGCACCAGCCTGCCCCGTGTGAGGCTCGAACTCACGACCTTCAGATTATGAGACTGACGCGCTGCCTAACTGCGCCAACGAGGCATGTGCTGTGGCTCGGGTGAGCGGAGAACCACTAGCTTCCAGATCATCTGCCTCTCGGTGCAGCTCCAAAAGTACTGCTCACCCTTAGCCCTCACGTCAGGATGGCCGAGCGGTCTAAGGCGCTGCGTTCAGGTCGCAGTCTCCCCTGGAGGCGTGGGTTCGAATCCCACTTCTGACAAACCTAACCTTTGCCTGTGGGCTCAAGCTAGAGTCTTGAACCCTCTGGCAAGTTCACCCCAAAGTGCATTAATGTTGACAAAGCACTGCATTTCTGTTCATGCTAGAGTTAACCAAACAATGCAGTTGCACTGACCTGCATAATATGGACTTTAAAGTAACACTTTTGGTGCAATGTATGGGATTCGGTGGCGTTTTCGTGCAGTTTTCTTGGAATTTCAAGTCAAGACATTTCACGAAATTGGACATGTTTATAGAACGGGATCCAACAGAACTTCGAGGAATGCCACGTTCTGATGTTTACCGGAAGAAGAACTTGTTTATGAAAGGCTATTCATGTCTTTTTTTCTTTTTTTCTTTTCTTTTTTAGGGGGAGTATGCAATGTGATTTGGGGAGTCTAACTGGGATGTGGTGGACTGAAGTTTTGGGGATGCAGTAGAACTTCATGGCAAGGATTCTTGGAAATTTCTTGGAATTGAAGGTCATGGGTTTTGGGGGCATGTGGTGCAGAGTCATGGCCTAAGATTCAAGGAATGCCATGCAAAACATTGCTTTAGCATTGACAAGACTTGTCATTAGAATGATAGAATTACATTAGCCTTAAAAAAACATACTGCAACAACACTGACGCATATTACATAAATATGAGAGTAATACTATTGCTGCATTTGTTCAACATTAGTCCCACAAGAACACTTGATTTCTATGACATTGCATATGAAGGACTGGAAAAACTCACAAAAGGAATGATACAGAAAGCAGCTCTTTCATTTACATGCTCCCATGTATCAAAAAGCACCAGCCTGCCCTGTGTGAGGCTCGAACTCACGACCTTCAGATTATGAGACTGACGCGCTGCCTAACTGCGCCAACGAGGCATGTGCTATGGCTCGGGTGAGCGGAGAACCACTAGCTTTCAGATCATCTGCCATTCGGTGCAGCTCCAAAAGTACTGCTCACCCTTTGCCCTCACGTCAGGATGGCCGAGCGGTCTAAGGCGCTGCGTTCAGGTCGCAGTCTCCCCTGGAGGCGTGGGTTCGAATCCCACTTCTGACAAACCTAACCTTTGGCTGCGGGCTCAAGCTAGAGTCTTGAACCCTCTGGCAAGTTCACCCCGAAGTGCATTAATGTTGACAAAGCACTGCATTTCAGTTCATGCTAGAGTTAACCAAACAATGCAGTTGCACTGACCTGCATAATATGGACTTTAAAGTAACACTTTTGGTGCAATGTATGGGATTCGGTGGCGTTTCCGTGCAGTTTTCTTGGAATTTCAAGTCAAGACATTTCACGAAATTGGACATGTTTATAGAACGGGATCCAACAGAACTTCGAGGAATGCCACGTTCTGATGTTTACCGGAAGAAGAACTTGTTTATGAAAGGCTATTCATGTCTTTTTTTCTTTTTTTCTTTTCTTTTTAGGGGGAGTATGCAATGTGATTTGGGGAGTCTAACTGGGATGTGGTGGACTGAAGTTTTGGGGATGCAGTAGAACTTCATGGCAAGGATTCTTGGAAATTTCTTGGAATTGAAGGTCATGGGTTTTGGGGGCATGTGGTGCAGAGTCATGGCCTAAGATTCAAGGAATGCCATGCAAAACATTGCTTTAGCATTGACAAGACTTGTCATTGGAATGATAGAATTACATTAGCCTTAAAAAAACATACTGCAACAACACTGACGCATATTACATAAATATGAGAGTAATACTATTGCTGCATTTGTTCAACATTAGTCCCACAAGAACACTTGATTTCTATGACATTGCATATGAAGGACTGGAAAAACGCACAAAAGGAATGATACAGAAAGCAGCTCTTTCATTTACATGCTCCCATGTATCAAAAAGCACCAGCCTGCCCCGTGTGAGGCTCGAACTCACGACCTTCAGATTATGAGACTGACGCGCTGCCTAACTGCGCCAACGAGGCATGTGCTGTGGCTCGGGTGAGCGGAGAACCACTAGCTTCCAGATCATCTGCCATTCGGTGCAGCTCCAAAAGTACTGCTCACCCTTAGCCCTCACGTCAGGATGGCTGAGCGGTCTAAGGCGCTGCGTTCAGGTCGCAGTCTCCCCTGGAGGCGTGGGTTCGAATCCCACTTCTGACAAACCTAACCTTTGCCTGTGGGCTCAAGCTAGAGTCTTGAACCCTCTGGCAAGTTCACCCCAAAGTGCATTAATGTTGACAAAGCACTGCATTTCAGTTCATGTTAGAGTTAACCAAACAATGCAGTTGCACTGACATGCATAATATGGACTTTAAAGTAACACTTTTGGTGCAATGTATGGGATTCGGTGGCGTTTTCGTGCAGTTTTCTTGGAATTTCAAGTCAAGACATTTCATGAAATTGGACATGTTTATAGAATGGGATCCAACAGAACTTCGAGGAATGCCACGTTCTGATGTTTACCGGAAGAAGAACTTGTTTATGAAAGGCTATTCATGTCTTTTTTTCTTTTTTTCTTTTCTTTTTTAGGGGGAGTATGCAATGTGATTTTGGGAGTCTAACTGGGATGTGGTGGACTGAAGTTTTGGGGATGCAGTAGAACTTCATGGCAAGGATTCTTGGAAATTTCTTGGAATTGAAGGTCATGGGTTTTGGGGGCATGTGGTGCAGAGTCATGGCCTAAGATTCAAGGAATGCCATGCAAAACATTGCTTTAGCATTGACAAGACTTGTCATTGGAATGATAGAATTACATTAGCCTTAAAAAAACATACTGCAACAACACTGACGCATATTACATAAATATGAGAGTAATACTATTGCTGCATTTGTTCAACATTAGTCCCACAAGAACACTTGATTTCTATGACATTGCATATGAAGGACTGGAAAAACGCACAAAAGGAATGATACAGAAAGCAGCTCTTTCATTTACATGCTCCCATGTATCAAAAAGCACCAGCCTGCCCCGTGTGAGGCTCGAACTCACGACCTTCAGATTATGAGACTGACGCGCTGCCTAACTGCGCCAACGAGGCATGTGCTATGGCTCGGGTGAGCGGAGAACCACTAGCTTCCAGATCATCTGCCATTCGGTGCAGCTCCAAAAGTACTGCTCACCCTTTGCCCTCACGTCAGGATGGCCGAGCGGTCTAAGGCGCTGCGTTCAGGTCGCAGTCTCCCCTGGAGGCGTGGGTTCGAATCCCACTTCTGACAAACCTAACCTTTGGCTGCGGGCTCAAGCTAGAGTCTTGAACCCTCTGGCAAGTTCACCCCGAAGTGCATTAATGTTGACAAAGCACTGCATTTCAGTTCATGCTAGAGTTAACCAAACAATGCAGTTGCACTGACCTGCATAATATGGACTTTAAAGTAACACTTTTGGTGCAATGTATGGGATTCGGTGGCGTTTTCGTGCAGTTTTCTTGGAATTTCAAGTCAAGACATTTCACGAAATTGGACATGTTTATAGAACGGGATCCAACAGAACTTCGAGGAATGCCACGTTCTGATGTTTACCGGAAGAAGAACTTGTTTATGAAAGGCTATTCATGTCTTTTTTTCTTTTTTTCTTTTCTTTTTAGGGGGAGTATGCAATGTGATTTGGGGAGTCTAACTGGGATGTGGTGGACTGAAGTTTTGGGGATGCAGTAGAACTTCATGGCAAGGATTCTTGGAAATTTCTTGGAATTGAAGGTCATGGGTTTTGGGGGCATGTGGTGCAGAGTCATGGCCTAAGATTCAAGGAATGCCATGCAAAACATTGCTTTAGCATTGACAAGACTTGTCATTGGAATGATAGAATTACATTAGCCTTAAAAAAACATACTGCAACAACACTGACGCATATTACATAAATATGAGAGTAATACTATTGCTGCATTTGTTCAACATTAGTCCCACAAGAACACTTGATTTCTATGACATTGCATATGAAGGACTGGAAAAACGCACAAAAGGAATGATACAGAAAGCAGCTCTTTCATTTACATGCTCCCATGTATCAAAAAGCACCAGCCTGCCCCGTGTGAGGCTCGAACTCACGACCTTCAGATTATGAGACTGACGCGCTGCCTAACTGCGCCAACGAGGCATGTGCTGTGGCTCGGGTGAGCGGAGAACCACTAGCTTCCAGATCATCTGCCATTCGGTGCAGCTCCAAAAGTACTGCTCACCCTTAGCCCTCACGTCAGGATGGCTGAGCGGTCTAAGGCGCTGCGTTCAGGTCGCAGTCTCCCCTGGAGGCGTGGGTTCGAATCCCACTTCTGACAAACCTAACATTTGCCTGTGGGCTCAAGCTAGAGTCTTGAACCCTCTGGCAAGTTCACCCCAAAGTGCATTAATGTTGACAAAGCACTGCATTTCTGTTCATGCTAGAGTTAACCAAACAATGCAGTTGCACTGACCTGCATAATATGGACTTTAAAGTAACACTTTTGGTGCAATGTATGGGATTCGGTGGCGTTTTCGTGCAGTTTTCTTGGAATTTCAAGTCAAGACATTTCACGAAATTGGACATGTTTATAGAACGGGATCCAACAGAACTTCGAGGAATGCCACGTTCTGATGTTTACCGGAAGAAGAACTTGTTTATGAAAGGCTATTCATGTCTTTTTTTCTTTTTTTCTTTTCTTTTTAGGGGGAGTATTCAATGTGATTTTGGGAGTCTAACTGGGATGTGGTGGACTGAAGTTTTGGGGATGCAGTAGAACTTCATGGCAAGGATTCTTGGAAATTTCTTGGAATTGAAGGTCATGGGTTTTGGGGGCATGTGGTGCAGAGTCATGGCCTAAGATTCAAGGAATGCCATGCAAAACATTGCTTTAGCATTGACAAGACTTGTCATTGGAATGATAGAATTACATTAGCCTTAAAAAAACATACTGCAACAACACTGACGCATATTACATAAATATGAGAGTAATACTATTGCTGCATTTGTTCAACATTAGTCCCACAAGAACACTTGATTTCTATGACATTGCATATGAAGGACTGGAAAAACTCACAAAAGGAATGATACAGAAAGCAGCTCTTTCATTTACATGCTCCCATGTATCAAAAAGCACCAGCCTGCCCCGTGTGAGGCTCGAACTCACGACCTTCAGATTATGAGACTGACGCGCTGCCTAACTGCGCCAACGAGGCATGTGCTATGGCTCGGGTGAGCGGAGAACCACTAGCTTTCAGATCATCTGCCATTCGGTGCAGCTCCAAAAGTACTGCTCACCCTTTGCCCTCACGTCAGGATGGCCGAGCGGTCTAAGGCGCTGCGTTCAGGTCGCAGTCTCCCCTGGAGGCGTGGGTTCGAATCCCACTTCTGACAAACCTAACCTTTGGCTGCGGGCTCAAGCTAGAGTCTTGAACCCTCTGGCAAGTTCACCCCGAAGTGCATTAATGTTGACAAAGCACTGCATTTCAGTTCATGTTAGAGTTAACCAAACAATGCAGTTGCACTGACCTGCATAATATGGACTTTAAAGTAACACTTTTGGTGCAATGTATGGGATTCGGTGGCGTTTTCGTGCAGTTTTCTTGGAATTTCAAGTCAAGACATTTCATGAAATTGGACATGTTTATAGAATGGGATCCAACAGAACTTCGAGGAATGCCACGTTCTGATGTTTACCGGAAGAAGAACTTGTTTATGAAAGGCTATTCATGTCTTTTTTTCTTTTTTTCTTTTCTTTTTTAGGGGGAGTATGCAATGTGATTTTGGGAGTCTAACTGGGATGTGGTGGACTGAAGTTTTGGGGATGCAGTAGAACTTCATGGCAAGGATTCTTGGAAATTTCTTGGAATTGAAGGTCATGGGTTTTGGGGGCATGTGGTGCAGAGTCATGGCCTAAGATTCAAGGAATGCCATGCAAAACATTGCTTTAGCATTGACAAGACTTGTCATTAGAATGATAGAATTACATTAGCCTTAACCCTCCTCTTATCCTTGGGGTCAATTTGACCCCATTCAATGTTTAACGTCTGTAAAAACATAATTTATTTTTTATTTTTTTGCTTCAAATTGAATGACTTTTCCTAATTTAATGGGGACAACTCTGTAAACATAAAATTAACCTGCTAATATTTTTTTCAAAGTCCTGTACAAATTTTGTAGCATCGGTGTTCCTTGGGGTCAATTTGACCCCAGGCTCTTTTAGTTGTATAATAAAACAGAAGAAATATTAAAATTTCACACACATTTGTTTTGGTTGTTATATTGAGGTCATTATAACATGTTATAATTTGAATTTATAATGTTCATTGTAATTTTACATATTCAATGTCATTTTCAAAAAACGTCCCTCTGTTTTAGGGCTCTAACCAAACATAACCATATCTGTAATATTGCGAGAACTACTAGTAGTTCACATGACATGTGACATAATTCTCAAGATAACTAATAATTCTTTCCTGTGTATTGGGGAGGGGAAAACATAATTTTTGTGAGAAATTTGATGTTTCCCATGCCATGGGGGAGGAGAAAACATAATTTTTGTGAGATTGACCCCAAACATAACTCGTGTTACTATCCTTGATAAAATAAATAGTTTTTCTTTCCAAATGTCATAGATTGCATAAATCTATACTTAGAAACATTATAAAACAAATAAAACCCAAGATGTATTTATACTTTTCCAATTTTAGGTCAAATCAGTAAGATTTTATGTTGATTTGTAAATTTGTCCATAGTCGTGCAATGGGTATTCTGGATGTATAAGGGGTTAGGTGGGGTTAGGTGGGGTGGGGAGGGGGGTGATGGGTGGATGTCAACTTAAAACGTTACTTAAGTAATCAACAAAGACATACATTAACTGAGACAAACCTTTGTAAAAAAAATAAACATATTGTGGAGGTTTAAATTACTGGGGTCAAATTGACCCCAGAGGGTAAAAAGTGTTATCAGATTTGAGGATAACAGGAGGGTTAAAAAAACATACTGCAACAACACTGACGCATATTACATAAATATGAGAGTAATACTATTGCTGCATTTGTTCAACATTAGTCCCACAAGAACACTTGATTTCTATGACATTGCATATGAAGGACTGGAAAAACTCACAAAAGGAATGATACAGAAAGCAGCTCTTTCATTTACATGCTCCCATGTATCAAAAAGCACCAGCCTGCCCTGTGTGAGGCTCGAACTCACGACCTTCAGATTATGAGACTGACGCGCTGCCTAACTGCGCCAACGAGGCATGTGCTATGGCTCGGGTGAGCGGAGAACCACTAGCTTTCAGATCATCTGCCATTCGGTGCAGCTCCAAAAGTACTGCTCACCCTTTGCCCTCACGTCAGGATGGCCGAGCGGTCTAAGGCGCTGCGTTCAGGTCGCAGTCTCCCCTGGAGGCGTGGGTTCGAATCCCACTTCTGACAAACCTAACCTTTGGCTGCGGGCTCAAGCTAGAGTCTTGAACCCTCTGGCAAGTTCACCCCGAAGTGCATTAATGTTGACAAAGCACTGCATTTCAGTTCATGCTAGAGTTAACCAAACAATGCAGTTGCACTGACCTGCATAATATGGACTTTAAAGTAACACTTTTGGTGCAATGTATGGGATTCGGTGGCGTTTCCGTGCAGTTTTCTTGGAATTTCAAGTCAAGACATTTCACGAAATTGGACATGTTTATAGAACGGGATCCAACAGAACTTCGAGGAATGCCACGTTCTGATGTTTACCGGAAGAAGAACTTGTTTATGAAAGGCTATTCATGTCTTTTTTTCTTTTTTTCTTTTCTTTTTAGGGGGAGTATGCAATGTGATTTGGGGAGTCTAACTGGGATGTGGTGGACTGAAGTTTTGGGGATGCAGTAGAACTTCATGGCAAGGATTCTTGGAAATTTCTTGGAATTGAAGGTCATGGGTTTTGGGGGCATGTGGTGCAGAGTCATGGCCTAAGATTCAAGGAATGCCATGCAAAACATTGCTTTAGCATTGACAAGACTTGTCATTGGAATGATAGAATTACATTAGCCTTAAAAAAACATACTGCAACAACACTGACGCATATTACATAAATATGAGAGTAATACTATTGCTGCATTTGTTCAACATTAGTCCCACAAGAACACTTGATTTCTATGACATTGCATATGAAGGACTGGAAAAACGCACAAAAGGAATGATACAGAAAGCAGCTCTTTCATTTACATGCTCCCATGTATCAAAAAGCACCAGCCTGCCCCGTGTGAGGCTCGAACTCACGACCTTCAGATTATGAGACTGACGCGCTGCCTAACTGCGCCAACGAGGCATGTGCTGTGGCTCGGGTGAGCGGAGAACCACTAGCTTCCAGATCATCTGCCATTCGGTGCAGCTCCAAAAGTACTGCTCACCCTTAGCCCTCACGTCAGGATGGCTGAGCGGTCTAAGGCGCTGCGTTCAGGTCGCAGTCTCCCCTGGAGGCGTGGGTTCGAATCCCACTTCTGACAAACCTAACCTTTGCCTGTGGGCTCAAGCTAGAGTCTTGAACCCTCTGGCAAGTTCACCCCAAAGTGCATTAATGTTGACAAAGCACTGCATTTCTGTTCATGCTAGAGTTAACCAAACAATGCAGTTGCACTGACCTGCATAATATGGACTTTAAAGTAACACTTTTGGTGCAATGTATGGGATTCGGTGGCGTTTTCGTGCAGTTTTCTTGGAATTTCAAGTCAAGACATTTCACGAAATTGGACATGTTTATAGAACGGGATCCAACAGAACTTCGAGGAATGCCACGTTCTGATGTTTACCGGAAGAAGAACTTGTTTATGAAAGGCTATTCATGTCTTTTTTTCTTTTTTTCTTTTCTTTTTAGGGGGAGTATTCAATGTGATTTTGGGAGTCTAACTGGGATGTGGTGGACTGAAGTTTTGGGGATGCAGTAGAACTTCATGGCAAGGATTCTTGGAAATTTCTTGGAATTGAAGGTCATGGGTTTTGGGGGCATGTGGTGCAGAGTCATGGCCTAAGATTCAAGGAATGCCATGCAAAACATTGCTTTAGCATTGACAAGACTTGTCATTAGAATGATAGAATTACATTAGCCTTAAAAAAACATACTGCAACAACACTGACGCATATTACATAAATATGAGAGTAATACTATTGCTGCATTTGTTCAACATTAGTCCCACAAGAACACTTGATTTCTATGACATTGCATATGAAGGACTGGAAAAACTCACAAAAGGAATGATACAGAAAGCAGCTCTTTCATTTACATGCTCCCATGTATCAAAAAGCACCAGCCTGCCCTGTGTGAGGCTCGAACTCACGACCTTCAGATTATGAGACTGATGCGCTGCCTAACTGCGCCAACGAGGCATGTGCTATGGCTCGGGTGAGCGGAGAACCACTAGCTTTCAGATCATCTGCCATTCGGTGCAGCTCCAAAAGTACTGCTCACCCTTTGCCCTCACGTCAGGATGGCCGAGCGGTCTAAGGCGCTGCGTTCAGGTCGCAGTCTCCCCTGGAGGCGTGGGTTCGAATCCCACTTCTGACAAACCTAACCTTTGGCTGCGGGCTCAAGCTAGAGTCTTGAACCCTCTGGCAAGTTCACCCCGAAGTGCATTAATGTTGACAAAGCACTGCATTTCAGTTCATGCTAGAGTTAACCAAACAATGCAGTTGCACTGACCTGCATAATATGGACTTTAAAGTAACACTTTTGGTGCAATGTATGGGATTCGGTGGCGTTTCCGTGCAGTTTTCTTGGAATTTCAAGTCAAGACATTTCACGAAATTGGACATGTTTATAGAACGGGATCCAACAGAACTTCGAGGAATGCCACGTTCTGATGTTTACCGGAAGAAGAACTTGTTTATGAAAGGCTATTCATGTCTTTTTTTCTTTTTTTCTTTTCTTTTTAGGGGGAGTATGCAATGTGATTTGGGGAGTCTAACTGGGATGTGGTGGACTGAAGTTTTGGGGATGCAGTAGAACTTCATGGCAAGGATTCTTGGAAATTTCTTGGAATTGAAGGTCATGGGTTTTGGGGGCATGTGGTGCAGAGTCATGGCCTAAGATTCAAGGAATGCCATGCAAAACATTGCTTTAGCATTGACAAGACTTGTCATTGGAATGATAGAATTACATTAGCCTTAAAAAAACATACTGCAACAACACTGACGCATATTACATAAATATGAGAGTAATACTATTGCTGCATTTGTTCAACATTAGTCCCACAAGAACACTTGATTTCTATGACATTGCATATGAAGGACTGGAAAAACGCACAAAAGGAATGATACAGAAAGCAGCTCTTTCATTTACATGCTCCCATGTATCAAAAAGCACCAGCCTGCCCCGTGTGAGGCTCGAACTCACGACCTTCAGATTATGAGACTGACGCGCTGCCTAACTGCGCCAACGAGGCATGTGCTGTGGCTCGGGTGAGCGGAGAACCACTAGCTTCCAGATCATCTGCCATTCGGTGCAGCTCCAAAAGTACTGCTCACCCTTAGCCCTCACGTCAGGATGGCTGAGCGGTCTAAGGCGCTGCGTTCAGGTCGCAGTCTCCCCTGGAGGCGTGGGTTCGAATCCCACTTCTGACAAACCTAACATTTGCCTGTGGGCTCAAGCTAGAGTCTTGAACCCTCTGGCAAGTTCACCCCAAAGTGCATTAATGTTGACAAAGCACTGCATTTCTGTTCATGCTAGAGTTAACCAAACAATGCAGTTGCACTGACCTGCATAATATGGACTTTAAAGTAACACTTTTGGTGCAATGTATGGGATTCGGTGGCGTTTTCGTGCAGTTTTCTTGGAATTTCAAGTCAAGACATTTCACGAAATTGTACATGTTTATAGAACGGGATCCAACAGAACTTCGAGGAATGCCACGTTCTGATGTTTACCGGAAGAAGAACTTGTTTATGAAAGGCTATTCATGTCTTTTTTTCTTTTTTTCTTTTCTTTTTAGGGGGAGTATTCAATGTGATTTTGGGAGTCTAACTGGGATGTGGTGGACTGAAGTTTTGGGGATGCAGTAGAACTTCATGGCAAGGATTCTTGGAAATTTCTTGGAATTGAAGGTCATGGGTTTTGGGGGCATGTGGTGCAGAGTCATGGCCTAAGATTCAAGGAATGCCATGCAAAACATTGCTTTAGCATTGACAAGACTTGTCATTGGAATGATAGAATTACATTAGCCTTAAAAAAACATACTGCAACAACACTGACGCATATTACATAAATATGAGAGTAATACTATTGCTGCATTTGTTCAACATTAGTCCCACAAGAACACTTGATTTCTATGACATTGCATATGAAGGACTGGAAAAACTCACAAAAGGAATGATACAGAAAGCAGCTCTTTCATTTACATGCTCCCATGTATCAAAAAGCACCAGCCTGCCCCGTGTGAGGCTCGAACTCACGACCTTCAGATTATGAGACTGACGCGCTGCCTAACTGCGCCAACGAGGCATGTGCTATGGCTCGGGTGAGCGGAGAACCACTAGCTTTCAGATCATCTGCCATTCGGTGCAGCTCCAAAAGTACTGCTCACCCTTTGCCCTCACGTCAGGATGGCCGAGCGGTCTAAGGCGCTGCGTTCAGGTCGCAGTCTCCCCTGGAGGCGTGGGTTCGAATCCCACTTCTGACAAACCTAACCTTTGGCTGCGGGCTCAAGCTAGAGTCTTGAACCCTCTGGCAAGTTCACCCCGAAGTGCATTAATGTTGACAAAGCACTGCATTTCAGTTCATGTTAGAGTTAACCAAACAATGCAGTTGCACTGACCTGCATAATATGGACTTTAAAGTAACACTTTTGGTGCAATGTATGGGATTCGGTGGCGTTTTCGTGCAGTTTTCTTGGAATTTCAAGTCAAGACATTTCATGAAATTGGACATGTTTATAGAATGGGATCCAACAGAACTTCGAGGAATGCCACGTTCTGATGTTTACCGGAAGAAGAACTTGTTTATGAAAGGCTATTCATGTCTTTTTTTCTTTTTTTCTTTTCTTTTTTAGGGGGAGTATGCAATGTGATTTTGGGAGTCTAACTGGGATGTGGTGGACTGAAGTTTTGGGGATGCAGTAGAACTTCATGGCAAGGATTCTTGGAAATTTCTTGGAATTGAAGGTCATGGGTTTTGGGGGCATGTGGTGCAGAGTCATGGCCTAAGATTCAAGGAATGCCATGCAAAACATTGCTTTAGCATTGACAAGACTTGTCATTAGAATGATAGAATTACATTAGCCTTAACCCTCCTCTTATCCTTGGGGTCAATTTGACCCCATTCAATGTTTAACGTCTGTAAAAACATAATTTATTTTTTATTTTTTTGCTTCAAATTGAATGACTTTTCCTAATTTAATGGGGACAACTCTGTAAACATAAAATTAACTTGCTAATATTTTTTTCAAAGTCCTGTACAAATTTTGTAGCATCGGTGTTCCTTGGGGTCAATTTGACCCCAGGCTCTTTTAGTTGTATAATAAAACAGAAGAAATATTAAAATTTCACACACATTTGTTTTGGTTGTTATATTGAGGTCATTATAACATGTTATAATTTGAATTTATAATGTTCATTGTAATTTTACATATTCAATGTCATTTTCAAAAAACGTCCCTCTGTTTTAGGGCTCTAACCAAACATAACCATATCTGTAATATTGCGAGAACTACTAGTAGTTCACATGACATGTGACATAATTCTCAAGATAACTAATAATTCTTTCCTGTGTATTGGGGAGGGGAAAACATAATTTTTGTGAGAAATTTGATGTTTCCCATGCCATGGGGGAGGAGAAAACATAATTTTTGTGAGATTGACCCCAAACATAACTCGTGTTACTATCCTTGATAAAATAAATAGTTTTTCTTTCCAAATGTCATAGATTGCATAAATCTATACTTAGAAACATTATAAAACAAATAAAACCCAAGATGTATTTATACTTTTCCAATTTTAGGTCAAATCAGTAAGATTTTATGTTGATTTGTAAATTTGTCCATAGTCGTGCAATGGGTATTCTGGATGTATAAGGGGTTAGGTGGGGTTAGGTGGGGTGGGGAGGGGGGTGATGGGTGGATGTCAACTTAAAACGTTACTTAAGTAATCAACAAAGACATACATTAACTGAGACAAACCTTTGTAAAAAAAATAAACATATTGTGGAGGTTTAAATTACTGGGGTCAAATTGACCCCAGAGGGTAAAAAGTGTTATCAGATTTGAGGATAACAGGAGGGTTAAAAAAACATACTGCAACAACACTGACGCATATTACATAAATATGAGAGTAATACTATTGCTGCATTTGTTCAACATTAGTCCCACAAGAACACTTGATTTCTATGACATTGCATATGAAGGACTGGAAAAACTCACAAAAGGAATGATACAGAAAGCAGCTCTTTCATTTACATGCTCCCATGTATCAAAAAGCACCAGCCTGCCCTGTTTGAGGCTCGAACTCACGACCTTCAGATTATGAGACTGACGCGCTGCCTAACTGCGCCAACGAGGCATGTGCTATGGCTCGGGTGAGCGGAGAACCACTAGCTTTCAGATCATCTGCCATTCGGTGCAGCTCCAAAAGTACTGCTCACCCTTTGCCCTCACGTCAGGATGGCCGAGCGGTCTAAGGCGCTGCGTTCAGGTCGCAGTCTCCCCTGGAGGCGTGGGTTCGAATCCCACTTCTGACAAACCTAACCTTTGGCTGCGGGCTCAAGCTAGAGTCTTGAACCCTCTGGCAAGTTCACCCCGAAGTGCATTAATGTTGACAAAGCACTGCATTTCAGTTCATGCTAGAGTTAACCAAACAATGCAGTTGCACTGACCTGCATAATATGGACTTTAAAGTAACACTTTTGGTGCAATGTATGGGATTCGGTGGCGTTTCCGTGCAGTTTTCTTGGAATTTCAAGTCAAGACATTTCACGAAATTGGACATGTTTATAGAACGGGATCCAACAGAACTTCGAGGAATGCCACGTTCTGATGTTTACCGGAAGAAGAACTTGTTTATGAAAGGCTATTCATGTCTTTTTTTCTTTTTTTCTTTTCTTTTTAGGGGGAGTATGCAATGTGATTTGGGGAGTCTAACTGGGATGTGGTGGACTGAAGTTTTGGGGATGCAGTAGAACTTCATGGCAAGGATTCTTGGAAATTTCTTGGAATTGAAGGTCATGGGTTTTGGGGGCATGTGGTGCAGAGTCATGGCCTAAGATTCAAGGAATGCCATGCAAAACATTGCTTTAGCATTGACAAGACTTGTCATTGGAATGATAGAATTACATTAGCCTTAAAAAAACATACTGCAACAACACTGACGCATATTACATAAATATGAGAGTAATACTATTGCTGCATTTGTTCAACATTAGTCCCACAAGAACACTTGATTTCTATGACATTGCATATGAAGGACTGGAAAAACGCACAAAAGGAATGATACAGAAAGCAGCTCTTTCATTTACATGCTCCCATGTATCAAAAAGCACCAGCCTGCCCCGTGTGAGGCTCGAACTCACGACCTTCAGATTATGAGACTGACGCGCTGCCTAACTGCGCCAACGAGGCATGTGCTGTGGCTCGGGTGAGCGGAGAACCACTAGCTTCCAGATCATCTGCCATTCGGTGCAGCTCCAAAAGTACTGCTCACCCTTAGCCCTCACGTCAGGATGGCTGAGCGGTCTAAGGCGCTGCGTTCAGGTCGCAGTCTCCCCTGGAGGCGTGGGTTCGAATCCCACTTCTGACAAACCTAACCTTTGCCTGTGGGCTCAAGCTAGAGTCTTGAACCCTCTGGCAAGTTCACCCCAAAGTGCATTAATGTTGACAAAGCACTGCATTTCTGTTCATGCTAGAGTTAACCAAACAATGCAGTTGCACTGACCTGCATAATATGGACTTTAAAGTAACACTTTTGGTGCAATGTATGGGATTCGGTGGCGTTTTCGTGCAGTTTTCTTGGAATTTCAAGTCAAGACATTTCACGAAATTGGACATGTTTATAGAACGGGATCCAACAGAACTTCGAGGAATGCCACTTTCTGATGTTTACCGGAAGAAGAACTTGTTTATGAAAGGCTATTCATGTCTTTTTTTCTTTTTTTCTTTTCTTTTTAGGGGGAGTATTCAATGTGATTTTGGGAGTCTAACTGGGATGTGGTGGACTGAAGTTTTGGGGATGCAGTAGAACTTCATGGCAAGGATTCTTGGAAATTTCTTGGAATTGAAGGTCATGGGTTTTGGGGGCATGTGGTGCAGAGTCATGGCCTAAGATTCAAGGAATGCCATGCAAAACATTGCTTTAGCATTGACAAGACTTGTCATTAGAATGATAGAATTACATTAGCCTTAAAAAAACATACTGCAACAACACTGACGCATATTACATAAATATGAGAGTAATACTATTGCTGCATTTGTTCAACATTAGTCCCACAAGAACACTTGATTTCTATGACATTGCATATGAAGGACTGGAAAAACTCACAAAAGGAATGATACAGAAAGCAGCTCTTTCATTTACATGCTCCCATGTATCAAAAAGCACCAGCCTGCCCTGTGTGAGGCTCGAACTCACGACCTTCAGATTATGAGACTGACGCGCTGCCTAACTGCGCCAACGAGGCATGTGCTATGGCTCGGGTGAGCGGAGAACCACTAGCTTTCAGATCATCTGCCATTCGGTGCAGCTCCAAAAGTACTGCTCACCCTTTGCCCTCACGTCAGGATGGCCGAGCGGTCTAAGGCGCTGCGTTCAGGTCGCAGTCTCCCCTGGAGGCGTGGGTTCGAATCCCACTTCTGACAAACCTAACCTTTGGCTGCGGGCTCAAGCTAGAGTCTTGAACCCTCTGGCAAGTTCACCCCGAAGTGCATTAATGTTGACAAAGCACTGCATTTCAGTTCATGCTAGAGTTAACCAAACAATGCAGTTGCACTGACCTGCATAATATGGACTTTAAAGTAACACTTTTGGTGCAATGTATGGGATTCGGTGGCGTTTCCGTGCAGTTTTCTTGGAATTTCAAGTCAAGACATTTCACGAAATTGGACATGTTTATAGAACGGGATCCAACAGAACTTCGAGGAATGCCACGTTCTGATGTTTACCGGAAGAAGAACTTGTTTATGAAAGGCTATTCATGTCTTTTTTTCTTTTTTTCTTTTCTTTTTAGGGGGAGTATGCAATGTGATTTGGGGAGTCTAACTGGGATGTGGTGGACTGAAGTTTTGGGGATGCAGTAGAACTTCATGGCAAGGATTCTTGGAAATTTCTTGGAATTGAAGGTCATGGGTTTTGGGGGCATGTGGTGCAGAGTCATGGCCTAAGATTCAAGGAATGCCATGCAAAACATTGCTTTAGCATTGACAAGACTTGTCATTGGAATGATAGAATTACATTAGCCTTAAAAAAACATACTGCAACAACACTGACGCATATTACATAAATATGAGAGTAATACTATTGCTGCATTTGTTCAACATTAGTCCCACAAGAACACTTGATTTCTATGACATTGCATATGAAGGACTGGAAAAACGCACAAAAGGAATGATACAGAAAGCAGCTCTTTCATTTACATGCTCCCATGTATCAAAAAGCACCAGCCTGCCCCGTGTGAGGCTCGAACTCACGACCTTCAGATTATGAGACTGACGCGCTGCCTAACTGCGCCAACGAGGCATGTGCTGTGGCTCGGGTGAGCGGAGAACCACTAGCTTCCAGATCATCTGCCATTCGGTGCAGCTCCAAAAGTACTGCTCACCCTTAGCCCTCACGTCAGGATGGCTGAGCGGTCTAAGGCGCTGCGTTCAGGTCGCAGTCTCCCCTGGAGGCGTGGGTTCGAATCCCACTTCTGACAAACCTAACCTTTGCCTGTGGGCTCAAGCTAGAGTCTTGAACCCTCTGGCAAGTTCACCCCAAAGTGCATTAATGTTGACAAAGCACTGCATTTCTGTTCATGCTAGAGTTAACCAAACAATGCAGTTGCACTGACCTGCATAATATGGACTTTAAAGTAACACTTTTGGTGCAATGTATGGGATTCGGTGGCGTTTTCGTGCAGTTTTCTTGGAATTTCAAGTCAAGACATTTCACGAAATTGGACATGTTTATAGAACGGGATCCAACAGAACTTCGAGGAATGCCACGTTCTGATGTTTACCGGAAGAAGAACTTGTTTATGAAAGGCTATTCATGTCTTTTTTTCTTTTTTTCTTTTCTTTTTAGGGGGAGTATTCAATGTGATTTTGGGAGTCTAACTGGGATGTGGTGGACTGAAGTTTTGGGGATGCAGTAGAACTTCATGGCAAGGATTCTTGGAAATTTCTTGGAATTGAAGGTCATGGGTTTTGGGGGCATGTGGTGCAGAGTCATGGCCTAAGATTCAAGGAATGCCATGCAAAACATTGCTTTAGCATTGACAAGACTTGTCATTGGAATGATAGAATTACATTAGCCTTAAAAAAACATACTGCAACAACACTGACGCATATTACATAAATATGAGAGTAATACTATTGCTGCATTTGTTCAACATTAGTCCCACAAGAACACTTGATTTCTATGACATTGCATATGAAGGACTGGAAAAACTCACAAAAGGAATGATACAGAAAGCAGCTCTTTCATTTACATGCTCCCATGTATCAAAAAGCACCAGCCTGCCCCGTGTGAGGCTCGAACTCACGACCTTCAGATTATGAGACTGACGCGCTGCCTAACTGCGCCAACGAGGCATGTGCTATGGCTCGGGTGAGCGGAGAACCACTAGCTTTCAGATCATCTGCCATTCGGTGCAGCTCCAAAAGTACTGCTCACCCTTTGCCCTCACGTCAGGATGGCCGAGCGGTCTAAGGCGCTGCGTTCAGGTCGCAGTCTCCCCTGGAGGCGTGGGTTCGAATCCCACTTCTGACAAACCTAACCTTTGGCTGCGGGCTCAAGCTAGAGTCTTGAACCCTCTGGCAAGTTCACCCCGAAGTGCATTAATGTTGACAAAGCACTGCATTTCAGTTCATGTTAGAGTTAACCAAACAATGCAGTTGCACTGACCTGCATAATATGGACTTTAAAGTAACACTTTTGGTGCAATGTATGGGATTCGGTGGCGTTTTCGTGCAGTTTTCTTGGAATTTCAAGTCAAGACATTTCATGAAATTGGACATGTTTATAGAATGGGATCCAACAGAACTTCGAGGAATGCCACGTTCTGATGTTTACCGGAAGAAGAACTTGTTTATGAAAGGCTATTCATGTCTTTTTTTCTTTTTTTCTTTTCTTTTTTAGGGGGAGTATGCAATGTGATTTTGGGAGTCTAACTGGGATGTGGTGGACTGAAGTTTTGGGGATGCAGTAGAACTTCATGGCAAGGATTCTTGGAAATTTCTTGGAATTGAAGGTCATGGGTTTTGGGGGCATGTGGTGCAGAGTCATGGCCTAAGATTCAAGGAATGCCATGCAAAACATTGCTTTAGCATTGACAAGACTTGTCATTAGAATGATAGAATTACATTAGCCTTAAAAAAACATACTGCAACAACACTGACGCATATTACATAAATATGAGAGTAATACTATTGCTGCATTTGTTCAACATTAGTCCCACAAGAACACTTGATTTCTATGACATTGCATATGAAGGACTGGAAAAACTCACAAAAGGAATGATACAGAAAGCAGCTCTTTCATTTACATGCTCCCATGTATCAAAAAGCACCAGCCTGCCCTGTGTGAGGCTCGAACTCACGACCTTCAGATTATGAGACTGACGCGCTGCCTAACTGCGCCAACGAGGCATGTGCTATGGCTCGGGTGAGCGGAGAACCACTAGCTTTCAGATCATCTGCCATTCGGTGCAGCTCCAAAAGTACTGCTCACCCTTTGCCCTCACGTCAGGATGGCCGAGCGGTCTAAGGCGCTGCGTTCAGGTCGCAGTCTCCCCTGGAGGCGTGGGTTCGAATCCCACTTCTGACAAACCTAACCTTTGGCTGCGGGCTCAAGCTAGAGTCTTGAACCCTCTGGCAAGTTCACCCCGAAGTGCATTAATGTTGACAAAGCACTGCATTTCAGTTCATGCTAGAGTTAACCAAACAATGCAGTTGCACTGACCTGCATAATATGGACTTTAAAGTAACACTTTTGGTGCAATGTATGGGATTCGGTGGCGTTTCCGTGCAGTTTTCTTGGAATTTCAAGTCAAGACATTTCACGAAATTGGACATGTTTATAGAACGGGATCCAACAGAACTTCGAGGAATGCCACGTTCTGATGTTTACCGGAAGAAGAACTTGTTTATGAAAGGCTATTCATGTCTTTTTTTCTTTTCTTTTTAGGGGGAGTATGCAATGTGATTTGGGGAGTCTAACTGGGATGTGGTGGACTGAAGTTTTGGGGATGCAGTAGAACTTCATGGCAAGGATTCTTGGAAATTTCTTGGAATTGAAGGTCATGGGTTTTGGGGGCATGTGGTGCAGAGTCATGGCCTAAGATTCAAGGAATGCCATGCAAAACATTGCTTTAGCATTGACAAGACTTGTCATTGGAATGATAGAATTACATTAGCCTTAAAAAAACATACTGCAACAACACTGACGCATATTACATAAATATGAGAGTAATACTATTGCTGCATTTGTTCAACATTAGTCCCACAAGAACACTTGATTTCTATGACATTGCATATGAAGGACTGGAAAAACGCACAAAAGGAATGATACAGAAAGCAGCTCTTTCATTTACATGCTCCCATGTATCAAAAAGCACCAGCCTGCCCCGTGTGAGGCTCGAACTCACGACCTTCAGATTATGAGACTGACGCGCTGCCTAACTGCGCCAACGAGGCATGTGCTGTGGCTCGGGTGAGCGGAGAACCACTAGCTTCCAGATCATCTGCCATTCGGTGCAGCTCCAAAAGTACTGCTCACCCTTAGCCCTCACGTCAGGATGGCTGAGCGGTCTAAGGCGCTGCGTTCAGGTCGCAGTCTCCCCTGGAGGCGTGGGTTCGAATCCCACTTCTGACAAACCTAACCTTTGCCTGTGGGCTCAAGCTAGAGTCTTGAACCCTCTGGCAAGTTCACCCCAAAGTGCATTAATGTTGACAAAGCACTGCATTTCTGTTCATGCTAGAGTTAACCAAACAATGCAGTTGCACTGACCTGCATAATATGGACTTTAAAGTAACACTTTTGGTGCAATGTATGGGATTCGGTGGCGTTTTCGTGCAGTTTTCTTGGAATTTCAAGTCAAGACATTTCACGAAATTGGACATGTTTATAGAACGGGATCCAACAGAACTTCGAGGAATGCCACGTTCTGATGTTTACCGGAAGAAGAACTTGTTTATGAAAGGCTATTCATGTCTTTTTTTCTTTTTTTCTTTTCTTTTTAGGGGGAGTATTCAATGTGATTTTGGGAGTCTAACTGGGATGTGGTGGACTGAAGTTTTGGGGATGCAGTAGAACTTCATGGCAAGGATTCTTGGAAATTTCTTGGAATTGAAGGTCATGGGTTTTGGGGGCATGTGGTGCAGAGTCATGGCCTAAGATTCAAGGAATGCCATGCAAAACATTGCTTTAGCATTGACAAGACTTGTCATTGGAATGATAGAATTACATTAGCCTTAAAAAAACATACTGCAACAACACTGACGCATATTACATAAATATGAGAGTAATACTATTGCTGCATTTGTTCAACATTAGTCCCACAAGAACACTTGATTTCTATTACATTGCATATGAAGGACTGGAAAAACTCACAAAAGGAATGATACAGAAAGCAGCTCTTTCATTTACATGCTCCCATGTATCAAAAAGCACCAGCCTGCCCCGTGTGAGGCTCGAACTCACGACCTTCAGATTATGAGACTGACGCGCTGCCTAACTGCGCCAACGAGGCATGTGCTATGGCTCGGGTGAGCGGAGAACCACTAGCTTTCAGATCATCTGCCATTCGGTGCAGCTCCAAAAGTACTGCTCACCCTTTGCCCTCACGTCAGGATGGCCGAGCGGTCTAAGGCGCTGCGTTCAGGTCGCAGTCTCCCCTGGAGGCGTGGGTTCGAATCCCACTTCTGACAAACCTAACCTTTGGCTGCGGGCTCAAGCTAGAGTCTTGAACCCTCTGGCAAGTTCACCCCGAAGTGCATTAATGTTGACAAAGCACTGCATTTCAGTTCATGTTAGAGTTAACCAAACAATGCAGTTGCACTGACCTGCATAATATGGACTTTAAAGTAACACTTTTGGTGCAATGTATGGGATTCGGTGGCGTTTTCGTGCAGTTTTCTTGGAATTTCAAGTCAAGACATTTCATGAAATTGGACATGTTTATAGAATGGGATCCAACAGAACTTCGAGGAATGCCACGTTCTGATGTTTACCGGAAGAAGAACTTGTTTATGAAAGGCTATTCATGTCTTTTTTTCTTTTTTTCTTTTCTTTTTTAGGGGGAGTATGCAATGTGATTTTGGGAGTCTAACTGGGATGTGGTGGACTGAAGTTTTGGGGATGCAGTAGAACTTCATGGCAAGGATTCTTGGAAATTTCTTGGAATTGAAGGTCATGGGTTTTGGGGGCATGTGGTGCAGAGTCATGGCCTAAGATTCAAGGAATGCCATGCAAAACATTGCTTTAGCATTGACAAGACTTGTCATTAGAATGATAGAATTACATTAGCCTTAAAAAAACATACTGCAACAACACTGACGCATATTACATAAATATGAGAGTAATACTATTGCTGCATTTGTTCAACATTAGTCCCACAAGAACACTTGATTTCTATGACATTGCATATGAAGGACTGGAAAAACTCACAAAAGGAATGATACAGAAAGCAGCTCTTTCATTTACATGCTCCCATGTATCAAAAAGCACCAGCCTGCCCTGTGTGAGGCTCGAACTCACGACCTTCAGATTATGAGACTGACGCGCTGCCTAACTGCGCCAACGAGGCATGTGCTATGGCTCGGGTGAGCGGAGAACCACTAGCTTTCAGATCATCTGCCATTCGGTGCAGCTCCAAAAGTACTGCTCACCCTTTGCCCTCACGTCAGGATGGCCGAGCGGTCTAAGGCGCTGCGTTCAGGTCGCAGTCTCCCCTGGAGGCGTGGGTTCGAATCCCACTTCTGACAAACCTAACCTTTGGCTGCGGGCTCAAGCTAGAGTCTTGAACCCTCTGGCAAGTTCACCCCGAAGTGCATTAATGTTGACAAAGCACTGCATTTCAGTTCATGCTAGAGTTAACCAAACAATGCAGTTGCACTGACCTGCATAATATGGACTTTAAAGTAACACTTTTGGTGCAATGTATGGGATTCGGTGGCGTTTCCGTGCAGTTTTCTTGGAATTTCAAGTCAAGACATTTCACGAAATTGGACATGTTTATAGAACGGGATCCAACAGAACTTCGAGGAATGCCACGTTCTGATGTTTACCGGAAGAAGAACTTGTTTATGAAAGGCTATTCATGTCTTTTTTTCTTTTTTTCTTTTCTTTTTAGGGGGAGTATGCAATGTGATTTGTTGGAGTCTAACTGGGATGTGGTGGACTGAAGTTTTGGGGATGCAGTAGAACTTCATGGCAAGGATTCTTGGAAATTTCTTGGAATTGAAGGTCATGGGTTTTGGGGGCATGTGGTGCAGAGTCATGGCCTAAGATTCAAGGAATGCCATGCAAAACATTGCTTTAGCATTGACAAGA
Organism: Pimephales promelas; assembly: GCF_988280905.1. Taxonomy (NCBI): domain Eukaryota; kingdom Metazoa; phylum Chordata; class Actinopteri; order Cypriniformes; family Leuciscidae; genus Pimephales; species Pimephales promelas. The sequence continues at coordinate 22,020,681 of NC_142792.1, read as the reverse complement.
CTTGTCATTGGAATGATAGAATTACATTAGCCTTAAAAAAACATACTGCAACAACACTGACGCATATTACATAAATATGAGAGTAATACTATTGCTGCATTTGTTCAACATTAGTCCCACAAGAACACTTGATTTCTATGACATTGCATATGAAGGACTGGAAAAACGCACAAAAGGAATGATACAGAAAGCAGCTCTTTCATTTACATGCTCCCATGTATCAAAAAGCACCAGCCTGCCCCGTGTGAGGCTCGAACTCACGACCTTCAGATTATGAGACTGACGCGCTGCCTAACTGCGCCAACGAGGCATGTGCTGTGGCTCGGGTGAGCGGAGAACCACTAGCTTCCAGATCATCTGCCATTCGGTGCAGCTCCAAAAGTACTGCTCACTTAGCCCTCACGTCAGGATGGCCGAGCGGTCTAAGGCGCTGCGTTCAGGTCGCAGTCTCCCCTGGAGGCGTGGGTTCGAATCCCACTTCTGACAAACCTAACCTTTGGCTGTGGGCTCAAGCTAGAGTCTTGAACCCTCTGGCAAGTTCACCCCAAAGTGCATTAATGTTGACAAAGCACTGCATTTCTGTTCATGCTAGAGTTAACCAAACAATGCAGTTGCACTGACCTGCATAATATGGACTTTAAAGTAACACTTTTGGTGCAATGTATGGGATTCTGTGGCGTTTTCGTGCAGTTTTCTTGGAATTTCAAGTCAAGACATTTCACGAAATTGGACATGTTTATAGAATGGGATCCAACAGAACTTCGAGGAATGCCACGTTCTGATGTTTACCGGAAGAAGAACTTGTTTATGAAAGGCTATTCATGTCTTTTTTTCTTTTTTTCTTTTCTTTTTAGGGGGAGTATGCAATGTGATTTTGGGAGTCTAACTGGGATGTGGTGGACTGAAGTTTTGGGGATGCAGTAGAACTTCATGGCAAGGATTCTTGGAAATTTCTTGGAATTGAAGGTCATGGGTTTTGGGGGCATGTGGTGCAGAGTCATGGCCTAAGATTCAAGGAATGCCATGCAAAACATTGCTTTAGCATTGACAAGACTTGTCATTGGAATGATAGAATTACATTAGCCTTAAAAAAACATACTGCAACAACACTGACGCATATTACATAAATATGAGAGTAATACTATTGCTGCATTTGTTCAACATTAGTCCCACAAGAACACTTGATTTCTATGACATTGCATATGAAGGACTGGAAAAACGCACAAAAGGAATGATACAGAAAGCAGCTCTTTCATTTACATGCTCCCATGTATCAAAAAGCACCAGCCTGCCCCGTGTGAGGCTCGAACTCACGACCTTCAGATTATGAGACTGACGCGCTGCCTAACTGCGCCAACGAGGCATGTGCTATGGCTCGGGTGAGCGGAGAACCACTAGCTTCCAGATCATCTGCCATTCGGTGCAGCTCCAAAAGTACTGCTCACCCTTTGCCCTCACGTCAGGATGGCCGAGCGGTCTAAGGCGCTGCGTTCAGGTCGCAGTCTCCCCTGGAGGCGTGGGTTCGAATCCCACTTCTGACAAACCTAACCTTTGGCTGCGGGCTCAAGCTAGAGTCTTGAACCCTCTGGCAAGTTCACCCCGAAGTGCATTAATGTTGACAAAGCACTGCATTTCAGTTCATGCTAGAGTTAACCAAACAATGCAGTTGCACTGACCTGCATAATATGGACTTTAAAGTAACACTTTTGGTGCAATGTATGGGATTCGGTGGAGTTTTCGTGCATTTTTCTTGGAATTTCAAGTCAAGACATTTCACGAAATTGGACATGTTTATAGAACGGGATCCAACAGAACTTCGAGGAATGCCACGTTCTGATGTTTACCGGAAGAAGAACTTGTTTATGAAAGGCTATTCATGTCTTTTTTTCTTTTCTTTTTAGGGGGAGTATGCAATGTGATTTGGGGAGTCTAACTGGGATGTGGTGGACTGAAGTTTTGGGGATGCAGTAGAACTTCATGGCAAGGATTCTTGGAAATTTCTTGGAATTGAAGGTCATGGGTTTTGGGGGCATGTGGTGCAGAGTCATGGCCTAAGATTCAAGGAATGCCATGCAAAACATTGCTTTAGCATTGACAAGACTTGTCATTGGAATGATAGAATTACATTAGCCTTAAAAAAACATACTGCAACAACACTGACGCATATTACATAAATATGAGAGTAATACTATTGCTGCATTTGTTCAACATTAGTCCCACAAGAACACTTGATTTCTATGACATTGCATATGAAGGACTGGAAAAACTCACAAAAGGAATGATACAGAAAGCAGCTCTTTCATTTACATGCTCCCATGTATCAAAAAGCACCAGCCTGCCCCGTGTGAGGCTCGAACTCACGACCTTCAGATTATGAGACTGACGCGCTGCCTAACTGCGCCAACGAGGCATGTGCTATGGCTCGGGTGAGCGGAGAACCACTAGCTTTCAGATCATCTGCCATTCGGTGCAGCTCCAAAAGTACTGCTCACCCTTTGCCCTCACGTCAGGATGGCCGAGCGGTCTAAGGCGCTGCGTTCAGGTCGCAGTCTCCCCTGGAGGCGTGGGTTCGAATCCCACTTCTGACAAACCTAACCTTTGGCTGCGGGCTCAAGCTAGAGTCTTGAACCCTCTGGCAAGTTCACCCCGAAGTGCATTAATGTTGACAAAGCACTGCATTTCAGTTCATGTTAGAGTTAACCAAACAATGCAGTTGCACTGACCTGCATAATATGGACTTTAAAGTAACACTTTTGGTGCAATGTATGGGATTCGGTGGCGTTTTCGTGCAGTTTTCTTGGAATTTCAAGTCAAGACATTTCATGAAATTGGACATGTTTATAGAATGGGATCCAACAGAACTTCGAGGAATGCCACGTTCTGATGTTTACCGGAAGAAGAACTTGTTTATGAAAGGCTATTCATGTCTTTTTTTTCTTTTTTTCTTTTCTTTTTTAGGGGGAGTATGCAATGTGATTTGGGGAGTCTAACTGGGATGTGGTGGACTGAAGTTTTGGGGATGCAGTAGAACTTCATGGCAAGGATTCTTGGAAATTTCTTGGAATTGAAGGTCATGGGTTTTGGGGGCATGTGGTGCAGAGTCATGGCCTAAGATTCAAGGAATGCCATGCAAAACATTGCTTTAGCATTGACAAGACTTGTCATTAGAATGATAGAATTACATTAGCCTTAAAAAAACATACTGCAACAACACTGACGCATATTACATAAATATGAGAGTAATACTATTGCTGCATTTGTTCAACATTAGTCCCACAAGAACACTTGATTTCTATGACATTGCATATGAAGGACTGGAAAAACTCACAAAAGGAATGATACAGAAAGCAGCTCTTTCATTTACATGCTCCCATGTATCAAAAAGCACCAGCCTGCCCTGTGTGAGGCTCGAACTCACGACCTTCAGATTATGAGACTGACGCGCTGCCTAACTGCGCCAACGAGGCATGTGCTATGGCTCGGGTGAGCGGAGAACCACTAGCTTTCAGATCATCTGCCATTCGGTGCAGCTCCAAAAGTACTGCTCACCCTTTGCCCTCACGTCAGGATGGCCGAGCGGTCTAAGGCGCTGCGTTCAGGTCGCAGTCTCCCCTGGAGGCGTGGGTTCGAATCCCACTTCTGACAAACCTAACCTTTGGCTGCGGGCTCAAGCTAGAGTCTTGAACCCTCTGGCAAGTTCACCCCGAAGTGCATTAATGTTGACAAAGCACTGCATTTCAGTTCATGCTAGAGTTAACCAAACAATGCAGTTGCACTGACCTGCATAATATGGACTTTAAAGTAACACTTTTGGTGCAATGTATGGGATTCGGTGGCGTTTCCGTGCAGTTTTCTTGGAATTTCAAGTCAAGACATTTCACGAAATTGGACATGTTTATAGAACGGGATCCAACAGAACTTCGAGGAATGCCACGTTCTGATGTTTACCGGAAGAAGAACTTGTTTATGAAAGGCTATTCATGTCTTTTTTTCTTTTTTTCTTTTCTTTTTAGGGGGAGTATGCAATGTGATTTGGGGAGTCTAACTGGGATGTGGTGGACTGAAGTTTTGGGGATGCAGTAGAACTTCATGGCAAGGATTCTTGGAAATTTCTTGGAATTGAAGGTCATGGGTTTTGGGGGCATGTGGTGCAGAGTCATGGCCTAAGATTCAAGGAATGCCATGCAAAACATTGCTTTAGCATTGACAAGACTTGTCATTGGAATGATAGAATTACATTAGCCTTAAAAAAACATACTGCAACAACACTGACGCATATTACATAAATATGAGAGTAATACTATTGCTGCATTTGTTCAACATTAGTCCCACAAGAACACTTGATTTCTATGACATTGCATATGAAGGACTGGAAAAACGCACAAAAGGAATGATACAGAAAGCAGCTCTTTCATTTACATGCTCCCATGTATCAAAAAGCACCAGCCTGCCCCGTGTGAGGCTCGAACTCACGACCTTCAGATTATGAGACTGACGCGCTGCCTAACTGCGCCAACGAGGCATGTGCTGTGGCTCGGGTGAGCGGAGAACCACTAGCTTCCAGATCATCTGCCATTCGGTGCAGCTCCAAAAGTACTGCTCACTTAGCCCTCACGTCAGGATGGCCGAGCGGTCTAAGGCGCTGCGTTCAGGTCGCAGTCTCCCCTGGAGGCGTGGGTTCGAATCCCACTTCTGACAAACCTAACCTTTGGCTGTGGGCTCAAGCTAGAGTCTTGAACCCTCTGGCAAGTTCACCCCAAAGTGCATTAATGTTGACAAAGCACTGCATTTCTGTTCATGCTAGAGTTAACCAAACAATGCAGTTGCACTGACCTGCATAATATGGACTTTAAAGTAACACTTTTGGTGCAATGTATGGGATTCTGTGGCGTTTTCGTGCAGTTTTCTTGGAATTTCAAGTCAAGACATTTCACGAAATTGGACATGTTTATAGAATGGGATCCAACAGAACTTCGAGGAATGCCACGTTCTGATGTTTACCGGAAGAAGAACTTGTTTATGAAAGGCTATTCATGTCTTTTTTTCTTTTTTTCTTTTCTTTTTAGGGGGAGTATGCAATGTGATTTTGGGAGTCTAACTGGGATGTGGTGGACTGAAGTTTTGGGGATGCAGTAGAACTTCATGGCAAGGATTCTTGGAAATTTCTTGGAATTGAAGGTCATGGGTTTTGGGGGCATGTGGTGCAGAGTCATGGCCTAAGATTCAAGGAATGCCATGCAAAACATTGCTTTAGCATTGACAAGACTTGTCATTGGAATGATAGAATTACATTAGCCTTAAAAAAACATACTGCAACAACACTGACGCATATTACATAAATATGAGAGTAATACTATTGCTGCATTTGTTCAACATTAGTCCCACAAGAACACTTGATTTCTATGACATTGCATATGAAGGACTGGAAAAACGCACAAAAGGAATGATACAGAAAGCAGCTCTTTCATTTACATGCTCCCATGTATCAAAAAGCACCAGCCTGCCCCGTGTGAGGCTCGAACTCACGACCTTCAGATTATGAGACTGACGCGCTGCCTAACTGCGCCAACGAGGCATGTGCTATGGCTCGGGTGAGCGGAGAACCACTAGCTTCCAGATCATCTGCCATTCGGTGCAGCTCCAAAAGTACTGCTCACCCTTTGCCCTCACGTCAGGATGGCCGAGCGGTCTAAGGCGCTGCGTTCAGGTCGCAGTCTCCCCTGGAGGCGTGGGTTCGAATCCCACTTCTGACAAACCTAACCTTTGGCTGCGGGCTCAAGCTAGAGTCTTGAACCCTCTGGCAAGTTCACCCCGAAGTGCATTAATGTTGACAAAGCACTGCATTTCAGTTCATGCTAGAGTTAACCAAACAATGCAGTTGCACTGACCTGCATAATATGGACTTTAAAGTAACACTTTTGGTGCAATGTATGGGATTCGGTGGAGTTTTCGTGCATTTTTCTTGGAATTTCAAGTCAAGACATTTCACGAAATTGGACATGTTTATAGAACGGGATCCAACAGAACTTCGAGGAATGCCACGTTCTGATGTTTACCGGAAGAAGAACTTGTTTATGAAAGGCTATTCATGTCTTTTTTTCTTTTCTTTTTAGGGGGAGTATGCAATGTGATTTGGGGAGTCTAACTGGGATGTGGTGGACTGAAGTTTTGGGGATGCAGTAGAACTTCATGGCAAGGATTCTTGGAAATTTCTTGGAATTGAAGGTCATGGGTTTTGGGGGCATGTGGTGCAGAGTCATGGCCTAAGATTCAAGGAATGCCATGCAAAACATTGCTTTAGCATTGACAAGACTTGTCATTGGAATGATAGAATTACATTAGCCTTAAAAAAACATACTGCAACAACACTGACGCATATTACATAAATATGAGAGTAATACTATTGCTGCATTTGTTCAACATTAGTCCCACAAGAACACTTGATTTCTATGACATTGCATATGAAGGACTGGAAAAACTCACAAAAGGAATGATACAGAAAGCAGCTCTTTCATTTACATGCTCCCATGTATCAAAAAGCACCAGCCTGCCCCGTGTGAGGCTCGAACTCACGGCCTTCAGATTATGAGACTGACGCGCTGCCTAACTGCGCCAACGAGGCATGTGTTATGGCTCGGGTGAGCGGAGAACCACTAGCTTCCAGATCATCTGCCATTCGGTGCAGCTCCAAAAGTACTGCTCACCCTTAGCCCTCACGTCAGGATGGCCGAGCGGTCTAAGGCGCTGCGTTCAGGTCGCAGTCTCCCCTGGAGGCGTGGGTTCGAATCCCACTTCTGACAAACCTAACCTTTGCCTGTGGGCTCAAGCTAGAGTCTTGAACCCTCTGGCAAGTTCACCCCAAAGTGCATTAATGTTGACAAAGCACTGCATTTCTGTTCATGCTAGAGTTAACCAAACAATGCAGTTGCACTGACCTGCATAATATGGACTTTAAAGTAACACTTTTGGTGCAATGTATGGGATTCGGTGGCGTTTTCGTGCAGTTTTCTTGGAATTTCAAGTCAAGACATTTCACGAAATTGGACATGTTTATAGAACGGGATCCAACAGAACTTCGAGGAATGCCACGTTCTGATGTTTACCGGAAGAAGAACTTGTTTATGAAAGGCTATTCATGTCTTTTTTTCTTTTTTTCTTTTCTTTTTAGGGGGAGTATTCAATGTGATTTTGGGAGTCTAACTGGGATGTGGTGGACTGAAGTTTTGGGGATGCAGTAGAACTTCATGGCAAGGATTCTTGGAAATTTCTTGGAATTGAAGGTCATGGGTTTTGGGGGCATGTGGTGCAGAGTCATGGCCTAAGATTCAAGGAATGCCATGCAAAACATTGCTTTAGCATTGACAAGACTTGTCATTGGAATGATAGAATTACATTAGCCTTAAAAAAACATACTGCAACAACACTGACGCATATTACATAAATATGAGAGTAATACTATTGCTGCATTTGTTCAACATTAGTCCCACAAGAACACTTGATTTCTATGACATTGCATATGAAGGACTGGAAAAACGCACAAAAGGAATGATACAGAAAGCAGCTCTTTCATTTACATGCTCCCATGTATCAAAAAGCACCAGCCTGCCCCGTGTGAGGCTCGAACTCACGACCTTCAGATTATGAGACTGACGCGCTGCCTAACTGCGCCAACGAGGCATGTGCTATGGCTCGGGTGAGCGGAGAACCACTAGCTTTCAGATCATCTGCCATTCGGTGCAGCTCCAAAAGTACTGCTCACCCTTTGCCCTCACGTCAGGATGGCCGAGCGGTCTAAGGCGCTGCGTTCAGGTCGCAGTCTCCCCTGGAGGCGTGGGTTCGAATCCCACTTCTGACAAACCTAACCTTTGGCTGCGGGCTCAAGCTAGAGTCTTGAACCCTCTGGCAAGTTCACCCCGAAGTGCATTAATGTTGACAAAGCACTGCATTTCAGTTCATGTTAGAGTTAACCAAACAATGCAGTTGCACTGACCTGCATAATATGGACTTTAAAGTAACACTTTTGGTGCAATGTATGGGATTCGGTGGCGTTTTCGTGCAGTTTTCTTGGAATTTCAAGTCAAGACATTTCATGAAATTGGACATGTTTATAGAATGGGATCCAACAGAACTTCGAGGAATGCCACGTTCTGATGTTTACCGGAAGAAGAACTTGTTTATGAAAGGCTATTCATGTCTTTTTTTTCTTTTTTTCTTTGCTTTTTTAGGGGGAGTATGCAATGTGATTTGGGGAGTCTAACTGGGATGTGGTGGACTGAAGTTTTGGGGATGCAGTAGAACTTCATGGCAAGGATTCTTGGAAATTTCTTGGAATTGAAGGTCATGGGTTTTGGGGGCATGTGGTGCAGAGTCATGGCCTAAGATTCAAGGAATGCCATGCAAAACATTGCTTTAGCATTGACAAGACTTGTCATTAGAATGATAGAATTACATTAGCCTTAAAAAAACATACTGCAACAACACTGACGCATATTACATAAATATGAGAGTAATACTATTGCTGCATTTGTTCAACATTAGTCCCACAAGAACACTTGATTTCTATGACATTGCATATGAAGGACTGGAAAAACTCACAAAAGGAATGATACAGAAAGCAGCTCTTTCATTTACATGCTCCCATGTATCAAAAAGCACCAGCCTGCCCTGTGTGAGGCTCGAACTCACGACCTTCAGATTATGAGACTGACGCGCTGCCTAACTGGGCCAACGAGGCATGTGCTATGGCTCGGGTGAGCGGAGAACCACTAGCTTTCAGATCATCTGCCATTCGGTGCAGCTCCAAAAGTACTGCTCACCCTTTGCCCTCACGTCAGGATGGCCGAGCGGTCTAAGGCGCTGCGTTCAGGTCGCAGTCTCCCCTGGAGGCGTGGGTTCGAATCCCACTTCTGACAAACCTAACCTTTGGCTGCGGGCTCAAGCTAGAGTCTTGAACCCTCTGGCAAGTTCACCCCGAAGTGCATTAATGTTGACAAAGCACTGCATTTCAGTTCATGCTAGAGTTAACCAAACAATGCAGTTGCACTGACCTGCATAATATGGACTTTAAAGTAACACTTTTGGTGCAATGTATGGGATTCGGTGGCGTTTCCGTGCAGTTTTCTTGGAATTTCAAGTCAAGACATTTCACGAAATTGGACATGTTTATAGAACGGGATCCAACAGAACTTCGAGGAATGCCACGTTCTGATGTTTACCGGAAGAAGAACTTGTTTATGAAAGGCTATTCATGTCTTTTTTTCTTTTTTTCTTTTCTTTTTAGGGGGAGTATGCAATGTGATTTGGGGAGTCTAACTGGGATGTGGTGGACTGAAGTTTTGGGGATGCAGTAGAACTTCATGGCAAGGATTCTTGGAAATTTCTTGGAATTGAAGGTCATGGGTTTTGGGGGCATGTGGTGCAGAGTCATGGCCTAAGATTCAAGGAATGCCATGCAAAACATTGCTTTAGCATTGACAAGACTTGTCATTGGAATGATAGAATTACATTAGCCTTAAAAAAACATACTGCAACAACACTGACGCATATTACATAAATATGAGAGTAATACTATTGCTGCATTTGTTCAACATTAGTCCCACAAGAACACTTGATTTCTATGACATTGCATATGAAGGACTGGAAAAACGCACAAAAGGAATGATACAGAAAGCAGCTCTTTCATTTACATGCTCCCATGTATCAAAAAGCACCAGCCTGCCCCGTGTGAGGCTCGAACTCACGACCTTCAGATTATGAGACTGACGCGCTGCCTAACTGCGCCAACGAGGCATGTGCTGTGGCTCGGGTGAGCGGAGAACCACTAGCTTCCAGATCATCTGCCATTCGGTGCAGCTCCAAAAGTACTGCTCACTTAGCCCTCACGTCAGGATGGCCGAGCGGTCTAAGGCGCTGCGTTCAGGTCGCAGTCTCCCCTGGAGGCGTGGGTTCGAATCCCACTTCTGACAAACCTAACCTTTGGCTGTGGGCTCAAGCTAGAGTCTTGAACCCTCTGGCAAGTTCACCCCAAAGTGCATTAATGTTGACAAAGCACTGCATTTCTGTTCATGCTAGAGTTAACCAAACAATGCAGTTGCACTGACCTGCATAATATGGACTTTAAAGTAACACTTTTGGTGCAATGTATGGGATTCTGTGGCGTTTTCGTGCAGTTTTCTTGGAATTTCAAGTCAAGACATTTCACGAAATTGGACATGTTTATAGAATGGGATCCAACAGAACTTCGAGGAATGCCACGTTCTGATGTTTACCGGAAGAAGAACTTGTTTATGAAAGGCTATTCATGTCTTTTTTTCTTTTTTTCTTTTCTTTTTAGGGGGAGTATGCAATGTGATTTTGGGAGTCTAACTGGGATGTGGTGGACTGAAGTTTTGGGGATGCAGTAGAACTTCATGGCAAGGATTCTTGGAAATTTCTTGGAATTGAAGGTCATGGGTTTTGGGGGCATGTGGTGCAGAGTCATGGCCTAAGATTCAAGGAATGCCATGCAAAACATTGCTTTAGCATTGACAAGACTTGTCATTGGAATGATAGAATTACATTAGCCTTAAAAAAACATACTGCAACAACACTGACGCATATTACATAAATATGAGAGTAATACTATTGCTGCATTTGTTCAACATTAGTCCCACAAGAACACTTGATTTCTATGACATTGCATATGAAGGACTGGAAAAACTCACAAAAGGAATGATACAGAAAGCAGCTCTTTCATTTACATGCTCCCATGTATCAAAAAGCACCAGCCTGCCCCGTGTGAGGCTCGAACTCACGGCCTTCAGATTATGAGACTGACGCGCTGCCTAACTGCGCCAACGAGGCATGTGTTATGGCTCGGGTGAGCGGAGAACCACTAGCTTCCAGATCATCTGCCATTCGGTGCAGCTCCAAAAGTACTGCTCACCCTTTGCCCTCACGTCAGGATGGCCGAGCGGTCTAAGGCGCTGCGTTCAGGTCGCAGTCTCCCCTGGAGGCGTGGGTTCGAATCCCACTTCTGACAACCTAACCTTTGGCTGCGGGCTCAAGCTAGAGTCTTGAACCCTCTGGCAAGTTCACCCCGAAGTGCATTAATGTTGACAAAGCACTGCATTTCTGTTCATGCTAGAGTTAACCAAACAATGCAGTTGCACTGACCTGCATAATATGGACTTTAAAGTAACACTTTTGGTGCAATGTATGGGATTCGGTGGCGTTTTCGTGCAGTTTTCTTGGAATTTCAAGTCAAGACATTTCACGAAATTGGACATGTTTATAGAATGGGATCCAACAGAACTTCGAGGAATGCCACGTTCTGATGTTTACCGGAAGAAGAACTTGTTTATGAAAGGCTATTCATGTCTTTTTTTCTTTTTTTCTTTTCTTTTTAGGGGGAGTATTCAATGTGATTTTGGGAGTCTAACTGGGATGTGGTGGACTGAAGTTTTGGGGATGCAGTAGAACTTCATGGCAAGGATTCTTGGAAATTTCTTGGAATTGAAGGTCATGGGTTTTGGGGGCATGTGGTGCAGAGTCATGGCCTAAGATTCAAGGAATGCCATGCAAAACATTGCTTTAGCATTGACAAGACTTGTCATTGGAATGATAGAATTACATTAGCCTTAAAAAAACATACTGCAACAACACTGACGCATATTACATAAATATGAGAGTAATACTATTGCTGCATTTGTTCAACATTAGTCCCACAAGAACACTTGATTTCTATGACATTGCATATGAAGGACTGGAAAAACGCACAAAAGGAATGATACAGAAAGCAGCTCTTTCATTTACATGCTCCCATGTATCAAAAAGCACCAGCCTGCCCCGTGTGAGGCTCGAACTCACGACCTTCAGATTATGAGACTGACGCGCTGCCTAACTGCGCCAACGAGGCATGTGCTATGGCTCGGGTGAGCGGAGAACCACTAGCTTCCAGATCATCTGCCATTCGGTGCAGCTCCAAAAGTACTGCTCACCCTTTGCCCTCACGTCAGGATGGCCGAGCGGTCTAAGGCGCTGCGTTCAGGTCGCAGTCTCCCCTGGAGGCGTGGGTTCGAATCCCACTTCTGACAAACCTAACCTTTGGCTGCGGGCTCAAGCTAGAGTCTTGAACCCTCTGGCAAGTTCACCCCGAAGTGCATTAATGTTGACAAAGCACTGCATTTCAGTTCATGCTAGAGTTAACCAAACAATGCAGTTGCACTGACCTGCATAATATGGACTTTAAAGTAACACTTTTGGTGCAATGTATGGGATTCGGTGGCGTTTTCGTGCAGTTTTCTTGGAATTTCAAGTCAAGACATTTCACGAAATTGGACATGTTTATAGAACGGGATCCAACAGAACTTCGAGGAATGCCACGTTCTGATGTTTACCGGAAGAAGAACTTGTTTATGAAAGGCTATTCATGTCTTTTTTTCTTTTTTTCTTTTCTTTTTAGGGGGAGTATGCAATGTGATTTGGGGAGTCTAACTGGGATGTGGTGGACTGAAGTTTTGGGGATGCAGTAGAACTTCATGGCAAGGATTCTTGGAAATTTCTTGGAATTGAAGGTCATGGGTTTTGGGGGCATGTGGTGCAGAGTCATGGCCTAAGATTCAAGGAATGCCATGCAAAACATTGCTTTAGCATTGACAAGACTTGTCATTAGAATGATAGAATTACATTAGCCTTAAAAAAACATACTGCAACAACACTGACGCATATTACATAAATATGAGAGTAATACTATTGCTGCATTTGTTCAACATTAGTCCCACAAGAACACTTGATTTCTATGACATTGCATATGAAGGACTGGAAAAACTCACAAAAGGAATGATACAGAAAGCAGCTCTTTCATTTACATGCTCCCATGTATCAAAAAGCACCAGCCTGCCCCGTGTGAGGCTCGAACTCACGACCTTCAGATTATGAGACTGACGCGCTGCCTAACTGCGCCAACGAGGCATGTGCTATGGCTCGGGTGAGCGGAGAACCACTAGCTTTCAGATCATCTGCCATTCGGTGCAGCTCCAAAAGTACTGCTCACCCTTTGCCCTCACGTCAGGATGGCCGCGCGGTCTAAGGCGCTGCGTTCAGGTCGCAGTCTCCCCTGGAGGCGTGGGTTCGAATCCCACTTCTGACAAACCTAACCTTTGGCTGCGGGCTCAAGCTAGAGTCTTGAACCCTCTGGCAAGTTCACCCCGAAGTGCATTAATGTTGACAAAGCACTGCATTTCAGTTCATGCTAGAGTTAACCAAACAATGCAGTTGCACTGACCTGCATAATATGGACTTTAAAGTAACACTTTTGGTGCAATGTATGGGATTCGGTGGCGTTTTCGTGCAGTTTTCTTGGAATTTCAAGTCAAGACATTTCATGAAATTGGACATGTTTATAGAATGGGATCCAACAGAACTTCGAGGAATGCCACGTTCTGATGTTTACCGGAAGAAGAACTTGTTTATGAAAGGCTATTCATGTCTTTTTTTCTTTTTTTCTTTTCTTTTTTAGGGGGAGTATGCAATGTGATTTTGGGAGTCTAACTGGGATGTGGTGGACTGAAGTTTTGGGGATGCAGTAGAACTTCATGGCAAGGATTCTTGGAAATTTATTGGAATTGAAGGTCATGGGTTTTGGGGGCATGTGGTGCAGAGTCATGGCCTAAGATTCAAGGAATGCCATGCAAAACATTGCTTTAGCATTGACAAGACTTGTCATTGGAATGATAGAATTACATTAGCCTTAAAAAAACATACTGCAACAACACTGACGCATATTACATAAATATGAGAGTAATACTATTGCTGCATTTGTTCAACATTAGTCCCACAAGAACACTTGATTTCTATGACATTGCATATGAAGGACTGGAAAAACGCACAAAAGGAATGATACAGAAAGCAGCTCTTTCATTTACATGCTCCCATGTATCAAAAAGCACCAGCCTGCCCCGTGTGAGGCTCAAACTCACGACCTTCAGATTATGAGACTGACGCGCTGCCTAACTGCGCCAACAAGGCATGTGCTATGGCTCGGGTGAGCGGAGAACCACTAGCTTCCAGATCATCTGCCATTCGGTGCAGCTCCAAAAGTACTGCTCACCCTTTGCCTTCACGTCAGGATGGCCGAGCGGTCTAAGGCGCTGCGTTCAGGTCGCAGTCTCCCCTGGAGGCGTGGGTTCGAATCCCACTTCTGACAAACCTAACCTTTGGCTGCGGGCTCAAGCTAGAGTCTTGAACCCTCTGGCAAGTTCACCCCGAAGTGCATTAATGTTGACAAAGCACTGCATTTCAGTTCATGCTAGAGTTAACCAAACAATGCAGTTGCACTGACCTGCATAATATGGACTTTAAAGTAACACTTTTGGTGCAATGTATGGGATTCGGTGGCTTTTTTGTGCAGTTTTCTTGGAATTTCAAGTCAAGACATTTCACGAAATTGGACATGTTTATAGAACGGGATCCAACAGAACTTCGAGGAATGCCACGTTCTGATGTTTACCGGAAGAAGAACTTGTTTATGAAAGGCTATTCATGTCTTTTTTTCTTTTTTTCTTTTCTTTTTAGGGGGAGTATGCAATGTGATTTGGGGAGTCTAACTGGGATGTGGTGGACTGAAGTTTTGGGGATGCAGTAGAACTTCATGGCAAGGATTCTTGGAAATTTCTTGGAATTGAAGGTCATGGGTTTTGGGGGCATGTGGTGCAGAGTCATGGCCTAAGATTCAAGGAATGCCATGCAAAACATTGCTTTAGCATTGACAAGACTTGTCATTGGAATGATAGAATTACATTAGCCTTAAAAAAACATACTGCAACAACACTGACGCATATTACATAAATATGAGAGTAATACTATTGCTGCATTTGTTCAACATTAGTCCCACAAGAACACTTGATTTCTATGACATTGCATATGAAGGACTGGAAAAACGCACAAAAGGAATGATACAGAAAGCAGCTCTTTCATTTACATGCTCCCATGTATCAAAAAGCACCAGCCTGCCCCGTGTGAGGCTCAAACTCACGACCTTCAGATTATGAGACTGACGCGCTGCCTAACTGCGCCAACAAGGCATGTGCTATGGCTCGGGTGAGCGGAGAACCACTAGCTTCCAGATCATCTGCCATTCGGTGCAGCTCCAAAAGTACTGCTCACCCTTTGCCTTCACGTCAGGATGGCCGAGCGGTCTAAGGCGCTGCGTTCAGGTCGCAGTCTCCCCTGGAGGCGTGGGTTCGAATCCCACTTCTGACAAACCTAACCTTTGGCTGCGGGCTCAAGCTAGAGTCTTGAACCCTCTGGCAAGTTCACCCCGAAGTGCATTAATGTTGACAAAGCACTGCATTTCAGTTCATGCTAGAGTTAACCAAACAATGCAGTTGCACTGACCTGCATAATATGGACTTTAAAGTAACACTTTTGGTGCAATGTATGGGATTCGGTGGCTTTTTTGTGCAGTTTTCTTGGAATTTCAAGTCAAGACATTTCACGAAATTGGACATGTTTATAGAACGGGATCCAACAGAACTTCGAGGAATGCCACGTTCTGATGTTTACCGGAAGAAGAACTTGTTTATGAAAGGCTATTCATGTCTTTTTTTCTTTTTTTCTTTTCTTTTTAGGGGGAGTATGCAATGTGATTTGGGGAGTCTAACTGGGATGTGGTGGACTGAAGTTTTGGGGATGCAGTAGAACTTCATGGCAAGGATTCTTGGAAATTTCTTGGAATTGAAGGTCATGGGTTTTGGGGGCATGTGGTGCAGAGTCATGGCCTAAGATTCAAGGAATGCCATGCAAAACATTGCTTTAGCATTGACAAGACTTGTCATTGGAATGATAGAATTACATTAGCCTTAAAAAAACATACTGCAACAACACTGACGCATATTACATAAATATGAGAGTAATACTATTGCTGCATTTGTTCAACATTAGTCCCACAAGAACACTTGATTTCTATGACATTGCATATGAAGGACTGCAAAAACGCACAAAAGGAATGATACAGAAAGCAGCTCTTTCATTTACATGCTCCCATGTATCAAAAAGCACCAGCCTGCCCCGTGTGAGGCTCGAACTCACGACCTTCAGATTATGAGACTGACGCGCTGCCTAACTGCGCCAACGAGGCATGTGCTGTGGCTCGGGTGAGCGGAGAACCACTAGCTTCCAGATCATCTGCCATTCGGTGCAGCTCCAAAAGTACTGCTCACCCTTAGCCCTCACGTCAGGATGGCCGAGCGGTCTAAGGCGCTGCGTTCAGGTCGCAGTCTCCCCTGGAGGCGTGGGTTTGAATCCCACTTCTGACAAACCTAACCTTTGGCTGTGGGCTCAAGCTAGAGTCTTGAACCCTCTGGCAAGTTCACCCCAAAGTGCATTAATGTTGACAAAGCACTGCATTTCTGTTCATGCTAGAGTTAACCAAACAATGCAGTTGCACTGACCTGCATAATATGGACTTTAAAGTAACACTTTTGGTGCAATGTATGGGATTCTGTGGCGTTTTCGTGCAGTTTTCTTGGAATTTCAAGTCAAGACATTTCACGAAATTGGACATGTTTATAGAACGGGATCCAACAGAACTTCGAGGAATGCCACGTTCTGATGTTTACCGGAAGAAGAACTTGTTTATGAAAGGCTATTCATGTCTTTTTTTCTTTTTTTCTTTTCTTTTTAGGGGGAGTATGCAATGTGATTTGGGGAGTCTAACTGGGATGTGGTGGACTGAAGTTTTGGGGATGCAGTAGAACTTCATGGCAAGGATTCTTGGAAATTTCTTGGAATTGAAGGTCATGGGTTTTGGGGGCATGTGGTGCAGAGTCATGGCCTAAGATTCAAGGAATGCCATGCAAAACATTGCTTTAGCATTGACAAGACTTGTCATTAGAATGATAGAATTACATTAGCTTTAAAAAAACATACTGCAACAACACTGACGCATATTACATAAATATGAGAGTAATACTATTGCTGCATTTGTTCAACATTAGTCCCACAAGAACACTTGATTTTTATGACATTGCATATGAAGGACTGGAAAAACTCACAAAAGGAATGATACAGAAAGCAGCTCTTTCATTTACATGCTCCCATGTATCAAAAAGCACCAGCCTGCCCCGTGTGAGGCTCGAACTCATGACCTTCAGATTATGAGACTGACGCGCTGCCTAACTGCGCCAACGAGGCATGTGCTATGGCTCGGGTGAGCGGAGAACCACTAGCTTCCAGATCATCTGCCATTCGGTGCAGCTCCAAAAGTACTGCTCACCCTTTGCCCTCACGTCAGGATGGCCGAGCGGTCTAAGGCGCTGCGTTCAGGTCGCAGTCTCCCCTGGAGGCGTGGGTTCGAATCCCACTTCTGACAAACCTAACCTTTGGCTGCGGGCTCAAGCTAGAGTCTTGAACCCTCTGGCAAGTTCACCCCGAAGTGCATTAATGTTGACAAAGCACTGCATTTCAGTTCATGCTAGAGTTAACCAAACAATGCAGTTGCACTGACCTGCATAATATGGACTTTAAAGTAACACTTTTGGTGCAATGTATGGGATTCGGTGGCGTTTTCGTGCAGTTTTCTTGGAATTTCAAGTCAAGACATTTCACGAAATTGGACATGTTTATAGAACGGGATCCAACAGAACTTCGAGGAATGCCACGTTCTGATGTTTACCGGAAGAAGAACTTGTTTATGAAAGGCTATTCATGTCTTTTTTTCTTTTCTTTTTAGGGGGAGTATGCAATGTGATTTGGGGAGTCTAACTGGGATGTGGTGGACTGAAGTTTTGGGGATGCAGTAGAACTTCATGGCAAGGATTCTTGGAAATTTCTTGGAATTGAAGGTCATGGGTTTTGGGGGCATGTGGTGCAGAGTCATGGCCTAAGATTCAAGGAATGCCATGCAAAACATTGCTTTAGCATTGACAAGACTTGTCATTAGAATGATAGAATTACATTAGCCTTAAAAAAACATACTGCAACAACACTGACGCATATTACATAAATATGAGAGTAATACTATTGCTGCATTTGTTCAACATTAGTCCCACAAGAACACTTGATTATTATGACATTGCATATGAAGGACTGGAAAAACGCACAAAAGGAATGATACAGAAAGCAGCTCTTTCATTTACATGCTCCCATGTATCAAAAAGCACCAGCCTGCCCCGTGTGAGGCTCGAACTCACGACCTTCAGATTATGAGACTGACGCGCTGCCTAACTGCGCCAACGAGGCATGTGCTATGGCTCGGGTGAGCGGAGAACCACTAGCTTCCAGATCATCTGCCATTCGGTGCAGCTCCAAAAGTACTGCTCACCCCTTGCCCTCACGTCAGGATGGCCGAGCGGTCTAAGGCGCTGCGTTCAGGTCGCAGTCTCCCCTGGAGGCGTGGGTTCGAATCCAACTTCTGACAACCTAACCTTTGGCTGCGGGCTCAAGCTAGAGTCTTGAACCCTCTGGCAAGTTCACCCCGAAGTGCATTAATGTTGACAAAGCACTGCATTTCTGTTCATGCTAGAGTTAACCAAACAATGCAGTTGCACTGACCTGCATAA
Source organism: Pimephales promelas (assembly GCF_988280905.1). Lineage (NCBI taxonomy): Eukaryota > Metazoa > Chordata > Actinopteri > Cypriniformes > Leuciscidae > Pimephales > Pimephales promelas. The sequence goes on along the minus strand of NC_142792.1, from coordinate 22,002,142 downwards.
TATGGACTTTAAAGTAACACTTTTGGTGCAATGTATGGGATTCGGTGGCGTTTTCGTGCAGTTTTCTTGGAATTTCAAGTCAAGACATTTCATGAAATTGGACATGTTTATAGAATGGGATCCAACAGAACTTCGAGGAATGCCACGTTCTGATGTTTACCGGAAGAAGAACTTGTTTATGAAAGGCTATTCATGTCTTTTTTTCTTTTTTTCTTTTCTTTTTTAGGGGGAGTATGCAATGTGATTTGGGGAGTCTAACTGGGATGTGGTGGACTGAAGTTTTGGGGATGCAGTAGAACTTCACGGCAAGGATTCTTGGAAATTTCTTGGAATTGAAGGTCATGGGTTTTGGGGGCATGTGGTGCAGAGTCATGGCCTAAGATTCAAGGAATGCCATGCAAAACATTGCTTTAGCATTGACAAGACTTGTCATTGGAATGATAGAATTACATTAGCCTTAAAAAAACATACTGCAACAACACTGACGCATATTACATAAATATGAGAGTAATACTATTGCTGCATTTGTTCAACATTAGTCCCACAAGAACACTTGATTTCTATGACATTGCATATGAAGGACTGGAAAAACGCACAAAAGGAATGATACAGAAAGCAGCTCTTTCATTTACATGCTCCCATGTATCAAAAAGCACCAGCCTGCCCCGTGTGAGGCTCGAACTCACGACCTTCAGATTATGAGACTGACGCGCTGCCTAACTGCGCCAACGAGGCATGTGCTATGGCTCGGGTGAGCGGAGAACCACTAGCTTCCAGATCATCTGCCATTCGGTGCAGCTCCAAAAGTACTGCTCACCCTTTGCCCTCACGTCAGGATGGCCGAGCGGTCTAAGGCGCTGCGTTCAGGTCGCAGTCTCCCCTGGAGGCGTGGGTTCGAATCCCACTTCTGACAAACCTAACCTTTGGCTGCGGGCTCAAGCTAGAGTCTTGAACCCTCTGGCAAGTTCACCCCGAAGTGCATTAATGTTGACAAAGCACTGCATTTCAGTTCATGCTAGAGTTAACCAAACAATGCAGTTGCACTGACCTGCATAATATGGACTTTAAAGTAACACTTTTGGTGCAATGTATGGGATTCGGTGGCGTTTTCGTGCAGTTTTCTTGGAATTTCAAGTCAAGACATTTCACGAAATTGGACATGTTTATAGAACGGGATCCAACAGAACTTCGAGGAATGCCACGTTCTGATGTTTACCGGAAGAAGAACTTGTTTATGAAAGGCTATTCATGTCTTTTTTTCTTTTTTTCTTTTCTTTTTAGGGGGAGTATGCAATGTGATTTGGGGAGTCTAACTGGGATGTGGTGGACTGAAGTTTTGGGGATGCAGTAGAACTTCATGGCAAGGATTCTTGGAAATTTCTTGGAATTGAAGGTCATGGGTTTTGGGGGCATGTGGTGCAGAGTCATGGCCTAAGATTCAAGGAATGCCATGCAAAACATTGCTTTAGCATTGACAAAACTTGTCATTAGAATGATAGAATTACATTAGCCTTAAAAAAACATACTGCAACAACACTGACGCATATTACATAAATATGAGAGTAATACTATTGCTGCATTTGTTCAACATTAGTCCCACAAGAACACTTGATTTCTATGACATTGCATATGAAGGACTGGAAAAACTCACAAAAGGAATGATACAGAAAGCAGCTCTTTCATTTACATGCTCCCATGTATCAAAAAGCACCAGCCTGCCCCGTGTGAGGCTCGAACTCACGACCTTCAGATTATGAGACTGACGCGCTGCCTAACTGCGCCAACGAGGCATGTGCTATGGCTCGGGTGAGCGGAGAACCACTAGCTTTCAGATCATCTGCCATTCGGTGCAGCTCCAAAAGTACTGCTCACCCTTTGCCCTCACGTCAGGATGGCCGCGCGGTCTAAGGCGCTGCGTTCAGGTCGCAGTCTCCCCTGGAGGCGTGGGTTCGAATCCCACTTCTGACAAACCTAACCTTTGGCTGCGGGCTCAAGCTAGAGTCTTGAACCCTCTGGCAAGTTCACCCCGAAGTGCATTAATGTTGACAAAGCACTGCATTTCAGTTCATGCTAGAGTTAACCAAACAATGCAGTTGCACTGACCTGCATAATATGGACTTTAAAGTAACACTTTTGGTGCAATGTATGGGATTCGGTGGCGTTTTCGTGCAGTTTTCTTGGAATTTCAAGTCAAGACATTTCATGAAATTGGACATGTTTATAGAATGGGATCCAACAGAACTTCGAGGAATGCCACGTTCTGATGTTTACCGGAAGAAGAACTTGTTTATGAAAGGCTATTCATGTCTTTTTTTCTTTTTTTCTTTTCTTTTTTAGGGGGAGTATGCAATGTGATTTTGGGAGTCTAACTGGGATGTGGTGGACTGAAGTTTTGGGGATGCAGTAGAACTTCATGGCAAGGATTCTTGGAAATTTCTTGGAATTGAAGGTCATGGGTTTTGGGGGCATGTGGTGCAGAGTCATGGCCTAAGATTCAAGGAATGCCATGCAAAACATTGCTTTAGCATTGACAAGACTTGTCATTGGAATGATAGAATTACATTAGCCTTAAAAAAACATACTGCAACAACACTGACGCATATTACATAAATATGAGAGTAATACTATTGCTGCATTTGTTCAACATTAGTCCCACAAGAACACTTGATTTCTATGACATTGCATATGAAGGACTGGAAAAACGCACAAAAGGAATGATACAGAAAGCAGCTCTTTCATTTACATGCTCCCATGTATCAAAAAGCACCAGCCTGCCCCGTGTGAGGCTCGAACTCACGACCTTCAGATTATGAGACTGACGCGCTGCCTAACTGCGCCAACGAGGCATGTGCTATGGCTCGGGTGAGCGGAGAACCACTAGCTTCCAGATCATCTGCCATTCGGTGCAGCTCCAAAAGTACTGCTCACCCTTTGCCCTCACGTCAGGATGGCCGAGCGGTCTAAGGCGCTGCGTTCAGGTCGCAGTCTCCCCTGGAGGCGTGGGTTCGAATCCCACTTCTGACAAACCTAACCTTTGGCTGCGGGCTCAAGCTAGAGTCTTGAACCCTCTGGCAAGTTCACCCCGAAGTGCATTAATGTTGACAAAGCACTGCATTTCAGTTCATGCTAGAGTTAACCAAACAATGCAGTTGCACTGACCTGCATAATATGGACTTTAAAGTAACACTTTTGGTGCAATGTATGGGATTCGGTGGCTTTTTTGTGCAGTTTTCTTGGAATTTCAAGTCAAGACATTTCACGAAATTGGACATGTTTATAGAACGGGATCCAACAGAACTTCGAGGAATGCCACGTTCTGATGTTTACCGGAAGAAGAACTTGTTTATGAAAGGCTATTCATGTCTTTTTTTCTTTTTTTCTTTTCTTTTTAGGGGGAGTATGCAATGTGATTTGGGGAGTCTAACTGGGATGTGGTGGACTGAAGTTTTGGGGATGCAGTAGAACTTCATGGCAAGGATTCTTGGAAATTTCTTGGAATTGAAGGTCATGGGTTTTGGGGGCATGTGGTGCAGAGTCATGGCCTAAGATTCAAGGAATGCCATGCAAAACATTGCTTTAGCATTGACAAGACTTGTCATTGGAATGATAGAATTACATTAGCCTTAAAAAAACATACTGCAACAACACTGACGCATATTACATAAATATGAGAGTAATACTATTGCTGCATTTGTTCAACATTAGTCCCACAAGAACACTTGATTTCTATGACATTGCATATGAAGGACTGCAAAAACGCACAAAAGGAATGATACAGAAAGCAGCTCTTTCATTTACATGCTCCCATGTATCAAAAAGCACCAGCCTGCCCCGTGTGAGGCTCGAACTCACGACCTTCAGATTATGAGACTGACGCGCTGCCTAACTGCGCCAACGAGGCATGTGCTGTGGCTCGGGTGAGCGGAGAACCACTAGCTTCCAGATCATCTGCCATTCGGTGCAGCTCCAAAAGTACTGCTCACCCTTAGCCCTCACGTCAGGATGGCCGAGCGGTCTAAGGCGCTGCGTTCAGGTCGCAGTCTCCCCTGGAGGCGTGGGTTTGAATCCCACTTCTGACAAACCTAACCTTTGGCTGTGGGCTCAAGCTAGAGTCTTGAACCCTCTGGCAAGTTCACCCCAAAGTGCATTAATGTTGACAAAGCACTGCATTTCTGTTCATGCTAGAGTTAACCAAACAATGCAGTTGCACTGACCTGCATAATATGGACTTTAAAGTAACACTTTTGGTGCAATGTATGGGATTCTGTGGCGTTTTCGTGCAGTTTTCTTGGAATTTCAAGTCAAGACATTTCACGAAATTGGACATGTTTATAGAACGGGATCCAACAGAACTTCGAGGAATGCCACGTTCTGATGTTTACCGGAAGAAGAACTTGTTTATGAAAGGCTATTCATGTCTTTTTTTCTTTTTTTCTTTTCTTTTTAGGGGGAGTATGCAATGTGATTTGGGGAGTCTAACTGGGATGTGGTGGACTGAAGTTTTGGGGATGCAGTAGAACTTCATGGCAAGGATTCTTGGAAATTTCTTGGAATTGAAGGTCATGGGTTTTGGGGGCATGTGGTGCAGAGTCATGGCCTAAGATTCAAGGAATGCCATGCAAAACATTGCTTTAGCATTGACAAGACTTGTCATTAGAATGATAGAATTACATTAGCCTTAAAAAAACATACTGCAACAACACTGACGCATATTACATAAATATGAGAGTAATACTATTGCTGCATTTGTTCAACATTAGTCCCACAAGAACACTTGATTTTTATGACATTGCATATGAAGGACTGGAAAAACTCACAAAAGGAATGATACAGAAAGCAGCTCTTTCATTTACATGCTCCCATGTATCAAAAAGCACCAGCCTGCCCCGTGTGAGGCTCGAACTCATGACCTTCAGATTATGAGACTGACGCGCTGCCTAACTGCGCCAACGAGGCATGTGCTATGGCTCGGGTGAGCGGAGAACCACTAGCTTCCAGATCATCTGCCATTCGGTGCAGCTCCAAAAGTACTGCTCACCCTTTGCCCTCACGTCAGGATGGCCGAGCGGTCTAAGGCGCTGCGTTCAGGTCGCAGTCTCCCCTGGAGGCGTGGGTTCGAATCCCACTTCTGACAAACCTAACCTTTGGCTGCGGGCTCAAGCTAGAGTCTTGAACCCTCTGGCAAGTTCACCCCGAAGTGCATTAATGTTGACAAAGCACTGCATTTCAGTTCATGCTAGAGTTAACCAAACAATGCAGTTGCACTGACCTGCATAATATGGACTTTAAAGTAACACTTTTGGTGCAATGTATGGGATTCGGTGGCGTTTTCGTGCAGTTTTCTTGGAATTTCAAGTCAAGACATTTCACGAAATTGGACATGTTTATAGAACGGGATCCAACAGAACTTCGAGGAATGCCACGTTCTGATGTTTACCGGAAGAAGAACTTGTTTATGAAAGGCTATTCATGTCTTTTTTTCTTTTCTTTTTAGGGGGAGTATGCAATGTGATTTGGGGAGTCTAACTGGGATGTGGTGGACTGAAGTTTTGGGGATGCAGTAGAACTTCATGGCAAGGATTCTTGGAAATTTCTTGGAATTGAAGGTCATGGGTTTTGGGGGCATGTGGTGCAGAGTCATGGCCTAAGATTCAAGGAATGCCATGCAAAACATTGCTTTAGCATTGACAAGACTTGTCATTAGAATGATATAATTACATTAGCCTTAAAAAAACATACTGCAACAACACTGACGCATATTACATAAATATGAGAGTAATACTATTGCTGCATTTGTTCAACATTAGTCCCACAAGAACACTTGATTTCTATGACATTGCATATGAAGGACTGGAAAAACTCACAAAAGGAATGATACAGAAAGCAGCTCTTTCATTTACATGCTCCCATGTATCAAAAAGCACCAGCCTGCCCCGTGTGAGGCTCGAACTCACGACCTTCAGATTATGAGACTGACGCGCTGCCTAACTGCGCCAACGAGGCATGTGCTATGGCTCGGGTGAGCGGAGAACCACTAGCTTCCAGATCATCTGCCATTCGGTGCAGCTCCAAAAGTACTGCTCACCCTTTGCCCTCACGTCAGGATGGCCGAGCGGTCTAAGGCGCTGCGTTCAGGTCGCAGTCTCCCCTGGAGGCGTGGGTTCGAATCCCACTTCTGACAAACCTAACCTTTGGCTGCAGGCTCAAGCTAGAGTCTTGAACCCTCTGGCAAGTTCACCCCGAAGTGCATTAATGTTGACAAAGCACTGCATTTCAGTTCATGCTAGAGTTAACCAAACAATGCAGTTGCACTGACCTGCATAATATGGACTTTAAAGTAACACTTTTGGTGCAATGTATGGGATTCGGTGGCGTTTTCGTGCAGTTTTCTTGGAATTTCAAGTCAAGACATTTCACGAAATTGGACATGTTTATAGAATGGGATCCAACAGAACTTCGAGGAATGCCACGTTCTGATGTTTACCGGAAGAAGAACTTGTTTATGAAAGGCTATTCATGTCTTTTTTTCTTTTTTTCTTTTCTTTTTAGGGGGAGTATGCAATGTGATTTGGGGAGTCTAACTGGGATGTGGTGGACTGAAGTTTTGGGGATGCAGTAGAACTTCATGGCAAGGATTCTTGGAAATTTCTTGGAATTGAAGGTCATGGGTTTTGGGGGCATGTGGTGCAGAGTCATGGCCTAAGATTCAAGGAATGCCATGCAAAACATTGCTTTAGCATTGACAAGACTTGTCATTGGAATGATAGAATTACATTAGCCTTAAAAAACATACTGCAACAACACTGACGCATATTACATAAATATGAGAGTAATACTATTGCTGCATTTGTTCAACATTAGTCCCACAAGAACACTTGATTTCTATGACATTGCATATGAAGGACTGGAAAAACGCACAAAAGGAATGATACAGAAAGCAGCTCTTTCATTTACATGCTCCCATGTATCAAAAAGCACCAGCCTGCCCCGTGTGAGGCTTGAACTCACGACCTTCAGATTATGAGACTGACGCGCTGCCTAACTGCGCCAACAAGGCATGTGCTATGGCTCGGGTGAGCGGAGAACCACTAGCTTCCAGATCATCTGCCATTCGGTGCAGCTCCAAAAGTACTGCTCACCCTTTGCCCTCACGTCAGGATGGCCGAGCGGTCTAAGGTGCTGCGTTCAGGTCCCAGTCTCCCCTGGAGGCGTGGGTTCGAATCCCACTTCTGACAAACCTAACCTTTGGCTGCGGGCTCAAGCTAGAGTCTTGAACCCTCTGGCAAGTTCGCCCCGAAGTGCATTACTGTTGACAAAGCACTGCATTTCAGTTCATGCTAGAGTTAACCAAACAATGCAGTTGCACTGACCTGCATAATATGGACTTTAAAGTAACACTTTTGGTGCAATGTATGGGATTCGGTGGCGTTTTCGTGCAGTTTTCTTGGAATTTCAAGTCAAGACATTTCACGAAATTGGACATGTTTATAGAATGGGATCCAACAGAACTTCGAGGAATTCCACGTTCTGATGTTTACCGGAAGAAGAACTTGTTTATGAAAGGCTATTCATGTCTTTTTTTCTTTTCTTTTTAGGGGGAGTATGCAATGTGATTTGGGGAGTCTAACTGGGATGTGGTGGACTGAAGTTTTGGGGATGCAGTAGAACTTCATGGCAAGGATTCTTGGAAATTTCTTGGAATTGAAGGTCATGGGTTTTGGGGGCATGTGGTGCAGAGTCATGGCCTAAGATTCAAGGAATGCCATGCAAAACATTGCTTTAGCATTGACAAGACTTGTCATTAGAATGATATAATTACATTAGCCTTAAAAAAACATACTGCAACAACACTGACGCATATTACATAAATATGAGAGTAATACTATTGCTGCATTTGTTCAACATTAGTCCCACAAGAACACTTGATTTCTATGACATTGCATATGAAGGACTGGAAAAACGCACAAAAGGAATGATACAGAAAGCAGCTCTTTCATTTACATGCTCCCATGTATCAAAAAGCACCAGCCTGCCCCGTGTGAGGCTCGAACTCACGACCTTCAGATTATGAGACTGACGCGCTGCCTAACTGCGCCAACGAGGCATTTGCTATGGCTCGGGTGAGCGGAGAACCACTAGCTTCCAGATCATCTGCCATTCGGTGCAGCTCCAAAAGTACTGCTCACCCTTTGCCCTCACGTCAGGATGGCCGAGCGGTCTAAGGCGCTGCGTTCAGGTCGCAGTCTCCCCTGGAGGCGTGGGTTCGAATCCCACTTCTGACAACCTAACCTTTGGCTGCGGGCTCAAGCTAGAGTCTTGAACCCTCTGGCAAGTTCACCCCGAAGTGCATTAATGTTGACAAAGCACTGCATTTCTGTTCATGCTAGAGTTAACCAAACAATGCAGTTGCACTGACCTGCATAATATGGACTTTAAAGTAACACTTTTGGTGCAATGTATGGGATTCGGTGGCGTTTTCGTGCAGTTTTCTTGGAATTTCAAGTCAAGACATTTCACAAAATTGGACATGTTTATAGAATGGGATCCAACAGAACTTCGAGGAATGCCACGTTCTGATGTTTACCGGAAGAAGAACTTGTTTATGAAAGGCTATTCATGTCTTTTTTTCTTTTTTTCTTTTCTTTTTAGGTGGAGTATGCAATGTGATTTTGGGAGTCTAACTGGGATGTGGTGGACTGAAGTTTTGGGGATGCAGTAGAACTTCATGGCAAGGATTCTTGGAAATTTCTTGGAATTGAAGGTCATGGGTTTTGGGGGCATGTGGTGCAGAGTCATGGCCTAAGATTCAAGGAATGCCATGCAAAACATTGCTTTAGCATTGACAAGACTTGTCATTAGAATGATAGAATTACATTAGCCTTAAAAAAACATACTGCAACAACACTGACGCATATTACATAAATATGAGAGTAATACTATTGCTGCATTTGTTCAACATTAGTCCCACAAGAACACTTGATTTCTATGACATTGCATATGAAGGACTGGAAAAACGCACAAAAGGAATGATACAGAAAGCAGCTCTTTCATTTACATGCTCCCATGTATCAAAAAGCACCAGCCTGCCCCGTGTGAGGCTCGAACTCACGACCTTCAGATTATGAGACTGACGCGCTGCCTAACTGCGCCAACGAGGCATGTGCTATGGCTCGGGTGAGCGGAGAACCACTAGCTTCCAGATCATCTGCCATTCGGTGCAGCTCCAAAAGTACTGCTCACCCTTTGCCCTCACGTCAGGATGGCCGAGCGGTCTAAGGCGCTGCGTTCAGGTCGCAGTCTCCCCTGGAGGCGTGGGTTCGAATCCAACTTCTGACAACCTAACCTTTGGCTGCGGGCTCAAGCTAGAGTCTTGAACCCTCTGGCAAGTTCACCCCGAAGTGCATTAATGTTGACAAAGCACTGCATTTCTGTTCATGCTAGAGTTAACCAAACAATGCAGTTGCACTGACCTGCATAATATGGACTTTAAAGTAACACTTTTGGTGCAATGTATGGGATTCGGTGGCGTTTTCGTGCAGTTTTCTTGGAATTTCAAGTCAAGACATTTCACGAAATTGGACATGTTTATAGAATGGGATCCAACAGAACTTCGAGGAATGCCACGTTCTGATGTTTACCAGAAGAAGAACTTGTTTATGAAAGGCTATTCATGTCTTTTTTTCTTTTTTTCTTTTCTTTTTAGGGGGAGTATGCAATGTGATTTTGGGAGTCTAACTGGGATGTGGTGGACTGAAGTTTTGGGGATGCAGTAGAACTTCATGGCAAGGATTCTTGGAAATTTCTTGGAATTGAAGGTCATGGGTTTTGGGGGCATGTGGTGCAGAGTCATGGCCTAAGATTCAAGGAATGCCATGCAAAACATTGCTTTAGCATTGACAAGACTTGTCATTGGAATGATAGAATTACATTAGCCTTAAAAAAACATACTGCAACAACACTGACGCATATTACATAAATATGAGAGTAATACTATTGCTGCATTTGTTCAACATTAGTCCCACAAGAACACTTGATTTCTATGACATTGCATATGAAGGACTGGAAAAACGCACAAAAGGAATGATACAGAAAGCAGCTCTTTCATTTACATGCTCCTCCCATGTATCAAAAAGCACCAGCCTGCCCCGTGTGAGGCTCGAACTCACGACCTTCAGATTATGAGACTGACGCGCTGCCTAACTGCGCCAACGAGGCATGTGCTGTGGCTCGGGTGAGCGGAGAACCACTAGCTTCCAGATCATCTGCCATTCGGTGCAGCTCCAAAAGTACTGCTCACCCTTTGCCCTCACGTCAGGATGGCCGAGCGGTCTAAGGCGCTGCGTTCAGGTCGCAGTCTCCCCTGGAGGCGTGGGTTCGAATCCCACTTCTGACAAACCTAACCTTTGGCTGCGGGCTCAAGCTAGAGTCTTGAACCCTCTGGCAAGTTCACCCCGAAGTGCATTAATGTTGACAAAGCACTGCATTTCAGGGGCCCGTTTCAATAAGGAGGTTCAACCAACTCTGAGTTAAAGCTTGAACTCAGAGTTGACTTACCCTGAGATGGGAAACTCTGAGTTTTCGGTTACAGAACAGCTGAAATGAGTTAGTTCAATCAACTCTGAGTTGACCGACTCTGAGTTAAGCGCTTGCACCACAACTATAAAAAGCCATTATCAATGGAGCACAGATATTATGAGTCACCATGGCAACAGCGCCAGAAAAAAAGAGGTGTTTATTAATTACCAAGTAATCTAAATATTGTAATTTAATTAAAGGGATTACTCTTAATTCTTCTGTAATTTAAAATAAAATATGATGCAATTACATTAAATAGGCCACTACATAAACCAATTAAGTATAAAACAATAGTGGATTTAACATACATTTTTAAAAGGTATATTTTTATGTAACCTTCTCCCTCTACACACTTTGATCAATTCAAGAATAATTCATGCAATTGTATATTGTGAATTTGAAAGAATTAAAAGTGCAGTTTCTTGTCTCTCCTCTTTGTATTAATCAAGTGGTTGAGGTTGAGATTTAGCAATTAGTAATATGTAGACCAATACTTTCTAGAGATAGTAGCCTGATTATTACATTAATCTAACTACACCGTTGAAGATGTCAGTTAATAATTCATAACTATTTTAGAGTAACTTACTGTTATAATATAGTAAACTTACTGTTATTCAACCTAAAGTAGGCTACTATTACTTTGATAAAATTTTACCTAAGTTAAAGTAAAAATACCAGTCTAAAAATCCACTCAAGTAAAAAGTAGTTAATTTAAAACATGAGTAAAAGTTGCTGAGTAACTTGTGGGGGTGGGGTGGGGGACTCCCCCATGTGGGGAGAGTTGAGAAACATCTCAGAAAATATCACGGTTTATGGTATTAAACAATTATTAAATATATAAACTGCATTCTTAAATTACGGTTATTATTATCATCAGTTAAAATGACAGTTAAATAAATTAAACATTTGTTCAATAAAACATATCAACTAACTTCAATAACTGATTATGAATAAGATTAACATCTTATTTTTTATCATTAATAACTTATTAAATTATGTTTGAAAAATAAGTGAGTTCTATTAAATGTTTTTTATTCCAATTTTTTTAATGATTTAATAGAAATATATTATCAAAAACAGTGGTAATCAAATAAAAGTTTAGCAAACGTTTTAAATCCTTTTATTTTTTGGCAAAGTGCTACAAAACAGATTTAGTCAATTAAACCATGGACAAACAATATATATTCCTTAAAGAATGTGTAAATACATTTTAGTATTATTGTTGGTGTTTAACAGCACTTCCTCTTTAAAAAAGGGGAGGAGACCGCAAGAAACTCTGAGTTTACTGAAGAAAACCTGCTCCCGACCAGGTTAGGTTCACGGAGTAAGTTACCATGGTAACTGACTCTGAGTATAAGTTACCTCTCTTTCAGAAATGGGCTTGACTTACTCTGCTGTCTCAGGTTTAACTTACCTCGCTTTCTGAAACGGAAAACCCAGAGTTTCCCTCATTTCAGGGTTAACATACTCAGAGTTTTCACTTAACCTCCTTTCTGAAACAGGCCCCAGATCATGCTAGAGTTAACCAAACAATGCAGTTGCACTGACCTGCATAGTATGGACTTTAAAGTAACACTTTTGGTGCAATGTATGGGATTCGGTGGCGTTTTCGTGCAGTTTTCTTGGAATTTCAAGTCAAGACATTTCACGAAATTGGACATGTTTATAGAATGGGATCCAACAGAACTTCGAGGAATGCCACGTTCTGATGTTTACCGGAAGAAGAACTTGTTTATGAAAGGCTATTCATGTCTTTTTTTCTTTTTTTCTTTTCTTTTTAGGTGGAGTATGCAATGTGATTTTGGGAGTCTAACTGGGATGTGGTGGACTGAAGTTTTGGGGATGCAGTAGAACTTCATGGCAAGGATTCTTGGAAATTTCTTGGAATTGAAGGTCATGGGTTTTGGGGGCATGTGGTGCAGAGTCATGGCCTAAGATTCAAGGAATGCCATGCAAAACATTGCTTTAGCATTGACAAGACTTGTCATTAGAATGATAGAATTACATTAGCCTTAAAAAAACATACTGCAACAACACTGACGCATATTACATAAATATGAGAGTAATACTATTGCTGCATTTGTTCAACATTAGTCCCACAAGAACACTTGATTTCTATGACATTGCATATGAAGGACTGGAAAAACGCACAAAAGGAATGATACAGAAAGCAGCTCTTTCATTTACATGCTCCCATGTATCAAAAAGCACCAGCCTGCCCCGTGTGAGGCTCGAACTCACGACCTTCAGATTATGAGACTGACGCGCTGCCTAACTGCGCCAACGAGGCATGTGCTATGGCTCGGGTGAGCGGAGAACCACTAGCTTCCAGATCATCTGCCATTCGGTGCAGCTCCAAAAGTACTGCTCACCCTTTGCCCTCACGTCAGGATGGCCGAGCGGTCTAAGGCGCTGCGTTCAGGTCGCAGTCTCCCCTGGAGGCGTGGGTTCGAATCCAACTTCTGACAACCTAACCTTTGGCTGCGGGCTCAAGCTAGAGTCTTGAACCCTCTGGCAAGTTCACCCCGAAGTGCATTAATGTTGACAAAGCACTGCATTTCTGTTCATGCTAGAGTTAACCAAACAATGCAGTTGCACTGACCTGCATAATATGGACTTTAAAGTAACACTTTTGGTGCAATGTATGGGATTCGGTGGCGTTTTCGTGCAGTTTTCTTGGAATTTCAAGTCAAGACATTTCACGAAATTGGACATGTTTATAGAATGGGATCCAACAGAACTTCGAGGAATGCCACGTTCTGATGTTTACCAGAAGAAGAACTTGTTTATGAAAGGCTATTCATGTCTTTTTTTCTTTTTTTCTTTTCTTTTTAGGGGGAGTATGCAATGTGATTTTGGGAGTCTAACTGGGATGTGGTGGACTGAAGTTTTGGGGATGCAGTAGAACTTCATGGCAAGGATTCTTGGAAATTTCTTGGAATTGAAGGTCATGGGTTTTGGGGGCATGTGGTGCAGAGTCATGGCCTAAGATTCAAGGAATGCCATGCAAAACATTGCTTTAGCATTGACAAGACTTGTCATTGGAATGATAGAATTACATTAGCCTTAAAAAAACATACTGCAACAACACTGACGCATATTACATAAATATGAGAGTAATACTATTGCTGCATTTGTTCAACATTAGTCCCACAAGAACACTTGATTTCTATGACATTGCATATGAAGGACTGGAAAAACGCACAAAAGGAATGATACAGAAAGCAGCTCTTTCATTTACATGCTCCTCCCATGTATCAAAAAGCACCAGCCTGCCCCGTGTGAGGCTCGAACTCACGACCTTCAGATTATGAGACTGACGCGCTGCCTAACTGCGCCAACGAGGCATGTGCTGTGGCTCGGGTGAGCGGAGAACCACTAGCTTCCAGATCATCTGCCATTCGGTGCAGCTCCAAAAGTACTGCTCACCCTTTGCCCTCACGTCAGGATGGCCGAGCGGTCTAAGGCGCTGCGTTCAGGTCGCAGTCTCCCCTGGAGGCGTGGGTTCGAATCCCACTTCTGACAAACCTAACCTTTGGCTGCGGGCTCAAGCTAGAGTCTTGAACCCTCTGGCAAGTTCACCCCGAAGTGCATTAATGTTGACAAAGCACTGCATTTCAGGGGCCCGTTTCAATAAGGAGGTTCAACCAACTCTGAGTTAAAGCTTGAACTCAGAGTTGACTTACCCTGAGATGGGAAACTCTGAGTTTTCGGTTACAGAACAGCTGAAATGAGTTAGTTCAATCAACTCTGAGTTGACCGACTCTGAGTTAAGCGCTTGCACCACAACTATAAAAAGCCATTATCAATGGAGCACAGATATTATGAGTCACCATGGCAACAGCGCCAGAAAAAAAGAGGTGTTTATTAATTACCAAGTAATCTAAATATTGTAATTTAATTAAAGGGATTACTCTTAATTCTTCTGTAATTTAAAATAAAATATGATGCAATTACATTAAATAGGCCACTACATAAACCAATTAAGTATAAAACAATAGTGGATTTAACATACATTTTTAAAAGGTATATTTTTATGTAACCTTCTCCCTCTACACACTTTGATCAATTCAAGAATAATTCATGCAATTGTATATTGTGAATTTGAAAGAATTAAAAGTGCAGTTTCTTGTCTCTCCTCTTTGTATTAATCAAGTGGTTGAGGTTGAGATTTAGCAATTAGTAATATGTAGACCAATACTTTCTAGAGATAGTAGCCTGATTATTACATTAATCTAACTACACCGTTGAAGATGTCAGTTAATAATTCATAACTATTTTAGAGTAACTTACTGTTATAATATAGTAAACTTACTGTTATTCAACCTAAAGTAGGCTACTATTACTTTGATAAAATTTTACCTAAGTTAAAGTAAAAATACCAGTCTAAAAATCCACTCAAGTAAAAAGTAGTTAATTTAAAACATGAGTAAAAGTTGCTGAGTAACTTGTGGGGGTGGGGTGGGGGACTCCCCCATGTGGGGAGAGTTGAGAAACATCTCAGAAAATATCACGGTTTATGGTATTAAACAATTATTAAATATATAAACTGCATTCTTAAATTACGGTTATTATTATCATCAGTTAAAATGACAGTTAAATAAATTAAACATTTGTTCAATAAAACATATCAACTAACTTCAATAACTGATTATGAATAAGATTAACATCTTATTTTTTATCATTAATAACTTATTAAATTATGTTTGAAAAATAAGTGAGTTCTATTAAATGTTTTTTATTCCAATTTTTTTAATGATTTAATAGAAATATATTATCAAAAACAGTGGTAATCAAATAAAAGTTTAGCAAACGTTTTAAATCCTTTTATTTTTTGGCAAAGTGCTACAAAACAGATTTAGTCAATTAAACCATGGACAAACAATATATATTCCTTAAAGAATGTGTAAATACATTTTAGTATTATTGTTGGTGTTTAACAGCACTTCCTCTTTAAAAAAGGGGAGGAGACCGCAAGAAACTCTGAGTTTACTGAAGAAAACCTGCTCCCGACCAGGTTAGGTTCACGGAGTAAGTTACCATGGTAACTGACTCTGAGTATAAGTTACCTCTCTTTCAGAAATGGGCTTGACTTACTCTGCTGTCTCAGGTTTAACTTACCTCGCTTTCTGAAACGGAAAACCCAGAGTTTCCCTCATTTCAGGGTTAACATACTCAGAGTTTTCACTTAACCTCCTTTCTGAAACAGGCCCCAGATCATGCTAGAGTTAACCAAACAATGCAGTTGCACTGACCTGCATAGTATGGACTTTAAAGTAACACTTTTGGTGCAATGTATGGGATTCGGTGGCGTTTTCGTGCAGTTTTCTTGGAATTTCAAGTCAAGACATTTCACGAAATTGGACATGTTTATAGAATGGGATCCAACAGAACTTCGAGGAATGCCACGTTCTGATGTTTACCGGAAGAAGAACTTGTTTATGAAAGGCTATTCATGTCTTTTTTTCTTTTTTTCTTTTCTTTTTAGGTGGAGTATGCAATGTGATTTTGGGAGTCTAACTGGGATGTGGTGGACTGAAGTTTTGGGGATGCAGTAGAACTTCATGGCAAGGATTCTTGGAAATTTCTTGGAATTGAAGGTCATGGGTTTTGGGGGCATGTGGTGCAGAGTCATGGCCTAAGATTCAAGGAATGCCATGCAAAACATTGCTTTAGCATTGACAAGACTTGTCATTAGAATGATAGAATTACATTAGCCTTAAAAAAACATACTGCAACAACACTGACGCATATTACATAAATATGAGAGTAATACTATTGCTGCATTTGTTCAACATTAGTCCCACAAGAACACTTGATTTCTATGACATTGCATATGAAGGACTGGAAAAACGCACAAAAGGAATGATACAGAAAGCAGCTCTTTCATTTACATGCTCCCATGTATCAAAAAGCACCAGCCTGCCCCGTGTGAGGCTCGAACTCACGACCTTCAGATTATGAGACTGACGCGCTGCCTAACTGCGCCAACGAGGCATGTGCTATGGCTCGGGTGAGCGGAGAACCACTAGCTTCCAGATCATCTGCCATTCGGTGCAGCTCCAAAAGTACTGCTCACCCTTTGCCCTCACGTCAGGATGGCCGAGCGGTCTAAGGCGCTGCGTTCAGGTCGCAGTCTCCCCTGGAGGCGTGGGTTCGAATCCAACTTCTGACAACCTAACCTTTGGCTGCGGGCTCAAGCTAGAGTCTTGAACCCTCTGGCAAGTTCACCCCGAAGTGCATTAATGTTGACAAAGCACTGCATTTCTGTTCATGCTAGAGTTAACCAAACAATGCAGTTGCACTGACCTGCATAATATGGACTTTAAAGTAACACTTTTGGTGCAATGTATGGGATTCGGTGGCGTTTTCGTGCAGTTTTCTTGGAATTTCAAGTCAAGACATTTCACGAAATTGGACATGTTTATAGAATGGGATCCAACAGAACTTCGAGGAATGCCACGTTCTGATGTTTACCAGAAGAAGAACTTGTTTATGAAAGGCTATTCATGTCTTTTTTTCTTTTTTTCTTTTCTTTTTAGGGGGAGTATGCAATGTGATTTTGGGAGTCTAACTGGGATGTGGTGGACTGAAGTTTTGGGGATGCAGTAGAACTTCATGGCAAGGATTCTTGGAAATTTCTTGGAATTGAAGGTCATGGGTTTTGGGGGCATGTGGTGCAGAGTCATGGCCTAAGATTCAAGGAATGCCATGCAAAACATTGCTTTAGCATTGACAAGACTTGTCATTGGAATGATAGAATTACATTAGCCTTAAAAAAACATACTGCAACAACACTGACGCATATTACATAAATATGAGAGTAATACTATTGCTGCATTTGTTCAACATTAGTCCCACAAGAACACTTGATTTCTATGACATTGCATATGAAGGACTGGAAAAACGCACAAAAGGAATGATACAGAAAGCAGCTCTTTCATTTACATGCTCCTCCCATGTATCAAAAAGCACCAGCCTGCCCCGTGTGAGGCTCGAACTCACGACCTTCAGATTATGAGACTGACGCGCTGCCTAACTGCGCCAACGAGGCATGTGCTGTGGCTCGGGTGAGCGGAGAACCACTAGCTTCCAGATCATCTGCCATTCGGTGCAGCTCCAAAAGTACTGCTCACCCTTTGCCCTCACGTCAGGATGGCCGAGCGGTCTAAGGCGCTGCGTTCAGGTCGCAGTCTCCCCTGGAGGCGTGGGTTCGAATCCCACTTCTGACAAACCTAACCTTTGGCTGCGGGCTCAAGCTAGAGTCTTGAACCCTCTGGCAAGTTCACCCCGAAGTGCATTAATGTTGACAAAGCACTGCATTTCAGGGGCCCGTTTCAATAAGGAGGTTCAACCAACTCTGAGTTAAAGCTTGAACTCAGAGTTGACTTACCCTGAGATGGGAAACTCTGAGTTTTCGGTTACAGAACAGCTGAAATGAGTTAGTTCAATCAACTCTGAGTTGACCGACTCTGAGTTAAGCGCTTGCACCACAACTATAAAAAGCCATTATCAATGGAGCACAGATATTATGAGTCACCATGGCAACAGCGCCAGAAAAAAAGAGGTGTTTATTAATTACCAAGTAATCTAAATATTGTAATTTAATTAAAGGGATTACTCTTAATTCTTCTGTAATTTAAAATAAAATATGATGCAATTACATTAAATAGGCCACTACATAAACCAATTAAGTATAAAACAATAGTGGATTTAACATACATTTTTAAAAGGTATATTTTTATGTAACCTTCTCCCTCTACACACTTTGATCAATTCAAGAATAATTCATGCAATTGTATATTGTGAATTTGAAAGAATTAAAAGTGCAGTTTCTTGTCTCTCCTCTTTGTATTAATCAAGTGGTTGAGGTTGAGATTTAGCAATTAGTAATATGTAGACCAATACTTTCTAGAGATAGTAGCCTGATTATTACATTAATCTAACTACACCGTTGAAGATGTCAGTTAATAATTCATAACTATTTTAGAGTAACTTACTGTTATAATATAGTAAACTTACTGTTATTCAACCTAAAGTAGGCTACTATTACTTTGATAAAATTTTACCTAAGTTAAAGTAAAAATACCAGTCTAAAAATCCACTCAAGTAAAAAGTAGTTAATTTAAAACATGAGTAAAAGTTGCTGAGTAACTTGTGGGGGTGGGGTGGGGGACTCCCCCATGTGGGGAGAGTTGAGAAACATCTCAGAAAATATCACGGTTTATGGTATTAAACAATTATTAAATATATAAACTGCATTCTTAAATTACGGTTATTATTATCATCAGTTAAAATGACAGTTAAATAAATTAAACATTTGTTCAATAAAACATATCAACTAACTTCAATAACTGATTATGAATAAGATTAACATCTTATTTTTTATCATTAATAACTTATTAAATTATGTTTGAAAAATAAGTGAGTTCTATTAAATGTTTTTTATTCCAATTTTTTTAATGATTTAATAGAAATATATTATCAAAAACAGTGGTAATCAAATAAAAGTTTAGCAAACGTTTTAAATCCTTTTATTTTTTGGCAAAGTGCTACAAAACAGATTTAGTCAATTAAACCATGGACAAACAATATATATTCCTTAAAGAATGTGTAAATACATTTTAGTATTATTGTTGGTGTTTAACAGCACTTCCTCTTTAAAAAAGGGGAGGAGACCGCAAGAAACTCTGAGTTTACTGAAGAAAACCTGCTCCCGACCAGGTTAGGTTCACGGAGTAAGTTACCATGGTAACTGACTCTGAGTATAAGTTACCTCTCTTTCAGAAATGGGCTTGACTTACTCTGCTGTCTCAGGTTTAACTTACCTCGCTTTCTGAAACGGAAAACCCAGAGTTTCCCTCATTTCAGGGTTAACATACTCAGAGTTTTCACTTAACCTCCTTTCTGAAACAGGCCCCAGATCATGCTAGAGTTAACCAAACAATGCAGTTGCACTGACCTGCATAGTATGGACTTTAAAGTAACACTTTTGGTGCAATGTATGGGATTCGGTGGCGTTTTCGTGCAGTTTTCTTGGAATTTCAAGTCAAGACATTTCACGAAATTGGACATGTTTATAGAATGGGATCCAACAGAACTTCGAGGAATGCCACGTTCTGATGTTTACCGGAAGAAGAACTTGTTTATGAAAGGCTATTCATGTCTTTTTTTCTTTTTTTCTTTTCTTTTTAGGTGGAGTATGCAATGTGATTTTGGGAGTCTAACTGGGATGTGGTGGACTGAAGTTTTGGGGATGCAGTAGAACTTCATGGCAAGGATTCTTGGAAATTTCTTGGAATTGAAGGTCATGGGTTTTGGGGGCATGTGGTGCAGAGTCATGGCCTAAGATTCAAGGAATGCCATGCAAAACATTGCTTTAGCATTGACAAGACTTGTCATTAGAATGATAGAATTACATTAGCCTTAAAAAAACATACTGCAACAACACTGACGCATATTACATAAATATGAGAGTAATACTATTGCTGCATTTGTTCAACATTAGTCCCACAAGAACACTTGATTTCTATGACATTGCATATGAAGGACTGGAAAAACGCACAAAAGGAATGATACAGAAAGCAGCTCTTTCATTTACATGCTCCCATGTATCAAAAAGCACCAGCCTGCCCCGTGTGAGGCTCGAACTCACGACCTTCAGATTATGAGACTGACGCGCTGCCTAACTGCGCCAACGAGGCATGTGCTATGGCTCGGGTGAGCGGAGAACCACTAGCTTCCAGATCATCTGCCATTCGGTGCAGCTCCAAAAGTACTGCTCACCCTTTGCCCTCACGTCAGGATGGCCGAGCGGTCTAAGGCGCTGCGTTCGGGTCGCAGTCTCCCCTGGAGGCGTGGGTTCGAATCCAATTTCTGACAACCTAACCTTTGGCTGCGGGCTCAAGCTAGAGTCTTGAACCCTCTGGCAAGTTCACCCCGAAGTGCATTAATGTTGACAAAGCACTGCATTTCTGTTCATGCTAGAGTTAACCAAACAATGCAGTTGCACTGACCTGCATAATATGGACTTTAAAGTAACACTTTTGGTGCAATGTATGGGATTCGGTGGCGTTTTCGTGCAGTTTTCTTGGAATTTCAAGTCAAGACATTTCACGAAATTGGACATGTTTATAGAATGGGATCCAACAGAACTTCGAGGAATGCCACGTTCTGATGTTTACCGGAAGAAGAACTTGTTTATGAAAGGCTATTCATGTCTTTTTTTCTTTTCTTTTTAGGGGGAGTATGCAATGTGATTTGGGGAGTCTAACTGGGATGTGGTGGACTGAAGTTTTGGGGATGCAGTAGAACTTCATGGCAAGGATTCTTGGAAATTTCTTGGAATTGAAGGTCATGGGTTTTGGGGGCATGTGGTGCAGAGTCATGGCCTAAGATTCAAGGAATGCCATGCAAAACATTGCTTTAGCATTGACAAGACTTGTCATTGGAATGATAGAATTACATTAGCCTTAAAAAAACATACTGCAACAACACTGACGCATATTACATAAATATGAGAGTAATACTATTGCTGCATTTGTTCAACATTAGTCCCACAAGAACACTTGATTTCTATGACATTGCATATGAAGGACTGGAAAAACGCACAAAAGGAATGATAAAGAAAGCAGCTCTTTCATTTACATGCTCCCATGTATCAAAAAGCACCAGCCTGCCCCGTGTGAGGCTCGAACTCACGACCTTCAGATTATGAGACTGACGCGCTGCCTAACTGCGCCAACGAGACATGTACTATGGCTCGGGTGAGCGGAGAACCACTAGCTTCCAGATCATCTGCCATTCGGTGCAGCTCCAAAAGTACTGCTCACCCTTTGCCCTCACGTCAGGATGGCCGAGCGGTCTAAGGCGCTGCGTTCAGGTCGCAGTCTCCCCTGGAGTCGTGGGTTCGAATCCCACTTCTGAAAAACCTAACCTTTGGCTGCGGGCTCAAGCTAGAGTCTTGAACCCTCTGGCAAGTTCACCCCGAAGTGCATTAATGTTGACAAAGCACTGCATTTCAGTTCATGCTAGAGTTAACCAAACAATGCAGTTGCACTGACCTGCATAATATGGACTTTAAAGTAACACTTTTGGTGCAATGTATGGGATTCGGTGGCGTTTTCGTGCAGTTTTCTTGGAATTTCAAGTCAAGACATTTCACGAAATTGGACATGTTTATAGAATGGGATCCAACAGAACTTCGAGGAATTCCACGTTCTGATGTTTACCGGAAGAAGAACTTGTTTATGAAAGGCTATTCATGTCTTTTTTTCTTTTTTTCTTTTCTTTTTAGGGGGAGTATGCAATGTGATTTTGGGAGTCTAACTGGGATGTGGTGGACTGAAGTTTTGCGGATGCAGTAGAACTTCACGGCAAGGATTCTTGGAAATTTCTTGGAATTGAAGGTCATGGGTTTTGGGGGCATGTGGTGCAGAGTCATGGCCTAAGATTCAAGGAATGCCATGCAAAACATTGCTTTAGCATTGACAAGACTTGTCATTGGAATGATAGAATTACATTAGCCTTAAAAAAACATACTGCAACAACACTGACGCATATTACATAAATATGAGAGTAATACTATTGCTGCATTTGTTCAACATTAGTCCCACAAGAACACTTGATTTCTATGACATTGCATATGAAGGACTGGAAAAACGCACAAAAGGAATGATACAGAAAGCAGCTCTTTCATTTACATGCTCCCATGTATCAAAAAGCACCAGCCTGCCCCGTGTGAGGCTCGAACTCACGACCTTCAGATTATGAGACTGACGCGCTGCCTAACTGCGCCAACGAGGCATGTGCTATGGCTCGGGTGAGCGGAGAACCACTAGCTTCCAGATCATCTGCCATTCGGTGCAGCTCCAAAAGTACTGCTCACCCTTTGCCCTCACGTCAGGATGGCCGAGCGGTCTAAGGCGCTGCGTTCAGGTCGCAGTCTCCCCTGGAGGCGAGGGTTCGAATCCCACTTCTGACAACCTAACCTTTGGCTGCGGGCTCAAGCTAGAGTCTTGAACCCTCTGGCAAGTTCACCCCAAAGTGCATTAATGTTGACAAAGCACTGCATTTCTGTTCATGCTAGAGTTAACCAAACAATGCAGTTGCACTGACCTTCATAATATGGACTTTAAAGTAACACTTTTGGTGCAATGTATGGGATTCTGTGGCGTTTTCGTGCAGTTTTCTTGGAATTTCAAGTCAAGACATTTCACGAAATTGGACATGTTTATAGAATGGGATCCAACAGAACTTCGAGGAATGCCACGTTCTGATGTTTACCAGAAGAAGAACTTGTTTATGAAAGGCTATTCATGTCTTTTTTTCTTTTTTTCTTTTCTTTTTAGGGGGAGTATGCAATGTGATTTTGGGAGTCTAACTGGGATGTGGTGGACTGAAGTTTTGGGGATGCAGTAGAACTTCATGGCAAGGATTCTTGGAAATTTCTTGGAATTGAAGGTCATGGGTTTTGGGGGCATGTGGTGCAGAGTCATGGCCTAAGATTCAAGGAATGCCATGCAAAACATTGCTTTAGCATTGACAAGACTTGTCATTGGAATGATAGAATTACATTAGCCTTAAAAAAACATACTGCAACAACACTGACGCATATTACATAAATATGAGAGTAATACTATTGCTGCATTTGTTCAACATTAGTCCCACAAGAACACTTGATTTCTATGACATTGCATATGAAGGACTGGAAAAACGCACAAAAGGAATGATACAGAAAGCAGCTCTTTCATTTACATGCTCCCATGTATCAAAAAGCACCAGCCTGCCCCGTGTGAGGCTCGAACTCACGACCTTCAGATTATGAGACTGACGCGCTGCCTAACTGCGCCAACGAGGCATGTGCTGTGGCTCGGGTGAGCGGAGAACCACTAGCTTCCAGATCATCTGCCATTCGGTGCAGCTCCAAAAGTACTGCTCACCCTTTGCCCTCACGTCAGGATGGCCGAGCGGTCTAAGGCGCTGCGTTCAGGTCGCAGTCTCCCCTGGAGGCGTGGGTTCGAATCCCACTTCTGACAAACCTAACCTTTGGCTGCGGGCTCAAGCTAGAGTCTTGAACCCTCTGGCAAGTTCACCCCGAAGTGCATTAATGTTGACAAAGCACTGCATTTCAGATCATGCTAGAGTTAACCAAACAATGCAGTTGCACTGACCTGCATAATATGGACTTTAAAGTAACACTTTTGGTGCAATGTATGGGATTCGGTGGCGTTTTCGTGCAGTTTTCTTGGAATTTCAAGTCAAGACATTTCACGAAATTGGACATGTTTATAGAATGGGATCCAACAGAACTTCGAGGAATGCCACGTTCTGATGTTTTCCGGAAGAAGAACTTGTTTATGAAAGGCTATTCATGTTTTTTTTTCTTTTTTTCTTTTCTTTTTAGGGGGAGTATGCAATGTGATTTTGGGAGTCTAACTGGGATGTGGTGGACTGAAGTTTTGGGGATGCAGTAGAACTTCATGGCAAGGATTCTTGGAAATTTCTTGGAATTGAAGGTCATGGGTTTTGGGGGCATGTGGTGCAGAGTCATGGCCTAAGATTCAAGGAATACCATGCAAAACATTGCTTTAGCATTGACAAGACTTGTCATTGGAATGATAGAATTACATTAGCCTTAAAAAAACATACTGCAACAACACTGACGCATATTACATAAATATGAGAGTAATACTATTGCTGCATTTGTTCAACATTAGTCCCACAAGAACACTTGATTTCTATGACATTGCATATGAAGGACTGGAAAAACGCACAAAAGGAATGATACAGAAAGCAGCTCTTTCATTTACATGCTCCCATGTATCAAAAAGCACCAGCCTGCCCCGTGTGAGGCTCGAACTCACGACCTTCAGATTATGAGACTGACGCACTGCCTAACTGCGCCAACGAGGCATGTGCTATGGCTCGGGTGAGCGGAGAACCACTAGCTTCCAGATCATCTGCCATTCGGTGCAGCTCCAAAAGTACTGTTCACCCTTTGCCCTCACGTCAGGATGGCCGAGCGGTCTAAGGCGCTGCGTTCAGGTCGCAGTCTCCCCTGGAGGCGTGGGTTCGAATCCCACTTCTGACAAACCTAACCTTTGGCTGCGGGCTCAAGCTAGAGTCTTGAACCCTCTGGCAAGTTCACCCCGAAGTGCATTAATGTTGACAAAGCACTGCATTTCAGTTCATGCTAGAGTTAACCAAACAATGCAGTTGCACTGACCTGCATAATATGGACTTTAAAGTAACACTTTTGGTGCAATGTATGGGATTCGGTGGCGTTTTCGTGCAGTTTTCTTGGAATTTCAAGACAAGACATTTCACGAAATTGGACATGTTTATAGAACGGGATCCAACAGAACTTCGAGGAATGCCACGTTCTGATGTTTACCGGAAGAAGAACTTGTTTATGAAAGGCTATTCATGTCTTTTTTTCTTTTTTTCTTTTCTTTTTAGGGGGAGTATGCAATGTGATTTGGGGAGTTTAACTGGGATGTGGTGGACTGAAGTTTTGGGGATGCAGTAGAACTTCATGGCAAGGATTCTTGGAAATTTCTTGGAATTGAAGGTCATGGGTTTTGGGGGCATGTGGTGCAGAGTCATGGCCTAAGATTCAAGGAATGCCATGCAAAACATTGCTTTAGCATTGACAAGACTTGTCATTGGAATGATAGAATTACATTAGCCTTAAAAAAACATACTGCAACAACACTGACGCATATTACATAAATATGAGAGTAATACTATTGCTGCATTTGTTCAACATTAGTCCCACAAGAACACTTGATTTCTATGACATTGCATATGAAGGACTGGAAAAACGCACAAAAGGAATGATACAGAAAGCAGCTCTTTCATTTACATGCTCCCATGTATCAAAAAGCACCAGCCTGCCCCGTGTGAGGCTCGAACTCACGACCTTCCGATTATGAGACTGACGCGCTGCCTAACTGCGCCAACGAGGCATGTGCTATGGCTCGGGTGAGCGGAGAACCACTAGCTTCCAGATCATCTGCCATTCGGTGCAGCTCCAAAAGTACTGCTCACCCTTTGCCCTCACGTCAGGATGGCCGAGCGGTCTAAGGCGCTGCGTTCAGGTCGCAGTCTCCCCTGGAGGCGAGGGTTCGAATCCCACTTCTGACAACCTAACCTTTGGCTGCGGGCTCAAGCTAGAGTCTTGAACCCTCTGGCAAGTTCACCCCGAAGTGCATTAATGTTGACAAAGCACTGCATTTCTGTTCATGCTAGAGTTAACCAAACAATGCAGTTGCACTGACCTGCATAATATGGACTTTAAAGTAACACTTTTGGTGCAATGTATGGGATTCGGTGGCGTTTTCGTGCAGTTTTCTTGGAATTTCAAGTCAAGACATTTCACGAAATTGGACATGTTTATAGAATGGGATCCAACAGAACTTCGAGGAATGCCACGTTCTGATGTTTACCGGAAGAAGAACTTGTTTATGAAAGGCTATTCATGTCTTTTTTTCTTTTTTTCTTTTCTTTTTAGGGGGAGTATGCAATGTGATTTTGGGAGTCTAACTGGGATGTGGTGGACTGAAGTTTTGGGGATGCAGTAGAACTTCATGGCAAGGATTCTTGGAAATTTCTTGGAATTGAAGGTCATGGGTTTTGGGGGCATGTGGTGCAGAGTCATGGCCTAAGATTCAAGGAATGCCATGCAAAACATTGCTTTAGCATTGACAAGACTTGTCATTGGAATGATAGAATTACATTAGCCTTAAAAAAACATACTGCAACAACACTGACGCATATTACATAAATATGAGAGTAATACTATTGCTGCATTTGTTTAACATTAGTCCCACAAGAACACTTGATTTCTATGACATTGCATATGAAGGACTGGAAAAACGCACAAAAGGAATGATACAGAAAGCAGCTCTTTCATTTACATGCTCCCATGTATCAAAAAGCACCAGCCTGCCCCGTGTGAGGCTCGAACTCACGACCTTCAGATTATGAGACTGACGCGCTGCCTAACTGCGCCAACGAGGCATGTGCTGTTGTTCGGGTGAGCGGAGAACCACTAGCTTCCAGATCATCTGCCATTCGGTGCAGCTCCAAAAGTACTGCTCACCCTTTGCCCTCACGTCAGGATGGCCGAGTGGTCTAAGGTGCTGCGTTCAGGTCGCAGTCTCCCCTGGAGGCGTGGGTTCGAATCCCACTTCTGACAAACCTAACCTTTGGCTGCGGGCTCAAGCTAGAGTCTTGAACCCTCTGGCAAGTTCACCCCGAAGTGCATTAATGTTGACAAAGCACTGCATTTCAGTTCATGCTAGAGTTAACCAAACAATGCAGTTGCACTGACCTGCATAATATGGACTTTAAAGTAACACTTTTGGTGCAATGTATGGGATTCGGTGGCGTTTTCGTGCAGTTTTCTTGGAATTTCAAGTCAAGACATTTCACGAAATTGGACATGTTTATAGAATGGGATCCAACAGAACTTCGAGGAATGCCACGTTCTGATGTTTACCAGAAGAAGAACTTGTTTATGAAAGGCTATTCATGTCTTTTTTTCTTTTTTTCTTTTCTTTTTAGGGGGAGTATGCAATGTGATTTTGGGAGTCTAACTGGGATGTGGTGGACTGAAGTTTTGGGGATGCAGTAGAACTTCATGGCAAGGATTCTTGGAAATTTCTTGGAATTGAAGGTCATGGGTTTTGGGGGCATGTGGTGCAGAGTCATGGCCTAAGATTCAAGGAATGCCATGCAAAACATTGCTTTAGCATTGACAAGACTTGTCATTGGAATGATAGAATTACATTAGCCTTAAAAAAACATACTGCAACAACACTGACACATATTACATAAATATGAGAGTAATACTATTGCTGCATTTGTTCAACATTAGTCCCACAAGAACACTTGATTTCTATGACATTGCATATGAAGGACTGGAAAAACGCACAAAAGGAATGATACAGAAAGCAGCTCTTTCATTTACATGCTCCCATGTATCAAAAAGCACCAGCCTGCCCCGTGTGAGGCTCGAACTCACGACCTTCAGATTATGAGACTGACGCGCTGCCTAACTGCGCCAACGAGGCATGTGCTGTGGCTCGGGTGAGCGGAGAACCACTAGCTTCCAGATCATCTGCCATTCGGTGCAGCTCCAAAAGTACTGTTCACCCTTTGCCCTCACGTGAGGATGGCCGAGCGGTCTAAGGCGCTGCGTTCAGGTCGCAGTCTCCCCTGGAGGCGTGGGTTCGAATCCCACTTCTGACAAACCTAACCTTTGGCTGCGGGCTCAAGCTAGAGTCTTGAACCCTCTGGCAAGTTCACCCCGAAGTGCATTAATGTTGACAAAGCACTGCATTTCAGATCATGCTAGAGTTAACCAAACAATGCAGTTGCACTGACCTGCATAATATGGACTTTAAAGTAACACTTTTGGTGCAATGTATGGGATTCGGTGGCGTTTTCGTGCAGTTTTCTTGGAATTTCAAGTCAAGACATTTCACGAAATTGGACATGTTTATAGAATGGGATCCAACAGAACTTCGAGGAATGCCACGTTCTGATGTTTTCCGGAAGAAGAACTTGTTTATGAAAGGCTATTCATGTCTTTTTTTCTTTTTTTCTTTTCTTTTTAGGGGGAGTATGCAATGTGATTTTGGGAGTCTAACTGGGATGTGGTGGACTGAAGTTTTGGGGATGCAGTAGAACTTCATGGCAAGGATTCTTGGAAATTTCTTGGAATTGAAGGTCATGGGTTTTGGGGGCATGTGGTGCAGAGTCATGGCCTAAGATTCAAGGAATACCATGCAAAACATTGCTTTAGCATTGACAAGACTTGTCATTGGAATGATAGAATTACATTAGCCTTAAAAAAACATACTGCAACAACACTGACGCATATTACATAAATATGAGAGTAATACTATTGCTGCATTTGTTCAACATTAGTCCCACAAGAACACTTGATTTCTATGACATTGCATATGAAGGACTGGAAAAACGCACAAAAGGAATGATACAGAAAGCAGCTCTTTCATTTACATGCTCCCATGTATCAAAAAGCACCAGCCTGCCCCGTGTGAGGCTCGAACTCACGACCTTCAGATTATGAGACTGACGCACTGCCTAACTGCGCCAACGAGGCATGTGCTATGGCTCGGGTGAGCGGAGAACCACTAGCTTCCAGATCATCTGCCATTCGGTGCAGCTCCAAAAGTACTGTTCACCCTTTGCCCTCACGTGAGGATGGCCGAGCGGTCTAAGGCGCTGCGTTCAGGTCGCAGTCTCCCCTGGAGGCGTGGGTTCGAATCCCACTTCTGACAAACCTAACCTTTGGCTGCGGGCTCAAGCTAGAGTCTTGAACCCTCTGGCAAGTTCACCCCGAAGTGCATTAATGTTGACAAAGCACTGCATTTCAGTTCATACTAGAGTTAACCAAACAATGCAGTTGCACTGACCTGCATAATATGGACTTTAAAGTAACACTTTTGGTGCAATGTATGGGATTCGGTGGCGTTTTCGTGCAGTTTTCTTGGAATTTCAAGACAAGACATTTCACGAAATTGGACATGTTTATAGAACGGGATCCAACAGAACTTCGAGGAATGCCACGTTCTGATGTTTACCGGAAGAAGAACTTGTTTATGAAAGGCTATTCATGTCTTTTTTTCTTTTTTTCTTTTCTTTTTAGGGGGAGTATGCAATGTGATTTGGGGAGTCTAACTGGGATGTGGTGGACTGAAGTTTTGGGGATGCAGTAGAACTTCATGGCAAGGATTCTTGGAAATTTCTTGGAATTGAAGGTCATGGGTTTTGGGGGCATGTGGTGCAGAGTCATGGCCTAAGATTCAAGGAATGCCATGCAAAACATTGCTTTAGCATTGACAAGACTTGTCATTGGAATGATAGAATTACATTAGCCTTAAAAAAACATACTGCAACAACACTGACGCATATTACATAAATATGAGAGTAATACTATTGCTGCATTTGTTCAACATTAGTCCCACAAGAACACTTGATTTCTATGACATTGCATATGAAGGACTGGAAAAACGCACAAAAGGAATGATAAAGAAAGCAGCTCTTTCATTTACATGCTCCCATGTATCAAAAAGCACCAGCCTGCCCCGTGTGAGGCTCGAACTCACGACCTTCAGATTATGAGACTGACGCACTGCCTAACTGCGCCAACGAGACATGTACTATGGCTCGGGTGAGCGGAGAACCACTAGCTTCCAGATCATCTGCCATTCGGTGCAGCTCCAAAAGTACTGCTCACCCTTTGCCCTCACGTCAGGATGGCCGAGCGGTCTAAGGCGCTGCGTTCAGGTCGCAGTCTCCCCTGGAGGCGTGGGTTCGAATCCCACTTCTGATAACCTAACCTTTGGCTGCGGGCTCAAGCTAGAGTCTTGAACCCTCTGGCAAGTTCACCCCGAAGTGCATTAATGTTGACAAAGCACTGCTTTTCTGTTCATGCTAGAGTTAACAAAACAATGCGGTTGCACTAACCTGCATAATATGGACTTTAAAGTAACACTTTTGGTGCAATGTATGGGATTCGGTGGCGTTTTCGTGCAGTTTTCTTGGAATTTCAAGTCAAGACATTTCACGAAATTGGACATGTTTACAGAATGGGATCCAACAGAACTTCGAGGAATGCCACGTTCTGATGTTTACCGGAAGAAGAACTTGTTTATGAAAGGCTATTCATGTCTTTTTTTCTTTTTTTCTTTTCTTTTTAGGGGGAGTATGCAATGTGATTTTGGGAGTCTAACTGGGATGTGGTGGACTGAAGTTTTGGGGATGCAGTAGAACTTCATGGCAAGGATTCTTGGAAATTTCTTGGAATTGAAGGTCATGGGTTTTGGGGGCATGTGGTGCAGAGTCATGGCCTAAGATTCAAGGAATGCCATGCAAAACATTGCTTTAGCATTGACAAGACTTGTCATTAGAATGATAGAATTACATTAGCCTTAAAAAAACATACTGCAACAACACTGACGCATATTACATAAATATGAGAGTAATACTATTGCTGCATTTGTTCAACATTAGTCCCACAAGAACACTTGATTTCTATGACATTGCATATGAAGGACTGGAAAAACGCACAAAAGGAATGATACAGAAAGCAGCTCTTTCATTTACATGCTCCCATGTATCAAAATGCACCAGCCTGCCCCGTGTGAGGCTCGAACTCACAACCTTCAGATTATGAGACTGACGCGCTGCCTAACTGCGCCAACGAGGCATGTGCTATGGCTCGGGTGAGCGGAGAACCACTAGCTTCCAGATCATCTGCCATTCGGTGCAGCTCCAAAAGTACTGCTCACCCTTTGCCCTCACGTCAGGATGGCTGAGCGGTCTAAGGCGCTGCGTTCAGGTCGCAGTCTCCCCTGGAGGCGTGGGTTCGAATCCCACTTCTGATAACCTAACCTTTGGCTGCGGGCTCAAGCTAGAGTCTTGAACCCTCTGGCAAGTTCACCCCGAAGTGCATTAATGTTGACAAAGCACTGCATTTCTGTTCATGCTAGAGTTAACCAAACAATGCAGTTGCACTGACCTGCATAATATGGACTTTAAAGTAACACTTTTGGTGCAATGTATGGGATTCGGTGGCGTTTTCGTGCAGTTTTCTTGGAATTTCAAGTCAAGACATTTCACGAAATTGGACATGTTTATAGAATGGGATCCAACAGAACTTCGAGGAATGCCACGTTCTGATGTTTACCGGAAGAAGAACTTGTTTATGAAAGGCTATTCATGTCTTTTTTTCTTTTTTTCTTTTCTTTTTAGGGGGAGTATGCAATGTGATTTTGGGAGTCTAACTGGGATGTGGTGGACTGAAGTTTTGGGGATGCAGTAGAACTTCATGGCAAGGATTCTTGGAAATTTCTTGGAATTGAAGGTCATGGGTTTTGGGGGCATGTGGTGCAGAGTCATGGCCTAAGATTCAAGGAATGCCATGCAAAACATTGCTTTAGCATTGACAAGACTTGTCATTGGAATGATAGAATTACATTAGCCTTAAAAAAACATACTGCAACAACACTGACGCATATTACATAAATATGAGAGTAATACTATTGCTGCATTTGTTTAACATTAGTCCCACAAGAACACTTGATTTCTATGACATTGCATATGAAGGACTGGAAAAACGCACAAAAGGAATGATACAGAAAGCAGCTCTTTCATTTACATGCTCCCATGTATCAAAAAGCACCAGCCTGCCCCGTGTGAGGCTCGAACTCACGACCTTCAGATTATGAGACTGACGCGCTGCCTAACTGCGCCAACAAGGCATGTGCTGTTGCTCGGGTGAGCGGAGAACCACTAGCTTCCAGATCATCTGCCATTCGGTGCAGCTCCAAAAGTACTGCTCACCCTTTGCCCTCACGTCAGGATGGCCGAGTGGTCTAAGGTGCTGCGTTCAGGTCGCAGTCTCCCCTGGAGGCGTGGGTTCGAATCCCACTTCTGACAAACCTAACCTTTGGCTGCGGGCTCAAGCTAGAGTCTTGAACCCTCTGGCAAGTTCACCCCGAAGTGCATTAATGTTGACAAAGCACTGCATTTCAGTTCATGCTAGAGTTAACCAAACAATGCAGTTGCACTGACCTGCATAATATGGACTTTAAAGTAACACTTTTGGTGCAATGTATGGGATTCGGTGGCGTTTTCGTGCAGTTTTCTTGGAATTTCAAGTCAAGACATTTCACGAAATTGGACATGTTTATAGAACGGGATCCAACAGAACTTCGAGGAATGCCACGTTCTGATGTTTACCGGAAGAAGAACTTGTTTAAGAAAGGCTATTCATGTCTTTTTTTCTTTTCTTTTTAGGGGGAGTATGCAATGTGATTTGGGGAGTCTAACTGGGATGTGGTGGACTGAAGTTTTGGGGATGCAGTAGAACTTCATGGCAAGGATTCTTGGAAATTTCTTGGAATTGAAGGTCATGGGTTTTGGGGGCATGTGGTGCAGAGTCATGGCCTAAGATTCAAGGAATACCATGCAAAACATTGCTTTAGCATTGACAAGACTTGTCATTGGAATGATAGAATTACATTAGCCTTAAAAAAACATACTGCAACAACACTGACGCATATTACATAAATATGAGAGTAATACTATTGCTGCATTTGTTCAACATTAGTCCCACAAGAACACTTGATTTCTATGACATTGCATATGAAGGACTGGAAAAACGCACAAAAGGAATGATACAGAAAGCAGCTCTTTCATTTACATGCTCCCATGTATCAAAAAGCACCAGCCTGCCCCGTGTGAGGCTCGAACTCACGACCTTCAGATTATGAGACTGACGCGCTGCCTAACTGCTCCAACGAGGCATGTGCTGTGGCTCGGGTGAGCGGAGAACCACTAGCTTCCAGATCATCTGCCATTCGGTGCAGCTCCAAAAGTACTGTTCACCCTTTGCCCTCACGTCAGGATGGCCGAGCGGTCTAAGGCGCTGCGTTCAGGTCGCAGTCTCCCCTGGAGGCGTGGGTTCGAATCCCACTTCTGACAAACCTAACCTTTGGCTGCGGGCTCAAGCTAGAGTCTTGAACCCTCTGGCAAGTTCACCCCGAAGTGCATTAATGTTGACAAAGCACTGCATTTCAGTTCATGCTAGAGTTAACCAAACAATGCAGTTGCACTGACCTGCATAATATGGACTTTAAAGTAACACTTTTGGTGCAATGTATGGGATTCGGTGGCGTTTTCGTGCAGTTTTCTTGGAATTTCAAGACAAGACATTTCACGAAATTGGACATGTTTATAGAACGGGATCCAACAGAACTTCGAGGAATGCCACGTTTTGATGTTTACCGGAAGAAGAACTTGTTTATGAAAGGCTATTCATGTCTTTTTTTTCTTTTTTTCTTTTCTTTTTAGGGGGAGTATGCAATGTGATTTGGGGAGTCTAACTGGGATGTGGTGGACTGAAGTTTTGGGGATGCAGTAGAACTTCATGGCAAGGATTCTTGGAAATTTCTTGGAATTGAAGGTCATGGGTTTTGGGGGCATGTGGTGCAGAGTCATGGCCTAAGATTCAAGGAATGCCATGCAAAACATTGCTTTAGCATTGACAAGACTTGTCATTGGAATGATAGAATTACATTAGCCTTAAAAAAACATACTGCAACAACACTGACGCATATTACATAAATATGAGAGTAATACTATTGCTGCATTTGTTCAACATTAGTCCCACAAGAACACTTGATTTCTATGACATTGCATATGAAGGACTGGAAAAACGCACAAAAGGAATGATAAAGAAAGCAGCTCTTTCATTTACATGCTCCCATGTATCAAAAAGCACCAGCCTGCCCCGTGTGAGGCTCGAACTCACGACCTTCAGATTATGAGACTGACGCGCTGCCTAACTGCGCCAACGAGACATGTACTATGGCTCGGGTGAGCGGAGAACCACTAGCTTCCAGATCATCTGCCATTCGGTGCAGCTCCAAAAGTACTGCTCACCCTTTGCCCTCAGGTCAGGATGGCCGAGCGGTCTAAGGCGCTGCGTTCAGGTCGCAGTCTCCCCTGGAGTCGTGGGTTCGAATCCCACTTCTGAAAAACCTAACCTTTGGCTGCGGGCTCAAGCTAGAGTCTTGAACCCTCTGGCAAGTTCACCCCGAAGTGCATTAATGTTGACAAAGCACTGCATTTCAGTTCATGCTAGAGTTAACCAAACAATGCAGTTGCACTGACCTGCATAATATGGACTTTAAAGTAACACTTTTGGTGCAATGTATGGGATTCGGTGGCGTTTTCGTGCAGTTTTCTTGGAATTTCAAGTCAAGACATTTCACGAAATTGGACATGTTTATAGAATGGGATCCAACAGAACTTCGAGGAATTCCACGTTCTGATGTTTACCGGAAGAAGAACTTGTTTATGAAAGGCTATTCATGTCTTTTTTTCTTTTTTTCTTTTCTTTTTAGGGGGAGTATGCAATGTGATTTTGGGAGTCTAACTGGGATGTGGTGGACTGAAGTTTTGCGGATGCAGTAGAACTTCACGGCAAGGATTCTTGGAAATTTCTTGGAATTGAAGGTCATGGGTTTTGGGGGCATGTGGTGCAGAGTCATGGCCTAAGATTCAAGGAATGCCATGCAAAACATTGCTTTAGCATTGACAAGACTTGTCATTGGAATGATAGAATTACATTAGCCTTAAAAAAACATACTGCAACAACACTGACGCATATTACATAAATATGAGAGTAATACTATTGCTGCATTTGTTCAACATTAGTCCCACAAGAACACTTGATTTCTATGACATTGCATATGAAGGACTGGAAAAACGCACAAAAGGAATGATACAGAAAGCAGCTCTTTCATTTACATGCTCCCATGTATCAAAAAGCACCAGCCTGCCCCGTGTGAGGCTCGAACTCACGACCTTCAGATTATGAGACTGACGCGCTGCCTAACTGCGCCAACGAGGCATGTGCTATGGCTCGGGTGAGCGGAGAACCACTAGCTTCCAGATCATCTGCCATTCGGTGCAGCTCCAAAAGTACTGCTCACCCTTTGCCCTCACGTCAGGATGGCCGAGCGGTCTAAGGCGCTGCGTTCAGGTCGCAGTCTCCCCTGGAGGCGAGGGTTCGAATCCCACTTCTGACAACCTAACCTTTGGCTGCGGGCTCAAGCTAGAGTCTTGAACCCTCTGGCAAGTTCACCCCGAAGTGCATTAATGTTGACAAAGCACTGCATTTCTGTTCATGCTAGAGTTAACCAAACAATGCAGTTGCACTGACCTGCATAATATGGACTTTAAAGTAACACTTTTGGTGCAATGTATGGGATTCGGTGGCGTTTTCGTGCAGTTTTCTTGGAATTTCAAGTCAAGACATTTCACGAAATTGGACATGTTTATAGAACGGGATCCAACAGAACTTCGAGGAATGCCACGTTCTGATGTTTACCGGAAGAAGAACTTGTTTATGAAAGGCTATTCATGTCTTTTTTTCTTTTTTTCTTTTCTTTTTAGGGGGAGTATGCAATGTGATTTTGGGAGTCTAACTGGGATGTGGTGGACTGAAGTTTTGGGGATGCAGTAGAACTTCATGGCAAGGATTCTTGGAAATTTCTTGGAATTGAAGGTCATGGGTTTTGGGGGCATGTGGTGCAGAGTCATGGCCTAAGATTCAAGGAATGCCATGCAAAACATTGCTTTAGCATTGACAAGACTTGTCATTAGAATGATAGAATTACATTAGCCTTAAAAAAACATACTGCAACAACACTGACGCATATTACATAAATATGAGAGTAATACTATTGCTGCATTTGTTCAACATTAGTCCCACAAGAACACTTGATTTCTATGACATTGCATATGAAGGACTGGAAAAACGCACAAAAGGAATGATACAGAAAGCAGCTCTTTCATTTACATGCTCCCATGTATCAAAAAGCACCAGCCTGCCCCGTGTGAGGCTCGAACTCACGACCTTCAGATTATGAGACTGACGCGCTGCCTAACTGCGCCAACGAGGCATGTGCTATAGCTCGGGTGAGCGGAGAACCACTAGCTTCCAGATCATCTGCCATTCGGTGCAGCTCCAAAAGTACTGCTCACCCTTTGCCCTCACGTCAGGATGGCCGAGCGGTCTAAGGCGCTGCGTTCAGGTCGCAGTCTCCCCTGGAGTCGTGGGTTCGAATCCCACTTCTGAAAAACCTAACCTTTGGCTGCGGGCTCAAGCTAGAGTCTTGAACCCTCTGGCAAGTTCACCCCGAAGTGCATTAATGTTGACAAAGCACTGCATTTCAGTTCATGCTAGAGTTAACCAAACAATGCAGTTGCACTGACCTGCATAATATGGACTTTAAAGGAACACTTTTGGTGCAATGTATGGGATTCGGTGGCGTTTTCGTGCAGTTTTCTTGGAATTTCAAGTCAAGACATTTCACGAAATTGGACATGTTTATAGAATGGGATCCAACAGAACTTCGAGGAATTCCACGTTCTGATGTTTACCGGAAGAAGAACTTGTTTATGAAAGGCTATTCATGTCTTTTTTTCTTTTTTTCTTTTCTTTTTAGGGGGAGTATGCAATGTGATTTTGGGAGTCTAACTGGGATGTGGTGGACTGAAGTTTTGCGGATGCAGTAGAACTTCACGGCAAGGATTCTTGGAAATTTCTTGGAATTGAAGGTCATGGGTTTTGGGGGCATGTGGTGCAGAGTCATGGCCTAAGATTCAAGGAATGCCATGCAAAACATTGCTTTAACATTGACAAGACTTGTCATTGGAATGATAGAATTACATTAGCCTTAAAAAAACATACTGCAACAACACTGACGCATATTACATAAATATGAGAGTAATACTATTGCTGCATTTGTTTAACATTAGTCCCACAAGAACACTTGATTTCTATGACATTGCATATGAAGGACTGGAAAAACGCACAAAAGGAATGATAAAGAAAGCAGCTCTTTCATTTACATGCTCCCATGTATCAAAAAGCACCAGCCTGCCCCGTGTGAGGCTCGAACTCACGACCTTCAGATTATGAGACTGACGCACTGCCTAACTGCGCCAACGAGGCATGTGCTATGGCTCGGGTGAGCGGAGAACCACTAGCTTCCAGATCATCTGCCATTCGGTGCAGCTCCAAAAGTACTGTTCACCCTTTGCCCTCACGTGAGGATGGCCGAGCGGTCTAAGGCGCTGCGTTCAGGTCGCAGTCTCCCCTGGAGGCGTGGGTTCGAATCCCACTTCTGACAAACCTAACCTTTGGCTGCGGGCTCAAGCTAGAGTCTTGAACCCTCTGGCAAGTTCACCCCGAAGTGCATTAATGTTGACAAAGCACTGCATTTCAGTTCATACTAGAGTTAACCAAACAATGCAGTTGCACTGACCTGCATAATATGGACTTTAAAGTAACACTTTTGGTGCAATGTATGGGATTCGGTGGCGTTTTCGTGCAGTTTTCTTGGAATTTCAAGACAAGACATTTCACGAAATTGGACATGTTTATAGAACGGGATCCAACAGAACTTCGAGGAATGCCACGTTCTGATGTTTACCGGAAGAAGAACTTGTTTATGAAAGGCTATTCATGTCTTTTTTTCTTTTTTTCTTTTCTTTTTAGGGGGAGTATGCAATGTGATTTGGGGAGTCTAACTGGGATGTGGTGGACTGAAGTTTTGGGGATGCAGTAGAACTTCATGGCAAGGATTCTTGGAAATTTCTTGGAATTGAAGGTCATGGGTTTTGGGGGCATGTGGTGCAGAGTCATGGCCTAAGATTCAAGGAATGCCATGCAAAACATTGCTTTAGCATTGACAAGACTTGTCATTGGAATGATAGAATTACATTAGCCTTAAAAAAACATACTGCAACAACACTGACGCATATTACATAAATATGAGAGTAATACTATTGCTGCATTTGTTCAACATTAGTCCCACAAGAACACTTGATTTCTATGACATTGCATATGAAGGACTGGAAAAACGCACAAAAGGAATGATAAAGAAAGCAGCTCTTTCATTTACATGCTCCCATGTATCAAAAAGCACCAGCCTGCCCCGTGTGAGGCTCGAACTCACGACCTTCAGATTATGAGACTGACGCACTGCCTAACTGCGCCAACGAGACATGTACTATGGCTCGGGTGAGCGGAGAACCACTAGCTTCCAGATCATCTGCCATTCGGTGCAGCTCCAAAAGTACTGCTCACCCTTTGCCCTCACGTCAGGATGGCCGAGCGGTCTAAGGCGCTGCGTTCAGGTCGCAGTCTCCCCTGGAGGCGTGGGTTCGAATCCCACTTCTGATAACCTAACCTTTGGCTGCGGGCTCAAGCTAGAGTCTTGAACCCTCTGGCAAGTTCACCCCGAAGTGCATTAATGTTGACAAAGCACTGCTTTTCTGTTCATGCTAGAGTTAACAAAACAATGCGGTTGCACTAACCTGCATAATATGGACTTTAAAGTAACACTTTTGGTGCAATGTATGGGATTCGGTGGCGTTTTCGTGCAGTTTTCTTGGAATTTCAAGTCAAGACATTTCACGAAATTGGACATGTTTACAGAATGGGATCCAACAGAACTTCGAGGAATGCCACGTTCTGATGTTTACCGGAAGAAGAACTTGTTTATGAAAGGCTATTCATGTCTTTTTTTCTTTTTTTCTTTTCTTTTTAGGGGGAGTATGCAATGTGATTTTGGGAGTCTAACTGGGATGTGGTGGACTGAAGTTTTGGGGATGCAGTAGAACTTCATGGCAAGGATTCTTGGAAATTTCTTGGAATTGAAGGTCATGGGTTTTGGGGGCATGTGGTGCAGAGTCATGGCCTAAGATTCAAGGAATGCCATGCAAAACATTGCTTTAGCATTGACAAGACTTGTCATTAGAATGATAGAATTACATTAGCCTTAAAAAAACATACTGCAACAACACTGACGCATATTACATAAATATGAGAGTAATACTATTGCTGCATTTGTTCAACATTAGTCCCACAAGAACACTTGATTTCTATGACATTGCATATGAAGGACTGGAAAAACGCACAAAAGGAATGATACAGAAAGCAGCTCTTTCATTTACATGCTCCCATGTATCAAAATGCACCAGCCTGCCCCGTGTGAGGCTCGAACTCACAACCTTCAGATTATGAGACTGACGCGCTGCCTAACTGCGCCAACGAGGCATGTGCTATGGCTCGGGTGAGCGGAGAACCACTAGCTTCCAGATCATCTGCCATTCGGTGCAGCTCCAAAAGTACTGCTCACCCTTTGCCCTCACGTCAGGATGGCTGAGCGGTCTAAGGCGCTGCGTTCAGGTCGCAGTCTCCCCTGGAGGCGTGGGTTCGAATCCCACTTCTGATAACCTAACCTTTGGCTGCGGGCTCAAGCTAGAGTCTTGAACCCTCTGGCAAGTTCACCCCGAAGTGCATTAATGTTGACAAAGCACTGCATTTCTGTTCATGCTAGAGTTAACCAAACAATGCAGTTGCACTGACCTGCATAATATGGACTTTAAAGTAACACTTTTGGTGCAATGTATGGGATTCGGTGGCGTTTTCGTGCAGTTTTCTTGGAATTTCAAGTCAAGACATTTCACGAAATTGGACATGTTTATAGAATGGGATCCAACAGAACTTCGAGGAATGCCACGTTCTGATGTTTACCGGAAGAAGAACTTGTTTATGAAAGGCTATTCATGTCTTTTTTTCTTTTTTTCTTTTCTTTTTAGGGGGAGTATGCAATGTGATTTTGGGAGTCTAACTGGGATGTGGTGGACTGAAGTTTTGGGGATGCAGTAGAACTTCATGGCAAGGATTCTTGGAAATTTCTTGGAATTGAAGGTCATGGGTTTTGGGGGCATGTGGTGCAGAGTCATGGCCTAAGATTCAAGGAATGCCATGCAAAACATTGCTTTAGCATTGACAAGACTTGTCATTGGAATGATAGAATTACATTAGCCTTAAAAAAACATACTGCAACAACACTGACGCATATTACATAAATATGAGAGTAATACTATTGCTGCATTTGTTTAACATTAGTCCCACAAGAACACTTGATTTCTATGACATTGCATATGAAGGACTGGAAAAACGCACAAAAGGAATGATACAGAAAGCAGCTCTTTCATTTACATGCTCCCATGTATCAAAAAGCACCAGCCTGCCCCGTGTGAGGCTCGAACTCACGACCTTCAGATTATGAGACTGACGCGCTGCCTAACTGCGCCAACAAGGCATGTGCTGTTGCTCGGGTGAGCGGAGAACCACTAGCTTCCAGATCATCTGCCATTCGGTGCAGCTCCAAAAGTACTGCTCACCCTTTGCCCTCACGTCAGGATGGCCGAGTGGTCTAAGGTGCTGCGTTCAGGTCGCAGTCTCCCCTGGAGGCGTGGGTTCGAATCCCACTTCTGACAAACCTAACCTTTGGCTGCGGGCTCAAGCTAGAGTCTTGAACCCTCTGGCAAGTTCACCCCGAAGTGCATTAATGTTGACAAAGCACTGCATTTCAGTTCATGCTAGAGTTAACCAAACAATGCAGTTGCACTGACCTGCATAATATGGACTTTAAAGTAACACTTTTGGTGCAATGTATGGGATTCGGTGGCGTTTTCGTGCAGTTTTCTTGGAATTTCAAGACAAGACATTTCACGAAATTGGACATGTTTATAGAACGGGATCCAACAGAACTTCGAGGAATGCCACGTTTTGATGTTTACCGGAAGAAGAACTTGTTTATGAAAGGCTATTCATGTCTTTTTTTTCTTTTTTTCTTTTCTTTTTAGGGGGAGTATGCAATGTGATTTGGGGAGTCTAACTGGGATGTGGTGGACTGAAGTTTTGGGGATGCAGTAGAACTTCATGGCAAGGATTCTTGGAAATTTCTTGGAATTGAAGGTCATGGGTTTTGGGGGCATGTGGTGCAGAGTCATGGCCTAAGATTCAAGGAATGCCATGCAAAACATTGCTTTAGCATTGACAAGACTTGTCATTGGAATGATAGAATTACATTAGCCTTAAAAAAACATACTGCAACAACACTGACGCATATTACATAAATATGAGAGTAATACTATTGCTGCATTTGTTCAACATTAGTCCCACAAGAACACTTGATTTCTATGACATTGCATATGAAGGACTGGAAAAACGCACAAAAGGAATGATAAAGAAAGCAGCTCTTTCATTTACATGCTCCCATGTATCAAAAAGCACCAGCCTGCCCCGTGTGAGGCTCGAACTCACGACCTTCAGATTATGAGACTGACGCGCTGCCTAACTGCGCCAACGAGACATGTACTATGGCTCGGGTGAGCGGAGAACCACTAGCTTCCAGATCATCTGCCATTCGGTGCAGCTCCAAAAGTACTGCTCACCCTTTGCCCTCAGGTCAGGATGGCCGAGCGGTCTAAGGCGCTGCGTTCAGGTCGCAGTCTCCCCTGGAGTCGTGGGTTCGAATCCCACTTCTGAAAAACCTAACCTTTGGCTGCGGGCTCAAGCTAGAGTCTTGAACCCTCTGGCAAGTTCACCCCGAAGTGCATTAATGTTGACAAAGCACTGCATTTCAGTTCATGCTAGAGTTAACCAAACAATGCAGTTGCACTGACCTGCATAATATGGACTTTAAAGTAACACTTTTGGTGCAATGTATGGGATTCGGTGGCGTTTTCGTGCAGTTTTCTTGGAATTTCAAGTCAAGACATTTCACGAAATTGGACATGTTTATAGAATGGGATCCAACAGAACTTCGAGGAATTCCACGTTCTGATGTTTACCGGAAGAAGAACTTGTTTATGAAAGGCTATTCATGTCTTTTTTTCTTTTTTTCTTTTCTTTTTAGGGGGAGTATGCAATGTGATTTTGGGAGTCTAACTGGGATGTGGTGGACTGAAGTTTTGCGGATGCAGTAGAACTTCACGGCAAGGATTCTTGGAAATTTCTTGGAATTGAAGGTCATGGGTTTTGGGGGCATGTGGTGCAGAGTCATGGCCTAAGATTCAAGGAATGCCATGCAAAACATTGCTTTAGCATTGACAAGACTTGTCATTGGAATGATAGAATTACATTAGCCTTAAAAAAACATACTGCAACAACACTGACGCATATTACATAAATATGAGAGTAATACTATTGCTGCATTTGTTCAACATTAGTCCCACAAGAACACTTGATTTCTATGACATTGCATATGAAGGACTGGAAAAACGCACAAAAGGAATGATACAGAAAGCAGCTCTTTCATTTACATGCTCCCATGTATCAAAAAGCACCAGCCTGCCCCGTGTGAGGCTCGAACTCACGACCTTCAGATTATGAGACTGACGCGCTGCCTAA
Source organism: Pimephales promelas (assembly GCF_988280905.1). NCBI lineage: Eukaryota > Metazoa > Chordata > Actinopteri > Cypriniformes > Leuciscidae > Pimephales > Pimephales promelas. Next base: position 21,959,745 of record NC_142792.1, on the reverse strand, counting down.
CTGCGCCAACGAGGCATGTGCTATGGCTCGGGTGAGCGGAGAACCACTAGCTTCCAGATCATCTGCCATTCGGTGCAGCTCCAAAAGTACTGCTCACCCTTTGCCCTCACGTCAGGATGGCCGAGCGGTCTAAGGCGCTGCGTTCAGGTCGCAGTCTCCCCTGGAGGCGAGGGTTCGAATCCCACTTCTGACAACCTAACCTTTGGCTGCGGGCTCAAGCTAGAGTCTTGAACCCTCTGGCAAGTTCACCCCGAAGTGCATTAATGTTGACAAAGCACTGCATTTCTGTTCATGCTAGAGTTAACCAAACAATGCAGTTGCACTGACCTGCATAATATGGACTTTAAAGTAACACTTTTGGTGCAATGTATGGGATTCGGTGGCGTTTTCGTGCAGTTTTCTTGGAATTTCAAGTCAAGACATTTCACGAAATTGGACATGTTTATAGAACGGGATCCAACAGAACTTCGAGGAATGCCACGTTCTGATGTTTACCGGAAGAAGAACTTGTTTATGAAAGGCTATTCATGTCTTTTTTTCTTTTTTTCTTTTCTTTTTAGGGGGAGTATGCAATGTGATTTTGGGAGTCTAACTGGGATGTGGTGGACTGAAGTTTTGGGGATGCAGTAGAACTTCATGGCAAGGATTCTTGGAAATTTCTTGGAATTGAAGGTCATGGGTTTTGGGGGCATGTGGTGCAGAGTCATGGCCTAAGATTCAAGGAATGCCATGCAAAACATTGCTTTAGCATTGACAAGACTTGTCATTAGAATGATAGAATTACATTAGCCTTAAAAAAACATACTGCAACAACACTGACGCATATTACATAAATATGAGAGTAATACTATTGCTGCATTTGTTCAACATTAGTCCCACAAGAACACTTGATTTCTATGACATTGCATATGAAGGACTGGAAAAACGCACAAAAGGAATGATACAGAAAGCAGCTCTTTCATTTACATGCTCCCATGTATCAAAAAGCACCAGCCTGCCCCGTGTGAGGCTCGAACTCACGACCTTCAGATTATGAGACTGACGCGCTGCCTAACTGCGCCAACGAGGCATGTGCTATAGCTCGGGTGAGCGGAGAACCACTAGCTTCCAGATCATCTGCCATTCGGTGCAGCTCCAAAAGTACTGCTCACCCTTTGCCCTCACGTCAGGATGGCCGAGCGGTCTAAGGCGCTGCGTTCAGGTCGCAGTCTCCCCTGGAGTCGTGGGTTCGAATCCCACTTCTGAAAAACCTAACCTTTGGCTGCGGGCTCAAGCTAGAGTCTTGAACCCTCTGGCAAGTTCACCCCGAAGTGCATTAATGTTGACAAAGCACTGCATTTCAGTTCATGCTAGAGTTAACCAAACAATGCAGTTGCACTGACCTGCATAATATGGACTTTAAAGGAACACTTTTGGTGCAATGTATGGGATTCGGTGGCGTTTTCGTGCAGTTTTCTTGGAATTTCAAGTCAAGACATTTCACGAAATTGGACATGTTTATAGAATGGGATCCAACAGAACTTCGAGGAATTCCACGTTCTGATGTTTACCGGAAGAAGAACTTGTTTATGAAAGGCTATTCATGTCTTTTTTTCTTTTTTTCTTTTCTTTTTAGGGGGAGTATGCAATGTGATTTTGGGAGTCTAACTGGGATGTGGTGGACTGAAGTTTTGCGGATGCAGTAGAACTTCACGGCAAGGATTCTTGGAAATTTCTTGGAATTGAAGGTCATGGGTTTTGGGGGCATGTGGTGCAGAGTCATGGCCTAAGATTCAAGGAATGCCATGCAAAACATTGCTTTAACATTGACAAGACTTGTCATTGGAATGATAGAATTACATTAGCCTTAAAAAAACATACTGCAACAACACTGACGCATATTACATAAATATGAGAGTAATACTATTGCTGCATTTGTTTAACATTAGTCCCACAAGAACACTTGATTTCTATGACATTGCATATGAAGGACTGGAAAAACGCACAAAAGGAATGATACAGAAAGCAGCTCTTTCATTTACATGCTCCCATGTATCAAAAAGCACCAGCCTGCCCCGTGTGAGGCTCGAACTCACGACCTTCAGATTATGAGACTGACGCGCTGCCTAACTGCGCCAACGAGGCATGTGCTGTTGCTCGGGTGAGCGGAGAACCACTAGCTTCCAGATCATCTGCCATTCGGTGCAGCTCCAAAAGTACTGCTCACCCTTTGCCCTCACGTCAGGATGGCCGAGTGGTCTAAGGCGCTGCGTTCAGGTCGCAGTCTCCCCTGGAGGCGTGGGTTCGAATCCCACTTCTGACAAACCTAACCTTTGGCTGCGGGCTCAAGCTAGAGTCTTGAACCCTCTGGCAAGTTCACCCCGAAGTGCATTAATGTTGACAAAGCACTGCATTTCAGTTCATGCTAGAGTTAACCAAACAATGCAGTTGCACTGACCTGCATAATATGGACTTTAAAGTAACACTTTTGGTGCAATGTATGGGATTCGGTGGCGTTTTCGTGCAGTTTTCTTGGAATTTCAAGTCAAGACATTTCACGAAATTGGACATGTTTATAGAACGGGATCCAACAGAACTTCGAGGAATGCCACGTTCTGATGTTTACCGGAAGAAGAACTTGTTTATGAAAGGCTATTCATGTCTTTTTTTCTTATTTTCTTTTCTTTTTAGGGGGAGTATGCAATGTGATTTGGGGAGTCTAACTGGGATGTGGTGGACTGAAGTTTTGGGGATGCAGTAGAACTTCATGGCAAGGATTCTTGGAAATTTCTTGGAATTGAAGGTCATGGGTTTTGGGGGCATTTGGTGCAGAGTCATGGCCTAAGATTCAAGGAATGCCATGGAAAACATTGCTTTAGCATTGACAAGACTTGTCATTGGAATGATAGAATTACATTAGCCTTAAAAAAACATACTGCAACAACACTGACGCATATTACATAAATATGAGAGTAATACTATTGCTGCATTTGTTCAACATTAGTCCCACAAGAACACTTGATTTCTATGACATTGCATATGAAGGACTGGAAAAACGCACAAAAGGAATGATACAGAAAGCAGCTCTTTCATTTACATGCTCCCATGTATCAAAAAGCACCAGCCTGCCCCGTGTGAGGCTCGAACTCACGACCTTCAGATTATGAGACTGACGCGCTGCCTAACTGCGCCAATGAGGCATGTGCTATGGCTCGGGTGAGCGGAGAACCACTAGCTTCCAGATCATCTGCCATTCGGTGCAGCTCCAAAAGTACTGCTCACCCTTTGCCCTCACGTCAGGATGGCCGAGCGGTCTAAGGCACTGCGTTCAGGTCGCAGTCTCCCCTGGAGGCGTGGGTTCGAATCCCACTTCTGACAAACCTAACCTTTGGCTGCGGGCTCAAGCTAGAGTCTTGAACCCTCTGGCAAGTTCACCCCGAAGTGCATTAATGTTGACAAAGCACTGCATTTCAGTTCATGCTAGAGTTAACCAAACAATGCAGTTGCACTGACCTGCATAATATGGACTTTAAAGTAACACTTTTGGTGCAATGTATGGGATTCGGTGGCGTTTTCGTGCAGTTTTCTTGGAATTTCAAGACAAGACATTTCACGAAATTGGACATGTTTATAGAACGGGATCCAACAGAACTTCGAGGAATGCCACGTTCTGATGTTTACCGGAAGAAGAACTTGTTTATGAAAGGCTATTCATGTCTTTTTTTTCTTTTTTTCTTTTCTTTTTAGGGGGAGTATGCAATGTGATTTGGGGAGTCTAACTGGGATGTGGTGGACTGAAGTTTTGGGGATGCAGTAGAACTTCATGGCAAGGATTCTTGGAAATTTCTTGGAATTGAAGGTCATGGGTTTTGGGGGCATGTGGTGCAGAGTCATGGCCTAAGATTCAAGGAATGCCATGCAAAACATTGCTTTAGCATTGACAAGACTTGTCATTGGAATGATAGAATTACATTAGCCTTAAAAAAACATACTGCAACAACACTGACGCATATTACATAAATATGAGAGTAATACTATTGCTGCATTTGTTCAACATTAGTCCCACAAGAACACTTGATTTCTATGACATTGCATATGAAGGACTGGAAAAACGCACAAAAGGAATGATACAGAAAGCAGCTCTTTCATTTACATGCTCCCATGTATCAAAAAGCACCAGCCTGCCCCGTGTGAGGCTCGAACTCACGACCTTCAGATTATGAGACTGACGCGCTGCCTAACTGCGCCAACGAGGCATGTACTATGGCTCGGGTGAGCGGAGAACCACTAGCTTCCAGATCATCTGCCATTCGGTGCAGCTCCAAAAGTACTGCTCACCCTTTGCCCTCACGTCAGGATGGCCGAGCGGTCTAAGGCGCTGCGTTCAGGTCGCAGTCTCCCCTGGAGTCGTGGGTTCGAATCCCACTTCTGAAAAACCTAACCTTTGGCTGCGGGCTCAAGCTAGAGTCTTGAACCCTCTGGCAAGTTCACCCCGAAGTGCATTAATGTTGACAAAGCACTGCATTTCAGTTCATGCTAGAGTTAACCAAACAATGCAGTTGCACTGACCTGCATAATATGGACTTTAAAGTAACACTTTTGGTGCAATGTATGGGATTCGGTGGCGTTTTCGTGCAGTTTTCTTGGAATTTCAAGTCAAGACATTTCACGAAATTGGACATGTTTATAGAATGGGATCCAACAGAACTTCGAGGAATTCCACGTTCTGATGTTTACCGGAAGAAGAACTTGTTTATGAAAGGCTATTCATGTCTTTTTTTCTTTTTTTCTTTTCTTTTTAGGGGGAGTATGCAATGTGATTTTGGGAGTCTAACTGGGATGTGGTGGACTGAAGTTTTTCGGATGCAGTAGAACTTCACGGCAAGGATTCTTGGAAATTTCTTGGAATTGAAGGTCATGGGTTTTGGGGGCATGTGGTGCAGAGTCATGGCCTAAGATTCAAGGAATGCCATGCAAAACATTGCTTTAGCATTGACAAGACTTGTCATTGGAATGATAGAATTACATTAGCCTTAAAAAAACATACTGCAACAACACTGACGCATATTACATAAATATGAGAGTAATACTATTGCTGCATTTGTTCAACATTAGTCCCACAAGAACACTTGATTTCTATGACATTGCATATGAAGGACTGGAAAAACGCACAAAAGGAATGATACAGAAAGCAGCTCTTTCATTTACATGCTCCCATGTATCAAAAAGCACCAGCCTGCCCCGTGTGAGGCTCGAACTCACGACCTTCAGATTATGAGACTGACGCGCTGCCTAACTGCGCCAACGAGGCATGTGCTATGGCTCGGGTGAGCGGAGAACCACTAGCTTCCAGATCATCTGCCATTCGGTGCAGCTCCAAAAGTACTGCTCACCCTTTGCCCTCACGTCAGGATGGCCGAGCGGTCTAAGGCGCTGCGTTCAGGTCGCAGTCTCCCCTGGAGGCGAGGGTTCGAATCCCACTTCTGACAACCTAACCTTTGGCTGCGGGCTCAAGCTAGAGTCTTGAACCCTCTGGCAAGTTCACCCCGAAGTGCATTAATGTTGACAAAGCACTGCATTTCTGTTCATGCTAGAGTTAACCAAACAATGCAGTTGCACTGACCTGCATAATATGGACTTTAAAGTAACACTTTTGGTGCAATGTATGGGATTCGGTGGCGTTTTCGTGCAGTTTTCTTGGAATTTCAAGTCAAGACATTTCACGAAATTGGACATGTTTACAGAATGGGATCCAACAGAACTTCGAGGAATGCCACGTTCTGATGTTTACCGGAAGAAGAACTTGTTTATGAAAGGCTATTCATGTCTTTTTTTCTTTTTTTCTTTTCTTTTTAGGGGGAGTATGCAATGTGATTTTGGGAGTCTAACTGGGATGTGGTGGACTGAAGTTTTGGGGATGCAGTAGAACTTCATGGCAAGGATTCTTGGAAATTTCTTGGAATTGAAGGTCATGGGTTTTGGGGGCATGTGGTGCAGAGTCATGGCCTAAGATTCAAGGAATGCCATGCAAAACATTGCTTTAGCATTGACAAGACTTGTCATTAGAATGATAGAATTACATTAGCCTTAAAAAAACATACTGCAACAACACTGACGCATATTACATAAATATGAGAGTAATACTATTGCTGCATTTGTTCAACATTAGTCCCACAAGAACACTTGATTTCTATGACATTGCATATGAAGGACTGGAAAAACGCACAAAAGGAATGATACAGAAAGCAGCTCTTTCATTTACATGCTCCCATGTATCAAAAAGCACCAGCCTGCCCCGTGTGAGGCTCGAACTCACGACCTTCAGATTATGAGACTGACGCGCTGCCTAACTGCGCCAACGAGGCATGTGCTATAGCTCGGGTGAGCGGAGAACCACTAGCTTCCAGATCATCTGCCATTCGGTGCAGCTCCAAAAGTACTGCTCACCCTTTGCCCTCACGTCAGGATGGCCGAGCGGTCTAAGGCGCTGCGTTCAGGTCGCAGTCTCCCCTGGAGTCGTGGGTTCGAATCCCACTTCTGAAAAACCTAACCTTTGGCTGCGGGCTCAAGCTAGAGTCTTGAACCCTCTGGCAAGTTCACCCCGAAGTGCATTAATGTTGACAAAGCACTGCATTTCAGTTCATGCTAGAGTTAACCAAACAATGCAGTTGCACTGACCTGCATAATATGGACTTTAAAGGAACACTTTTGGTGCAATGTATGGGATTCGGTGGCGTTTTCGTGCAGTTTTCTTGGAATTTCAAGTCAAGACATTTCACGAAATTGGACATGTTTATAGAATGGGATCCAACAGAACTTCGAGGAATTCCACGTTCTGATGTTTACCGGAAGAAGAACTTGTTTATGAAAGGCTATTCATGTCTTTTTTTCTTTTTTTCTTTTCTTTTTAGGGGGAGTATGCAATGTGATTTTGGGAGTCTAACTGGGATGTGGTGGACTGAAGTTTTGCGGATGCAGTAGAACTTCACGGCAAGGATTCTTGGAAATTTCTTGGAATTGAAGGTCATGGGTTTTGGGGGCATGTGGTGCAGAGTCATGGCCTAAGATTCAAGGAATGCCATGCAAAACATTGCTTTAGCATTGACAAGACTTGTCATTGGAATGATAGAATTACATTAGCCTTAAAAAAACATACTGCAACAACACTGACGCATATTACATAAATATGAGAGTAATACTATTGCTGCATTTGTTTAACATTAGTCCCACAAGAACACTTGATTTCTATGACATTGCATATGAAGGACTGGAAAAACGCACAAAAGGAATGATACAGAAAGCAGCTCTTTCATTTACATGCTCCCATGTATCAAAAAGCACCAGCCTGCCCGGTGTGAGGCTCGAACTCACGACCTTCAGATTATGAGACTGACGCGCTGCCTAACTGCGCCAACGAGGCATGTGCTGTTGCTCGGGTGAGCGGAGAACCACTAGCTTCCAGATCATCTGCCATTCGGTGCAGCTCCAAAAGTACTGCTCACCCTTTGCCCTCACGTCAGGATGGCCGAGTGGTCTAAGGCGCTGCGTTCAGGTCGCAGTCTCCCCTGGAGGCGTGGGTTCGAATCCCACTTCTGACAAACCTAACCTTTGGCTGCGGGCTCAAGCTAGAGTCTTGAACCCTCTGGCAAGTTCACCCCGAAGTGCATTAATGTTGACAAAGCACTGCATTTCAGTTCATGCTAGAGTTAACCAAACAATGCAGTTGCACTGACCTGCATAATATGGACTTTAAAGTAACACTTTTGGTGCAATGTATGGGATTCGGTGGCGTTTTCGTGCAGTTTTCTTGGAATTTCAAGTCAAGACATTTCACGAAATTGGACATGTTTATAGAACGGGATCCAACAGAACTTCGAGGAATGCCACGTTCTGATGTTTACCGGAAGAAGAACTTGTTTATGAAAGGCTATTCATGTCTTTTTTTCTTTTTTTCTTTTCTTTTTAGGGGGAGTATGCAATGTGATTTGGGGAGTCTAACTGGGATGTGGTGGACTGAAGTTTTGGGGATGCAGTAGAACTTCATGGCAAGGATTCTTGGAAATTTCTTGGAATTGAAGGTCATGGGTTTTGGGGGCATTTGGTGCAGAGTCATGGCCTAAGATTCAAGGAATGCCATGGAAAACATTGCTTTAGCATTGACAAGACTTGTCATTGGAATGATAGAATTACATTAGCCTTAAAAAAACATACTGCAACAACACTGACGCATATTACATAAATATGAGAGTAATACTATTGCTGCATTTGTTCAACATTAGTCCCACAAGAACACTTGATTTCTATGACATTGCATATGAAGGACTGGAAAAACGCACAAAAGGAATGATACAGAAAGCAGCTCTTTCATTTACATGCTCCCATGTATCAAAAAGCACCAGCCTGCCCCGTGTGAGGCTCGAACTCACGACCTTCAGATTATGAGACTGACGCGCTGCCTAACTGCGCCAACGAGGCATGTGCTATGGCTCGGGTGAGCGGAGAACCACTAGCTTCCAGATCATCTGCCATTCGGTGCAGCTCCAAAAGTACTGCTCACCCTTTGCCCTCACGTCAGGATGGCCGAGCGGTCTAAGGCACTGCGTTCAGGTCGCAGTCTCCCCTGGAGGCGTGGGTTCGAATCCCACTTCTGACAAACCTAACCTTTGGCTGCGGGCTCAAGCTAGAGTCTTGAACCCTCTGGCAAGTTCACCCCGAAGTGCATTAATGTTGACAAAGCACTGCATTTCAGTTCATGCTAGAGTTAACCAAACAATGCAGTTGCACTGACCTGCATAATATGGACTTTAAAGTAACACTTTTGGTGCAATGTATGGGATTCGGTGGCGTTTTCGTGCAGTTTTCTTGGAATTTCAAGACAAGACATTTCACGAAATTGGACATGTTTATAGAACGGGATCCAACAGAACTTCGAGGAATGCCACGTTCTGATGTTTACCGGAAGAAGAACTTGTTTATGAAAGGCTATTCATGTCTTTTTTTCTTTTTTTCTTTTCTTTTTAGGGGGAGTATGCAATGTGATTTGGGGAGTCTAACTGGGATGTGGTGGACTGAAGTTTTGGGGATGCAGTAGAACTTCATGGCAAGGATTCTTGGAAATTTCTTGGAATTGAAGGTCATGGGTTTTGGGGGCATGTGGTGCAGAGTCATGGCCTAAGATTCAAGGAATGCCATGCAAAACATTGCTTTAGCATTGACAAGACTTGTCATTGGAATGATAGAATTACATTAGCCTTAAAAAAACATACTGCAACAACACTGACGCATATTACATAAATATGAGAGTAATACTATTGCTGCATTTGTTCAACATTAGTCCCACAAGAACACTTGATTTCTATGACATTGCATATGAAGGACTGGAAAAACGCACAAAAGGAATGATACAGAAAGCAGCTCTTTCATTTACATGCTCCCATGTATCAAAAAGCACCAGCCTGCCCCGTGTGAGGCTCGAACTCACGACCTTCAGATTATGAGACTGACACGCTGCCTAACTGCGCCAACGAGACATGTACTATGGCTCGGGTGAGCGGAGAACCACTAGCTTCCAGATCATCTGCCATTCGGTGCAGCTCCAAAAGTACTGCTCACCCTTTGCCCTCACGTCAGGATGGCCGAGCGGTCTAAGGCGCTGCGTTCAGGTCGCAGTCTCCCCTGGAGTCGTGGGTTCGAATCCCACTTCTGAAAAACCTAACCTTTGGCTGCGGGCTCAAGCTAGAGTCTTGAACCCTCTGGCAAGTTCACCCCGAAGTGCATTAATGTTGACAAAGCACTGCATTTCAGTTCATGCTAGAGTTAACCAAACAATGCAGTTGCACTGACCTGCATAATATGGACTTTAAAGGAACACTTTTGGTGCAATGTATGGGATTCGGTGGCGTTTTCGTGCAGTTTTCTTGGAATTTCAAGTCAAGACATTTCACGAAATTGGACATGTTTATAGAATGGGATCCAACAGAACTTCGAGGAATTCCACGTTCTGATGTTTACCGGAAGAAGAACTTGTTTATGAAAGGCTATTCATGTCTTTTTTTCTTTTTTTCTTTTCTTTTTAGGGGGAGTATGCAATGTGATTTTGGGAGTCTAACTGGGATGTGGTGGACTGAAGTTTTGCGGATGCAGTAGAACTTCACGGCAAGGATTCTTGGAAATTTCTTGGAATTGAAGGTCATGGGTTTTGGGGGCATGTGGTGCAGAGTCATGGCCTAAGATTCAAGGAATGCCATGCAAAACATTGCTTTAGCATTGACAAGACTTGTCATTGGAATGATAGAATTACATTAGCCTTAAAAAAACATACTGCAACAACACTGACGCATATTACATAAATATGAGAGTAATACTATTGCTGCATTTGTTCAACATTAGTCCCACAAGAACACTTGATTTCTATGACATTGCATATGAAGGACTGGAAAAACGCACAAAAGGAATGATACAGAAAGCAGCTCTTTCATTTACATGCTCCCATGTATCAAAAAGCACCAGCCTGCCCCGTGTGAGGCTCGAACTCACGACCTTCAGATTATGAGACTGACGCGCTGCCTAACTGCGCCAACGAGGCATGTGCTATGGCTCGGGTGAGCGGAGAACCACTAGCTTCCAGATCATCTGCCATTCGGTGCAGCTCCAAAAGTACTGCTCACCCTTTGCCCTCACGTCAGGATGGCCGAGCGGTCTAAGGCGCTGCGTTCAGGTCGCAGTCTCCCCTGGAGGCGTGGGTTCGAATCCCACTTCTGACAACCTAACCTTTGGCTGCGGGCTCAAGCTAGAGTCTTGAACCCTCTGGCAAGTTCACCCCGAAGTGCATTAATGTTGACAAAGCACTGCATTTCTGTTCATGCTAGAGTTAACCAAACAATGCAGTTGCACTGACCTGCATAATATGGACTTTAAAGTAACACTTTTGGTGCAATGTATGGGATTCGGTGGCGTTTTCGTGCAGTTTTCTTGGAATTTCAAGTCAAGACATTTCACGAAATTGGACATGTTTATAGAATGGGATCCAACAGAACTTCGAGGAATGCCACGTTCTGATGTTTACCGGAAGAAGAACTTGTTTATGAAAGGCTACTCATGTCTTTTTTTCTTTTTTTCTTTTCTTTTTAGGGGGAGTATGCAATGTGATTTTGGGAGTCTAACTGGGATGTGGTGGACTGAAGTTTTGGGGTTGCAGTAGAACTTCATGGCAAGGATTCTTGGAAATTTCTTGGAATTGAAGGTCATGGGTTTTGGGGGCATGTGGTGCAGAGTCATGGCCTAAGATTCAAGGAATGCCATGCAAAACATTGCTTTAGCATTGACAAGACTTGTCATTAGAATGATAGAATTACCTTAGCCTTAAAAAAACATACTGCAACAACACTGACGCATATTACATAAATATGAGAGTAATACTATTGCTGCATTTGTTCAACATTAGTCCCACAAGAACACTTGATTTCTATGATATTGCATATGAAGGACTGGAAAAACGCACAAAAGGAATGATACAGAAAGCAGCTCTTTCATTTACATGCTCCCATGTATCAAAAAGCACCAGCCTGCCCCGTGTGAGGCTCGAACTCACGACCTTCAGATTATGAGACTGACGCGCTGCCTAACTGCGCCAACGAGACATGTACTATGGCTCGGGTGAGCGGAGAACCACTAGCTTCCAGATCATCTGCCATTCGGTGCAGCTCCAAAAGTACTGCTCACCCTTTGCCCTCACGTCAGGATGGCCGAGCGGTCTAAGGCGCTGCGTTCAGGTCGCAGTCTCCCCTGGAGTCGTGGGTTCGAATCCCACTTCTGAAAAACCTAACCTTTGGCTGCGGGCTCAAGCTAGAGTCTTGAACCCTCTGGCAAGTTCACCCCGAAGTGCATTAATGTTGACAAAGCACTGCATTTCAGTTCATGCTAGAGTTAACCAAACAATGCAGTTGCACTGACCTGCATAATATGGACTTTAAAGGAACACTTTTGGTGCAATGTATGGGATTCGGTGGCGTTTTCGTGCAGTTTTCTTGGAATTTCAAGTCAAGACATTTCACGAAATTGGACATGTTTATAGAATGGGATCCAACAGAACTTCGAGGAATTCCACGTTCTGATGTTTACCGGAAGAAGAACTTGTTTATGAAAGGCTATTCATGTCTTTTTTTCTTTTTTTCTTTTCTTTTTAGGGGGAGTATGCAATGTGATTTTGGGAGTCTAACTGGGATGTGGTGGACTGAAGTTTTGCGGATGCAGTAGAACTTCACGGCAAGGATTCTTGGAAATTTCTTGGAATTTAAGGTCATGGGTTTTGGGGGCATGTGGTGCAGAGTCATGGCCTAAGATTCAAGGAATGCCATGCAAAACATTGCTTTAGCATTGACAAGACTTGTCATTGGAATGATAGAATTACATTAGCCTTAAAAAAACATACTGCAACAACACTGACGCATATTACATAAATATGAGAGTAATACTATTGCTGCATTTGTTCAACATTAGTCCCACAAGAACACTTGATTTCTATGACATTGCATATGAAGGACTGGAAAAACGCACAAAAGGAATGATACAGAAAGCAGCTCTTTCATTTACATGCTCCCATGTATCAAAAAGCACCAGCCTGCCCCGTGTGAGGCTCGAACTCACGACCTTCAGATTATGAGACTGACGCGCTGCCTAACTGCGCCAACGAGGCATGTGCTATGGCTCGGGTGAGCGGAGAACCACTAGCTTCCAGATCATCTGCCATTCGGTGCAGCTCCAAAAGTACTGCTCACCCTTTGCCCTCACGTCAGGATGGCCGAGCGGTCTAAGGCGCTGCGTTCAGGTCGCAGTCTCCCCTGGAGGCGTGGGTTCGAATCCCACTTCTGACAAACCTAACCTTTGGCTGCGGGCTCAAGCTAGAGTCTTGAACCCTCTGGCAAGTTCACCCCGAAGTGCATTAATGTTGACAAAGCACTGCATTTCAGTTCATGCTAGAGTTAACCAAACAATGCAGTTGCACTGACCTGCATAATATGGACTTTAAAGTAACACTTTTGGTGCAATGTATGGGATTCGGTGGCGTTTTCGTGCAGTTTTCTTGGAATTTCAAGACAAGACATTTCACGAAATTGGACATGTTTATAGAACGGGATCCAACAGAACTTCGAGGAATGCCACGTTCTGATGTTTACCGGAAGAAGAACTTGTTTATGAAAGGCTATTCATGTCTTTTTTTCTTTTTTTCTTTTCTTTTTAGGGGGAGTATGCAATGTGATTTGGGGAGTCTAACTGGGATGTGGTGGACTGAAGTTTTGGGGATGCAGTAGAACTTCATGGCAAGGATTCTTGGAAATTTCTTGGAATTGAAGGTCATGGGTTTTGGGGGCATGTGGTGCAGAGTCATGGCCTAAGATTCAAGGAATGCCATGCAAAACATTGCTTTAGCATTGACAAGACTTGTCATTGGAATGATAGAATTACATTAGCCTTAAAAAAACATACTGCAACAACACTGACGCATATTACATAAATATGAGAGTAATACTATTGCTGCATTTGTTCAACATTAGTCCCACAAGAACACTTGATTTCTATGACATTGCATATGAAGGACTGGAAAAACGCACAAAAGGAATGATACAGAAAGCAGCTCTTTCATTTACATGCTCCCATGTATCAAAAAGCACCAGCCTGCCCCGTGTGAGGCTCGAACTCACGACCTTCAGATTATGAGACTGACGCGCTGCCTAACTGCGCCAACGAGGCATGTGCTATGGCTCGGGTGAGCGGAGAACCACTAGCTTCCAGATCATCTGCCATTCGGTGCAGCTCCAAAAGTACTGCTCACCCTTTGCCCTCACGTCAGGATGGCCGAGCGGTCTAAGGCACTGCGTTCAGGTCGCAGTCTCCCCTGGAGGCGTGGGTTCGAATCCCACTTCTGACAAACCTAACCTTTGGCTGCGGGCTCAAGCTAGAGTCTTGAACCCTCTGGCAAGTTCACCCCGAAGTGCATTAATGTTGACAAAGCACTGCATTTCAGTTCATGCTAGAGTTAACCAAACAATGCAGTTGCACTGACCTGCATAATATGGACTTTAAAGTAACACTTTTGGTGCAATGTATGGGATTCGGTGGCGTTTTCGTGCAGTTTTCTTGGAATTTCAAGACAAGACATTTCACGAAATTGGACATGTTTATAGAACGGGATCCAACAGAACTTCGAGGAATGCCACGTTCTGATGTTTACCGGAAGAAGAACTTGTTTATGAAAGGCTATTCATGTCTTTTTTTCTTTTTTTCTTTTCTTTTTAGGGGGAGTATGCAATGTGATTTGGGGAGTCTAACTGGGATGTGGTGGACTGAAGTTTTGGGGATGCAGTAGAACTTCATGGCAAGGATTCTTGGAAATTTCTTGGAATTGAAGGTCATGGGTTTTGGGGGCATGTGGTGCAGAGTCATGGCCTAAGATTCAAGGAATGCCATGCAAAACATTGCTTTAGCATTGACAAGACTTGTCATTGGAATGATAGAATTACATTAGCCTTAAAAAAACATACTGCAACAACACTGACGCATATTACATAAATATGAGAGTAATACTATTGCTGCATTTGTTCAACATTAGTCCCACAAGAACACTTGATTTCTATGACATTGCATATGAAGGACTGGAAAAACGCACAAAAGGAATGATACAGAAAGCAGCTCTTTCATTTACATGCTCCCATGTATCAAAAAGCACCAGCCTGCCCCGTGTGAGGCTCGAACTCACGACCTTCAGATTATGAGACTGACGCGCTGCCTAACTGCGCCAACGAGGCATGTGCTATGGCTCGGGTGAGCGGAGAACCACTAGCTTCCAGATCATCTGCCATTCGGTGCAGCTCCAAAAGTACTGCTCACCCTTTGCCCTCACGTCAGGATGGCCGAGCGGTCTAAGGCACTGCGTTCAGGTCGCAGTCTCCCCTGGAGGCGTGGGTTCGAATCCCACTTCTGACAAACCTAACCTTTGGCTGCGGGCTCAAGCTAGAGTCTTGAACCCTCTGGCAAGTTCACCCCGAAGTGCATTAATGTTGACAAAGCACTGCATTTCAGTTCATGCTAGAGTTAACCAAACAATGCAGTTGCACTGACCTGCATAATATGGACTTTAAAGTAACACTTTTGGTGCAATGTATGGGATTCGGTGGCGTTTTCGTGCAGTTTTCTTGGAATTTCAAGACAAGACATTTCACGAAATTGGACATGTTTATAGAACGGGATCCAACAGAACTTCGAGGAATGCCACGTTCTGATGTTTACCGGAAGAAGAACTTGTTTATGAAAGGCTATTCATGTCTTTTTTTCTTTTTTTCTTTTCTTTTTAGGGGGAGTATGCAATGTGATTTGGGGAGTCTAACTGGGATGTGGTGGACTGAAGTTTTGGGGATGCAGTAGAACTTCATGGCAAGGATTCTTGGAAATTTCTTGGAATTGAAGGTCATGGGTTTTGGGGGCATGTGGTGCAGAGTCATGGCCTAAGATTCAAGGAATGCCATGCAAAACATTGCTTTAGCATTGACAAGACTTGTCATTGGAATGATAGAATTACATTAGCCTTAAAAAAACATACTGCAACAACACTGACGCATATTACATAAATATGAGAGTAATACTATTGCTGCATTTGTTCAACATTAGTCCCACAAGAACACTTGATTTCTATGACATTGCATATGAAGGACTGGAAAAACGCACAAAAGGAATGATACAGAAAGCAGCTCTTTCATTTACATGCTCCCATGTATCAAAAAGCACCAGCCTGCCCCGTGTGAGGCTCGAACTCACGACCTTCAGATTATGAGACTGACACGCTGCCTAACTGCGCCAACGAGACATGTACTATGGCTCGGGTGAGCGGAGAACCACTAGCTTCCAGATCATCTGCCATTCGGTGCAGCTCCAAAAGTACTGCTCACCCTTTGCCCTCACGTCAGGATGGCCGAGCGGTCTAAGGCGCTGCGTTCAGGTCGCAGTCTCCCCTGGAGTCGTGGGTTCGAATCCCACTTCTGAAAAACCTAACCTTTGGCTGCGGGCTCAAGCTAGAGTCTTGAACCCTCTGGCAAGTTCACCCCGAAGTGCATTAATGTTGACAAAGCACTGCATTTCAGTTCATGCTAGAGTTAACCAAACAATGCAGTTGCACTGACCTGCATAATATGGACTTTAAAGGAACACTTTTGGTGCAATGTATGGGATTCGGTGGCGTTTTCGTGCAGTTTTCTTGGAATTTCAAGTCAAGACATTTCACGAAATTGGACATGTTTATAGAATGGGATCCAACAGAACTTCGAGGAATTCCACGTTCTGATGTTTACCGGAAGAAGAACTTGTTTATGAAAGGCTATTCATGTCTTTTTTTCTTTTTTTCTTTTCTTTTTAGGGGGAGTATGCAATGTGATTTTGGGAGTCTAACTGGGATGTGGTGGACTGAAGTTTTGCGGATGCAGTAGAACTTCACGGCAAGGATTCTTGGAAATTTCTTGGAATTGAAGGTCATGGGTTTTGGGGGCATGTGGTGCAGAGTCATGGCCTAAGATTCAAGGAATGCCATGCAAAACATTGCTTTAGCATTGACAAGACTTGTCATTGGAATGATAGAATTACATTAGCCTTAAAAAAACATACTGCAACAACACTGACGCATATTACATAAATATGAGAGTAATACTATTGCTGCATTTGTTCAACATTAGTCCCACAAGAACACTTGATTTCTATGACATTGCATATGAAGGACTGGAAAAACGCACAAAAGGAATGATACAGAAAGCAGCTCTTTCATTTACATGCTCCCATGTATCAAAAAGCACCAGCCTGCCCCGTGTGAGGCTCGAACTCACGACCTTCAGATTATGAGACTGACGCGCTGCCTAACTGCGCCAACGAGGCATGTGCTATGGCTCGGGTGAGCGGAGAACCACTAGCTTCCAGATCATCTGCCATTCGGTGCAGCTCCAAAAGTACTGCTCACCCTTTGCCCTCACGTCAGGATGGCCGAGCGGTCTAAGGCGCTGCGTTCAGGTCGCAGTCTCCCCTGGAGGCGTGGGTTCGAATCCCACTTCTGACAACCTAACCTTTGGCTGCGGGCTCAAGCTAGAGTCTTGAACCCTCTGGCAAGTTCACCCCGAAGTGCATTAATGTTGACAAAGCACTGCATTTCTGTTCATGCTAGAGTTAACCAAACAATGCAGTTGCACTGACCTGCATAATATGGACTTTAAAGTAACACTTTTGGTGCAATGTATGGGATTCGGTGGCGTTTTCGTGCAGTTTTCTTGGAATTTCAAGTCAAGACATTTCACGAAATTGGACATGTTTATAGAATGGGATCCAACAGAACTTCGAGGAATGCCACGTTCTGATGTTTACCGGAAGAAGAACTTGTTTATGAAAGGCTACTCATGTCTTTTTTTCTTTTTTTCTTTTCTTTTTAGGGGGAGTATGCAATGTGATTTTGGGAGTCTAACTGGGATGTGGTGGACTGAAGTTTTGGGGTTGCAGTAGAACTTCATGGCAAGGATTCTTGGAAATTTCTTGGAATTGAAGGTCATGGGTTTTGGGGGCATGTGGTGCAGAGTCATGGCCTAAGATTCAAGGAATGCCATGCAAAACATTGCTTTAGCATTGACAAGACTTGTCATTAGAATGATAGAATTACCTTAGCCTTAAAAAAACATACTGCAACAACACTGACGCATATTACATAAATATGAGAGTAATACTATTGCTGCATTTGTTCAACATTAGTCCCACAAGAACACTTGATTTCTATGATATTGCATATGAAGGACTGGAAAAACGCACAAAAGGAATGATACAGAAAGCAGCTCTTTCATTTACATGCTCCCATGTATCAAAAAGCACCAGCCTGCCCCGTGTGAGGCTCGAACTCACGACCTTCAGATTATGAGACTGACGCGCTGCCTAACTGCGCCAACGAGACATGTACTATGGCTCGGGTGAGCGGAGAACCACTAGCTTCCAGATCATCTGCCATTCGGTGCAGCTCCAAAAGTACTGCTCACCCTTTGCCCTCACGTCAGGATGGCCGAGCGGTCTAAGGCGCTGCGTTCAGGTCGCAGTCTCCCCTGGAGTCGTGGGTTCGAATCCCACTTCTGAAAAACCTAACCTTTGGCTGCGGGCTCAAGCTAGAGTCTTGAACCCTCTGGCAAGTTCACCCCGAAGTGCATTAATGTTGACAAAGCACTGCATTTCAGTTCATGCTAGAGTTAACCAAACAATGCAGTTGCACTGACCTGCATAATATGGACTTTAAAGGAACACTTTTGGTGCAATGTATGGGATTCGGTGGCGTTTTCGTGCAGTTTTCTTGGAATTTCAAGTCAAGACATTTCACGAAATTGGACATGTTTATAGAATGGGATCCAACAGAACTTCGAGGAATTCCACGTTCTGATGTTTACCGGAAGAAGAACTTGTTTATGAAAGGCTATTCATGTCTTTTTTTCTTTTTTTCTTTTCTTTTTAGGGGGAGTATGCAATGTGATTTTGGGAGTCTAACTGGGATGTGGTGGACTGAAGTTTTGCGGATGCAGTAGAACTTCACGGCAAGGATTCTTGGAAATTTCTTGGAATTTAAGGTCATGGGTTTTGGGGGCATGTGGTGCAGAGTCATGGCCTAAGATTCAAGGAATGCCATGCAAAACATTGCTTTAGCATTGACAAGACTTGTCATTGGAATGATAGAATTACATTAGCCTTAAAAAAACATACTGCAACAACACTGACGCATATTACATAAATATGAGAGTAATACTATTGCTGCATTTGTTCAACATTAGTCCCACAAGAACACTTGATTTCTATGACATTGCATATGAAGGACTGGAAAAACGCACAAAAGGAATGATACAGAAAGCAGCTCTTTCATTTACATGCTCCCATGTATCAAAAAGCACCAGCCTGCCCCGTGTGAGGCTCGAACTCACGACCTTCAGATTATGAGACTGACGCGCTGCCTAACTGCGCCAACGAGGCATGTGCTATGGCTCGGGTGAGCGGAGAACCACTAGCTTCCAGATCATCTGCCATTCGGTGCAGCTCCAAAAGTACTGCTCACCCTTTGCCCTCACGTCAGGATGGCCGAGCGGTCTAAGGCGCTGCGTTCAGGTCGCAGTCTCCCCTGGAGGCGTGGGTTCGAATCCCACTTCTGACAAACCTAACCTTTGGCTGCGGGCTCAAGCTAGAGTCTTGAACCCTCTGGCAAGTTCACCCCGAAGTGCATTAATGTTGACAAAGCACTGCATTTCAGTTCATGCTAGAGTTAACCAAACAATGCAGTTGCACTGACCTGCATAATATGGACTTTAAAGTAACACTTTTGGTGCAATGTATGGGATTCGGTGGCGTTTTCGTGCAGTTTTCTTGGAATTTCAAGACAAGACATTTCACGAAATTGGACATGTTTATAGAACGGGATCCAACAGAACTTCGAGGAATGCCACGTTCTGATGTTTACCGGAAGAAGAACTTGTTTATGAAAGGCTATTCATGTCTTTTTTTCTTTTTTTCTTTTCTTTTTAGGGGGAGTATGCAATGTGATTTGGGGAGTCTAACTGGGATGTGGTGGACTGAAGTTTTGGGGATGCAGTAGAACTTCATGGCAAGGATTCTTGGAAATTTCTTGGAATTGAAGGTCATGGGTTTTGGGGGCATGTGGTGCAGAGTCATGGCCTAAGATTCAAGGAATGCCATGCAAAACATTGCTTTAGCATTGACAAGACTTGTCATTGGAATGATAGAATTACATTAGCCTTAAAAAAACATACTGCAACAACACTGACGCATATTACATAAATATGAGAGTAATACTATTGCTGCATTTGTTCAACATTAGTCCCACAAGAACACTTGATTTCTATGACATTGCATATGAAGGACTGGAAAAACGCACAAAAGGAATGATACAGAAAGCAGCTCTTTCATTTACATGCTCCCATGTATCAAAAAGCACCAGCCTGCCCCGTGTGAGGCTCGAACTCACGACCTTCAGATTATGAGACTGACGCGCTGCCTAACTGCGCCAACGAGGCATGTGCTATGGCTCGGGTGAGCGGAGAACCACTAGCTTCCAGATCATCTGCCATTCGGTGCAGCTCCAAAAGTACTGCTCACCCTTTGCCCTCACGTCAGGATGGCCGAGCGGTCTAAGGCACTGCGTTCAGGTCGCAGTCTCCCCTGGAGGCGTGGGTTCGAATCCCACTTCTGACAAACCTAACCTTTGGCTGCGGGCTCAAGCTAGAGTCTTGAACCCTCTGGCAAGTTCACCCCGAAGTGCATTAATGTTGACAAAGCACTGCATTTCAGTTCATGCTAGAGTTAACCAAACAATGCAGTTGCACTGACCTGCATAATATGGACTTTAAAGTAACACTTTTGGTGCAATGTATGGGATTCGGTGGCGTTTTCGTGCAGTTTTCTTGGAATTTCAAGACAAGACATTTCACGAAATTGGACATGTTTATAGAACGGGATCCAACAGAACTTCGAGGAATGCCACGTTCTGATGTTTACCGGAAGAAGAACTTGTTTATGAAAGGCTATTCATGTCTTTTTTTCTTTTTTTCTTTTCTTTTTAGGGGGAGTATGCAATGTGATTTGGGGAGTCTAACTGGGATGTGGTGGACTGAAGTTTTGGGGATGCAGTAGAACTTCATGGCAAGGATTCTTGGAAATTTCTTGGAATTGAAGGTCATGGGTTTTGGGGGCATGTGGTGCAGAGTCATGGCCTAAGATTCAAGGAATGCCATGCAAAACATTGCTTTAGCATTGACAAGACTTGTCATTGGAATGATAGAATTACATTAGCCTTAAAAAAACATACTGCAACAACACTGACGCATATTACATAAATATGAGAGTAATACTATTGCTGCATTTGTTCAACATTAGTCCCACAAGAACACTTGATTTCTATGACATTGCATATGAAGGACTGGAAAAACGCACAAAAGGAATGATACAGAAAGCAGCTCTTTCATTTACATGCTCCCATGTATCAAAAAGCACCAGCCTGCCCCGTGTGAGGCTCGAACTCACGACCTTCAGATTATGAGACTGACACGCTGCCTAACTGCGCCAACGAGACATGTACTATGGCTCGGGTGAGCGGAGAACCACTAGCTTCCAGATCATCTGCCATTCGGTGCAGCTCCAAAAGTACTGCTCACCCTTTGCCCTCACGTCAGGATGGCCGAGCGGTCTAAGGCGCTGCGTTCAGGTCGCAGTCTCCCCTGGAGTCGTGGGTTCGAATCCCACTTCTGAAAAACCTAACCTTTGGCTGCGGGCTCAAGCTAGAGTCTTGAACCCTCTGGCAAGTTCACCCCGAAGTGCATTAATGTTGACAAAGCACTGCATTTCAGTTCATGCTAGAGTTAACCAAACAATGCAGTTGCACTGACCTGCATAATATGGACTTTAAAGGAACACTTTTGGTGCAATGTATGGGATTCGGTGGCGTTTTCGTGCAGTTTTCTTGGAATTTCAAGTCAAGACATTTCACGAAATTGGACATGTTTATAGAATGGGATCCAACAGAACTTCGAGGAATTCCACGTTCTGATGTTTACCGGAAGAAGAACTTGTTTATGAAAGGCTATTCATGTCTTTTTTTCTTTTTTTCTTTTCTTTTTAGGGGGAGTATGCAATGTGATTTTGGGAGTCTAACTGGGATGTGGTGGACTGAAGTTTTGCGGATGCAGTAGAACTTCACGGCAAGGATTCTTGGAAATTTCTTGGAATTGAAGGTCATGGGTTTTGGGGGCATGTGGTGCAGAGTCATGGCCTAAGATTCAAGGAATGCCATGCAAAACATTGCTTTAGCATTGACAAGACTTGTCATTGGAATGATAGAATTACATTAGCCTTAAAAAAACATACTGCAACAACACTGACGCATATTACATAAATATGAGAGTAATACTATTGCTGCATTTGTTCAACATTAGTCCCACAAGAACACTTGATTTCTATGACATTGCATATGAAGGACTGGAAAAACGCACAAAAGGAATGATACAGAAAGCAGCTCTTTCATTTACATGCTCCCATGTATCAAAAAGCACCAGCCTGCCCCGTGTGAGGCTCGAACTCACGACCTTCAGATTATGAGACTGACGCGCTGCCTAACTGCGCCAACGAGGCATGTGCTATGGCTCGGGTGAGCGGAGAACCACTAGCTTCCAGATCATCTGCCATTCGGTGCAGCTCCAAAAGTACTGCTCACCCTTTGCCCTCACGTCAGGATGGCCGAGCGGTCTAAGGCGCTGCGTTCAGGTCGCAGTCTCCCCTGGAGGCGTGGGTTCGAATCCCACTTCTGACAACCTAACCTTTGGCTGCGGGCTCAAGCTAGAGTCTTGAACCCTCTGGCAAGTTCACCCCGAAGTGCATTAATGTTGACAAAGCACTGCATTTCTGTTCATGCTAGAGTTAACCAAACAATGCAGTTGCACTGACCTGCATAATATGGACTTTAAAGTAACACTTTTGGTGCAATGTATGGGATTCGGTGGCGTTTTCGTGCAGTTTTCTTGGAATTTCAAGTCAAGACATTTCACGAAATTGGACATGTTTATAGAATGGGATCCAACAGAACTTCGAGGAATGCCACGTTCTGATGTTTACCGGAAGAAGAACTTGTTTATGAAAGGCTACTCATGTCTTTTTTTCTTTTTTTCTTTTCTTTTTAGGGGGAGTATGCAATGTGATTTTGGGAGTCTAACTGGGATGTGGTGGACTGAAGTTTTGGGGTTGCAGTAGAACTTCATGGCAAGGATTCTTGGAAATTTCTTGGAATTGAAGGTCATGGGTTTTGGGGGCATGTGGTGCAGAGTCATGGCCTAAGATTCAAGGAATGCCATGCAAAACATTGCTTTAGCATTGACAAGACTTGTCATTAGAATGATAGAATTACCTTAGCCTTAAAAAAACATACTGCAACAACACTGACGCATATTACATAAATATGAGAGTAATACTATTGCTGCATTTGTTCAACATTAGTCCCACAAGAACACTTGATTTCTATGATATTGCATATGAAGGACTGGAAAAACGCACAAAAGGAATGATACAGAAAGCAGCTCTTTCATTTACATGCTCCCATGTATCAAAAAGCACCAGCCTGCCCCGTGTGAGGCTCGAACTCACGACCTTCAGATTATGAGACTGACGCGCTGCCTAACTGCGCCAACGAGACATGTACTATGGCTCGGGTGAGCGGAGAACCACTAGCTTCCAGATCATCTGCCATTCGGTGCAGCTCCAAAAGTACTGCTCACCCTTTGCCCTCACGTCAGGATGGCCGAGCGGTCTAAGGCGCTGCGTTCAGGTCGCAGTCTCCCCTGGAGTCGTGGGTTCGAATCCCACTTCTGAAAAACCTAACCTTTGGCTGCGGGCTCAAGCTAGAGTCTTGAACCCTCTGGCAAGTTCACCCCGAAGTGCATTAATGTTGACAAAGCACTGCATTTCAGTTCATGCTAGAGTTAACCAAACAATGCAGTTGCACTGACCTGCATAATATGGACTTTAAAGGAACACTTTTGGTGCAATGTATGGGATTCGGTGGCGTTTTCGTGCAGTTTTCTTGGAATTTCAAGTCAAGACATTTCACGAAATTGGACATGTTTATAGAATGGGATCCAACAGAACTTCGAGGAATTCCACGTTCTGATGTTTACCGGAAGAAGAACTTGTTTATGAAAGGCTATTCATGTCTTTTTTTCTTTTTTTCTTTTCTTTTTAGGGGGAGTATGCAATGTGATTTTGGGAGTCTAACTGGGATGTGGTGGACTGAAGTTTTGCGGATGCAGTAGAACTTCACGGCAAGGATTCTTGGAAATTTCTTGGAATTTAAGGTCATGGGTTTTGGGGGCATGTGGTGCAGAGTCATGGCCTAAGATTCAAGGAATGCCATGCAAAACATTGCTTTAGCATTGACAAGACTTGTCATTGGAATGATAGAATTACATTAGCCTTAAAAAAACATACTGCAACAACACTGACGCATATTACATAAATATGAGAGTAATACTATTGCTGCATTTGTTCAACATTAGTCCCACAAGAACACTTGATTTCTATGACATTGCATATGAAGGACTGGAAAAACGCACAAAAGGAATGATACAGAAAGCAGCTCTTTCATTTACATGCTCCCATGTATCAAAAAGCACCAGCCTGCCCCGTGTGAGGCTCGAACTCACGACCTTCAGATTATGAGACTGACGCGCTGCCTAACTGCGCCAACGAGGCATGTGCTATGGCTCGGGTGAGCGGAGAACCACTAGCTTCCAGATCATCTGCCATTCGGTGCAGCTCCAAAAGTACTGCTCACCCTTTGCCCTCACGTCAGGATGGCCGAGCGGTCTAAGGCGCTGCGTTCAGGTCGCAGTCTCCCCTGGAGGCGTGGGTTCGAATCCCACTTCTGACAAACCTAACCTTTGGCTGCGGGCTCAAGCTAGAGTCTTGAACCCTCTGGCAAGTTCACCCCGAAGTGCATTAATGTTGACAAAGCACTGCATTTCAGTTCATGCTAGAGTTAACCAAACAATGCAGTTGCACTGACCTGCATAATATGGACTTTAAAGTAACACTTTTGGTGCAATGTATGGGATTCGGTGGCGTTTTCGTGCAGTTTTCTTGGAATTTCAAGACAAGACATTTCACGAAATTGGACATGTTTATAGAACGGGATCCAACAGAACTTCGAGGAATGCCACGTTCTGATGTTTACCGGAAGAAGAACTTGTTTATGAAAGGCTATTCATGTCTTTTTTTCTTTTTTTCTTTTCTTTTTAGGGGGAGTATGCAATGTGATTTGGGGAGTCTAACTGGGATGTGGTGGACTGAAGTTTTGGGGATGCAGTAGAACTTCATGGCAAGGATTCTTGGAAATTTCTTGGAATTGAAGGTCATGGGTTTTGGGGGCATGTGGTGCAGAGTCATGGCCTAAGATTCAAGGAATGCCATGCAAAACATTGCTTTAGCATTGACAAGACTTGTCATTGGAATGATAGAATTACATTAGCCTTAAAAAAACATACTGCAACAACACTGACGCATATTACATAAATATGAGAGTAATACTATTGCTGCATTTGTTCAACATTAGTCCCACAAGAACACTTGATTTCTATGACATTGCATATGAAGGACTGGAAAAACGCACAAAAGGAATGATACAGAAAGCAGCTCTTTCATTTACATGCTCCCATGTATCAAAAAGCACCAGCCTGCCCCGTGTGAGGCTCGAACTCACGACCTTCAGATTATGAGACTGACACGCTGCCTAACTGCGCCAACGAGACATGTACTATGGCTCGGGTGAGCGGAGAACCACTAGCTTCCAGATCATCTGCCATTCGGTGCAGCTCCAAAAGTACTGCTCACCCTTTGCCCTCACGTCAGGATGGCCGAGCGGTCTAAGGCGCTGCGTTCAGGTCGCAGTCTCCCCTGGAGTCGTGGGTTCGAATCCCACTTCTGAAAAACCTAACCTTTGGCTGCGGGCTCAAGCTAGAGTCTTGAACCCTCTGGCAAGTTCACCCCGAAGTGCATTAATGTTGACAAAGCACTGCATTTCAGTTCATGCTAGAGTTAACCAAACAATGCAGTTGCACTGACCTGCATAATATGGACTTTAAAGGAACACTTTTGGTGCAATGTATGGGATTCGGTGGCGTTTTCGTGCAGTTTTCTTGGAATTTCAAGTCAAGACATTTCACGAAATTGGACATGTTTATAGAATGGGATCCAACAGAACTTCGAGGAATTCCACGTTCTGATGTTTACCGGAAGAAGAACTTGTTTATGAAAGGCTATTCATGTCTTTTTTTCTTTTTTTCTTTTCTTTTTAGGGGGAGTATGCAATGTGATTTTGGGAGTCTAACTGGGATGTGGTGGACTGAAGTTTTGCGGATGCAGTAGAACTTCACGGCAAGGATTCTTGGAAATTTCTTGGAATTGAAGGTCATGGGTTTTGGGGGCATGTGGTGCAGAGTCATGGCCTAAGATTCAAGGAATGCCATGCAAAACATTGCTTTAGCATTGACAAGACTTGTCATTGGAATGATAGAATTACATTAGCCTTAAAAAAACATACTGCAACAACACTGACGCATATTACATAAATATGAGAGTAATACTATTGCTGCATTTGTTCAACATTAGTCCCACAAGAACACTTGATTTCTATGACATTGCATATGAAGGACTGGAAAAACGCACAAAAGGAATGATACAGAAAGCAGCTCTTTCATTTACATGCTCCCATGTATCAAAAAGCACCAGCCTGCCCCGTGTGAGGCTCGAACTCACGACCTTCAGATTATGAGACTGACGCGCTGCCTAACTGCGCCAACGAGGCATGTGCTATGGCTCGGGTGAGCGGAGAACCACTAGCTTCCAGATCATCTGCCATTCGGTGCAGCTCCAAAAGTACTGCTCACCCTTTGCCCTCACGTCAGGATGGCCGAGCGGTCTAAGGCGCTGCGTTCAGGTCGCAGTCTCCCCTGGAGGCGTGGGTTCGAATCCCACTTCTGACAACCTAACCTTTGGCTGCGGGCTCAAGCTAGAGTCTTGAACCCTCTGGCAAGTTCACCCCGAAGTGCATTAATGTTGACAAAGCACTGCATTTCTGTTCATGCTAGAGTTAACCAAACAATGCAGTTGCACTGACCTGCATAATATGGACTTTAAAGTAACACTTTTGGTGCAATGTATGGGATTCGGTGGCGTTTTCGTGCAGTTTTCTTGGAATTTCAAGTCAAGACATTTCACGAAATTGGACATGTTTATAGAATGGGATCCAACAGAACTTCGAGGAATGCCACGTTCTGATGTTTACCGGAAGAAGAACTTGTTTATGAAAGGCTACTCATGTCTTTTTTTCTTTTTTTCTTTTCTTTTTAGGGGGAGTATGCAATGTGATTTTGGGAGTCTAACTGGGATGTGGTGGACTGAAGTTTTGGGGTTGCAGTAGAACTTCATGGCAAGGATTCTTGGAAATTTCTTGGAATTGAAGGTCATGGGTTTTGGGGGCATGTGGTGCAGAGTCATGGCCTAAGATTCAAGGAATGCCATGCAAAACATTGCTTTAGCATTGACAAGACTTGTCATTAGAATGATAGAATTACCTTAGCCTTAAAAAAACATACTGCAACAACACTGACGCATATTACATAAATATGAGAGTAATACTATTGCTGCATTTGTTCAACATTAGTCCCACAAGAACACTTGATTTCTATGATATTGCATATGAAGGACTGGAAAAACGCACAAAAGGAATGATACAGAAAGCAGCTCTTTCATTTACATGCTCCCATGTATCAAAAAGCACCAGCCTGCCCCGTGTGAGGCTCGAACTCACGACCTTCAGATTATGAGACTGACGCGCTGCCTAACTGCGCCAACGAGACATGTACTATGGCTCGGGTGAGCGGAGAACCACTAGCTTCCAGATCATCTGCCATTCGGTGCAGCTCCAAAAGTACTGCTCACCCTTTGCCCTCACGTCAGGATGGCCGAGCGGTCTAAGGCGCTGCGTTCAGGTCGCAGTCTCCCCTGGAGTCGTGGGTTCGAATCCCACTTCTGAAAAACCTAACCTTTGGCTGCGGGCTCAAGCTAGAGTCTTGAACCCTCTGGCAAGTTCACCCCGAAGTGCATTAATGTTGACAAAGCACTGCATTTCAGTTCATGCTAGAGTTAACCAAACAATGCAGTTGCACTGACCTGCATTATATGGACTTTAAAGGAACACTTTTGGTGCAATGTATGGGATTCGGTGGCGTTTTCGTGCAGTTTTCTTGGAATTTCAAGTCAAGACATTTCACGAAATTGGACATGTTTATAGAATGGGATCCAACAGAACTTCGAGGAATTCCACGTTCTGATGTTTACCGGAAGAAGAACTTGTTTATGAAAGGCTATTCATGTCTTTTTTTCTTTTTTTCTTTTCTTTTTAGGGGGAGTATGCAATGTGATTTTGGGAGTCTAACTGGGATGTGGTGGACTGAAGTTTTGCGGATGCAGTAGAACTTCACGGCAAGGATTCTTGGAAATTTCTTGGAATTTAAGGTCATGGGTTTTGGGGGCATGTGGTGCAGAGTCATGGCCTAAGATTCAAGGAATGCCATGCAAAACATTGCTTTAGCATTGACAAGACTTGTCATTGGAATGATAGAATTACATTAGCCTTAAAAAAACATACTGCAACAACACTGACGCATATTACATAAATATGAGAGTAATACTATTGCTGCATTTGTTCAACATTAGTCCCACAAGAACACTTGATTTCTATGACATTGCATATGAAGGACTGGAAAAACGCACAAAAGGAATGATACAGAAAGCAGCTCTTTCATTTACATGCTCCCATGTATCAAAAAGCACCAGCCTGCCCCGTGTGAGGCTCGAACTCACGACCTTCAGATTATGAGACTGACGCGCTGCCTAACTGCGCCAACGAGGCATGTGCTATGGCTCGGGTGAGCGGAGAACCACTAGCTTCCAGATCATCTGCCATTCGGTGCAGCTCCAAAAGTACTGCTCACCCTTTGCCCTCACGTCAGGATGGCCGAGCGGTCTAAGGCGCTGCGTACAGGTCGCAGTCTCCCCTGGAGGCGAGGGTTTCGAATCCCACTTCTGACAACCTAACCTTTGGCTGCGGGCTCAAGCTAGAGTCTTGAACCCTCTGGCAAGTTCACCCCGAAGTGCATTAATGTTGACAAAGCACTGCATTTCTGTTTATGCTAGAGTTAACCAAACAATGCAGTTGCACTGACCTGCATAATATGGACTTTAAAGTAACACTTTTGGTGCAATGTATGGGATTCGGTGGCGTTTTCGTGCAGTTTTCTTGGAATTTCAAGTCAAGACATTTCACGAAATTGGACATGTTTATAGAATGGGATCCAACAGAACTTCGAGGAATGCCACGTTCTGATGTTTACCGGAAGAAGAACTTGTTTATGAAAGGCTACTCATGTCTTTTTTTCTTTTTTTCTTTTCTTTTTAGGGGGAGTATGCAATGTGATTTTGGGAGTCTAACTGGGATGTGGTGGACTGAAGTTTTGGGGTTGCAGTAGAACTTCATGGCAAGGATTCTTGGAAATTTCTTGGAATTGAAGGTCATGGGTTTTGGGGGCATGTGGTGCAGAGTCATGGCCTAAGATTCAAGGAATGCCATGCAAAACATTGCTTTAGCATTGACAAGACTTGTCATTAGAATGATAGAATTACATTAGCCTTAAAAAAACATACTGCAACAACACTGACGCATATTACATAAATATGAGAGTAATACTATTGCTGCATTTGTTCAACATTAGTCCCACAAGAACACTTGATTTCTATGACATTGCATATGAAGGACTGGAAAAACGCACAAAAGGAATGATACAGAAAGCAGCTCTTTCATTTACATGCTCCCATGTATCAAAAAGCACCAGCCTGCCCCGTGTGAGGCTCGAACTCACGACCTTCAGATTATGAGACTGACACGCTGCCTAACTGCGCCAACGAGGCATGTGTTATGGCTCGGGTGAGCGGAGAACCACTAGCTTCCAGATCATCTGCCATTCGGTGCAGCTCCAAAAGTACTGCTCACCCTTTGCCCTCACGTCAGGATGGCAGAGCGGTCTAAGGCGCTGCGTTCAGGTCGCAGTCTCCCCTGGAGGCGTGGGTTCGAATCCCACTTCTGACAAACCTAACCTTTGGCTGCGGGCTCAAGCTAGAGTCTTGAACCCTCTGGCAAGTTCACCCCGAAGTGCATTAATGTTGACAAAGCACTGCATTTCAGTTCATGCTAGAGTTAACCAAACAATGCAGTTGCACTGACCTGCATAATATGGACTTTAAAGTAACACTTTTGGCGCAATGTATGGGATTCGGTGGCGTTTTCGTGCAGTTTTCTTGGAATTTCAAGTCAAGACATTTCACGAAATTGGACATGTTTATAGAATGGGATCCAACAGAACTTCGAGGAATGCCACGTTCTGATGTTTTCCGGAAGAAGAACTTGTTTATGAAAGGCTATTCATGTCTTTTTTTTTTTTTTCTTTTCTTTTTAGGGGGAGTATGCAATGTGATTTTGGGAGTCTAACTGGGATGTGGTGGACTGAAGTTTTGCGGATGCAGTAGAACTTCATGGCAAGGATTCTTGGAAATTTCTTGGAATTGAAGGTCATGGGTTTTGGGGGCATGTGGTGCAGAGTCATGGCCTAAGATTCAAGGAATGCCATGCAAAACATTGCTTTAGCATTGACAAGACTTGTCATTGGAATGATAGAATTACATTAGCCTTAAAAAAACATACTGCAACAACACTGACGCATATTACATAAATATGAGAGTAATACTATTGCTGCATTTGTTCAACATTAGTCCCACAAGAACACTTGATTTCTATGACATTGCATATGAAGGACTGGAAAAACGCACAAAAGGAATGATACAGAAAGCAGCTCTTTCATTTACATGCTCCCATGTATCAAAAAGCACCAGCCTGCCCCGTGTGAGGCTCGAACTCACGACCTTCAGATTATGAGACTGACGCGCTGCCTAACTGCGCCAACGAGGCATGTGCTATGGCTCGGGTGAGCGGAGAACCACTAGCTTCCAGATCATCTGCCATTCGGTGCAGCTCCAAAAGTACTGCTCACCCTTTGCCCTCACGTCAGGATGGCCGAGCGGTCTAAGGCGCTGCGTTCAGGTCGCAGTCTCCCCTGGAGGCGTGGGTTCGAATCCCACTTCTGACAACCTAACCTTTGGCTGCGGGCTCAAGCTAGAGTCTTGAACCCTCTGGCAAGTTCACCCCGAAGTGCATTAATGTTGACAAAGCACTGCATTTCTGTTCATGCTAGAGTTAACCAAACAATGCAGTTGCACTGACCTGCATAATATGGACTTTAAAGTAACACTTTTGGTGCAATGTATGGGATTCGGTGGCGTTTTCGTGCAGTTTTCTTGGAATTTCAAGTCAAGACATTTCACGAAATTGGACATGTTTATAGAATGGGATCCAACAGAACTTCGAGGAATGCCACGTTCTGATGTTTACCGGAAGAAGAACTTGTTTATGAAAGGCTACTCATGTCTTTTTTTCTTTTTTTCTTTTCTTTTTAGGGGGAGTATGCAATGTGATTTTGGGAGTCTAACTGGGATGTGGTGGACTGAAGTTTTGGGGTTGCAGTAGAACTTCATGGCAAGGATTCTTGGAAATTTCTTGGAATTGAAGGTCATGGGTTTTGGGGGCATGTGGTGCAGAGTCATGGCCTAAGATTCAAGGAATGCCATGCAAAACATTGCTTTAGCATTGACAAGACTTGTCATTAGAATGATAGAATTACCTTAGCCTTAAAAAAACATACTGCAACAACACTGACGCATATTACATAAATATGAGAGTAATACTATTGCTGCATTTGTTCAACATTAGTCCCACAAGAACACTTGATTTCTATGATATTGCATATGAAGGACTGGAAAAACGCACAAAAGGAATGATACAGAAAGCAGCTCTTTCATTTACATGCTCCCATGTATCAAAAAGCACCAGCCTGCCCCGTGTGAGGCTCGAACTCACGACCTTCAGATTATGAGACTGACGCGCTGCCTAACTGCGCCAACGAGACATGTACTATGGCTCGGGTGAGCGGAGAACCACTAGCTTCCAGATCATCTGCCATTCGGTGCAGCTCCAAAAGTACTGCTCACCCTTTGCCCTCACGTCAGGATGGCCGAGCGGTCTAAGGCGCTGCGTTCAGGTCGCAGTCTCCCCTGGAGTCGTGGGTTCGAATCCCACTTCTGAAAAACCTAACCTTTGGCTGCGGGCTCAAGCTAGAGTCTTGAACCCTCTGGCAAGTTCACCCCGAAGTGCATTAATGTTGACAAAGCACTGCATTTCAGTTCATGCTAGAGTTAACCAAACAATGCAGTTGCACTGACCTGCATAATATGGACTTTAAAGGAACACTTTTGGTGCAATGTATGGGATTCGGTGGCGTTTTCGTGCAGTTTTCTTGGAATTTCAAGTCAAGACATTTCACGAAATTGGACATGTTTATAGAATGGGATCCAACAGAACTTCGAGGAATTCCACGTTCTGATGTTTACCGGAAGAAGAACTTGTTTATGAAAGGCTATTCATGTCTTTTTTTCTTTTTTTCTTTTCTTTTTAGGGGGAGTATGCAATGTGATTTTGGGAGTCTAACTGGGATGTGGTGGACTGAAGTTTTGCGGATGCAGTAGAACTTCACGGCAAGGATTCTTGGAAATTTCTTGGAATTTAAGGTCATGGGTTTTGGGGGCATGTGGTGCAGAGTCATGGCCTAAGATTCAAGGAATGCCATGCAAAACATTGCTTTAGCATTGACAAGACTTGTCATTGGAATGATAGAATTACATTAGCCTTAAAAAAACATACTGCAACAACACTGACGCATATTACATAAATATGAGAGTAATACTATTGCTGCATTTGTTCAACATTAGTCCCACAAGAACACTTGATTTCTATGACATTGCATATGAAGGACTGGAAAAACGCACAAAAGGAATGATACAGAAAGCAGCTCTTTCATTTACATGCTCCCATGTATCAAAAAGCACCAGCCTGCCCCGTGTGAGGCTCGAACTCACGACCTTCAGATTATGAGACTGACGCGCTGCCTAACTGCGCCAACGAGGCATGTGCTATGGCTCGGGTGAGCGGAGAACCACTAGCTTCCAGATCATCTGCCATTCGGTGCAGCTCCAAAAGTACTGCTCACCCTTTGCCCTCACGTCAGGATGGCCGAGCGGTCTAAGGCGCTGCGTTCAGGTCGCAGTCTCCCCTGGAGGCGTGGGTTCGAATCCCACTTCTGACAAACCTAACCTTTGGCTGCGGGCTCAAGCTAGAGTCTTGAACCCTCTGGCAAGTTCACCCCGAAGTGCATTAATGTTGACAAAGCACTGCATTTCAGTTCATGCTAGAGTTAACCAAACAATGCAGTTGCACTGACCTGCATAATATGGACTTTAAAGTAACACTTTTGGTGCAATGTATGGGATTCGGTGGCGTTTTCGTGCAGTTTTCTTGGAATTTCAAGACAAGACATTTCACGAAATTGGACATGTTTATAGAACGGGATCCAACAGAACTTCGAGGAATGCCACGTTCTGATGTTTACCGGAAGAAGAACTTGTTTATGAAAGGCTATTCATGTCTTTTTTTCTTTTTTTCTTTTCTTTTTAGGGGGAGTATGCAATGTGATTTGGGGAGTCTAACTGGGATGTGGTGGACTGAAGTTTTGGGGATGCAGTAGAACTTCATGGCAAGGATTCTTGGAAATTTCTTGGAATTGAAGGTCATGGGTTTTGGGGGCATGTGGTGCAGAGTCATGGCCTAAGATTCAAGGAATGCCATGCAAAACATTGCTTTAGCATTGACAAGACTTGTCATTGGAATGATAGAATTACATTAGCCTTAAAAAAACATACTGCAACAACACTGACGCATATTACATAAATATGAGAGTAATACTATTGCTGCATTTGTTCAACATTAGTCCCACAAGAACACTTGATTTCTATGACATTGCATATGAAGGACTGGAAAAACGCACAAAAGGAATGATACAGAAAGCAGCTCTTTCATTTACATGCTCCCATGTATCAAAAAGCACCAGCCTGCCCCGTGTGAGGCTCGAACTCACGACCTTCAGATTATGAGACTGACACGCTGCCTAACTGCGCCAACGAGACATGTACTATGCCTCGGGTGAGCGGAGAACCACTAGCTTCCAGATCATCTGCCATTCGGTGCAGCTCCAAAAGTACTGCTCACCCTTTGCCCTCACGTCAGGATGGCCGAGCGGTCTAAGGCGCTGCGTTCAGGTCGCAGTCTCCCCTGGAGTCGTGGGTTCGAATCCCACTTCTGAAAAACCTAACCTTTGGCTGCGGGCTCAAGCTAGAGTCTTGAACCCTCTGGCAAGTTCACCCCGAAGTGCATTAATGTTGACAAAGCACTGCATTTCAGTTCATGCTAGAGTTAACCAAACAATGCAGTTGCACTGACCTGCATAATATGGACTTTAAAGGAACACTTTTGGTGCAATGTATGGGATTCGGTGGCGTTTTCGTGCAGTTTTCTTGGAATTTCAAGTCAAGACATTTCACGAAATTGGACATGTTTATAGAATGGGATCCAACAGAACTTCGAGGAATTCCACGTTCTGATGTTTACCGGAAGAAGAACTTGTTTATGAAAGGCTATTCATGTCTTTTTTTCTTTTTTTCTTTTCTTTTTAGGGGGAGTATGCAATGTGATTTTGGGAGTCTAACTGGGATGTGGTGGACTGAAGTTTTGCGGATGCAGTAGAACTTCACGGCAAGGATTCTTGGAAATTTCTTGGAATTGAAGGTCATGGGTTTTGGGGGCATGTGGTGCAGAGTCATGGCCTAAGATTCAAGGAATGCCATGCAAAACATTGCTTTAGCATTGACAAGACTTGTCATTGGAATGATAGAATTACATTAGCCTTAAAAAAACATACTGCAACAACACTGACGCATATTACATAAATATGAGAGTAATACTATTGCTGCATTTGTTCAACATTAGTCCCACAAGAACACTTGATTTCTATGACATTGCATATGAAGGACTGGAAAAACGCACAAAAGGAATGATACAGAAAGCAGCTCTTTCATTTACATGCTCCCATGTATCAAAAAGCACCAGCCTGCCCCGTGTGAGGCTCGAACTCACGACCTTCAGATTATGAGACTGACGCGCTGCCTAACTGCGCCAACGAGGCATGTGCTATGGCTCGGGTGAGCGGAGAACCACTAGCTTCCAGATCATCTGCCATTCGGTGCAGCTCCAAAAGTACTGCTCACCCTTTGCCCTCACGTCAGGATGGCCGAGCGGTCTAAGGCGCTGCGTTCAGGTCGCAGTCTCCCCTGGAGGCGTGGGTTCGAATCCCACTTCTGACAACCTAACCTTTGGCTGCGGGCTCAAGCTAGAGTCTTGAACCCTCTGGCAAGTTCACCCCGAAGTGCATTAATGTTGACAAAGCACTGCATTTCTGTTCATGCTAGAGTTAACCAAACAATGCAGTTGCACTGACCTGCATAATATGGACTTTAAAGTAACACTTTTGGTGCAATGTATGGGATTCGGTGGCGTTTTCGTGCAGTTTTCTTGGAATTTCAAGTCAAGACATTTCACGAAATTGGACATGTTTATAGAATGGGATCCAACAGAACTTCGAGGAATGCCACGTTCTGATGTTTACCGGAAGAAGAACTTGTTTATGAAAGGCTACTCATGTCTTTTTTTCTTTTTTTCTTTTCTTTTTAGGGGGAGTATGCAATGTGATTTTGGGAGTCTAACTGGGATGTGGTGGACTGAAGTTTTGGGGTTGCAGTAGAACTTCATGGCAAGGATTCTTGGAAATTTCTTGGAATTGAAGGTCATGGGTTTTGGGGGCATGTGGTGCAGAGTCATGGCCTAAGATTCAAGGAATGCCATGCAAAACATTGCTTTAGCATTGACAAGACTTGTCATTAGAATGATAGAATTACCTTAGCCTTAAAAAAACATACTGCAACAACACTGACGCATATTACATAAATATGAGAGTAATACTATTGCTGCATTTGTTCAACATTAGTCCCACAAGAACACTTGATTTCTATGATATTGCATATGAAGGACTGGAAAAACGCACAAAAGGAATGATACAGAAAGCAGCTCTTTCATTTACATGCTCCCATGTATCAAAAAGCACCAGCCTGCCCCGTGTGAGGCTCGAACTCACGACCTTCAGATTATGAGACTGACGCGCTGCCTAACTGCGCCAACGAGACATGTACTATGGCTCGGGTGAGCGGAGAACCACTAGCTTCCAGATCATCTGCCATTCGGTGCAGCTCCAAAAGTACTGCTCACCCTTTGCCCTCACGTCAGGATGGCCGAGCGGTCTAAGGCGCTGCGTTCAGGTCGCAGTCTCCCCTGGAGTCGTGGGTTCGAATCCCACTTCTGAAAAACCTAACCTTTGGCTGCGGGCTCAAGCTAGAGTCTTGAACCCTCTGGCAAGTTCACCCCGAAGTGCATTAATGTTGACAAAGCACTGCATTTCAGTTCATGCTAGAGTTAACCAAACAATGCAGTTGCACTGACCTGCATAATATGGACTTTAAAGGAACACTTTTGGTGCAATGTATGGGATTCGGTGGCGTTTTCGTGCAGTTTTCTTGGAATTTCAAGTCAAGACATTTCACGAAATTGGACATGTTTATAGAATGGGATCCAACAGAACTTCGAGGAATTCCACGTTCTGATGTTTACCGGAAGAAGAACTTGTTTATGAAAGGCTATTCATGTCTTTTTTTCTTTTTTTCTTTTCTTTTTAGGGGGAGTATGCAATGTGATTTTGGGAGTCTAACTGGGATGTGGTGGACTGAAGTTTTGCGGATGCAGTAGAACTTCACGGCAAGGATTCTTGGAAATTTCTTGGAATTTAAGGTCATGGGTTTTGGGGGCATGTGGTGCAGAGTCATGGCCTAAGATTCAAGGAATGCCATGCAAAACATTGCTTTAGCATTGACAAGACTTGTCATTGGAATGATAGAATTACATTAGCCTTAAAAAAACATACTGCAACAACACTGACGCATATTACATAAATATGAGAGTAATACTATTGCTGCATTTGTTTAACATTAGTCCCACAAGAACACTTGATTTCTATGACATTGCATATGAAGGACTGGAAAAACGCACAAAAGGAATGATACAGAAAGCAGCTCTTTCATTTACATGCTCCCATGTATCAAAAAGCACCAGCCTGCCCCGTGTGAGGCTCGAACTCACGACCTTCAGATTATGAGACTGACGCGCTGCCTAACTGCGCCAACGAGGCATGTGCTATGGCTCGGGTGAGCGGAGAACCACTAGCTTCCAGATCATCTGCCATTCGGTGCAGCTCCAAAAGTACTGCTCACCCTTTGCCCTCACGTCAGGATGGCCGAGCGGTCTAAGGCGCTGCGTACAGGTCGCAGTCTCCCCTGGAGGCGAGGGTTTCGAATCCCACTTCTGACAAACCTAACCTTTGGCTGCGGGCTCAAGCTAGAGTCTTGAACCCTCTGGCAAGTTCACCCCGAAGTGCATTAATGTTGACAAAGCACTGCATTTCTGTTTATGCTAGAGTTAACCAAACAATGCAGTTGCACTGACCTGCATAATATGGACTTTAAAGTAACACTTTTGGTGCAATGTATGGGATTCGGTGGCGTTTTCGTGCAGTTTTCTTGGAATTTCAAGTCAAGACATTTCACGAAATTGGACATGTTTATAGAATGGGATCCAA
Source organism: Pimephales promelas (assembly GCF_988280905.1). Classification (NCBI taxonomy): domain Eukaryota; kingdom Metazoa; phylum Chordata; class Actinopteri; order Cypriniformes; family Leuciscidae; genus Pimephales; species Pimephales promelas. The sequence goes on along the minus strand of NC_142792.1, from coordinate 21,922,366 downwards.
CAGAACTTCGAGGAATGCCACGTTCTGATGTTTACCGGAAGAAGAACTTGTTTATGAAAGGCTACTCATGTCTTTTTTTCTTTTTTTCTTTTCTTTTTAGGGGGAGTATGCAATGTGATTTTGGGAGTCTAACTGGGATGTGGTGGACTGAAGTTTTGGGGTTGCAGTAGAACTTCATGGCAAGGATTCTTGGAAATTTCTTGGAATTGAAGGTCATGGGTTTTGGGGGCATGTGGTGCAGAGTCATGGCCTAAGATTCAAGGAATGCCATGCAAAACATTGCTTTAGCATTGACAAGACTTGTCATTAGAATGATAGAATTACATTAGCCTTAAAAAAACATACTGCAACAACACTGACGCATATTACATAAATATGAGAGTAATACTATTGCTGCATTTGTTCAACATTAGTCCCACAAGAACACTTGATTTCTATGACATTGCATATGAAGGACTGGAAAAACGCACAAAAGGAATGATACAGAAAGCAGCTCTTTCATTTACATGCTCCCATGTATCAAAAAGCACCAGCCTGCCCCGTGTGAGGCTCGAACTCACGACCTTCAGATTATGAGACTGACACGCTGCCTAACTGCGCCAACGAGGCATGTGTTATGGCTCGGGTGAGCGGAGAACCACTAGCTTCCAGATCATCTGCCATTCGGTGCAGCTCCAAAAGTACTGCTCACCCTTTGCCCTCACGTCAGGATGGCAGAGCGGTCTAAGGCGCTGCGTTCAGGTCGCAGTCTTCCCTGGAGGCGTGGGTTCGAATCCCACTTCTGACAAACCTAACCTTTGGCTGCGGGCTCAAGCTAGAGTCTTGAACCCTCTGGCAAGTTCACCCCGAAGTGCATTAATGTTGACAAAGCACTGCATTTCAGTTCATGCTAGAGTTAACCAAACAATGCAGTTGCACTGACCTGCATAATATGGACTTTAAAGTAACACTTTTGGCGCAATGTATGGGATTCGGTGGCGTTTTCGTGCAGTTTTCTTGGAATTTCAAGTCAAGACATTTCACGAAATTGGACATGTTTATAGAATGGGATCCAACAGAACTTCGAGGAATGCCACGTTCTGATGTTTTCCGGAAGAAGAACTTGTTTATGAAAGGCTATTCATGTCTTTTTTTTTTTTTCTTTTCTTTTTAGGGGGAGTATGCAATGTGATTTTGGGAGTCTAACTGGGATGTGGTGGACTGAAGTTTTGCGGATGCAGTAGAACTTCATGGCAAGGATTCTTGGAAATTTCTTGGAATTGAAGGTCATGGGTTTTGGGGGCATGTGGTGCAGAGTCATGGCCTAAGATTCAAGGAATGCCATGCAAAACATTGCTTTAGCATTGACAAGACTTGTCATTGGAATGATAGAATTACATTAGCCTTAAAAAAACATACTGCAACAACACTGACGCATATTACATAAATATGAGAGTAATACTATTGCTGCATTTGTTCAACATTAGTCCCACAAGAACACTTGATTTCTATGACATTGCATATGAAGGACTGGAAAAACGCACAAAAGGAATGATACAGAAAGCAGCTCTTTCATTTACATGCTCCCATGTATCAAAAAGCACCAGCCTGCCCCGTGTGAGGCTCGAACTCACGACCTTCAGATTATGAGACTGACGCGCTGCCTAACTGCGCCAACGAGACATGTGCTATGGCTCGGGTGAGCGGAGAACCACTAGCTTCCAGATCATCTGCCATTCGGTGCAGCTCCAAAAGTACTGCTCACCCTTAGCCCTCACGTCAGGATGGCCGAGCGGTCTAAGGCGCTGCGTTCAGGTCGCAGTCTCCCCTGGAGGCGTGGGTTCGAATCCCACTTCTGACAAACCTAACCTTTGGCTGCGGGCTCAAGCTAGAGTCTTGAACCCTCTGGCAAGTTCACCCCGAAGTGCATTAATGTTGACAAAGCACTGCATTTCTGTTCATGCTAGAGTTAACCAAACAATGCAGTTGCACTGACCTGCATAATATGGACTTTAAAGTAACACTTTTGGCGCAATGTATGGGATTCGGTGGCGTTTTCGTGCAGTTTTCTTGGAATTTCAAGTCAAGACATTTCACGAAATTGGACATGTTTATAGAATGGGATCCAACAGAACTTCGAGGAATGCCACGTTCTGATGTTTTCCGGAAGAAGAACTTGTTTATGAAAGGCTATTCATGTCTTTTTTTCTTTTTTTCTTTTCTTTTTAGGGGGAGTATGCAATGTGATTTTGGGAGTCTAACTGGGATGTGGTGGACTGAAGTTTTGCGGATGCAGTAGAACTTCATGGCAAGGATTCTTGGAAATTTCTTGGAATTGAAGGTCATGGGTTTTGGGGGCATGTGGTGCAGAGTCATGGCCTAAGATTCAAGGAATGCCATGCAAAACATTGCTTTAGCATTGACAAGACTTGTCATTGGAATGATAGAATTACATTAGCCTTAAAAAAACATACTGCAACAACACTGACGCATATTACATAAATATGAGAGTAATACTATTGCTGCATTTGTTCAACATTAGTCCCACAAGAACACTTGATTTCTATGACATTGCATATGAAGGACTGGAAAAACGCACAAAAGGAATGATACAGAAAGCAGCTCTTTCATTTACATGCTCCCATGTATCAAAAAGCACCAACCTGCCCCGTGTGAGGCTCGAACTCACGACCTTCAGATTATGAGACTGACGCGCTGCCTAACTGCGCCAACGAGACATGTACTATGGCTCGGGTGAGCGGAGAACCACTAGCTTTCAGATCATCTGCCATTCGGTGCAGCTCCAAAAGTACTGCTCACCCTTTGCCCTCACGTCAGGATGGCCGAGCGGTCTAAGGCGCTGCGTTCAGGTCGCAGTCTCCCCTGGAGTCGTGGGTTCGCATCCCACTTCTGAAAAACCTAACCTTTGGCTGCGGGCTCAAGCTAGAGTCTTGAACCCTCTGGCAAGTTCACCCCGAAGTGCATTAATGTTGACAAAGCACTGCATTTCAGTTCATGCTAGAGTTAACCAAACAATGCAGTTGCACTGACCTGCATAATATGGACTTTAAAGGAACACTTTTGGTGCAATGTATGGGATTCGGTGGCGTTTTCGTGCAGTTTTCTTGGAATTTCAAGTCAAGACATTTCACGAAATTGGACATGTTTATAGAATGGGATCCAACAGAACTTCGAGGAATGCCACGTTCTGATGTTTACCGGAAGAAGAACTTGTTTATGAAAGGCTATTCATGTCTTTTTTTCTTTTTTTATTTTCTTTTTAGGGGGAGTATGCAATGTGATTCTGGGAGTCTAACTGGGATGTGGTGGACTGAAGTTTTGGGTATGCAGTAGAACTTTATGGCAAGGATTCTTGGAAATTTCTTGCAATTGAAGGTCATGGGTTTTGGGGGCATGTGGTGGAGTGTCATGGCCTAAGATTCAAGGAATGCCATGCAAAACATTGCTTTAGCATTGACAAGACTTGTCATTGGAATGATAGAATTACATTAGCCTTAAAAAAAACATACTGCAACAACACTGACGCATATTACATAAATATGAGAGTAATACTATTGCTGCATTTGTTCAACATTAGTCCCACAAGAACACTTGATTTCTATGACATTGCATATGAAGGACTGGAAAAACGCACAAAAGGAATGATACAGAAAGCAGCTCTTTCATTTACATGCTCCCATGTATCAAAAAGTACCAGCCTGCCCCGTGTGAGGCTCGAACTCACGACCTTCAGATTATGAGACTGACGCGCTGCCTAACTGCGCCAACGAGGCATGTGCTATGGCTCGGGTGAGCGGAGAACCACTAGCTTCCAGATCATCTGCCATTCGGTGCAGCTCCAAAAGTACTGCTCACCCTTTGCCCTCACGTCAGGATGGCCGAGCGGTCTAAGGCGCTGCGTTCAGGTCGCCGTCTCCCCTGGAGGCGTGGGTTCGAATCCCACTTCTGACAAACCTAACCTTTGGCTGCGGGCTCAAGCTAGAGTCTTGAACCCTCTGGCAAGTTCACCCCGAAGTGCATTAATGTTGACAAAGCACTGCATTTCAGTTCATGCTAGAGTTAACCAAACAATGCAGTTGCACTGACCTGCATAATATGGACTTTAAAGTAACACTTTTGGTGCAATGTATGGGATTCGGTGGCGTTTTCGTGCAGTTTTCTTGGAATTTCAAGACAAGACATTTCACGAAATTGGACATGTTTATAGAACGGGATCCAACAGAACTTCGAGGAATGCCACGTTCTGATGTTTACCGGAAGAAGAACTTGTTTATGAAAGGCTATTCATGTCTTTTTTTCTTTTCTTTTTAGGGGGAGTATGCAATGTGATTTGGGGAGTCTAACTGGGATGTGGTGGACTGAAGTTTTGGGGATGCAGTAGAACTTCATGGCAAGGATTCTTGGAAATTTCTTGGAATTGAAGGTCATGGGTTTTGGGGGCATGTGGTGCAGAGTCATGGCCTAAGATTCAAGGAATGCCATGCAAAACATTGCTTTAGCATTGACAAGACTTGTCATTGGAATGATAGAATTACATTAGCCTTAAAAAAACATACTGCAACAACACTGACGCATATTACATAAATATGAGAGTAATACTATTGCTGCATTTGTTCAACATTAGTCCCACAAGAACACTTGATTTCTATGACATTGCATATGAAGGACTGGAAAAACGCACAAAAGGAATGATACAGAAAGCAGCTCTTTCATTTACATGCTCCCATGTATCAAAAAGCACCAGCCTGCCCCGTGTGAGGCTCGAACTCACGACCTTCAGATTATGAGACTGACGCGCTGCCTAACTGCGCCAACGAGACATGTGCTATGGCTCGGGTGAGCGGAGAACCACTAGCTTCCAGATCATCTGCCATTCGGTGCAGCTCCAAAAGTACTGCTCACCCTTAGCCCTCACGTCAGGATGGCCGAGCGGTCTAAGGCGCTGCGTTCAGGTCGCAGTCTCCCCTGGAGGCGTGGGTTCGAATCCCACTTCTGACAAACCTAACCTTTGGCTGCGGGCTCAAGCTAGAGTCTTGAACCCTCTGGCAAGTTCACCCCGAAGTGCATTAATGTTGACAAAGCACTGCATTTCTGTTCATGCTAGAGTTAACCAAACAATGCAGTTGCACTGACCTGCATAATATGGACTTTAAAGTAACACTTTTGGTGCAATGTATGGGATTCGGTGGCGTTTTCGTGCAGTTTTCTTGGAATTTCAAGTCAAGACATTTCACGAAATTGGACATGTTTATAGAATGGGATCCAACAGAACTTCGAGGAATGCCACGTTCTGATGTTTTCCGGAAGAAGAACTTGTTTATGAAAGGCTATTCATGTCTTTTTTTCTTTTTTTCTTTTCTTTTTAGGGGGAGTATGCAATGTGATTTTGGGAGTCTAACTGGGATGTGGTGGACTGAAGTTTTGCGGATGCAGTAGAACTTCATGGCAAGGATTCTTGGAAATTTCTTGGAATTGAAGGTCATGGGTTTTGGGGGCATGTGGTGCAGAGTCATGGCCTAAGATTCAAGGAATGCCATGCAAAACATTGCTTTAGCATTGACAAGACTTGTCATTGGAATGATAGAATTACATTAGCCTTAAAAAAACATACTGCAACAACACTGACGCATATTACATAAATATGAGAGTAATACTATTGCTGCATTTGTTCAACATTAGTCCCACAAGAACACTTGATTTCTATGACATTGCATATGAAGGACTGGAAAAACGCACAAAAGGAATGATACAGAAAGCAGCTCTTTCATTTACATGCTCCCATGTATCAAAAAGCACCAGCCTGCCCCGTGTGAGGCTCGAACTCACGACCTTCAGATTATGAGACTGACGCGCTGCCTAACTGCGCCAACGAGGCATGTGCTATGGCTCGGGTGAGCGGAGAACCACTAGCTTCCAGATCATCTGCCATTCGGTGCAGCTCCAAAAGTACTGCTCACCCTTTGCCCTCACGTCAGGATGGCCGAGCGGTCTAAGGCGCTGCGTTCAGGTCGCAGTCTCCCCTGGAGGCGAGGGTTCGAATCCCACTTCTGACAACCTAACCTTTGGCTGCGGGCTCAAGCTAGAGTCTTGAACCCTCTGGCAAGTTCACCCCGAAGTGCATTAATGTTGACAAAGCACTGCATTTCTGTTCATGCTAGAGTTAACCAAACAATGCAGTTGCACTGACCTGCATAATATGGACTTTAAAGTAACACTTTTGGTGCAATGTATGGGATTCGGTGGCGTTTTCGTGCAGTTTTCTTGGAATTTCAAGTCAAGACATTTCACGAAATTGGACATGTTTATAGAATGGGATCCAACAGAACTTCGAGGAATGCCACGTTCTGATGTTTACCGGAAGAAGAACTTGTTTATGAAAGGCTACTCATGTCTTTTTTTCTTTTTTTCTTTTCTTTTTAGGGGGAGTATGCAATGTGATTTTGGGAGTCTAACTGGGATGTGGTGGACTGAAGTTTTGGGGTTGCAGTAGAACTTCATGGCAAGGATTCTTGGAAATTTCTTGGAATTGAAGGTCATGGGTTTTGGGGGCATGTGGTGCAGAGTCATGGCCTAAGATTCAAGGAATGCCATGCAAAACATTGCTTTAGCATTGACAAGACTTGTCATTAGAATGATAGAATTACATTAGCCTTAAAAAAACATACTGCAACAACACTGACGCATATTACATAAATATGAGAGTAATACTATTGCTGCATTTGTTCAACATTAGTCCCACAAGAACACTTGATTTCTATGACATTGCATATGAAGGACTGGAAAAACGCACAAAAGGAATGATACAGAAAGCAGCTCTTTCATTTACATGCTCCCATGTATCAAAAAGCACCAGCCTGCCCCGTGTGAGGCTCGAACTCACGACCTTCAGATTATGAGACTGACACGCTGCCTAACTGCGCCAACGAGACATGTACTATGGCTCGGGTGAGCGGAGAACCACTAGCTTTCAGATCATCTGCCATTCGGTGCAGCTCCAAAAGTACTGCTCACCCTTTGCCCTCACGTCAGGATGGCCGAGCGGTCTAAGGCGCTGCGTTCAGGTCGCAGTCTCCCCTGGAGTTGTGGGTTCGAATCCCACTTCTGAAAAACCTAACCTTTGGCTGCGGGCTCAAGCTAGAGTCTTGAACCCTCTGGCAAGTTCACCCCGAAGTGCATTAATGTTGACAAAGCACTGCATTTCAGTTCATGCTAGAGTTAACCAAACAATGCAGTTGCACTGACCTGCATAATATGGACTTTAAAGGAACACTTTTGGTGCAATGTATGGGATTTGGTGGCGTTTTCGTGCAGTTTTCTTGGAATTTCAAGTCAAGACATTTCACGAAATTGGACATGTTTATAGAATGGGATCCAACAGAACTTCGAGGAATGCCACGTTCTGATGTTTACCGGAAGAAGAACTTGTTTATGAAAGGCTATTCATGTCTTTTTTTCTTTTTTTATTTTCTTTTTAGGGGGAGTATGCAATGTGATTCTGGGAGTCTAACTGGGATGTGGTGGACTGAAGTTTTGGGTATGCAGTAGAACTTTATGGCAAGGATTCTTGGAAATTTCTTGCAATTGAAGGTCATGGGTTTTGGGGGCATGTGGTGGAGTGTCATGGCCTAAGATTCAAGGAATGCCATGCAAAACATTGCTTTAGCATTGACAAGACTTGTCATTGGAATGATAGAATTACATTAGCCTTAAAAAAAACATACTGCAACAACACTGACGCATATTACATAAATATGAGAGTAATACTATTGCTGCATTTGTTCAACATTAGTCCCACAAGAACACTTGATTTCTATGACATTGCATATGAAGGACTGGAAAAACGCACAAAAGGAATGATACAGAAAGCAGCTCTTTCATTTACATGCTCCCATGTATCAAAAAGCACCAGCCTGCCCCGTGTGAGGCTCGAACTCACGACCTTCAGATTATGAGACTGACGCGCTGCCTAACTGCGCCAACGAGACATGTGCTATGGCTCGGGTGAGCGGAGAACCACTAGCTTCCAGATCATCTGCCATTCGGTGCAGCTCCAAAAGTACTGCTCACCCTTAGCCCTCACGTCAGGATGGCCGAGCGGTCTAAGGCGCTGCGTTCAGGTCGCAGTCTCCCCTGGAGGCGTGGGTTCGAATCCCACTTCTGACAAACCTAACCTTTGGCTGCGGGCTCAAGCTAGAGTCTTGAACCCTCTGGCAAGTTCACCCCGAAGTGCATTAATGTTGACAAAGCACTGCATTTCTGTTCATGCTAGAGTTAACCAAACAATGCAGTTGCACTGACCTGCATAATATGGACTTTAAAGTAACACTTTTGGTGCAATGTATGGGATTCAGTGGCGTTTTCGTGCAGTTTTCTTGGAATTTCAAGTCAAGACATTTCACGAAATTGGACATGTTTATAGAATGGGATCCAACAGAACTTCGAGGAATGCCACGTTCTGATGTTTTCCGGAAGAAGAACTTGTTTATGAAAGGCTATTCATGTCTTTTTTTCTTTTTTTCTTTTCTTTTTAGGGGGAGTATGCAATGTGATTTTGGGAGTCTAACTGGGATGTGGTGGACTGAAGTTTTGCGGATGCAGTAGAACTTCATGGCAAGGATTCTTGGAAATTTCTTGGAATTGAAGGTCATGGGTTTTGGGGGCATGTGGTGCAGAGTCATGGCCTAAGATTCAAGGAATGCCATGCAAAACATTGCTTTAGCATTGACAAGACTTGTCATTGGAATGATAGAATTACATTAGCCTTAAAAAAACATACTGCAACAACACTGACGCATATTACATAAATATGAGAGTAATACTATTGCTGCATTTGTTCAACATTAGTCCCACAAGAACACTTGATTTCTATGACATTGCATATGAAGGACTGGAAAAACGCACAAAAGGAATGATACAGAAAGCAGCTCTTTCATTTACATGCTCCCATGTATCAAAAAGCACCAGCCTGCCCCGTGTGAGGCTCGAACTCACGACCTTCAGATTATGAGACTGACGCGCTGCCTAACTGCGCCAACGAGGCATGTGCTATGGCTCGGGTGAGCGGAGAACCACTAGCTTCCAGATCATCTGCCATTCGGTGCAGCTCCAAAAGTACTGCTCACCCTTTGCCCTCACGTCAGGATGGCCGAGCGGTCTAAGGCGCTGCGTTCAGGTCGCAGTCTCCCCTGGAGGCGAGGGTTCAAATCCCACTTCTGACAACCTAACCTTTGGCTGCGGGCTCAAGCTAGAGTCTTGAACCCTCTGGCAAGTTCACCCCGAAGTGCATTAATGTTGACAAAGCACTGCATTTCTGTTCATGCTAGAGTTAACCAAACAATGCAGTTGCACTGACCTGCATAATATGGACTTTAAAGTAACACTTTTGGTGCAATGTATGGGATTCGGTGGCGTTTTCGTGCAGTTTTCTTGGAATTTCAAGTCAAGACATTTCACGAAATTGGACATGTTTATAGAATGGGATCCAACAGAACTTCGAGGAATGCCACGTTCTGATGTTTACCGGAAGAAGAACTTGTTTATGAAAGGCTATTCATGTCTTTTTTTCTTTTTTTCTTTTCTTTTTAGGGGGAGTATGCAATGTGATTTTGGGAGTCTAACTGGGATGTGGTGGACTGAAGTTTTGGGGTTGCAGTAGAACTTCATGGCAAGGATTCTTGGAAATTTCTTGGAATTGAAGGTCATGGGTTTTGGGGGCATGTGGTGCAGAGTCATGGCCTAAGATTCAAGGAATGCCATGCAAAACATTGCTTTAGCATTGACAAGACTTGTCATTGGAATGATAGAATTACATTAGCCTTAAAAAAACATACTGCAACAACACTGACGCATATTACATAAATATGAGAGTAATACTATTGCTGCATTTGTTCAACATTAGTCCCACAAGAACACTTGATTTCTATGACATTGCATATGAAGGACTGGAAAAACGCACAAAAGGAATGATACAGAAAGCAGCTCTTTCATTTACATGCTCCCATGTATCAAAAAGCACCAGCCTGCCCCGTGTGAGGCTCGAACTCACGACCTTCAGATTATGAGACTGACGCGCTACATAACTGCGCCAACGAGGCATGTGCTGTGGCTCGGGTGAGCGGAGAACCACTAGCTTCCAGATCATCTGCCATTCGGTGCAGCTCCAAAAGTACTGCTCACCCTTAGCCCTCACGTCAGGATGGCCGAGCGGTCTAAGGCGCTGCGTTCAGGTCGCAGTCTCCCCTGGAGGCGTGGGTTCGAATCCCACTTCTGACAAACCTAACCTTTGGCTGCGGGCTCAAGCTAGAGTCTTGAACCCTCTGGCAAGTTCACCCCGAAGTGCATTAATGTTGACAAAGCACTGCATTTCTGTTCATGCTAGAGTTAACCAAACAATGCAGTTGCACTGACCTGCATAATATGGACTTTAAAGTAACACTTTTGGTGCAATGTATGGGATTCGGTTGGCGTTTTCGTGCAGTTTTCTTGGAATTTCAAGTCAAGACATTTCACGAAATTGGACATGTTTATAGAATGGGATCCAACAGAACTTCGAGGAATGCCACGTTCTGATGTTTACCGGAAGAAGAACTTGTTTATGAAAGGCTATTCATGTCTTTTTTTCTTTTTTTCTTTTCTTTTTAGGGGGAGTATGCAATGTGATTTTGGGAGTCTAACTGGGATGTGGTGGACTGAAGTTTTGGGGATGTAGTAGAACTTCATGGCAAGGATTCTTGGAAATTTCTTGGAATTGAAGGTCATGGGTTTTGGGGGCATGTGGTGCAGAGTCATGGCCTAAGATTCAAGGAATGCCATGCAAAACATTGCTTTAGCATTGACAAGACTTGTCATTGGAATGATAGAATTACATTAGCCTTAAAAAAACAATACTGCAACAACACTGACGCATATTACATAAATATGAGAGTAATACTATTGCTGCATTTGTTCAACATTAGTCCCACAAGAACACTTGATTTCTATGACATTGCATATGAAGGACTGGAAAAACGCACAAAAGGAATGATACAGAAAGCAGCTCTTTCATTTACATGCTCCCATGTATCAAAAAGCACCAGCCTGCCCCGTGTGAGGCTCGAACTCACGACCTTCAGATTATGAGACTGACGCGCTGCCTAACTGCGCCAACGAGGCATGTGCTATGGCTCGGGTGAGCGGAGAACCACTAGCTTCCAGATCATCTGCCATTCGGTGCAGCTCCAAAAGTACTGCTCACCCTTTGCCCTCACGTCAGGATGGCCGAGCGGTCTAAGGCGCTGCGTTCAGGTCGCAGTCTCCCCTGGAGGCGAGGGTTCGAATCCCACTTCTGACAACCTAACCTTTGGCTGCGGGCTCAAGCTAGAGTCTTGAACCCTCTGGCAAGTTCACCCCGAAGTGCATTAATGTTGACAAAGCACTGCATTTCTGTTCATGCTAGAGTTAACCAAACAATGCAGTTGCACTGACCTGCATAATATGGACTTTAAAGTAACACTTTTGGTGCAATGTATGGGATTCGGTGGCGTTTTCGTGCAGTTTTCTTGGAATTTCAAGTCAAGACATTTCACGAAATTGGACATGTTTATAGAATGGGATCCAACAGAACTTCGAGGAATGCCACGTTCTGATGTTTACCGGAAGAAGAACTTGTTTATGAAAGGCTATTCATGTCTTTTTTTCTTTTTTTCTTTTCTTTTTAGGGGGAGTATGCAATGTGATTTTGGGAGTCTAACTGGGATGTGGTGGACTGAAGTTTTGGGGTTGCAGTAGAACTTCATGGCAAGGATTCTTGGAAATTTCTTGGAATTGAAGGTCATGGGTTTTGGGGGCATGTGGTGCAGAGTCATGGCCTAAGATTCAAGGAATGCCATGCAAAACATTGCTTTAGCATTGACAAGACTTGTCATTGGAATGATAGAATTACATTAGCCTTAAAAAAACATACTGCAACAACACTGACGCATATTACATAAATATGAGAGTAATACTATTGCTGCATTTGTTCAACATTAGTCCCACAAGAACACTTGATTTCTATGACATTGCATATGAAGGACTGGAAAAACGCACAAAAGGAATGATACAGAAAGCAGCTCTTTCATTTACATGCTCCCATGTATCAAAAAGCACCAGCCTGCCCCGTGTGAGGCTCGAACTCACGACCTTCAGATTATGAGACTGACGCGCTACATAACTGCGCCAACGAGGCATGTGCTGTGGCTCGGGTGAGCGGAGAACCACTAGCTTCCAGATCATCTGCCATTCGGTGCAGCTCCAAAAGTACTGCTCACCCTTAGCCCTCATGTCAGGATGGCCGAGCGGTCTAAGGCGCTGCGTTCAGGTCGCAGTCTCCCCTGGAGGCGTGGGTTCGAATCCCACTTCTGACAAACCTAACCTTTGGCTGCGGGCTCAAGCTAGAGTCTTGAACCCTCTGGCAAGTTCACCCCGAAGTGCATTAATGTTGACAAAGCACTGCATTTCAGTTCATGCTAGAGTTAACCAAACAATGCAGTTGCACTGACCTGCATAATATGGACTTTAAAGTAACACTTTTGGTGCAATGTATGGGATTCGGTGGCGTTTTCGTGCAGTTTTCTTGGAATTTCAAGTCAAGACATTTCACGAAATTGGACATGTTTATAGAATGGGATCCAACAGAACTTCGAGGAATGCCACGTTCTGATGTTTACCGGAAGAAGAACTTGTTTATGAAAGGCTATTCATGTCTTTTTTTCTTTTCTTTTTAGGGGGAGTATGCAATGTGATTTTGGGAGTCTAACTGGGATGTGGTGGACTGAAGTTTTGGGGATGCAGTAGAACTTCATGGCAAGGATTCTTGGAAATTTCTTGGAATTGAAGGTCATGGGTTTTGGGGGCATGTGGTGCAGAGTCATGGCCTAAGATTCAAGGAATGCCATGCAAAACATTGCTTTAGCATTGACAAGACTTGTCATTGGAATGATAGAATTACATTAGCCTTAAAAAAACAATACTGCAACAACACTGACGCATATTACATAAATATGAGAGTAATACTATTGCTGCATTTGTTCAACATTAGTCCCACAAGAACACTTGATTTCTATGACATTGCATATGAAGGACTGGAAAAACGCACAAAAGGAATGATACAGAAAGCAGCTCTTTCATTTACATGCTCCCATGTATCAAAAAGCAACAGCCTGCCCCGTGTGAGGCTCGAACTCACAACCTTCAGATTATGAGACTGACGCGCTGCCTAACTGCGCCAACGAGGCATGTGCTATGGCTCGGGTGAGCGGAGAACCACTAGCTTCCAGATCATCTGCCATTCGGTGCAGCTCCAAAAGTACTGCTCACCCTTTGCCCTCACGTCAGGATGGCCGAGCGGTCTAAGGCGCTGCGTTCAGGTCGCAGTCTCCCCTGGAGGCGTGGGTTCGAATCCCACTTCTGACAAACCTAACCTTTGGCTGCGGGCTCAAGCTAGAGTCTTGAACCCTCTGGCAAGTTCACCCCGAAGTGCATTAATGTTGACAAAGCACTGCATTTCAGTTCATGCTAGAGTTAACCAAACAATGCAGTTGCACTGACCTGCATAATATGGACTTTAAAGTAACACTTTTGGTGCAATGTATGGGATTCGGTGGCGTTTTTGTGCAGTTTTCTTGGAATTTCAAGTCAAGACATTTCACGAAATTCGACATGTTTATAGAATGGGATCCAACAGAACTTCGAGGAATGCCACGTTCTGATGTTTACCGGAAGAAGAACTTGTTTATGAAAGGCTATTCATGTCTTTTTTTCTTTTCTTTTTAGGGGGAGTATGCAATGTGATTTTGGGAGTCTAACTGGGATGTGGTGGACTGAAGTTTTGGGGATGTAGTAGAACTTCATGGCAAGGATTCTTGGAAATTTCTTGGAATTGAAGGTCATGGGTTTTGGGGGCATGTGGTGCAGAGTCATGGCCTAAGATTCAAGGAATGCCATGCAAAACATTGCTTTAGCATTGACAAGACTTGTCATTGGAATGATAGAATTACATTAGCCTTAAAAAAACATACTGCAACAACACTGACGCATATTACATAAATATGAGAGTAATACTATTGCTGCATTTGTTCAACATTAGTCCCACAAGAACACTTGATTTCTATGACATTGCATATGAAGGACTGGAAAAACGCACAAAAGGAATGATACAGAAAGCAGCTCTTTCATTTACATGCTCCCATGTATCAAAAAGCACCAGCCTGCCCCGTGTGAGGCTCGAACTCACGACCTTCAGATTATGAGACTGACGCGCTGCCTAACTGCGCCAACGAGGCATGTGCTATGGCTCGGGTGAGCGGAGAACCACTAGCTTCCAGATCATCTGCCATTCGGTGCAGCTCCAAAAGTACTGCTCACCCTTTGCCCTCACGTCAGGATGGCCGAGCGGTCTAAGGCGCTGCGTTCAGGTCGCAGTCTCCCCTGGAGGCGAGGGTTCGAATCCCACTTCTGACAACCTAACCTTTGGCTGCGGGCTCAAGCTAGAGTCTTGAACCCTCTGGCAAGTTCACCCCGAAGTGCATTAATGTTGACAAAGCACTGCATTTCTGTTCATGCTAGAGTTAACCAAACAATGCAGTTGCACTGACCTGCATAATATGGACTTTAAAGTAACACTTTTGGTGCAATGTATGGGATTCGGTGGCGTTTTCGTGCAGTTTTCTTGGAATTTCAAGTCAAGACATTTCACGAAATTGGACATGTTTATAGAATGGGATCCAACAGAACTTCGAGGAATGCCACGTTCTGATGTTTACCGGAAGAAGAACTTGTTTATGAAAGGCTATTCATGTCTTTTTTTCTTTTTTTCTTTTCTTTTTAGGGGGAGTATGCAATGTGATTTTGGGAGTCTAACTGGGATGTGGTGGACTGAAGTTTTGGGGTTGCAGTAGAACTTCATGGCAAGGATTCTTGGAAATTTCTTGGAATTGAAGGTCATGGGTTTTGGGGGCATGTGGTGCAGAGTCATGGCCTAAGATTCAAGGAATGCCATGCAAAACATTGCTTTAGCATTGACAAGACTTGTCATTGGAATGATAGAATTACATTAGCCTTAAAAAAACATACTGCAACAACACTGACGCATATTACATAAATATGAGAGTAATACTATTGCTGCATTTGTTCAACATTAGTCCCACAAGAACACTTGATTTCTATGACATTGCATATGAAGGACTGGAAAAACGCACAAAAGGAATGATACAGAAAGCAGCTCTTTCATTTACATGCTCCCATGTATCAAAAAGCACCAGCCTGCCCCGTGTGAGGCTCGAACTCACGACCTTCAGATTATGAGACTGACGCGCTACATAACTGCGCCAACGAGGCATGTGCTGTGGCTCGGGTGAGCGGAGAACCACTAGCTTCCAGATCATCTGCCATTCGGTGCAGCTCCAAAAGTACTGCTCACCCTTAGCCCTCATGTCAGGATGGCCGAGCGGTCTAAGGCGCTGCGTTCAGGTCGCAGTCTCCCCTGGAGGCGTGGGTTCGAATCCCACTTCTGACAAACCTAACCTTTGGCTGCGGGCTCAAGCTAGAGTCTTGAACCCTCTGGCAAGTTCACCCCGAAGTGCATTAATGTTGACAAAGCACTGCATTTCAGTTCATGCTAGAGTTAACCAAACAATGCAGTTGCACTGACCTGCATAATATGGACTTTAAAGTAACACTTTTGGTGCAATGTATGGGATTCGGTGGCGTTTTCGTGCAGTTTTCTTGGAATTTCAAGTCAAGACATTTCACGAAATTGGACATGTTTATAGAATGGGATCCAACAGAACTTCGAGGAATGCCACGTTCTGATGTTTACCGGAAGAAGAACTTGTTTATGAAAGGCTATTCATGTCTTTTTTTCTTTTCTTTTTAGGGGGAGTATGCAATGTGATTTTGGGAGTCTAACTGGGATGTGGTGGACTGAAGTTTTGGGGATGCAGTAGAACTTCATGGCAAGGATTCTTGGAAATTTCTTGGAATTGAAGGTCATGGGTTTTGGGGGCATGTGGTGCAGAGTCATGGCCTAAGATTCAAGGAATGCCATGCAAAACATTGCTTTAGCATTGACAAGACTTGTCATTGGAATGATAGAATTACATTAGCCTTAAAAAAACAATACTGCAACAACACTGACGCATATTACATAAATATGAGAGTAATACTATTGCTGCATTTGTTCAACATTAGTCCCACAAGAACACTTGATTTCTATGACATTGCATATGAAGGACTGGAAAAACGCACAAAAGGAATGATACAGAAAGCAGCTCTTTCATTTACATGCTCCCATGTATCAAAAAGCAACAGCCTGCCCCGTGTGAGGCTCGAACTCACAACCTTCAGATTATGAGACTGACGCGCTGCCTAACTGCGCCAACGAGGCATGTGCTATGGCTCGGGTGAGCGGAGAACCACTAGCTTCCAGATCATCTGCCATTCGGTGCAGCTCCAAAAGTACTGCTCACCCTTTGCCCTCACGTCAGGATGGCCGAGCGGTCTAAGGCGCTGCGTTCAGGTCGCAGTCTCCCCTGGAGGCGTGGGTTCGAATCCCACTTCTGACAAACCTAACCTTTGGCTGCGGGCTCAAGCTAGAGTCTTGAACCCTCTGGCAAGTTCACCCCGAAGTGCATTAATGTTGACAAAGCACTGCATTTCAGTTCATGCTAGAGTTAACCAAACAATGCAGTTGCACTGACCTGCATAATATGGACTTTAAAGTAACACTTTTGGTGCAATGTATGGGATTCGGTGGCGTTTTTGTGCAGTTTTCTTGGAATTTCAAGTCAAGACATTTCACGAAATTCGACATGTTTATAGAATGGGATCCAACAGAACTTCGAGGAATGCCACGTTCTGATGTTTACCGGAAGAAGAACTTGTTTATGAAAGGCTATTCATGTCTTTTTTTCTTTTCTTTTTAGGGGGAGTATGCAATGTGATTTTGGGAGTCTAACTGGGATGTGGTGGACTGAAGTTTTGGGGATGTAGTAGAACTTCATGGCAAGGATTCTTGGAAATTTCTTGGAATTGAAGGTCATGGGTTTTGGGGGCATGTGGTGCAGAGTCATGGCCTAAGATTCAAGGAATGCCATGCAAAACATTGCTTTAGCATTGACAAGACTTGTCATTGGAATGATAGAATTACATTAGCCTTAAAAAAACATACTGCAACAACACTGACGCATATTACATAAATATGAGAGTAATACTATTGCTGCATTTGTTCAACATTAGTCCCACAAGAACACTTGATTTCTATGACATTGCATATGAAGGACTGGAAAAACGCACAAAAGGAATGATACAGAAAGCAGCTCTTTCATTTACATGCTCCCATGTATCAAAAAGCACCAGCCTGCCGCGTGTGAGGCTCGAACTCACGACCTTCAGATTATGAGACTGACGCTCTGCCTAACTGCGCCAACGAGGCATGTGCTATGGCTCGGGTGAGCGGAGAACCACTAGCTTCCAGATCATCTGCAATTCGGTGCAGCTCCAAAAGTACTGCTCACCCTTTGCCCTCACGTCTGGATGGCCGAGCGGTCTAAGGCGCTCCGTTCAGGTCGCAGTCTCCCCTGGAGGCGTGGGTTCGAATCCCACTTCTGACAAACCTAACCTTTGGCTGCGGGCTCAAGCTAGAGTCTTGAACCCTCTGGCAAGTTCACCCCGAAGTGCATTAATGTTGACAAAGCACTGCATTTCAGTTCATGCTAGAGTTAACCAAACAATGCAGTTGCACTGACCTGCATAATATGGACTTTAAAGTAACACTTTTGGTGCAATGTATGGGATTCGGTGGCGTTTTCGTGCAGTTTTCTTGGAATTTCAAGTCAAGACATTTCACGAAATTGGACATGTTTATAGAATGGGATCCAACAGAACTTCGAGGAATGCCACGTTCTGATGTTTACCGGAAGAAGAACTTGTTTATGAAAGGCTATTCATGTCTTTTTTTCTTTTTTTCTTTTCTTTTTAGGGGGAGTATGCAATGTGATTTTGGGAGTCTAACTGGGATGTGGTGGACTGAAGTTTTGGGGATGCAGTAGAACTTCATGGCAAGGATTCTTGGAAATTTCTTGGAATTGAAGGTCATGGGTTTTGGGGGCATGTGGTGCAGAGTCATGGCCTAAGATTCAAGGAATGCCATGCAAAACATTGCTTTAGCATTGACAAGACTTGTCATTGGAATGATAGAATTACATTAGACTTAAAAAAACATACTGCAACAACACTGACGCATATTACATAAATATGAGAGTAATACTATTGCTGCATTTGTTCAACATTAGTCCCACAAGAACACTTGATTTCTATGACATTGCATATGAAGGACTGGAAAAACGCACAAAAGGAATGATACAGAAAGCAGCTCTTTCATTTACATGCTCCCATGTATCAAAAAGCACCAGCCTGCCCCGTGTGAGGCTCGAACTCACGAACTTCAGATTATGAGACTGACGCGCTGCCTAACTGCGCCAACGAGGCATGTGCTATGGCTCGGGTGAGCGGAGAACCACTAGCTTCCAGATCATCTGCCATTCGGTGCAGCTCCAAAAGTACTGCTCACCCTTTGCCCTCACGTCAGAATGGCCGAGCGGTCTAAGGCGCTGCGTTCAGGTCGCAGTCTCCCCTGGAGGCGTGGGTTCGAATCCCACTTCTGACAAGCCTAACCTTTGGCTGCGGGCTCAAGCTAGAGTCTTGAACCCTCTGGCAAGTTCACCCCGAAGTGCATTAATGTTGACAAAGCACTGCATTTCAGTTCATGCTAGAGTTAACCAAACAATGCAGTTGCACTGACCTGCATAATATGGACTTTAAAGTAACACTTTTGGTGCAATGTATGGGATTCGGTGGCGTTTTCGTGCAGTTTTCTTGGAATTTCAAGTCAAGACATTTCACGAAATTGGACATGTTTATAGAATGGGATCCAACAGAACTTCGAGGAATGCCACGTTCTGATGTTTACCGGAAGAAGAACTTGTTTATGAAAGGCTATTCATGTCTTTTTTTCTTTTCTTTTTAGGGGGAGTATGCAATGTGATTTTGGGAGTCTAACTGGGATGTGGTGGACTGAAGTTTTGGGGATGTAGTAGAACTTCATGGCAAGGATTCTTGGAAATTTCTTGGAATTGAAGGTCATGGGTTTTGGGGGCATGTGGTGCAGAGTCATGGCCTAAGATTCAAGGAATGCCATGCAAAACATTGCTTTAGCATTGACAAGACTTGTCATTGGAATGATAGAATTACATTAGCCTTAAAAAAACATACTGCAACAACACTGACGCATATTACATAAATATGAGAGTAATACTATTGCTGCATTTGTTCAACATTAGTCCCACAAGAACACTTGATTTCTATGACATTGCATATGAAGGACTGGAAAAACGCACAAAAGGAATGATACAGAAAGCAGCTCTTTCATTTACATGCTCCCATGTATCAAAAAGCACCAGCCTGCCCCGTGTGAGGCTCGAACTCACGACCTTCAGATTATGAGACTGACGCGCTACATAACTGCGCCAACGAGGCATGTGCTGTCGCTCGGGTGAGTGGAGAACCACTAGCTTCCAGATCATCTGCCATTCGGTGCAGATCCAAAAGTACTGCTCACCCTTAGCCCTCACGTCAGGATGGCCGAGCGGTCTAAGGCGCTGCGTTCAGGTCGCAGTCTCCCCTGGAGGCGTGGGTTCGAATCCCACTTCTGACAAACCTAACCTTTGGCTGCGGGCTCAAGCTAGAGTCTTGAACCCTCTGGCAAGTTCACCCCGAAGTGCATTAATGTTGACAAAGCACTGCATTTCTGTTCATGCTAGAGTTAACCAAACAATGCAGTTGCACTGACCTGCATAATATGGACTTTAAAGTAACACTTTTGGTGCAATGTATGGGATTCGGTGGCGTTTTCGTGCAGTTTTCTTGGAATTTCAAGTCAAGACATTTCACGAAATTGGACATGTTTATAGAATGGGATCCAACAGAACTTCGAGGAATGCCACGTTCCGATGTTTACCGGAAGAAGAACTTGTTTATGAAAGGCTATTCATGTCTTTTTTTCTTTTTTTCTTTTCTTTTTAGGGGGAGTATGCAATGTGATTTTGGGAGTCTAACTGGGATGTGGTGGACTGAAGTTTTGGGGATGCAGTAGAACTTCATGGCAAGGATTCTTGGAAATTTCTTGGAATTGAAGGTCATGGGTTTTGGGGGCATGTGGTACAGAGTCATGGCCTAAGATTCAAGGAATGCCATGCAAAACATTGCTTTAGCATTGACAAGACTTGTCATTGGAATGATAGAATTACATTAGCCTTAAAAAAACATACTGCAACAACACTGACGCATATTACATAAATATGAGAGTAATACTATTGCTGCATTTGTTCAACATTAGTCCCACAAGAACACTTGATTTCTATGACATTGCATATGAAGGACTGGAAAAACGCACAAAAGGAATGATACAGAAAGCAGCTCTTTCATTTACATGCTCCCATGTATCAAAAAGCACCAGCCTGCCCCGTGTGAGGCTCGAACTCACGACCTTCAGATTATGAGACTGACGCGCTGCCTAACTGCGCCAACGAGGCATGTGCTGTGGCTCGGGTGAGCGGAGAACCACTAGCTTCCAGATCATCTGCCATTCGGTGCAGCTCCAAAAGTACTGCTCACCCTTAGCCCTCACGTCAGGATGGCCGAGCGGTCTAAGGCGCTGCGTTCAGGTCGCAGTCTCCCCTGGAGGCGTGGGTTCGAATCCCACTTCTGACAAACCTAACCTTTGGCTGCGGGCTCAAGCTAGAGTCTTGAACCCTCTGGCAAGTTCACCCCGAAGTGCATTAATGTTGACAAAGCACTGCATTTCAGTTCATGCTAGAGTTAACCAAACAATGCAGTTGCACTGACCTGCATAATATGGACTTTAAAGTAACACTTTTGGTGCAATGTATGGGATTCGGTGGCGTTTTCGTGCAGTTTTCTTGGAATTTCAAGTCAAGACATTTCACGAAATTGGACATGTTTATAGAATGGGATCCAACAGAACTTCGAGGAATGCCATGTTCTGATGTTTACCGGAAGAAGAACTTGTTTATGAAAGGCTATTCATGTCTTTTTTTCTTTTTTTCTTTTCTTTTTAGGGGGAGTATGCAATGTGATTTTGGGAGTCTAACTGGGATGTGGTGGACTGAAGTTTTGGGGATGTAGTAGAACTTCATGGCAAGGATTCTTGGAAATTTCTTGGAATTGAAGGTCATGGGTTTTGGGGGCATGTGGTGCAGAGTCATGGCCTAAGATTCAAGGAATGCCATGCAAAACATTGCTTTAGCATTGACAAGACTTGTCATTGGAATGATAGAATTACATTAGCCTTAAAAAAACAATACTGCAACAACACTGACGCATATTACATAAATATGAGAGTAATACTATTGCTGCATTTGTTCAACATTAGTCCCACAAGAACACTTGATTTCTATGACATTGCATATGAAGGACTGGAAAAACGCACAAAAGGAATGATACAGAAAGCAGCTCTTTCATTTACATGCTCCCATGTATCAAAAAGCACCAGCCTGCCCCGTGTGAGGCTCGAACTCACGACCTTCAGATTATGAGACTGACGCGCTGCCTAACTGCGCCAACAAGGCATGTGCTGTGGCTCGGGTGAGCGGAGAACCACTAGCTTCCAGATCATCTGCCATTCGGTGCAGCTCCAAAAGTACTGCTCACCCTTATCCCTCACGTCAGGATGGCCGAGCGGTCTAAGGCGCTGCGTTGTTGCAGTATCCCCTGGAGGCGTGGGTTCGAATCCCACTTCTGACAAACCTAACCTTTGGCTGCGGGCTCAAGCTAGAGTTTTGAACCCTCTGGCAAGTTCACCCCGAAGTGCATTAATGTTGACAAAGCACTGCATTTCTGTTCATGCTAGAGTTAACCAAACAATGCAGTTGCACTGACCTGCATAATATGGACTTTAAAGTAACACTTTTGGTGCAATGTATGGGATTCGGTGGCGTTTTCGTGCAGTTTTCTTGGAATTTCAAGTCAAGACATTTCACGAAATTGGACATGTTTATAGAATGGGATCCAACAGAACTTCGAGGAATGCCACGTTCTGATGTTTACCGGAAGAAGAACTTGTTTATGAAAGGCTATTCATGTCTTTTTTTCTTTTTTTCTTTTCTTTTTAGGGGGAGTATGCAATGTGATTTTGGGAGTCTAACTGGGATGTGGTGGACTGAAGTTTTGGGGATGTAGTAGAACTTCATGGCAAGGATTCTTGGAAATTTCTTGGAATTGAAGGTCATGGGTTTTGGGGGCATGTGGTGCAGAGTCATGGCCTAAGATTCAAGGAATGCCATGCAAAACATTGCTTTAGCATTGACAAGACTTGTCATTGGAATGATAGAATTACATTAGCCTTAAAAAAACATACTGCAACAACACTGACGCATATTACATAAATATGAGAGTAATACTATTGCTGCATTTGTTCAACATTAGTCCCACAAGAACACTTGATTTCTATGACATTGCATATGAAGGACTGGAAAAACGCACAAAAGGAATGATACAGAAACCAGCTCTTTCATTTACATGCTCCCATGTATCAAAAAGCACCAGCCTGCCCCGTGTGAGGCTCGAACTCACGACCTTCAGATTATGAGACTGACGCGCTGCCTAACTGCGCCAACGAGGCATGTGCTGTGGCTCGGGTGAGCGGTGAAGCACTAGCTTCCAGATCATCTGCCATTCGGTGCAGCTCCAAAAGTACTGCTCACCCTTAGCCCTCATGTCAGGATGGCCGAGCGGTCTAAGGCGCTGCGTTCAGGTCGCAGTCTCCCCTGGAGGCGTGGGTTCGAATCCCACTTCTGACAAACCTAACCTTTGGCTGCGGGCTCAAGCTAGAGTCTTGAACCCTCTGGCAAGTTCACCCCGAAGTGCATTAATGTTGACAAAGCACTGCATTTCAGTTCATGCTAGAGTTAACCAAACAATGCAGTTGCACTGACCTGCATAATATGGACTTTAAAGTAACACTTTTGGTGCAATGTATGGGATTCGGTGGCGTTTTCGTGCAGTTTTCTTGGAATTTCAAGTCAAGACATTTCACGAAATTGGACATGTTTATAGAATGGGATCCAACAGAACTTCGAGGAATGCCACGTTCTGATGTTTACCGGAAGAAGAACTTGTTTATGAAAGGCTATTCATGTCTTTTTTTCTTTTCTTTTTAGGGGGAGTATGCAATGTGATTTTGGGAGTCTAACTGGGATGTGGTGGACTGAAGTTTTGGGGATGCAGTAGAACTTCATGGCAAGGATTCTTGGAAATTTCTTGGAATTGAAGGTCATGGGTTTTGGGGGCATGTGGTGCAGAGTCATGGCCTAAGATTCAAGGAATGCCATGCAAAACATTGCTTTAGCATTGACAAGACTTGTCATTGGAATGATAGAATTACATTAGCCTTAAAAAAACAATACTGCAACAACACTGACGCATATTACATAAATATGAGAGTAATACTATTGCTGCATTTGTTCAACATTAGTCCCACAAGAACACTTGATTTCTATGACATTGCATATGAAGGACTGGAAAAACGCACAAAAGGAATGATACAGAAAGCAGCTCTTTCATTTACATGCTCCCATGTATCAAAAAGCAACAGCCTGCCCCGTGTGAGGCTCGAACTCACAACCTTCAGATTATGAGACTGACGCGCTGCCTAACTGCGCCAACGAGGCATGTGCTATGGCTCGGGTGAGCGGAGAACCACTAGCTTCCAGATCATCTGCCATTCGGTGCAGCTCCAAAAGTACTGCTCACCCTTTGCCCTCACGTCAGGATGGCCGAGCGGTCTAAGGCGCTGCGTTCAGGTCGCAGTCTCCCCTGGAGGCGTGGGTTCGAATCCCACTTCTGACAAACCTAACCTTTGGCTGCGGGCTCAAGCTAGAGTCTTGAACCCTCTGGCAAGTTCACCCCGAAGTGCATTAATGTTGACAAAGCACTGCATTTCAGTTCATGCTAGAGTTAACCAAACAATGCAGTTGCACTGACCTGCATAATATGGACTTTAAAGTAACACTTTTGGTGCAATGTATGGGATTCGGTGGCGTTTTTGTGCAGTTTTCTTGGAATTTCAAGTCAAGACATT
The DNA here is from genome assembly GCF_988280905.1 of Pimephales promelas. Lineage (NCBI taxonomy): Eukaryota > Metazoa > Chordata > Actinopteri > Cypriniformes > Leuciscidae > Pimephales > Pimephales promelas. The sequence goes on along the minus strand of NC_142792.1, from coordinate 21,898,194 downwards.
TCACGAAATTCGACATGTTTATAGAATGGGATCCAACAGAACTTCGAGGAATGCCACGTTCTGATGTTTACCGGAAGAAGAACTTGTTTATGAAAGGCTATTCATGTCTTTTTTTCTTTTCTTTTTAGGGGGAGTATGCAATGTGATTTTGGGAGTCTAACTGGGATGTGGTGGACTGAAGTTTTGGGGATGTAGTAGAACTTCATGGCAAGGATTCTTGGAAATTTCTTGGAATTGAAGGTCATGGGTTTTGGGGGCATGTGGTGCAGAGTCATGGCCTAAGATTCAAGGAATGCCATGCAAAACATTGCTTTAGCATTGACAAGACTTGTCATTGGAATGATAGAATTACATTAGCCTTAAAAAAACATACTGCAACAACACTGACGCATATTACATAAATATGAGAGTAATACTATTGCTGCATTTGTTCAACATTAGTCCCACAAGAACACTTGATTTCTATGACATTGCATATGAAGGACTGGAAAAACGCACAAAAGGAATGATACAGAAAGCAGCTCTTTCATTTACATGCTCCCATGTATCAAAAAGCACCAGCCTGCCGCGTGTGAGGCTCGAACTCACGACCTTCAGATTATGAGACTGACGCTCTGCCTAACTGCGCCAACGAGGCATGTGCTATGGCTCGGGTGAGCGGAGAACCACTAGCTTCCAGATCATCTGCAATTCGGTGCAGCTCCAAAAGTACTGCTCACCCTTTGCCCTCACGTCTGGATGGCCGAGCGGTCTAAGGCGCTCCGTTCAGGTCGCAGTCTCCCCTGGAGGCGTGGGTTCGAATCCCACTTCTGACAAACCTAACCTTTGGCTGCGGGCTCAAGCTAGAGTCTTGAACCCTCTGGCAAGTTCACCCCGAAGTGCATTAATGTTGACAAAGCACTGCATTTCAGTTCATGCTAGAGTTAACCAAACAATGCAGTTGCACTGACCTGCATAATATGGACTTTAAAGTAACACTTTTGGTGCAATGTATGGGATTCGGTGGCGTTTTCGTGCAGTTTTCTTGGAATTTCAAGTCAAGACATTTCACGAAATTGGACATGTTTATAGAATGGGATCCAACAGAACTTCGAGGAATGCCACGTTCTGATGTTTACCGGAAGAAGAACTTGTTTATGAAAGGCTATTCATGTCTTTTTTTCTTTTTTTCTTTTCTTTTTAGGGGGAGTATGCAATGTGATTTTGGGAGTCTAACTGGGATGTGGTGGACTGAAGTTTTGGGGATGCAGTAGAACTTCATGGCAAGGATTCTTGGAAATTTCTTGGAATTGAAGGTCATGGGTTTTGGGGGCATGTGGTGCAGAGTCATGGCCTAAGATTCAAGGAATGCCATGCAAAACATTGCTTTAGCATTGACAAGACTTGTCATTGGAATGATAGAATTACATTAGACTTAAAAAAACATACTGCAACAACACTGACGCATATTACATAAATATGAGAGTAATACTATTGCTGCATTTGTTCAACATTAGTCCCACAAGAACACTTGATTTCTATGACATTGCATATGAAGGACTGGAAAAACGCACAAAAGGAATGATACAGAAAGCAGCTCTTTCATTTACATGCTCCCATGTATCAAAAAGCACCAGCCTGCCCCGTGTGAGGCTCGAACTCACGAACTTCAGATTATGAGACTGACGCGCTGCCTAACTGCGCCAACGAGGCATGTGCTATGGCTCGGGTGAGCGGAGAACCACTAGCTTCCAGATCATCTGCCATTCGGTGCAGCTCCAAAAGTACTGCTCACCCTTTGCCCTCACGTCAGAATGGCCGAGCGGTCTAAGGCGCTGCGTTCAGGTCGCAGTCTCCCCTGGAGGCGTGGGTTCGAATCCCACTTCTGACAAGCCTAACCTTTGGCTGCGGGCTCAAGCTAGAGTCTTGAACCCTCTGGCAAGTTCACCCCGAAGTGCATTAATGTTGACAAAGCACTGCATTTCAGTTCATGCTAGAGTTAACCAAACAATGCAGTTGCACTGACCTGCATAATATGGACTTTAAAGTAACACTTTTGGTGCAATGTATGGGATTCGGTGGCGTTTTCGTGCAGTTTTCTTGGAATTTCAAGTCAAGACATTTCACGAAATTGGACATGTTTATAGAATGGGATCCAACAGAACTTCGAGGAATGCCACGTTCTGATGTTTACCGGAAGAAGAACTTGTTTATGAAAGGCTATTCATGTCTTTTTTTCTTTTCTTTTTAGGGGGAGTATGCAATGTGATTTTGGGAGTCTAACTGGGATGTGGTGGACTGAAGTTTTGGGGATGCAGTAGAACTTCATGGCAAGGATTCTTGGAAATTTCTTGGAATTGAAGGTCATGGGTTTTGGGGGCATGTGGTGCAGAGTCATGGCCTAAGATTCAAGGAATGCCATGCAAAACATTGCTTTAGCATTGACAAGACTTGTCATTGGAATGATAGAATTACATTAGCCTTAAAAAAACATACTGCAACAACACTGACGCATATTACATAAATATGAGAGTAATACTATTGCTGCATTTGTTCAACATTAGTCCCACAAGAACACTTGATTTCTATGACATTGCATATGAAGGACTGGAAAAACGCACAAAAGGAATGATACAGAAAGCAGCTCTTTCATTTACATGCTCCCATGTATCAAAAAGCACCAGCCTGCCCCGTGTGAGGCTCGAACTCACGACCTTCAGATTATGAGACTGACGCGCTACATAACTGCGCCAACGAGGCATGTGCTGTCGCTCGGGTGAGTGGAGAACCACTAGCTTCCAGATCATCTGCCATTCGGTGCAGATCCAAAAGTACTGCTCACCCTTAGCCCTCACGTCAGGATGGCCGAGCGGTCTAAGGCGCTGCGTTCAGGTCGCAGTCTCCCCTGGAGGCGTGGGTTCGAATCCCACTTCTGACAAACCTAACCTTTGGCTGCGGGCTCAAGCTAGAGTCTTGAACCCTCTGGCAAGTTCACCCCGAAGTGCATTAATGTTGACAAAGCACTGCATTTCTGTTCATGCTAGAGTTAACCAAACAATGCAGTTGCACTGACCTGCATAATATGGACTTTAAAGTAACACTTTTGGTGCAATGTATGGGATTCGGTGGCGTTTTCGTGCAGTTTTCTTGGAATTTCAAGTCAAGACATTTCACGAAATTGGACATGTTTATAGAATGGGATCCAACAGAACTTCGAGGAATGCCACGTTCCGATGTTTACCGGAAGAAGAACTTGTTTATGAAAGGCTATTCATGTCTTTTTTTCTTTTTTTCTTTTCTTTTTAGGGGGAGTATGCAATGTGATTTTGGGAGTCTAACTGGGATGTGGTGGACTGAAGTTTTGGGGATGCAGTAGAACTTCATGGCAAGGATTCTTGGAAATTTCTTGGAATTGAAGGTCATGGGTTTTGGGGGCATGTGGTACAGAGTCATGGCCTAAGATTCAAGGAATGCCATGCAAAACATTGCTTTAGCATTGACAAGACTTGTCATTGGAATGATAGAATTACATTAGCCTTAAAAAAACATACTGCAACAACACTGACGCATATTACATAAATATGAGAGTAATACTATTGCTGCATTTGTTCAACATTAGTCCCACAAGAACACTTGATTTCTATGACATTGCATATGAAGGACTGGAAAAACGCACAAAAGGAATGATACAGAAAGCAGCTCTTTCATTTACATGCTCCCATGTATCAAAAAGCACCAGCCTGCCCCGTGTGAGGCTCGAACTCACGACCTTCAGATTATGAGACTGACGCGCTGCCTAACTGCGCCAACGAGGCATGTGCTGTGGCTCGGGTGAGCGGAGAACCACTAGCTTCCAGATCATCTGCCATTCGGTGCAGCTCCAAAAGTACTGCTCACCCTTAGCCCTCACGTCAGGATGGCCGAGCGGTCTAAGGCGCTGCGTTCAGGTCGCAGTCTCCCCTGGAGGCGTGGGTTCGAATCCCACTTCTGACAAACCTAACCTTTGGCTGCGGGCTCAAGCTAGAGTCTTGAACCCTCTGGCAAGTTCACCCCGAAGTGCATTAATGTTGACAAAGCACTGCATTTCAGTTCATGCTAGAGTTAACCAAACAATGCAGTTGCACTGACCTGCATAATATGGACTTTAAAGTAACACTTTTGGTGCAATGTATGGGATTCGGTGGCGTTTTCGTGCAGTTTTCTTGGAATTTCAAGTCAAGACATTTCACGAAATTGGACATGTTTATAGAATGGGATCCAACAGAACTTCGAGGAATGCCATGTTCTGATGTTTACCGGAAGAAGAACTTGTTTATGAAAGGCTATTCATGTCTTTTTTTCTTTTTTTCTTTTCTTTTTAGGGGGAGTATGCAATGTGATTTTGGGAGTCTAACTGGGATGTGGTGGACTGAAGTTTTGGGGATGCAGTAGAACTTCATGGCAAGGATTCTTGGAAATTTCTTGGAATTGAAGGTCATGGGTTTTGGGGGCATGTGGTGCAGAGTCATGGCCTAAGATTCAAGGAATGCCATGCAAAACATTGCTTTAGCATTGACAAGACTTGTCATTGGAATGATAGAATTACATTAGCCTTAAAAAAACATACTGCAACAACACTGACGCATATTACATAAATATGAGAGTAATACTATTGCTGCATTTGTTCAACATTAGTCCCACAAGAACACTTGATTTCTATGACATTGCATATGAAGGACTGGAAAAACGCACAAAAGGAATGATACAGAAAGCAGCTCTTTCATTTACATGCTCCCATGTATCAAAAAGCACCAGCCTGCCCCGTGTGAGGCTCGAACTCACAACCTTCAGATTATGAGACTGACGCGCTGCCTAACTGCGCCAACGAGGCATGTGCTATGGCTCGGGTGAGCGGAGAACCACTAGCTTCCAGATCATCTGCCATTCGGTGCAGCTCCAAAAGTACTGCTCACCCTTTGCCCTCACGTCAGAATGGCCGAGCGGTCTAAGGCGCTGCGTTCAGGTCGCAGTCTCCCCTGGAGGCGTGGGTTCGAATCCCACTTCTGACAAACCTAACCTTTGGCTGCGGGCTCAAGCTAGAGTCTTGAACCCTCTGGCAAGTTCACCCCGAAGTGCATTAATGTTGACAAAGCACTGCATTTCAGTTCATGCTAGAGTTAACCAAACAATGCAGTTGCACTGACCTGCATAATATGGACTTTAAAGTAACACTTTTGGTGCAATGTATGGGATTCGGTGGCGTTTTCGTGCAGTTTTCTTGGAATTTCAAGTCAAGACATTTCACGAAATTGGACATGTTTATAGAATGGGATCCAACAGAACTTCGAGGAATGCCACGTTCTGATGTTTACCGGAAGAAGAACTTGTTTATGAAAGGCTATTCATGTCTTTTTTTCTTTTCTTTTTAGGGGGAGTATGCAATGTGATTTTGGGAGTCTAACTGGGATGTGGTGGACTGAAGTTTTGGGGATGCAGTAGAACTTCATGGCAAGGATTCTTGGAAATTTCTTGGAATTGAAGGTCATGGGTTTTGGGGGCATGTGGTGCAGAGTCATGGCCTAAGATTCAAGGAATGCCATGCAAAACATTGCTTTAGCATTGAAAAGACTTGTCATTGGAATGATAGAATTACATTAGCCTTAAAAAAACATACTGCAACAACACTGACGCATATTACATAAATATGAGAGTAATACTATTGCTGCATTTGTTCAACATTAGTCCCACAAGAACACTTGATTTCTATGACATTGCATATGAAGGACTGGAAAAACGCACAAAAGGAATGATACAGAAAGCAGCTCTTTCATTTACATGCTCCCATGTATCAAAAAGCACCAGCCTGCCCCGTGTGAGGCTCGAACTCACGACCTTCAGATTATGAGACTGACGCGCTACATAACTGCGCCAACGAGGCATGTGCTGTGGCTCGGGTGAGCGGAGAACCACTAGCTTCCAGATCATCTGCCATTCGGTGCAGCTCCAAAAGTACTGCTCACCCTTAGCCCTCACGTCAGGATGGCCGAGCGGTCTAAGGCGCTGCGTTCAGGTCGCAGTCTCCCCTGGAGGCGTGGGTTCGAATCCCACTTCTGACAAACCTAACCTTTGGCTGCGGGCTCAAGCTAGAGTCTTGAACCCTCTGGCAAGTTCACCCCGAAGTGCATTAATGTTGACAAAGCACTGCATTTCTGTTCATGCTAGAGTTAACCAAACAATGCAGTTGCACTGACCTGCATAATATGGACTTTAAAGTAACACTTTTGGTGCAATGTATGGGATTCGGTGGCGTTTTCGTGCAGTTTCCTTGGAATTTCAAGTCAAGACATTTCACGAAATTGGACATGTTTATAGAATGGGATCCAACAGAACTTCGAGGAATGCCACGTTCTGATGTTTACCGGAAGAAGAACTTGTTTATGAAAGGCTATTCATGTCTTTTTTTCTTTTCTTTTTAGGGGGAGTATGCAATGTGATTTTGGGAGTCTAACTGGGATGTGGTGGACTGAAGTTTTGGGGATGCAGTAGAACTTCATGGCAAGGATTCTTGGAAATTTCTTGGAATTGAAGGTCATGGGTTTTGGGGGCATGTGGTGCAGAGTCATGGCCTAAGATTCAAGGAATGCCATGCAAAACATTGCTTTAGCATTGACAAGACTTGTCATTGGAATGATAGAATTACATTAGCCTTAAAAAAACAATACTGCAACAACACTGACGCATATTACATAAATATGAGAGTAATACTATTGCTGCATTTGTTCAACATTAGTCCCACAAGAACACTTGATTTCTATGACATTGCATATGAAGGACTGGAAAAACGCACAAAAGGAATGATACAGAAAGCAGCTCTTTCATTTACATGCTCCCATGTATCAAAAAGCAACAGCCTGCCCCGTGTGAGGCTCGAACTCACAACCTTCAGATTATGAGACTGACGCGCTGCCTAACTGCGCCAACGAGGCATGTGCTATGGCTCGGGTGAGCGGAGAACCACTAGCTTCCAGATCATCTGCCATTCGGTGCAGCTCCAAAAGTACTGCTCACCCTTAGCCCTCATGTCAGGATGGCCGAGCAGTCTAAGGCGCTGCGTTCAGGTCGCAGTCTCCCCTGGAGGCGTGGGTTCGAATCCCACTTCTGACAAACCTAACCTTTGGCTGCGGGCTCAAGCTAGAGTCTTGAACCCTCTGGCAAGTTCACCCCGAAGTGCATTAATGTTGACAAAGCACTGCATTTCAGTTCATGCTAGAGTTAACCAAACAATGCAGTTGCACTGACCTGCATAATATGGACTTTAAAGTAACACTTTTGGTGCAATGTATGGGATTCGGTGGCGTTTTCGTGCAGTTTTCTTGGAATTTCAAGTCAAGACATTTCACGAAATTGGACATGTTTATAGAATGGGATCCAACAGAACTTCGAGGAATGCCACGTTCTGATGTTTACAGGAAGAAGAACTTGTTTATGAAAGGCTATTCATGTCTTTTTTTCTTTTCTTTTTAGGGGGAGTATGCAATGTGATTTTGGGAGTCTAACTGGGATGTGGTGGACTGAAGTTTTGGGGATGCAGTAGAACTTCATGGCAAGGATTCTTGGAAATTTCTTGGAATTGAAGGTCATGGGTTTTGGGGGCATGTGGTGCAGAGTCATGGCCTAAGATTCAAGGAATGCCATGCAAAACATTGCTTTAGCATTGACAAGACTTGTCATTGGAATGATAGAATTACATTAGCCTTAAAAAAACAATACTGCAACAACACTGACGCATATTACATAAATATGAGAGTAATACTATTGCTGCATTTGTTCAACATTAGTCCCACAAGAACACTTGATTTCTATGACATTGCATATGAAGGACTGGAAAAACGCACAAAAGGAATGATACAGAAAGCAGCTCTTTCATTTACATGCTCCCATGTATCAAAAAGCAACAGCCTGCCCCGTTTGAGGCTCGAACTCACAACCTTCAGATTATGAGACTGACGCGCTGCCTAACTGCGCCAACGAGGCATGTGCTATGGCTCGGGTGAGCGGAGAACCACTAGCTTCCAGATCATCTGCCATTCGGTGCAGCTCCAAAAGTACTGCTCACCCTTTGCCCTCACGTCAGGATGGCCGAGCGGTCTAAGGCGCTGCGTTCAGGTCGCAGTCTCCCCTGGAGGCGTGGGTTCGAATCCCACTTCTGACAAACCTAACCTTTGGCTGCGGGCTCAAGCTAGAGTCTTGAACCCTCTGGCAAGTTCACCCCGAAGTGCATTAATGTTGACAAAGCACTGCATTTCAGTTCATGCTAGAGTTAACCAAACAATGCAGTTGCACTGACCTGCATAATATGGACTTTAAAGTAACACTTTTGGTGCAATGTATGGGATTCGGTGGCGTTTTTGTGCAGTTTTCTTGGAATTTCAAGTCAAGACATTTCACGAAATTGGACATGTTTATAGAATGGGATCCAACAGAACTTCGAGGAATGCCACGTTCTGATGTTTACCGGAAGAAGAACTTGTTTATGAAAGGCTATTCATGTCTTTTTTTCTTTTCTTTTTAGGGGGAGTATGCAATGTGATTTTGGGAGTCTAACTGGGATGTGGTGGACTGAAGTTTTGGGGATGTAGTAGAACTTCATGGCAAGGATTCTTGGAAATTTCTTGGAATTGAAGGTCATGGGTTTTGGGGGCATGTGGTGCAGAGTCATGGCCTAAGATTCAAGGAATGCCATGCAAAACATTGCTTTAGCATTGACAAGACTTGTCATTGGAATGATAGAATTACATTAGCCTTAAAAAAACATACTGCAACAACACTGACGCATATTACATAAATATGAGAGTAATACTATTGCTGCATTTGTTCAACATTAGTCCCACAAGAACACTTGATTTCTATGACATTGCATATGAAGGACTGGAAAAACGCACAAAAGGAATGATACAGAAAGCAGCTCTTTCATTTACATGCTCCCATGTATCAAAAAGCACCAGCCTGCCGCGTGTGAGGCTCGAACTCACGACCTTCAGATTATGAGACTGACGCGCTGCCTAACTGCGCCAACGAGGCATGTGCTATGGCTCGGGTGAGCGGAGAACCACTAGCTTCCAGATCATCTGCAATTCGGTGCAGCTCCAAAAGTACTGCTCACCCTTTGCCCTCACGTCAGGATGGCCGAGCGGTCTAAGGCGCTCCGTTCAGGTCGCAGTCTCCCCTGGAGGCGTGGGTTCGAATCCCACTTCTGACAAACCTAACCTTTGGCTGCGGGCTCAAGCTAGAGTCTTGAACCCTCTGGCAAGTTCACCCCGAAGTGCATTAATGTTGACAAAGCACTGCATTTCAGTTCATGCTAGAGTTAACCAAACAATGCAGTTGCACTGACCTGCATAATATGGACTTTAAAGTAACACTTTTGGTGCAATGTATGGGATTCGGTGGCGTTTTCGTGCAGTTTTCTTGGAATTTCAAGTCAAGACATTTCACGAAATTGGACATGTTTATAGAATGGGATCCAACAGAACTTCGAGGAATGCCACGTTCTGATGTTTACCGGAAGAAGAACTTGTTTATGAAAGGCTATTCATGTCTTTTTTTCTTTTTTTCTTTTCTTTTTAGGGGGAGTATGCAATGTGATTTTGGGAGTCTAACTGGGATGTGGTGGACTGAAGTTTTGGGGATGCAGTAGAACTTCATGGCAAGGATTCTTGGAAATTTCTTGGAATTGAAGGTCATGGGTTTTGGGGGCATGTGGTGCAGAGTCATGGCCTAAGATTCAAGGAATGCCATGCAAAACATTGCTTTAGCATTGACAAGACTTGTCATTGGAATGATAGAATTACATTAGCCTTAAAAAAACATACTGCAACAACACTGACGCATATTACATAAATATGAGAGTAATACTATTGCTGCATTTGTTCAACATTAGTCCCACAAGAACACTTGATTTCTATGACATTGCATATGAAGGACTGGAAAACGCACAAAAGGAATGATACAGAAAGCAGCTCTTTCATTTACATGCTCCCATGTATCAAAAAGCACCAGCCTGCCCCGTGTGAGGCTCGAACTCACGACCTTCAGATTATGAGACTGACGCGCTGCCTAACTGCGCCAACGAGGCATGTGCTATGGCTCGGGTGAGCGGAGAACCACTAGCTTCCAGATCATCTGCCATTCGGTGCAGCTCCAAAAGTACTGCTCACCCTTTGCCCTCACGTCAGAATGGCCGAGCGGTCTAAGGCGCTGCGTTCAGGTCGCAGTCTCCCCTGGAGGCGTGGGTTCGAATCCCACTTCTGACAAACCTAACCTTTGGCTGCGGGCTCAAGCTAGAGTCTTGAACCCTCTGGCAAGTTCACCCCGAAGTGCATTAATGTTGACAAAGCACTGCATTTCAGTTCATGCTAGAGTTAACCAAACAATGCAGTTGCACTGACCTGCATAATATGGACTTTAAAGTAACACTTTTGGTGCAATGTATGGGATTCGGTGGCGTTTTCGTGCAGTTTTCTTGGAATTTCAAGTCAAGACATTTCACGAAATTGGACATGTTTATAGAATGGGATCCAACAGAACTTCGAGGAATGCCACGTTCTGATGTTTACCGGAAGAAGAACTTGTTTATGAAAGGCTATTCATGTCTTTTTTTCTTTTCTTTTTAGGGGGAGTATGCAATGTGATTTTGGGAGTCTAACTGGGATGTGGTGGACTGAAGTTTTGGGGATGCAGTAGAACTTCATGGCAAGGATTCTTGGAAATTTCTTGGAATTGAAGGTCATGGGTTTTGGGGGCATGTGGTGCAGAGTCATGGCCTAAGATTCAAGGAATGCCATGCAAAACATTGCTTTAGCATTGACAAGACTTGTCATTGGAATGATAGAATTACATTAGCCTTAAAAAAACATACTGCAACAACACTGACGCATATTACATAAATATGAGAGTAATACTATTGCTGCATTTGTTCAACATTAGTCCCACAAGAACACTTGATTTCTATGACATTGCATATGAAGGACTGGAAAAACGCACAAAAGGAATGATACAGAAAGCAGCTCTTTCATTTACATGCTCCCATGTATCAAAAAGCACCAGCCTGCCCCATGTGAGGCTCGAACTCACGACCTTCAGATTATGAGACTGACGCGCTACATAACTGCGCCAACGAGGCATGTGCTGTGGCTCGGGTGAGCGGAGAACCACTAGCTTCCAGATCATCTGCCATTCGGTGCAGCTCCAAAAGTACTGCTCACCCTTAGCCCTCACGTCAGGATGGCCGAGCGGTCTAAGGCGCTGCGTTCAGGTCGCAGTCTCCCCTGGAGGCGTGGGTTCGAATCCCACTTCTGACAAACCTAACCTTTGGCTGCGGGCTCAAGCTAGAGTCTTGAACCCTCTGGCAAGTTCACCCCGAAGTGCATTAATGTTGACAAAGCACTGCATTTCTGTTCATGCTAGAGTTAACCAAACAATGCAGTTGCACTGACCTGCATAATATGGACTTTAAAGTAACACTTTTGGTGCAATGTATGGGATTCGGTGGCGTTTTCGTGCAGTTTTCTTGGAATTTCAAGTCAAGACATTTCACGAAATTGGACATGTTTATAGAATGGGATCCAACAGAACTTCGAGGAATGCCACGTTCTGATGTTTACCGGAAGAAGAACTTGTTTATGAAAGGCTATTCATGTCTTTTTTTCTTTTTTTCTTTTCTTTTTAGGGGGAGTATGCAATGTGATTTTGGGAGTCTAACTGGGATGTGGTGGACTGAAGTTTTGGGGATGCAGTAGAACTTCATGGCAAGGATTCTTGGAAATTTCTTGGAATTGAAGGTCATGGGTTTTGGGGGCATGTGGTGCAGAGTCATGGCCTAAGATTCAAGGAATACCATGCAAAACATTGCTTTAGCATTGACAAGACTTGTCATTGGAATGATAGAATTACATTAGCCTTAAAAAAACATACTGCAACAACACTGACGCATATTACATAAATATGAGAGTAATACTATTGCTGCATTTGTTCAACATTAGTCCCACAAGAACACTTGATTTCTATGACATTGCATATGAAGGACTGGAAAAACGCACAAAAGGAATGATACAGAAAGCAGCTCTTTCATTTACATGCTCCCATGTATCAAAAAACACCAGCCTGCCCCGTGTGAGGCTCGAACTCACGACCTTCAGATTATGAGACTGACGCGCTGCATAACTGCGCCAACGAGGCATGTGCTATGGCTCGGGTGAGCGGAGAACCACTAGCTTCCAGATCATCTGCCATTCGGTGCAGCTCCAAAAGTACTGCTCACCCTTTGCCCTCACGTCAGAATGGCCGAGCGGTCTAAGGCGCTGCGTTCAGGTCGCAGTCTCCCCTGGAGGCGTGGGTTCGAATCCCACTTCTGACAAACCTAACCTTTGGCTGCGGGCTCAAGCTAGAGTCTTGAACCCTCTGGCAAGTTCACCCCGAAGTGCATTAATGTTGACAAAGCACTGCATTTCAGTTCATGCTAGAGTTAACCAAACAATGCAGTTGCACTGACCTGCATAATATGGACTTTAAAGTAACACTTTTGGTGCAATGTATGGGATTCGGTGGCGTTTTCGTGCAGTTTTCTTGGAATTTCAAGTCAAGACATTTCACGAAATTGGACATGTTTATAGAATGGGATCCAACAGAACTTCGAGGAATGCCACGTTCTGATGTTTACCGGAAGAAGAACTTGTTTATGAAAGGCTATTCATGTCTTTTTTTCTTTTCTTTTTAGGGGGAGTATGCAATGTGATTTTGGGAGTCTAACTGGGATGTGGTGGACTGAAGTTTTGGGGATGCAGTAGAACTTCATGGCAAGGATTCTTGGAAATTTCTTGGAATTGAAGGTCATGGGTTTTGGGGGCATGTGGTGCAGAGTCATGGCCTAAGATTCAAGGAATGCCATGCAAAACATTGCTTTAGCATTGACAAGACTTGTCATTGGAATGATAGAATTACATTAGCCTTAAAAAAACATACTGCAACAACACTGACGCATATTACATAAATATGAGAGTAATACTATTGCTGCATTTGTTCAACATTAGTCCCACAAGAACACTTGATTTCTATGACATTGCATATGAAGGACTGGAAAAACGCACAAAAGGAATGATACAGAAAGCAGCTCTTTCATTTACATGCTCCCATGTATCAAAAAGCACCAGCCTGCCCCGTGTGAGGCTCGAACTCACGACCTTCAGATTATGAGACTGACGCGCTACATAACTGCGCCAACGAGGCATGTGCTGTCGCTCGGGTGAGTGGAGAACCACTAGCTTCCAGATCATCTGCCATTCGGTGCAGATCCAAAAGTACTGCTCACCCTTAGCCCTCACGTCAGGATGGCCGAGCGGTCTAAGGCGCTGCGTTCAGGTCGCAGTCTCCCCTGGAGGCGTGGGTTCGAATCCCACTTCTGACAAACCTAACCTTTGGCTGCGGGCTCAAGCTAGAGTCTTGAACCCTCTGGCAAGTTCACCCCGAAGTGCATTAATGTTGACAAAGCACTGCATTTCAGTTCATGCTAGAGTTAACCAAACAATGCAGTTGCACTGACCTGCATAATATGGACTTTAAAGTAACACTTTTGGTGCAATGTATGGGATTCGGTGGCGTTTTCGTGCAGTTTTCTTGGAATTTCAAGTCAAGACATTTCACGAAATTGGACATGTTTATAGAATGGGATCCAACAGAACTTCGAGGAATGCCACGTTCTGATGTTTACCGGAAGAAGAACTTGTTTATGAAAGGCTATTCATGTCTTTTTTTCTTTTCTTTTTAGGGGGAGTATGCAATGTGATTTTGGGAGTCTAACTGGGATGTGGTGGACTGAAGTTTTGGGGATGCAGTAGAACTTCATGGCAAGGATTCTTGGAAATTTCTTGGAATTGAAGGTCATGGGTTTTGGGGGCATGTGGTGCAGAGTCATGGCCTAAGATTCAAGGAATGCCATGCAAAACATTGCTTTAGCATTGACAAGACTTGTCATTGGAATGATAGAATTACATTAGCCTTAAAAAAACATACTGCAACAACACTGACGCATATTACATAAATATGAGAGTAATACTATTGCTGCATTTGTTCAACATTAGTCCCACAAGAACACTTGATTTCTATGACATTGCATATGAAGGACTGGAAAAACGCACAAAAGGAATGATACAGAAAGCAGCTCTTTCATTTACATGCTCCCATGTATCAAAAAGCACCAGCCTGCCCCATGTGAGGCTCGAACTCACGACCTTCAGATTATGAGACTGACGCGCTACATAACTGCGCCAACGAGGCATGTGCTGTGGCTCGGGTGAGCGGAGAACCACTAGCTTCCAGATCATCTGCCATTCGGTGCAGCTCCAAAAGTACTGCTCACCCTTAGCCCTCACGTCAGGATGGCCGAGCGGTCTAAGGCGCTGCGTTCAGGTCGCAGTCTCCCCTGGAGGCGTGGGTTCGAATCCCACTTCTGACAAACCTAACCTTTGGCTGCGGGCTCAAGCTAGAGTCTTGAACCCTCTGGCAAGTTCACCCCGAAGTGCATTAATGTTGACAAAGCACTGCATTTCTGTTCATGCTAGAGTTAACCAAACAATGCAGTTGCACTGACCTGCATAATATGGACTTTAAAGTAACACTTTTGGTGCAATGTATGGGATTCGGTGGCGTTTTCGTGCAGTTTTCTTGGAATTTCAAGTCAAGACATTTCACGAAATTGGACATGTTTATAGAATGGGATCCAACAGAACTTCGAGGAATGCCACGTTCTGATGTTTACCGGAAGAAGAACTTGTTTATGAAAGGCTATTCATGTCTTTTTTTCTTTTTTTCTTTTCTTTTTAGGGGGAGTATGCAATGTGATTTTGGGAGTCTAACTGGGATGTGGTGGACTGAAGTTTTGGGGATGCAGTAGAACTTCATGGCAAGGATTCTTGGAAATTTCTTGGAATTGAAGGTCATGGGTTTTGGGGGCATGTGGTGCAGAGTCATGGCCTAAGATTCAAGGAATACCATGCAAAACATTGCTTTAGCATTGACAAGACTTGTCATTGGAATGATAGAATTACATTAGCCTTAAAAAAACATACTGCAACAACACTGACGCATATTACATAAATATGAGAGTAATACTATTGCTGCATTTGTTCAACATTAGTCCCACAAGAACACTTGATTTCTATGACATTGCATATGAAGGACTGGAAAAACGCACAAAAGGAATGATACAGAAAGCAGCTCTTTCATTTACATGCTCCCATGTATCAAAAAACACCAGCCTGCCCCGTGTGAGGCTCGAACTCACGACCTTCAGATTATGAGACTGACGCGCTGCATAACTGCGCCAACGAGGCATGTGCTATGGCTCGGGTGAGCGGAGAACCACTAGCTTCCAGATCATCTGCCATTCGGTGCAGCTCCAAAAGTACTGCTCACCCTTTGCCCTCACGTCAGAATGGCCGAGCGGTCTAAGGCGCTGCGTTCAGGTCGCAGTCTCCCCTGGAGGCGTGGGTTCGAATCCCACTTCTGACAAACCTAACCTTTGGCTGCGGGCTCAAGCTAGAGTCTTGAACCCTCTGGCAAGTTCACCCCGAAGTGCATTAATGTTGACAAAGCACTGCATTTCAGTTCATGCTAGAGTTAACCAAACAATGCAGTTGCACTGACCTGCATAATATGGACTTTAAAGTAACACTTTTGGTGCAATGTATGGGATTCGGTGGCGTTTTCGTGCAGTTTTCTTGGAATTTCAAGTCAAGACATTTCACGAAATTGGACATGTTTATAGAATGGGATCCAACAGAACTTCGAGGAATGCCACGTTCTGATGTTTACCGGAAGAAGAACTTGTTTATGAAAGGCTATTCATGTCTTTTTTTCTTTTCTTTTTAGGGGGAGTATGCAATGTGATTTTGGGAGTCTAACTGGGATGTGGTGGACTGAAGTTTTGGGGATGCAGTAGAACTTCATGGCAAGGATTCTTGGAAATTTCTTGGAATTGAAGGTCATGGGTTTTGGGGGCATGTGGTGCAGAGTCATGGCCTAAGATTCAAGGAATGCCATGCAAAACATTGCTTTAGCATTGACAAGACTTGTCATTGGAATGATAGAATTACATTAGCCTTAAAAAAACATACTGCAACAACACTGACGCATATTACATAAATATGAGAGTAATACTATTGCTGCATTTGTTCAACATTAGTCCCACAAGAACACTTGATTTCTATGACATTGCATATGAAGGACTGGAAAAACGCACAAAAGGAATGATACAGAAAGCAGCTCTTTCATTTACATGCTCCCATGTATCAAAAAGCACCAGCCTGCCCCGTGTGAGGCTCGAACTCACGACCTTCAGATTATGAGACTGACGCGCTACATAACTGCGCCAACGAGGCATGTGCTGTCGCTCGGGTGAGTGGAGAACCACTAGCTTCCAGATCATCTGCCATTCGGTGCAGATCCAAAAGTACTGCTCACCCTTAGCCCTCACGTCAGGATGGCCGAGCGGTCTAAGGCGCTGCGTTCAGGTCGCAGTCTCCCCTGGAGGCGTGGGTTCGAATCCCACTTCTGACAAACCTAACCTTTGGCTGCGGGCTCAAGCTAGAGTCTTGAACCCTCTGGCAAGTTCACCCCGAAGTGCATTAATGTTGACAAAGCACTGCATTTCTGTTCATGCTAGAGTTAACCAAACAATGCAGTTGCACTGACCTGCATAATATGGACTTTAAAGTAACACTTTTGGTGCAATGTATGGGATTCGGTGGCGTTTTCGTGCAGTTTTCTTGGAATTTCAAGTCAAGACATTTCACGAAATTGGACATGTTTATAGAATGGGATCCAACAGAACTTCGAGGAATGCCACGTTCCGATGTTTACCGGAAGAAGAACTTGTTTATGAAAGGCTATTCATGTCTTTTTTTCTTTTTTTCTTTTCTTTTTAGGGGGAGTATGCAATGTGATTTTGGGAGTCTAACTGGGATGTGGTGGACTGAAGTTTTGGGGATGCAGTAGAACTTCATGGCAAGGATTCTTGGAAATTTCTTGGAATTGAAGGTCATGGGTTTTGGGGGCATGTGGTACAGAGTCATGGCCTAAGATTCAAGGAATGCCATGCAAAACATTGCTTTAGCATTGACAAGACTTGTCATTGGAATGATAGAATTACATTAGCCTTAAAAAAACATACTGCAACAACACTGACGCATATTACATAAATATGAGAGTAATACTATTGCTGCATTTGTTCAACATTAGTCCCACAAGAACACTTGATTTCTATGACATTGCATATGAAGGACTGGAAAAACGCACAAAAGGAATGATACAGAAAGCAGCTCTTTCATTTACATGCTCCCATGTATCAAAAAGCACCAGCCTGCCCCGTGTGAGGCTCGAACTCACGACCTTCAGATTATGAGACTGACGCGCTGCCTAACTGCGCCAACGAGGCATGTGCTGTGGCTCGGGTGAGCGGAGAACCACTAGCTTCCAGATCATCTGCCATTCGGTGCAGCTCCAAAAGTACTGCTCACCCTTAGCCCTCACGTCAGGATGGCCGAGCGGTCTAAGGCGCTGCGTTTAGGTCGCAGTCTCCCCTGGAGGCGTGGGTTCGAATCCCACTTCTGACAAACCTAACCTTTGGCTGCGGGCTCAAGCTAGAGTCTTGAACCCTCTGGCAAGTTCACCCCGAAGTGCATTAATGTTGACAAAGCACTGCATTTCAGTTCATGCTAGAGTTAACCAAACAATGCAGTTGCACTGACCTGCATAATATGGACTTTAAAGTAACACTTTTGGTGCAATGTATGGGATTCGGTGGCGTTTTCGTGCAGTTTTCTTGGAATTTCAAGTCAAGACATTTCACGAAATTGGACATGTTTATAGAATGGGATCCAACAGAACTTCGAGGAATGCCATGTTCTGATGTTTACCGGAAGAAGAACTTGTTTATGAAAGGCTATTCATGTCTTTTTTTCTTTTTTTCTTTTCTTTTTAGGGGGAGTATGCAATGTGATTTTGGGAGTCTAACTGGGATGTGGTGGACTGAAGTTTTGGGGATGCAGTAGAACTTCATGGCAAGGATTTTTGGAAATTTCTTGGAATTGAAGGTCATGGGTTTTGGGGGCATGTGGTGCAGAGTCATGGCCTAAGATTCAAGGAATGCCATGCAAAACATTGCTTTAGCATTGACAAGACTTGTCATTGGAATGATAGAATTACATTAGCCTTAAAAAAACATACTGCAACAACACTGACGCATATTACATAAATATGAGAGTAATACTATTGCTGCATTTGTTCAACATTAGTCCCACAAGAACACTTGATTTCTATGACATTGCATATGAAGGACTGGAAAAACGCACAAAAGGAATGATACAGAAAGCAGCTCTTTCATTTACATGCTCCCATGTATCAAAAAGCACCAGCCTGCCCCGTGTGAGGCTCGAACTCACAACCTTCAGATTATGAGACTGACGCGCTGCCTAACTGCGCCAACGAGGCATGTGCTATGGCTCGGGTGAGCGGAGAACCACTAGCTTCCAGATCATCTGCCATTCGGTGCAGCTCCAAAAGTACTGCTCACCCTTTGCCCTCACGTCAGAATGGCCGAGCGGTCTAAGGCGCTGCGTTCAGGTCGCAGTCTCCCCTGGAGGCGTGGGTTCGAATCCCACTTCTGACAAACCTAACCTTTGGCTGCGGGCTCAAGCTAGAGTCTTGAACCCTCTGGCAAGTTCACCCCGAAGTGCATTAATGTTGACAAAGCACTGCATTTCAGTTCATGCTAGAGTTAACCAAACAATGCAGTTGCACTGACCTGCATAATATGGACTTTAAAGTAACACTTTTGGTGCAATGTATGGGATTCGGTGGCGTTTTCGTGCAGTTTTCTTGGAATTTCAAGTCAAGACATTTCACGAAATTGGACATGTTTATAGAATGGGATCCAACAGAACTTCGAGGAATGCCACGTTCTGATGTTTACCGGAAGAAGAACTTGTTTATGAAAGGCTATTCATGTCTTTTTTTCTTTTCTTTTTAGGGGGAGTATGCAATGTGATTTTGGGAGTCTAACTGGGATGTGGTGGACTGAAGTTTTGGGGATGCAGTAGAACTTCATGGCAAGGATTCTTGGAAATTTCTTGGAATTGAAGGTCATGGGTTTTGGGGGCATGTGGTGCAGAGTCATGGCCTAAGATTCAAGGAATGCCATGCAAAACATTGCTTTAGCATTGAAAAGACTTGTCATTGGAATGATAGAATTACATTAGCCTTAAAAAAACATACTGCAACAACACTGACGCATATTACATAAATATGAGAGTAATACTATTGCTGCATTTGTTCAACATTAGTCCCACAAGAACACTTGATTTCTATGACATTGCATATGAAGGACTGGAAAAACGCACAAAAGGAATGATACAGAAAGCAGCTCTTTCATTTACATGCTCCCATGTATCAAAAAGCACCAGCCTGCCCCGTGTGAGGCTCGAACTCACGACCTTCAGATTATGAGACTGACGCGCTACATAACTGCGCCAACGAGGCATGTGCTGTGGCTCGGGTGAGCGGAGAACCACTAGCTTCCAGATCATCTGCCATTCGGTGCAGCTCCAAAAGTACTGCTCACCCTTAGCCCTCACGTCAGGATGGCCGAGCGGTCTAAGGCGCTGCGTTCAGGTCGCAGTCTCCCCTGGAGGCGTGGGTTCGAATCCCACTTCTGACAAACCTAACCTTTGGCTGCGGGCTCAAGCTAGAGTCTTGAACCCTCTGGCAAGTTCACCCCGAAGTGCATTAATGTTGACAAAGCACTGCATTTCTGTTCATGCTAGAGTTAACCAAACAATGCAGTTGCACTGACCTGCATAATATGGACTTTAAAGTAACACTTTTGGTGCAATGTATGGGATTCGGTGGCGTTTTCGTGCAGTTTTCTTGGAATTTCAAGTCAAGACATTTCACGAAATTGGACATGTTTATAGAATGGGATCCAACAGAACTTCGAGGAATGCCACGTTCTGATGTTTACCGGAAGAAGAACTTGTTTATGAAAGGCTATTCATGTCTTTTTTTCTTTTCTTTTTAGGGGGAGTATGCAATGTGATTTTGGGAGTCTAACTGGGATGTGGTGGACTGAAGTTTTGGGGATGCAGTAGAACTTCATGGCAAGGATTCTTGGAAATTTCTTGGAATTGAAGGTCATGGGTTTTGGGGGCATGTGGTGCAGAGTCATGGCCTAAGATTCAAGGAATGCCATGCAAAACATTGCTTTAGCATTGACAAGACTTGTCATTGGAATGATAGAATTACATTAGCCTTAAAAAAACAATACTGCAACAACACTGACGCATATTACATAAATATGAGAGTAATACTATTGCTGCATTTGTTCAACATTAGTCCCACAAGAACACTTGATTTCTATGACATTGCATATGAAGGACTGGAAAAACGCACAAAAGGAATGATACAGAAAGCAGCTCTTTCATTTACATGCTCCCATGTATCAAAAAGCACCAGCCTGCCCCGTGTGAGGCTCGAACTCACAACCTTCAGATTATGAGACTGACGCGCTGCCTAACTGCGCCAACGAGGCATGTGCTATGGCTCGGGTGAGCGGAGAACCACTAGCTTCCAGATCATCTGCCATTCGGTGCAGCTCCAAAAGTACTGCTCACCCTTTGCCCTCACGTCAGAATGGCCGAGCGGTCTAAGGCGCTGCGTTCAGGTCGCAGTCTCCCCTGGAGGCGTGGGTTCGAATCCCACTTCTGACAAACCTAACCTTTGGCTGCGGGCTCAAGCTAGAGTCTTGAACCCTCTGGCAAGTTCACCCCGAAGTGCATTAATGTTGACAAAGCACTGCATTTCAGTTCATGCTAGAGTTAACCAAACAATGCAGTTGCACTGACCTGCATAATATGGACTTTAAAGTAACACTTTTGGTGCAATGTATGGGATTCGGTGGCGTTTTCGTGCAGTTTTCTTGGAATTTCAAGTCAAGACATTTCACGAAATTGGACATGTTTATAGAATGGGATCCAACAGAACTTCGAGGAATGCCATGTTCTGATGTTTACCGGAAGAAGAACTTGTTTATGAAAGGCTATTCATGTCTTTTTTTCTTTTTTTCTTTTCTTTTTAGGGGGAGTATGCAATGTGATTTTGGGAGTCTAACTGGGATGTGGTGGACTGAAGTTTTGGGGATGCAGTAGAACTTCATGGCAAGGATTCTTGGAAATTTCTTGGAATTGAAGGTCATGGGTTTTGGGGGCATGTGGTGCAGAGTCATGGCCTAAGATTCAAGGAATGCCATGCAAAACATTGCTTTAGCATTGACAAGACTTGTCATTGGAATGATAGAATTACATTAGCCTTAAAAAAACATACTGCAACAACACTGACGCATATTACATAAATATGAGAGTAATACTATTGCTGCATTTGTTCAACATTAGTCCCACAAGAACACTTGATTTCTATGACATTGCATATGAAGGACTGGAAAAACGCACAAAAGGAATGATACAGAAAGCAGCTCTTTCATTTACATGCTCCCATGTATCAAAAAGCACCAGCCTGCCCCGTGTGAGGCTCGAACTCACAACCTTCAGATTATGAGACTGACGCGCTGCCTAACTGCGCCAACGAGGCATGTGCTATGGCTCGGGTGAGCGGAGAACCACTAGCTTCCAGATCATCTGCCATTCGGTGCAGCTCCAAAAGTACTGCTCACCCTTTGCCCTCACGTCAGAATGGCCGAGCGGTCTAAGGCGCTGCGTTCAGGTCGCAGTCTCCCCTGGAGGCGTGGGTTCGAATCCCACTTCTGACAAACCTAACCTTTGGCTGCGGGCTCAAGCTAGAGTCTTGAACCCTCTGGCAAGTTCACCCCGAAGTGCATTAATGTTGACAAAGCACTGCATTTCAGTTCATGCTAGAGTTAACCAAACAATGCAGTTGCACTGACCTGCATAATATGGACTTTAAAGTAACACTTTTGGTGCAATGTATGGGATTCGGTGGCGTTTTCGTGCAGTTTTCTTGGAATTTCAAGTCAAGACATTTCACGAAATTGGACATGTTTATAGAATGGGATCCAACAGAACTTCGAGGAATGCCACGTTCTGATGTTTACCGGAAGAAGAACTTGTTTATGAAAGGCTATTCATGTCTTTTTTTCTTTTCTTTTTAGGGGGAGTATGCAATGTGATTTTGGGAGTCTAACTGGGATGTGGTGGACTGAAGTTTTGGGGATGCAGTAGAACTTCATGGCAAGGATTCTTGGAAATTTCTTGGAATTGAAGGTCATGGGTTTTGGGGGCATGTGGTGCAGAGTCATGGCCTAAGATTCAAGGAATGCCATGCAAAACATTGCTTTAGCATTGAAAAGACTTGTCATTGGAATGATAGAATTACATTAGCCTTAAAAAAACATACTGCAACAACACTGACGCATATTACATAAATATGAGAGTAATACTATTGCTGCATTTGTTCAACATTAGTCCCACAAGAACACTTGATTTCTATGACATTGCATATGAAGGACTGGAAAAACGCACAAAAGGAATGATACAGAAAGCAGCTCTTTCATTTACATGCTCCCATGTATCAAAAAGCACCAGCCTGCCCCGTGTGAGGCTCGAACTCACGACCTTCAGATTATGAGACTGACGCGCTACATAACTGCGCCAACGAGGCATGTGCTGTGGCTCGGGTGAGCGGAGAACCACTAGCTTCCAGATCATCTGCCATTCGGTGCAGCTCCAAAAGTACTGCTCACCCTTAGCCCTCACGTCAGGATGGCCGAGCGGTCTAAGGCGCTGCGTTCAGGTCGCAGTCTCCCCTGGAGGCGTGGGTTCGAATCCCACTTCTGACAAACCTAACCTTTGGCTGCGGGCTCAAGCTAGAGTCTTGAACCCTCTGGCAAGTTCACCCCGAAGTGCATTAATGTTGACAAAGCACTGCATTTCTGTTCATGCTAGAGTTAACCAAACAATGCAGTTGCACTGACCTGCATAATATGGACTTTAAAGTAACACTTTTGGTGCAATGTATGGGATTCGGTGGCGTTTTCGTGCAGTTTTCTTGGAATTTCAAGTCAAGACATTTCACGAAATTGGACATGTTTATAGAATGGGATCCAACAGAACTTCGAGGAATGCCACGTTCTGATGTTTACCGGAAGAAGAACTTGTTTATGAAAGGCTATTCATGTCTTTTTTTCTTTTCTTTTTAGGGGGAGTATGCAATGTGATTTTGGGAGTCTAACTGGGATGTGGTGGACTGAAGTTTTGGGGATGCAGTAGAACTTCATGGCAAGGATTCTTGGAAATTTCTTGGAATTGAAGGTCATGGGTTTTGGGGGCATGTGGTGCAGAGTCATGGCCTAAGATTCAAGGAATGCCATGCAAAACATTGCTTTAGCATTGACAAGACTTGTCATTGGAATGATAGAATTACATTAGCCTTAAAAAAACAATACTGCAACAACACTGACGCATATTACATAAATATGAGAGTAATACTATTGCTGCATTTGTTCAACATTAGTCCCACAAGAACACTTGATTTCTATGACATTGCATATGAAGGACTGGAAAAACGCACAAAAGGAATGATACAGAAAGCAGCTCTTTCATTTACATGCTCCCATGTATCAAAAAGCAACAGCCTGCCCCGTGTGAGGCTCGAACTCACAACCTTCAGATTATGAGACTGACGCGCTGCCTAACTGCGCCAACGAGGCATGTGCTATGGCTCGGGTGAGCGGAGAACCACTAGCTTCCAGATCATCTGCCATTCGGTGCAGCTCCAAAAGTACTGCTCACCCTTAGCCCTCAGGTCAGGATGGCCGAGCGGTCTAAGGCGCTGCGTTCAGGTCGCAGTCTCCCCTGGAGGCGTGGGTTCGAATCCCACTTCTGACAAACCTAACCTTTGGCTGCGGGCTCAAGCTAGAGTCTTGAACCCTCTGGCAAGTTCACCCCGAAGTGCATTAATGTTGACAAAGCACTGCATTTCAGTTCATGCTAGAGTTAACCAAACAATGCAGTTGCACTGACCTGCATAATATGGACTTTAAAGTAACACTTTTGGTGCAATGTATGGGATTCGGTGGCGTTTTCGTGCAGTTTTCTTGGAATTTCAAGTCAAGACATTTCACGAAATTGGACATGTTTATAGAATGGGATCCAACAGAACTTCGAGGAATGCCACGTTCTGATGTTTACCGGAAGAAGAACTTGTTTATGAAAGGCTATTCATGTCTTTTTTTCTTTTCTTTTTAGGGGGAGTATGCAATGTGATTTTGGGAGTCTAACTGGGATGTGGTGGACTGAAGTTTTGGGGATGCAGTAGAACTTCATGGCAAGGATTCTTGGAAATTTCTTGGAATTGAAGGTCATGGGTTTTGGGGGCATGTGGTGCAGAGTCATGGCCTAAGATTCAAGGAATGCCATGCAAAACATTGCTTTAGCATTGACAAGACTTGTCATTGGAATGATAGAATTACATTAGCCTTAAAAAAACAATACTGCAACAACACTGACGCATATTACATAAATATGAGAGTAATACTATTGCTGCATTTGTTCAACATTAGTCCCACAAGAACACTTGATTTCTATGACATTGCATATGAAGGACTGGAAAAACGCACAAAAGGAATGATACAGAAAGCAGCTCTTTCATTTACATGCTCCCATGTATCAAAAAGCAACAGCCTGCCCCGTTTGAGGCTCGAACTCACAACCTTCAGATTATGAGACTGACGCGCTGCCTAACTGCGCCAACGAGGCATGTGCTATGGCTCGGGTGAGCGGAGAACCACTAGCTTCCAGATCATCTGCCATTCGGTGCAGCTCCAAAAGTACTGCTCACCCTTTGCCCTCACGTCAGGATGGCCGAGCGGTCTAAGGCGCTGCGTTCAGGTCGCAGTCTCCCCTGGAGGCGTGGGTTCGAATCCCACTTCTGACAAACCTAACCTTTGGCTGCGGGCTCAAGCTAGAGTCTTGAACCCTCTGGCAAGTTCACCCCGAAGTGCATTAATGTTGACAAAGCACTGCATTTCAGTTCATGCTAGAGTTAACCAAACAATGCAGTTGCACTGACCTGCATAATATGGACTTTAAAGTAACACTTTTGGTGCAATGTATGGGATTCGGTGGCGTTTTTGTGCAGTTTTCTTGGAATTTCAAGTCAAGACATTTCACGAAATTGGACATGTTTATAGAATGGGATCCAACAGAACTTCGAGGAATGCCACGTTCTGATGTTTACCGGAAGAAGAACTTGTTTATGAAAGGCTATTCATGTCTTTTTTTCTTTTCTTTTTAGGGGGAGTATGCAATGTGATTTTGGGAGTCTAACTGGGATGTGGTGGACTGAAGTTTTGGGGATGTAGTAGAACTTCATGGCAAGGATTCTTGGAAATTTCTTGGAATTGAAGGTCATGGGTTTTGGGGGCATGTGGTGCAGAGTCATGGCCTAAGATTCAAGGAATGCCATGCAAAACATTGCTTTAGCATTGACAAGACTTGTCATTGGAATGATAGAATTACATTAGCCTTAAAAAAACATACTGCAACAACACTGAAGCATATTACATAAATATGAGAGTAATACTATTGCTGCATTTGTTCAACATTAGTCCCACAAGAACACTTGATTTCTATGACATTGCATATGAAGGACTGGAAAAACGCACAAAAGGAATGATACAGAAAGCAGCTCTTTCATTTACATGCTCCCATGTATCAAAAAGCACCAGCCTGCCGCGTGTGAGGCTCGAACTCACGACCTTCAGATTATGAGACTGACGCGCTGCCTAACTGCGCCAACGAGGCATGTGCTATGGCTCGGGTGAGCGGAGAACCACTAGCTTCCAGATCATCTGCAATTCGGTGCAGCTCCAAAAGTACTGCTCACCCTTTGCCCTCACGTCAGGATGGCCGAGCGGTCTAAGGCGCTCCGTTCAGGTCGCAGTCTCCCCTGGAGGCGTGGGTTCGAATCCCACTTCTGACAAACCTAACCTTTGGCTGCGGGCTCAAGCTAGAGTCTTGAACCCTCTGGCAAGTTCACCCCGAAGTGCATTAATGTTGACAAAGCACTGCATTTCAGTTCATGCTAGAGTTAACCAAACAATGCAGTTGCACTGACCTGCATAATATGGACTTTAAAGTAACACTTTTGGTGCAATGTATGGGATTCGGTGGCGTTTTCGTGCAGTTTTCTTGGAATTTCAAGTCAAGACATTTCACGAAATTGGACATGTTTATAGAATGGGATCCAACAGAACTTCGAGGAATGCCACGTTCTGATGTTTACCGGAAGAAGAACTTGTTTATGAAAGGCTATTCATGTCTTTTTTTCTTTTTTTCTTTTCTTTTTAGGGGGAGTATGCAATGTGATTTTGGGAGTCTAACTGGGATGTGGTGGACTGAAGTTTTGGGGATGCAGTAGAACTTCATGGCAAGGATTCTTGGAAATTTCTTGGAATTAAAGGTCATGGGTTTTGGGGGCATGTGGTGCAGAGTCATGGCCTAAGATTCAAGGAATGCCATGCAAAACATTGCTTTAGCATTGACAAGACTTGTCATTGGAATGATAGAATTACATTAGCCTTAAAAAAACATACTGCAACAACACTGACGCATATTACATAAATATGAGAGTAATACTATTGCTGCATTTGTTCAACATTAGTCCCACAAGAACACTTGATTTCTATGACATTGCATATGAAGGACTGGAAAACGCACAAAAGGAATGATACAGAAAGCAGCTCTTTCATTTACATGCTCCCATGTATCAAAAAGCACCAGCCTGCCCCGTGTGAGGCTCGAACTCACGACCTTCAGATTATGAGACTGACGCGCTGCCTAACTGCGCCAACGAGGCATGTGCTATGGCTCGGGTGAGCGGAGAACCACTAGCTTCCAGATCATCTGCCATTCGGTGCAGCTCCAAAAGTACTGCTCACCCTTTGCCCTCACGTCAGAATGGCCGAGCGGTCTAAGGCGCTGCGTTCAGGTCGCAGTCTCCCCTGGAGGCGTGGGTTCGAATCCCACTTCTGACAAACCTAACCTTTGGCTGCGGGCTCAAGCTAGAGTCTTGAACCCTCTGGCAAGTTCACCCCGAAGTGCATTAATGTTGACAAAGCACTGCATTTCAGTTCATGCTAGAGTTAACCAAACAATGCAGTTGCACTGACCTGCATAATATGGACTTTAAAGTAACACTTTTGGTGCAATGTATGGGATTCGGTGGCGTTTTCGTGCAGTTTTCTTGGAATTTCAAGTCAAGACATTTCACGAAATTGGACATGTTTATAGAATGGGATCCAACAGAACTTCGAGGAATGCCACGTTCTGATGTTTACCGGAAGAAGAACTTGTTTATGAAAGGCTATTCATGTCTTTTTTTCTTTTCTTTTTAGGGGGAGTATGCAATGTGATTTTGGGAGTCTAACTGGGATGTGGTGGACTGAAGTTTTGGGGATGCAGTAGAACTTCATGGCAAGGATTCTTGGAAATTTCTTGGAATTGAAGGTCATGGGTTTTGGGGGCATGTGGTGCAGAGTCATGGCCTAAGATTCAAGGAATGCCATGCAAAACATTGCTTTAGCATTGACAAGACTTGTCATTGGAATGATAGAATTACATTAGCCTTAAAAAAACATACTGCAACAACACTGACGCATATTACATAAATATGAGAGTAATACTATTGCTGCATTTGTTCAACATTAGTCCCACAAGAACACTTGATTTCTATGACATTGCATATGAAGGACTGGAAAAACGCACAAAAGGAATGATACAGAAAGCAGCTCTTTCATTTACATGCTCCCATGTATCAAAAAGCACCAGCCTGCCCCATGTGAGGCTCGAACTCACGACCTTCAGATTATGAGACTGACGCGCTACATAACTGCGCCAACGAGGCATGTGCTGTGGCTCGGGTAAGCGGAGAACCACTAGCTTCCAGATCATCTGCCATTCGGTGCAGCTCCAAAAGTACTGCTCACCCTTAGCCCTCACGTCAGGATGGCCGAGCGGTCTAAGGCGCTGCGTTCAGGTCGCAGTCTCCCCTGGAGGCGTGGGTTCGAATCCCACTTCTGACAAACCTAACCTTTGGCTGCGGGCTCAAGCTAGAGTCTTGAACCCTCTGGCAAGTTCACCCCGAAGTGCATTAATGTTGACAAAGCACTGCATTTCTGTTCATGCTAGAGTTAACCAAACAATGCAGTTGCACTGACCTGCATAATATGGACTTTAAAGTAACACTTTTGGTGCAATGTATGGGATTCGGTGGCGTTTTCGTGCAGTTTTCTTGGAATTTCAAGTCAAGACATTTCACGAAATTGGACATGTTTATAGAATGGGATCCAACAGAACTTCGAGGAATGCCACGTTCTGATGTTTACCGGAAGAAGAACTTGTTTATGAAAGGCTATTCATGTCTTTTTTTCTTTTTTTCTTTTCTTTTTAGGGGGAGTATGCAATGTGATTTTGGGAGTCTAACTGGGATGTGGTGGACTGAAGTTTTGGGGATGCAGTAGAACTTCATGGCAAGGATTCTTGGAAATTTCTTGGAATTGAAGGTCATGGGTTTTGGGGGCATGTGGTGCAGAGTCATGGCCTAAGATTCAAGGAATACCATGCAAAACATTGCTTTAGCATTGACAAGACTTGTCATTGGAATGATAGAATTACATTAGCCTTAAAAAAACATACTGCAACAACACTGACGCATATTACATAAATATGAGAGTAATACTATTGCTGCATTTGTTCAACATTAGTCCCACAAGAACACTTGATTTCTATGACATTGCATATGAAGGACTGGAAAAACGCACAAAAGGAATGATACAGAAAGCAGCTCTTTCATTTACATGCTCCCATGTATCAAAAAACACCAGCCTGCCCCGTGTGAGGCTCGAACTCACGACCTTCAGATTATGAGACTGACGCGCTGCATAACTGCGCCAACGAGGCATGTGCTATGGCTCGGGTGAGCGGAGAACCACTAGCTTCCAGATCATCTGCCATTCGGTGCAGCTCCAAAAGTACTGCTCACCCTTTGCCCTCACGTCAGAATGGCCGAGCGGTCTAAGGCGCTGCGTTCAGGTCGCAGTCTCCCCTGGAGGCGTGGGTTCGAATCCCACTTCTGACAAACCTAACCTTTGGCTGCGGGCTCAAGCTAGAGTCTTGAACCCTCTGGCAAGTTCACCCCGAAGTGCATTAATGTTGACAAAGCACTGCATTTCAGTTCATGCTAGAGTTAACCAAACAATGCAGTTGCACTGACCTGCATAATATGGACTTTAAAGTAACACTTTTGGTGCAATGTATGGGATTCGGTGGCGTTTTCGTGCAGTTTTCTTGGAATTTCAAGTCAAGACATTTCACGAAATTGGACATGTTTATAGAATGGGATCCAACAGAACTTCGAGGAATGCCACGTTCTGATGTTTACCGGAAGAAGAACTTGTTTATGAAAGGCTATTCATGTCTTTTTTTCTTTTCTTTTTAGGGGGAGTATGCAATGTGATTTTGGGAGTCTAACTGGGATGTGGTGGACTGAAGTTTTGGGGATGCAGTAGAACTTCATGGCAAGGATTCTTGGAAATTTCTTGGAATTGAAGGTCATGGGTTTTGGGGGCATGTGGTGCAGAGTCATGGCCTAAGATTCAAGGAATGCCATGCAAAACATTGCTTTAGCATTGACAAGACTTGTCATTGGAATGATAGAATTACATTAGCCTTAAAAAAACATACTGCAACAACACTGACGCATATTACATAAATATGAGAGTAATACTATTGCTGCATTTGTTCAACATTAGTCCCACAAGAACACTTGATTTCTATGACATTGCATATGAAGGACTGGAAAAACGCACAAAAGGAATGATACAGAAAGCAGCTCTTTCATTTACATGCTCCCATGTATCAAAAAGCACCAGCCTGCCCCATGTGAGGCTCGAACTCACGACCTTCAGATTATGAGACTGACGCGCTACATAACTGCGCCAACGAGGCATGTGCTGTGGCTCGGGTGAGCGGAGAACCACTAGCTTCCAGATCATCTGCCATTCGGTGCAGCTCCAAAAGTACTGCTCACCCTTAGCCCTCACGTCAGGATGGCCGAGCGGTCTAAGGCGCTGCGTTCAGGTCGCAGTCTCCCCTGGAGGCGTGGGTTCGAATCCCACTTCTGACAAACCTAACCTTTGGCTGCGGGCTCAAGCTAGAGTCTTGAACCCTCTGGCAAGTTCACCCCGAAGTGCATTAATGTTGACAAAGCACTGCATTTCTGTTCATGCTAGAGTTAACCAAACAATGCAGTTGCACTGACCTGCATAATATGGACTTTAAAGTAACACTTTTGGTGCAATGTATGGGATTCGGTGGCGTTTTCGTGCAGTTTTCTTGGAATTTCAAGTCAAGACATTTCACGAAATTGGACATGTTTATAGAATGGGATCCAACAGAACTTCGAGGAATGCCACGTTCTGATGTTTACCGGAAGAAGAACTTGTTTATGAAAGGCTATTCATGTCTTTTTTTCTTTTTTTCTTTTCTTTTTAGGGGGAGTATGCAATGTGATTTTGGGAGTCTAACTGGGATGTGGTGGACTGAAGTTTTGGGGATGCAGTAGAACTTCATGGCAAGGATTCTTGGAAATTTCTTGGAATTGAAGGTCATGGGTTTTGGGGGCATGTGGTGCAGAGTCATGGCCTAAGATTCAAGGAATACCATGCAAAACATTGCTTTAGCATTGACAAGACTTGTCATTGGAATGATAGAATTACATTAGCCTTAAAAAAACATACTGCAACAACACTGACGCATATTACATAAATATGAGAGTAATACTATTGCTGCATTTGTTCAACATTAGTCCCACAAGAACACTTGATTTCTATGACATTGCATATGAAGGACTGGAAAAACGCACAAAAGGAATGATACAGAAAGCAGCTCTTTCATTTACATGCTCCCATGTATCAAAAAACACCAGCCTGCCCCGTGTGAGGCTCGAACTCACGACCTTCAGATTATGAGACTGACGCGCTGCATAACTGCGCCAACGAGGCATGTGCTATGGCTCGGGTGAGCGGAGAACCACTAGCTTCCAGATCATCTGCCATTCGGTGCAGCTCCAAAAGTACTGCTCACCCTTAGCCCTCACGTCAGGATGGCCAAGCGGTCTAAGGCGCTGCGTTCAGGTCGCAGTCTCCCCTGGAGGCGTGGGTTCGAATCCCACTTCTGACAAACCTAACCTTTGGCTGCGGGCTCAAGCTAGAGTCTTGAACCCTCTGGCAAGTTCACCCCGAAGTGCATTAATGTTGACAAAGCACTGCATTTCAGTTCATGCTAGAGTTAACCAAACAATGCAGTTGCACTGACCTGCATAATATGGACTTTAAAGTAACACTTTTGGTGCAATGTATGGGATTCGGTGGCGTTTTCGTGCAGTTTTCTTGGAATTTCAAGTCAAGACATTTCACGAAATTGGACATGTTTATAGAATGGGATCCAACAGAACTTCGAGGAATGCCACGTTCTGATGTTTACCGGAAGAAGAACTTGTTTATGAAAGGCTATTCATGTCTTTTTTTCTTTTCTTTTTAGGGGGAGTATGCAATGTGATTTTGGGAGTCTAACTGGGATGTGGTGGACTGAAGTTTTGGGGATGCAGTAGAACTTCATGGCAAGGATTCTTGGAAATTTCTTGGAATTGAAGGTCATGGGTTTTGGGGGCATGTGGTGCAGAGTCATGGCCTAAGATTCAAGGAATGCCATGCAAAACATTGCTTTAGCATTGACAAGACTTGTCATTGGAATGATAGAATTACATTAGCCTTAAAAAAACAATACTGCAACAACACTGACGCATATTACATAAATATGAGAGTAATACTATTGCTGCATTTGTTCAACATTAGTCCCACAAGAACACTTGATTTCTATGACATTGCATATGAAGGACTGGAAAAACGCACAAAAGGAATGATACAGAAAGCAGCTCTTTCATTTACATGCTCCCATGTATCAAAAAGCACCAGCCTGCCGCGTGTGAGACTCGAACTCACGACCTTCAGATTATGAGACTGACGCGCTGCCTAACTGCGCCAACGAGGCATGTGCTATGGCTCGGGTGAGCGGAGAACCACTAGCTTCCAGATCATCTGCAATTCGGTGCAGCTCCAAAAGTACTGCTCACCCTTTGCCCTCACGTCAGGATGGCCGAGCAGTCTAAGGCGCTCCGTTCAGGTCGCAGTCTCCCCTGGAGGCGTGGGTTCGAATCCCACTTCTGACAAACCTAACCTTTGGCTGCGGGCTCAAGCTAGAGTCTTGAACCCTCTGGCAAGTTCACCCCGAAGTGCATTAATGTTGACAAAGCACTGCATTTCAGTTCATGCTAGAGTTAACCAAACAATGCAGTTGCACTGACCTGCATAATATGGACTTTAAAGTAACACTTTTGGTGCAATGTATGGGATTCGGTGGCGTTTTCGTGCAGTTTTCTTGGAATTTCAAGTCAAGACATTTCACGAAATTGGACATGTTTATAGAATGGGATCCAACAGAACTTCGAGGAATGCCACGTTCTGATGTTTACCGGAAGAAGAACTTGTTTATGAAAGGCTATTCATGTCTTTTTTTCTTTTTTTCTTTTCTTTTTAGGGGGAGTATGCAATGTGATTTTGGGAGTCTTACTGGGATGTGGTGGACTGAAGTTTTGGGGATGCAGTAGAACTTCATGGCAAGGATTCTTGGAAATTTCTTGGAATTGAAGGTCATGGGTTTTGGGGGCATGTGGTGCAGAGTCATGGCCTAAGATTCAAGGAATGCCATGCAAAACATTGCTTTAGCATTGACAAGACTTGTCATTGGAATGATAGAATTACATTAGCCTTAAAAAAACATACTGCAACAACACTGACGCATATTACATAAATATGAGAGTAATACTATTGCTGCATTTGTTCAACATTAGTCCCACAAGAACACTTGATTTCTATGACATTGCATATGAAGGACTGGAAAAACGCACAAAAGGAATGATACAGAAAGCAGCTCTTTCATTTACATGCTCCCATGTATCAAAAAGCACCAGCCTGCCCCGTGTGAGGCTCGAACTCACGACCTTCAGATTATGAGACTGACGCGCTGCCTAACTGCGCCAACGAGGCATGTGCTATGGCTCGGGTGAGCGGAGAACCACTAGCTTCCAGATCATCTGCCATTCGGTGCAGCTCCAAAAGTACTGCTCACCCTTTGCCTTCACGTCAGAATGGCCGAGCGGTCTAAGGCGCTGCGTTCAGGTCGCAGTCTCCCCTGGAGGCGTGGGTTCGAATCCCACTTCTGACAAACCTAACCTTTGGCTGCGGGCTCAAGCTAGAGTCTTGAACCCTCTGGCAAGTTCACCCCGAAGTGCATTAATGTTGACAAAGCACTGCATTTCAGTTCATGCTAGAGTTAACCAAACAATGCAGTTGCACTGACCTGCATAATATGGACTTTAAAGTAACACTTTTGGTGCAATGTATGGGATTCGGTGGCGTTTTCGTGCAGTTTTCTTGGAATTTCAAGTCAAGACATTTCACGAAATTGGACATGTTTATAGAATGGGATCCAACAGAACTTCGAGGAATGCCACGTTCTGATGTTTACCGGAAGAAGAACTTGTTTATGAAAGGCTATTCATGTCTTTTTTTCTTTTCTTTTTAGGGGGAGTATGCAATGTGATTTTGGGAGTCTAACTGGGATGTGGTGGACTGAAGTTTTGGGGATGCAGTAGAACTTCATGGCAAGGATTCTTGGAAATTTCTTGGAATTGAAGGTCATGGGTTTTGGGGGCATGTGGTGCAGAGTCATGGCCTAAGATTCAAGGAATGCCATGCAAAACATTGCTTTAGCATTGACAAGACTTGTCATTGGAATGATAGAATTACATTAGCCTTAAAAAAACATACTGCAACAACACTGACGCATATTACATAAATATGAGAGTAATACTATTGCTGCATTTGTTCAACATTAGTCCCACAAGAACACTTGATTTCTATGACATTGCATATGAAGGACTGGAAAAACGCACAAAAGGAATGATACAGAAAGCAGCTCTTTCATTTACATGCTCCATTGTATCAAAAAGCAACAGCCTGCCCCGTGTGAGGCTCGAACTCACGACCTTCAGATTATGAGACTGACGCGCTGCCTAACTGCGCCAACGAGGCATGTGCTATGGCTCGGGTGAGCGGAGAACCACTAGCTTCCAGATCATCTGCCATTCGGTGCAGCTCCAAAAGTACTGCTCACCCTTTGCCCTCACGTCAGGATGGCCGAGCGGTCTAAGGCGCTGCGTTCAGGTCGCAGTCTCCCCTGGAGGCGTGGGTTCGAATCCCACTTCTGACAAACCTAACCTTTGGCTGCGGGCTCAAGCTAGAGTCTTGAACCCTCTGGCAAGTTCACCCCGAAGTGCATTAATGTTGACAAAGCACTGCATTTCAGTTCATGCTAGAGTTAACCAAACAATGCAGTTGCACTGACCTGCATAATATGGACTTTAAAGTAACACTTTTGGTGCAATGTATGGGATTCGGTGGCGTTTTCGTGCAGTTTTCTTGGAATTTCAAGTCAAGACATTTCACGAAATTGGACATGTTTATAGAATGGGATCCAACAGAACTTCGAGGAATGCCACGTTCTGATGTTTACCGGAAGAAGAACTTGTTTATGAAAGGCTATTCATGTCTTTTTTTCTTTTCTTTTTAGGGGGAGTATGCAATGTGATTTTGGGAGTCTAACTGGGATGTGGTGGACTGAAGTTTTGGGGATGCAGTAGAACTTCATGGCAAGGATTCTTGGAAATTTCTTGGAATTGAAGGTCATGGGTTTTGGGGGCATGTGGTGCAGAGTCATGGCCTAAGATTCAAGGAATGCCATGCAAAACATTGCTTTAGCATTGACAAGACTTGTCATTGGAATGATAGAATTACATTAGCCTTAAAAAAACAATACTGCAACAACACTGACGCATATTACATAAATATGAGAGTAATACTATTGCTGCATTTGTTCAACATTAGTCCCACAAGAACACTTGATTTCTATGACATTGCATATGAAGGACTGGAAAAACGCACAAAAGGAATGATACAGAAAGCAGCTCTTTCATTTACATGCTCCCATGTATCAAAAAGCAACAGCCTGCCCCGTGTGAGGCTCGAACTCACAACCTTCAGATTATGAGACTGACGCGCTGCCTAACTGCGCCAACGAGGCATGTGCTATGGCTCGGGTGAGCGGAGAACCACTAGCTTCCAGATCATCTGCCATTCGGTGCAGCTCCAAAAGTACTGCTCACCCTTTGCCCTCACGTCAGGATGGCCGAGCGGTCTAAGGCGCAGAGTTCAGGTCGCAGTCTCCCCTGGAGGCGTGGGTTCGAATCCCACTTCTGACAAACCTAACCTTTGGCTGCGGGCTCAAGCTAGAGTCTTGAACCCTCTGGCAAGTTCACCCCGAAGTGCATTAATGTTGACAAAGCACTGCATTTCAGTTCATGCTAGAGTTAACCAAACAATGCAGTTGCACTGACCTGCATAATATGGACTTTAAAGTAACACTTTTGGTGCAATGTATGGGATTCGGTGGCGTTTTTGTGCAGTTTTCTTGGAATTTCAAGTCAAGACATTTCACGAAATTGGACATGTTTATAGAATGGGATCCAACAGAACTTCGAGGAATGCCACGTTCTGATGTTTACCGGAAGAAGAACTTGTTTATGAAAGGCTATTCATGTCTTTTTTTCTTTTCTTTTTAGGGGGAGTATGCAATGTGATTTTGGGAGTCTAACTGGGATGTGGTGGACTGAAGTTTTGGGGATGCAGTAGAACTTCATGGCAAGGATTCTTGGAAATTTCTTGGAATTGAAGGTCATGGGTTTTGGGGGCATGTGGTGCAGAGTCATGGCCTAAGATTCAAGGAATGCCATGCAAAACATTGCTTTAGCATTGACAAGACTTGTCATTGGAATGATAGAATTACATTAGCCTTAAAAAAACATACTGCAACAACACTGACGCATATTACATAAATATGAGAGTAATACTATTGCTGCATTTGTTCAACATTAGTCCCACAAGAACACTTGATTTCTATGACATTGCATATGAAGGACTGGAAAAACGCACAAAAGGAATGATACAGAAAGCAGCTCTTTCATTTACATGCTCCCATGTATCAAAAAGCACCAGCCTGCCCCGTGTGAGGCTCGAACTCACGACCTTCAGATTATGAGACTGACGCGCTGCCTAACTGCGCCAACGAGGCATGTGCTATGGCTCGGGTGAGCGGAGAACCACTAGCTTCCAGATCATCTGCCATTCGGTGCAGCTCCAAAAGTACTGCTCACCCTTTGCCCTCACGTCAGAATGGCCGAGCGGTCTAAGGCGCTGCGTTCAGGTCGCAGTCTCCCCTGGAGGCGTGGGTTCGAATCCCACTTCTGACAAACCTAACCTTTGGCTGCGGGCTCAAGCTAGAGTCTTGAACCCTCTGGCAAGTTCACCCCGAAGTGCATTAATGTTGACAAAGCACTGCATTTCAGTTCATGCTAGAGTTAACCAAACAATGCAGTTGCACTGACCTGCATAATATGGACTTTAAAGTAACCCTTTTGGTGCAATGTATGGGATTCGGTGGCGTTTTCGTGCAGTTTTCTTGGAATTTCAAGTCAAGACATTTCACGAAATTGGACATGTTTATAGAATGGGATCCAACAGAACTTCGAGGAATGCCACGTTCTGATGTTTACCGGAAGAAGAACTTGTTTATGAAAGGCTATTCATGTCTTTTTTTCTTTTCTTTTTAGGGGGAGTATGCAATGTGATTTTGGGAGTCTAACTGGGATGTGGTGGACTGAAGTTTTGGGGATGCAGTAGAACTTCATGGCAAGGATTCTTGGAAATTTCTTGGAATTGAAGGTCATGGGTTTTGGGGGCATGTGGTGCAGAGTCATGGCCTAAGATTCAAGGAATGCCATGCAAAACATTGCTTTAGCATTGACAAGACTTGTCATTGGAATGATAGAATTACATTAGCCTTAAAAAAACATACTGCAACAACACTGACGCATATTACATAAATATGAGAGTAATACTATTGCTGCATTTGTTCAACATTAGTCCCACAAGAACACTTGATTTCTATGACATTGCATATGAAGGACTGGAAAAACGCACAAAAGGAATGATACAGAAAGCAGCTCTTTCATTTACATGCTCCCATGTATCAAAAAGCACCAGCCTGCCCCGTGTGAGGCTCGAACTCACGACCTTCAGATTATGAGACTGACGCGCTACATAACTGCGCCAACGAGGCATGTGCTGTCGCTCGGGTGAGCGGAGAACCACTAGCTTCCAGATCATCTGCCATTCGGTGCAGATCCAAAAGTACTGCTCACCCTTAGCCCTCACGTCAGGATGGCCGAGCGATCTAAGGCGCTGCGTTCAGGTCGCAGTCTCCCCTGGAGGCGTGGGTTCGAATCCCACTTCTGACAAACCTAACCTTTGGCTGCGGGCTCAAGCTAGAGTCTTGAACCCTCTGGCAAGTTCACCCCGAAGTGCATTAATGTTGACAAAGCACTGCATTTCTGTTCATGCTAGAGTTAACCAAACAATGCAGTTGCACTGACCTGCATAATATGGACTTTAAAGTAACACTTTTGGTGCAATGTATGGGATTCGGTGGCGTTTTCGTGCAGTTTTCTTGGAATTTCAAGTCAAGACATTTCACGAAATTGGACATGTTTATAGAATGGGATCCAACAGAACTTCGAGGAATGCCACGTTCCGATGTTTACCGGAAGAAGAACTTGTTTATGAAAGGCTATTCATGTCTTTTTTTCTTTTTTTCTTTTCTTTTTAGGGGGAGTATGCAATGTGATTTTGGGAGTCTAACTGGGATGTGGTGGACTGAAGTTTTGGGGATGCAGTAGAACTTCATGGCAAGGATTCTTGGAAATTTCTTGGAATTGAAGGTCATGGGTTTACTGAATACATAGGTAACATATATTTGACTTCATTTGACCTGTAGGGACCAGTGCCAGTGATGCGCATTTCCAGGCCTATCTCCTGGAAGGCCTGATGCGCTGGAACCAGGACCGGATGGATGAAGCAGTGAGGGGAAAGACTGACCTGAGGATCTACAGTAGCATTGAGAGGGAGGCAATGGACCGGCTCAGCCGCAAATTGCTGAAGGTGTCCCTGGATGACCGCTACCAGCCTCCAGGGGCTTACACAGGTAAGAATTATTCATGGTAACTCAAACAAAAGATTATACATTATACAGGTGTATGAGTGTTTGCGTGTACATTTTTTATATTGTATTTCAAATAATTCAACTATTGGTGGAGTTATTTGTGCTTTGTTTAATTTAGGCTTAATTTGACCCTTTATAGACTTATTTCTTTGCTTTCTTTTGCTAAAGTGAATTTGCTTTATTTTGCATTTATGCTTATTATCTTCTTGTTTATTATTTTCATTTATTGATCTGTTAAACTGTGTCAAGCCTACAAACGATCAAACTTTGAAAAGTTTGATTGTTTTTTTGTTTCAGTTTGTTACGGACAAATAGCCACTACAGCTATAATAATTTGATATACTTTGTATAATGTGATGTGCTTTGTATGTGTGTTCTTTTGCAGGGGAGCTGCTGGGTATGGAGTATCTGTACAGTCAGTCTGGGAAATCCCTGACTGTTATGGATAACCCAGAAGAGGAGGATCGGCTGGTGGAGCAGATGACTGATGAGGTGGTGCAGGACGAAGGCTTTGTTGAGGAGGAACCTGAGGACCTCACAGTGCCAGTCCTCTATGACCCCATTGAGCCTGTCCCAGTCCACAGCAGCAGCCCCCAGGCCTTCAACCCCTGTCCCTCTGCACCAGGACCATCCTCACTACAGCCACCCACAGGACTGCAGCACCCTGCCCAGCCTCCTCTGCAGTCTCCTCCACACCCTTCTGTCCAACCAAGTGCTGCCTCTGCTCCTGCAACATCAACTGGGTCCAGTGTTGCAGACCAGGCTCCTGTAAGTAAGCTTCTCATTATTAGTTTCTATTTGCTTTTGCACTCTGACATTTAACATGCTGTGTATTGTTATTGTAATAACCTGCAGGCTCCTGTTCTTGGACCCGATGGCGTTGCAGGCTGGGATAAGGTGCAGGATCTGGCTGAGTACCTGGTGTCCCTCCGTCAGGCACTCTACCTGGACGAGCAGCAGGTCACAGAGGTCATCCGTCTGTGGACTGCTCTTCCTGATGGGGACAAGAGGAAGATCCACTATCAGCCCAGACACCAGCCCAAACTGACCCACGGACGCTTCAAGGCTCCGAAAAACACAGGAGTGACACCGGGTGTGGACAGTGTGAAGAGGTGCCTGATTGGTCATCCTGGGGGGCCGGCTCAGTGGCCCAGCACCAGTCGCTTAGTTGAGGCCATGTGCATCAAACTGTGTGCACTGCACAAGTCCCCAACTAAGAAGGATGGAGTCCGTCTTCCTCGTTGGACTAAGGTGCTCGCGGATTACCACCACATCCGAGACCTGGTGCTGAACTGCCAAACTCTGATGGAGGCCACGTCACTTCAGCTGTTTGTGCTGAATCAGAGGACTCTCACTCAGTGGTAAGCATGGTTTTACATTGACATTTGAAAGAAAGGGATAGCAGTTATTTATTATGAATACATTTTTTGATTGCAGGTTTAATCGAAGGGAGAACACCCAGGAAGTGACTGTCCTTACCCAGGGCCTTGCTGCAGAAGACCGCATAGCTGTGGCCAGCTCACAGCTGCCTGCTCCACGGGAAAACCTGGATGAGGCTCCCTCCACATCAGGGGCCCGGCACGAGTTTGTCCTTCCTCCTAACAGAGCGGGACAGGCTCCTAAGCTACGGCCGGGCAGACGACCTGCCAGTGCTACAATTGTGCGGCCAATTATCCCAGCAGCTCCTACTCCTCCCCCAGTTCCTGTGCCACTGCCCCAGTTCATTTTATTGAACACTGCGCCCACACTGCTGGCAGCTGGTGCAGGTGGCGCTTCAGCTGCTCCTCTCCTTTCGTCAGTGTTTCCTGACGTGCGAGAGGCTCCTGCTCCCACTGCCCCAGTGTCTGTCTCCCGCTTCACTCAGAGGAACAGACGACGCAGGGCAGAAGAGGAGGCCAGTGGAGCGCAAAAAAGGAAATATGTCCGTGAAGTGGCTTTTAACAAATGCTCTAAGTGTGGCAAGCCCAAAACCAAGGAGTTCGGCCATAGCCGCTTCGGCAATGCCACGTTTTGCCCCAGTGTCTCTGGTGGCAAATCTTTAGAGGAGTGGCTGGTAGAACAGCGCCAGCAGAAAAAACCTGAACAGCCACCTCCATAATAAAAATAATCTTCCAACACAGAAAAAAGATCATTTGTAAATACCTGTAAATAAATATCTATGTGTAAATACAGTTATGTTCATTTTCTCTCTATCTTTCTGTAATGTCTTGTTTGTTTTATTTATATTACAGAATGTTCTATTCTATTTCTACATTGTTAGTTGTTTATTGTTGTTCATTAATGTCTTTATAGTTTTAGTAAATAAATACTGTTCATTTCAC
Organism: Pimephales promelas; assembly: GCF_988280905.1. Taxonomy (NCBI): domain Eukaryota; kingdom Metazoa; phylum Chordata; class Actinopteri; order Cypriniformes; family Leuciscidae; genus Pimephales; species Pimephales promelas. Next base: position 21,857,543 of record NC_142792.1, on the reverse strand, counting down.
TCTTATTCATTGTGCTGCTTTTAACTCTCACAGCCCGACGGCATCGTCGACGACGCCACACGTCACCTCCGATAAATGTTTACATAACTCGATGACAGATTTATCGATTTTCTTACCGTTTTTTCCAGCAGAAAGCTAACGAGCTAGCCATCACGGGGGTGTCTTTCGGGTCTTTCTAGCCTTTACAGAAGGTTTTCTATCCAGCCTGGAACTTGTGCTTCCTTTCAGAGGATTTCAGCAATAAATCCAATGATTTATGTCCAACTTTGATACTCTTGAAGTCCATAATTCATAAATAATCCGTCATTTTTGCCGCTAGCTCGATGCTAGCGGCCATTCTGGATATCACGTGATGTTTTCACGTGATGGTTTTTGACCAATTACAGGCTGATCCGTTGTAAACATTGGTGTGCGTCATTACGCATGAACCAAGCGCTGATATATAGTGTAGAGAGATAGAGAGACGCACGGAGACGCGCGATTCACAGAGAAACACAGCGAAATGGACGTAAATAAAGCGCTGGTCTATTTTGGTGCATTGCAGGATGAAGGATTTTCAGGAGAACAGAGCTTTTTGACAGATGAGGAACTAGATTACCAGGATAGACCCAGCTGAAGTGCCATTTATTTATTTACTGTAAAAAATTATCATAGTAGTATAAATGTATTATAAAAGAATAAAAAGAACATAATAAATAAAAGAATAAATAAAATAGAAATGCAAAACCTGTGATGTGGCCCTCTGTGTGATTGCTGATAGGAACTGTTTTGGCACCAGTGAATTTCATGAGGCCCCAAACGCCTGGACTTCTTTTGGAAAAATGTCAATAGTTTTTGTTCTGTACAAGTTATAATGTTTATTCCTGTGCTCCAGTACTCCAAAGACATGAACAAACTATTTTCCAGAGGAAAATTGCTTAGCTTTTATTTATTTGTGTGTGATTTCAATAAATATTTGAGTGATTTCATTTCCGATTTATTTTTTCATTTGTCTTTATGGTCCCCTAACTTATTTTACATTCAGGTGACATCAATGTAACACAAATATGCTGAAAGTTCAATTTGTCCTGAAAAAATAGAGGTGTGTCAATTGTCTGTGCACCAAAGGGTTGATATTTTACAAGCTTTTTTAGTAAATGACACCAGACGGAAATTTTTTTGTAAAAATACCTTTAGGTCTCAGAGGGTTAATTGCCCTGGAATGTGCAAACTGTACATGGGCCCACCCACTCTTTCATAGAATATACATTATATATAACATATATTGTGTCCATATATTTATGTGTGTGTGTACTTATTTTAATATTTGTGTGCATTCATTTTAATAAAAAAAATTACATTTCGATATTTGTATGCATTTGTGTGTATAAAACATTTGAAGTGTCCTAAAATAAATCAGATAAATCACATCAATCAATCCCACACACAAAAAACACATATTTGAATAAACATTTGTATTAGTTTTATTAAACCATAAACATGTAATATGCTCTTTTTTTAATGATATACACAATTAATATCAATCAATATAATGATATGTCACATAGACAACCAAATGAAGGCGCATGCGCAGTTGATCACGCACTAGTCGCGCAGAACACGGGTTCGAGCCCAGCCCGCGGAGGGTGACTTGTTTCACATGTAACTAAAACTCTTCAATAACGTACAGGAATATAGCCCGAATATTGTTGCAGGAAAAAAATCTGCGTTTTTTCGCGTTTTCTGCGTCCTTTTCGCTTGCGTGCGGGGCGCAAAGATTGGACCCCATCTTATGCTAAGCGAGCGCTCTACCATTTGAGCTAATTCCCCTCCACGACGTGTCGAGAAGGTGTCCATCACTCTCAAAGAAAACGGCCTGGAGCGATACCTTTCGTCTTTGCAAGTGCTGCAGCGTTGCCACAAAGCAAAGAGACCGTATTTCCTCTCTGCCGGCAACTTTGCACTGCCTACCGTTTGGTTGCACATTTAATGAAACTTTTGCTTTTCTTAGGCTTTGCTTTTAATCTCTTCGGCCTGACTAGGGCAACCGGGAT